>NW_024063263.1:1590000-2797279 GCF_006381635.1 Hibiscus syriacus | reverse complement strand
CTCATGACAAGCAATATATGCAAACCAGAGCAACAGTTGCACAACCATGAAAACTTGAGCAAAAAACAAGAACATCCCATACATACTTATAACCAGACTCGTATAACAAACAATATTTTGAAATGTGTTAAAAATGTTTTTGTTTATGATTATTGATCTATGATTCCGGCCTCGTGCACGACCCAAAGAAGAGCTGTGCCAGAACCGGAAAAAGCAATGTTCTGCACACAAGAAATCAATGATGTCATGTTCCAACAACAAGCTTGCTGTAAAGTAATCACCAGAACAACTTGGTCCAAGAACTTAAAAATGGGAAAACAGCAACCAACAATCTCAACAGCAAAGGTCATTAGTTTTGCTCTTTCCATACTCAATTGTCCTTCACCTTTGTTGTCCGTTTTGGTCCATTTTCCACAGTTGACGATGTTCTCGCGGATCCCGTTCCATCGAGCTCATCCCCCGCCAAAGCTACTCGTGTTGGTCACCCTCTTTGAGAGAATCATCATCATCTACATATCCATGAATGATAACCCTTCATTCCCTTTCTGTTTTTTGGGACTTGTGGTACTTCCTCTCCCTTTTAACATTTCTTGCAGTGTGCCGAGATGCATATTTTTCGCTTTCCTCACCTGGCCTTACGCTTCTGTTTGCTTTGCGACTTCCCCAAAATATTTTCAAGGCCAAGTTACCGCCGAGGCCCAAGTGGAAGTGCTAATGCCATTAGGAAAGCTTTTGGCCCAGTGGCAAACAACAACGAAGTAGAATGGGTGGCAGCGCCAACCATAGGATTTGAAAACCTAGATTGATCAAAAGCAAAAGTATTGGGATCAATGAAAATGATTTACTATAAATACAATGATAAAATAACATTGCATTAACAAACTTACGATATATCTGATCTGAAAAGAAAAAAACAAGTTATTTTGTACAATTCATTTAAAATTGCTTTTCTATTTGAGCATGATTTGGTATTAAGCATATAGTGCTTCCAATGACATTGAATGGTGGTATTATAGAGGCAAAAATGAATGGTGTGTCAAAGGTAAAAACAAGTTATTTTGAAACATTGGATGATCAGTGCATATTTGGTAGGCAAAAACTTCAGACTGTTAGTGATGCTCAAGTAACCTAATACAGTTATGATAATCAGAGCGATAACATCAAGAAAACCAAACAAGATCGAAAACAGAACACCAAGATTTAGGTGGAAACCCCTAAAAGGAAAAAACAGCAGGTCCATACCCCCATCACCTGGTCAGGATCAGTGGTGGCCTTTGGGCCAGATCAAAGCGACATTCCTGTCACAAACTCTAACAAATACTAAAGCTTCCATGAGTTTTTCTGGTGCACAAACTAATTAACTTATCTCAGCCACCATTTGAAACCCTTATTGCTAAGGAAAACAAAGGGTTTTTCAATAACAAATAGCCATGTAGCTAAGATTTTAAGTGCAAGAGGTAAAGTCCCTAAACAATTCAGTGTTATGGTCTGCTACAGCTAACACTATTACTTGCCATGATTTAGCACAAATTTGGTAGGCAAAAGCTTCAGACAGTTATCTAATGGCCGGGTAACTCAATTCTAAAGCTTCCATGTAGTTTCTCTAGACTCAAGCTACTGAACTTGTCTCAGTTTCTATTCTAACTCCTTATTGTGAAGAAGAACACCAAAGCATTTTCAACATCGCTTTAACAAATTCAGGAGCCTTAATTGGATCCCTAAAAGACTCTTAATAACACATAGTTTACAGCTGAGCAACAAATAATATATAAGACGCGAATTCGATTAGATTTTGAACTTTGAAGCTGAAGCAAATCCTGTTAAACTGACTGAATAAACAAAAGAATCAGTTTGATCTGAATCGAATTTATTCATCCTACTACTTGTTCAAAAGGAAGCAAATTAGACCATTAAAGCTTTCAGAGCCATTGGCTGAACAAAGATAAGGCTCATGTCAACCAACCAAAGTTGATAAACCAAACATGACCCTTTCCCCCATAGTTTTTGATACATTAAACTAATTCCACGCAGCTAAAAAGTACTGAACTTTACCACCTTGATTACATAAAAAAGTAGTAAATTTACCAACTTCATGAGTTTTTCTAAGCATTAAAAAAAATTGTACCTTGAAAATCCAAATGGTATCAAGAATCCCAGAACTTGCCATTTCATCATCATCTTCTCCATCTGCTTGTACGTCTTCGTTTTCTGGTGTTGAAGCTGAAACCTTTGGCACGAATTGTCTCGGCATTAGAGTCCCACTTTCTTCTCTCCTGCTGCTGCTATCTCTGGCTGCAGACGAGCTGAAACGACGGCGTAAAAGGGGAGGGGAGGGAGGGTAAAATGGGAAATGGACGTGGGATTTTGTCGTTGAATGAAGAAGATAAGGAGGAAGAAGTAGAAGGACATGGTTGAGCCGCTGTCGATGCCATTTCCATTTTCCGATTCTCTGCTTCGCCTTTCGCTGGCCATCTTGCCACGTTGTTATTTTCTTCTCCATTGATATGAACGTTGATGATAAAATAACTTTGAAATCTTTTAACGACGTCGTTCCACCCCCGTGGAATCTTCATCTCTCCATTTCTGTTTAATCATCATTTTCGCTATTTAAAAAATAAATAAAAGTTTTAAAATGTTACTAAAATAACTAATTAAATGAATACACATAAAACATAAATTAGATTATCTCAATAATTAAGAGATGGTAGTTATCTATTGAGATTTTGAGTTTGATCATAATGATATTGTTATTTATTATCAAATAACTAAAATTTTAAATAAACACTACTTTAATTCAATAATATTCCTTTTTTATATATAAATAAAATTTTATTTCATAAGAAAATAACAACAAAGTTGTGATAACAAAACACAATCAAAACTATGGCTTACATCAAATTCCACCCTCTAAGCAAAGATAAAGACGCTCATATTTTCAGTCAGTGCTAATGTTTCATTTTGTAATTGTATATTTTCTAACATCTATATGAGAGTAAACTAAAATAAATTATATATCGATATCTTACGTGTCAAAATTTTATTAGTTAAATAAAATAATTAAATTACTATTGAATCGTTGACAACGAAAAAATTATGTGAAAATTAAAATTATTACGACAAAATCATCATCAAGATTTTATTGGTAAATAATCAAAACAAAAACACATGAATTAATAAAATGAACATATAGATAATTTATGCTAATATTTAAGCTTAATTTAACTTAACATTTTTCACAATATTCCAATAAGATAATTAATAGAAAATTTTGATTTAATCTATTTAAAGGTTTTATTGTTGAATCGCAACTGAAAAATTCAAAATTTAAAACTTATAAAAACTAAAAAATGACCAAATTAGGATAGAGAAGCTAAATTCAAAATTATTCATAGTATAAGGATGATATAAGAATTTGACTCAAAGTTTTGTACCTTCAAGGAAAAATATGCGTTTCGTTAGACACGAAGCGACACCGTTTGAAATCGAAATCCAGTGTATAAGCCCAGTCTGCAACTCGAAACAAAAATTTCAAAAAAGAAGAGAAATCCCTAGAAGGTGACAACAGTAAGAAAATGAGACCAATTCCGATGGAATTCGTGGTGGACCAAGACGATCAAGGCTCTGCCATGGAGGTCGACGATGTTGAGCAGCTCGAGATCTGCGGCGAAAGCGCCATCTCCTTCGAGAACAAGCTCTCCGACGTCGATTTTCAACAACTTCGAGGACGATTTCGATGACACCGACAACTAAAAGAAAAAAGTCAGAGTTCTGATATTTCCTCTTTTCTCTCCGTTCCCGCTTTCTAATTCGAACTGCTCTATGGATAATGGTTATAATCTACCGATTTTTGTCGGTATAAATGTGATTTCTCTGTTTTAGAATCGTCTTTCAATTTGTTTTATTATTGTTACTGTGCTTTAGTTATGAATCTGGTTAACAAATAAACATGACTGCGGCATGTCAATCAAATGTCCATTGGATTACAGTAAAATCTGGATGAGTTCTTAAATTGTACGTAATTTTATTTTTTTTACATTATATAATCTAACAAATCCCTAGATTTCACTCTCAAATTCTTAATTCGGAGGCGCTGTGAAATCCCAAACTATAATTGAATTCACGTCTTTGTATATTGATCTTCAATTTGCTCTTATTTACGAGATTAATCATAAATTTCATGATCATTTTGATTACATTTTTTATTTTTATTTTTAATTTACAGTGATTTTAAATTTGATCACTTCATATTTTGTTTCACTTTAACGGCATCTATCTTCCATAATTTACAGAATTGGGCTTCATTGAGATGGCATTATCGCATAAAAGGTTCAATTAAAATATTTCTTAGACATGTAATGGTATTCGTAAAAGCACTCTTAGGTTTGGATGAGATGAGTATTGAATTGAGTGAAATTAAGCCAGAAACTGAAAGAAAAAAAATACACTGAAAGCATCTGAATGATTACCGTAGAAGGTTGCAAATCTAGAGACTAAATTATAGTCACCATTTCTGTTTTATGTCAACAAACATGCCATAAAAACTCGAAATCAAACCAAAGACAACATTTCCAGCGTCCATTTAAAACCTAAACAAGTAGATGGAACAACCCACAATCTTAATCCCGATTCACCTTGTTGAGTATGACATAATCACGTCCCTAAGAAAACCGATAGAGTTACATCTACCTACCAGCTGAGAAACTTTACAGAGAAGCAAAGAGTCCATGTAGTTCTCGGCCGTAACAACATAAAATCATCATCCGGGACAAGTAGCTACAGAGTGTACGCAAGAAGTCGGTGGCAAGTTGGCCTTCCTGAAGCATAATGACTTGGAATAAGCAATAAAGTTTTATTACTTGGAAACTAGAAAAGGGATCAAATCTGATTCACAGAAAATATAGATCAAATGAATTGCAAAAGAATAAAAGGATCTAAATGAATTCACTTCCTCAAACTAAACTCCTCGGGAATTGTTGGTCTTATCTTGAAATGTTAATAGAATGAACGAAGCTAACCATCAAAGCCGAGCTGCAAGTCAACTGAACAGGCTTTACCGGTAACACTAGCATTCTAAAGCATATTTGGGACCTACAACAGTAGAGAATAATTAGGCTGATTTGATAAGAAAGAAAATCGGATGAACTCTTGGTGAATTCAATCCTTCTAAAGAAAATATGATAAGAAACAACGGTAACAAAAATCAAACAAACTCTGGGTGCTTTCTATTCTACAGAAAATAGAAGACCAAATAATCCCACTAATGGAAATCAGTCTGTATGTACCAGACAATTAAAAAACCAACAAGATATGAATAACATCCATTTGTTCAAAGAGCAATCATTAATAGGAAAAAATCAATGTTTTCAAATTGTAAATGAGCTCACTCACCTGCTCTCACACACGCGCACCCCCATTCTCACAAGCAATGTTTTTAAATATTTGGGAAAAAATTCAAAACATTTAACCTTAAAGTGAAACAATTTGTAGCAAAGATATTGGGGAAAAAAAAAACTAAGGAAAAGGAAAATTTATCTGTAACCACAAGGAATCCAAGAAAATAAACCTGCATACTTGGGCCTCCTACCTCGAGCATATTTTCATCAAGAAAACCATCCATGTTATGTGTCATACCATTAGAACTATCATACTGGAGAATCCTTAGCTTACCTTCCTACATTGGGAAATGTAGAATTTGGAATAATTAGTCAGCATTCGCACATTAAAAACCAGGATTGGTATCAAAACAAAAATATAGAATTCATTTAAATGTCAATTGCTGACCTTTGTTCCATATACAAGGCCACATCCGACAGAAGGATGAAAGCAAGCCACATTTACCTCATCCTCTGCACTTGGAAGAACTCTCACAAGCTCCATATCAGAAACTCGGTACACCTGAGTAATGAAGTACAACAAATCACACGAAAGGCACTAATACAAGACAACGTGATAGAAGGGATTTTATATTCTTAAGGCAATACCACAATCAGATAGATAAAGTGTTTTTTTACATAGAATAGGGTTTAACCAGAGATACTAGTTGCGATTGAGCAGATAACACCGAGGACATGCATGAAACATATAAAGGCCTTCCAACATCCAGACGTAACCAATTCTCAACAAATCAATAAAAATGAGCAACTGGAACTATAATAACACAAATGATACCTCTAGAATGGTGTAAATGGGCACTGTGGTCTGTCCATCTATTACCACAATTTTGAGAAGTGAGCTGTGGCGACGACCATAGGCAAGTAATATATACTCTGAGGTGGGTGAAAACTGCAAATTAGAAAACACAAGGTGCAAATATTACAACTACGCACTGCTTTCACTACAGCAGCATGCAGGTGTCCCCAAACTATGCATGAACGTCCCATGACACAAATCCACAAATCTCAACAGAACAAGTTTCCATTCAATGAATGCAATAGAATAATCTACACAAAGGTGAACGGGCAGTGAGAGTTGGACCTGAATAGATGTTAAGCAATGTGCAGCTCTTATTGCCCGTGAAGCAAACACCAATCCAAATCTACACAAAAAGAGCATCAAAATTACAAAAGGATAATAATATAAACTGTTGGCAGAAGAGAGGGCAGGAATATAAAGAACAGAGTAAAAGATGTTTGGAATTTACGTGGCCTCCTCAAGCGAATATATACGAAGTTCATACATAACTCGATGTGCCATAACAGGGGTCGTGTGGGAGATGTTGCAACTCCTGCAATATCAGAATTTAGCTGGCTCTGGACTCCAGGATCGACTTCCAAATGAGGAAGCATACAGGCAACACAGGCCGCTAAAAATCTCCCACAAGGTGAAAAATGTGCACCCATTTCACTGCAATTATGTCTGTAGATGACAGGTTAAAGGATATTAATGATATTTTGCAGCATACATAAGACCATAACAGCAACAAGACACCAAAGGAGAATAGCTTTCAGAAGAAGCTGAAACACAGGAAATGGAATAATTAATTGACAATGCCTTCAAGATATGACGGTAAAGAACACACCTACAAAGCACAACATGCGGAATGGTCAAGCGACATTTCTCTGGATCAAGGAAAGCACAAGGGTCTTTCATATCATGTGGCCATATTCTAAGTTTAACAGTGCAAGGTAATTCTGCAGTTGCTGCTTCCGCAAGAGATGTGGCAAGTTCAGATTGAATTCTGCTGGTGGCAGGTTGAGGATCACTATTATCATGTATGATGTTGCTATAACCAGATTCCCCAGTTGTACCTGAGGAGACCATGCGAGAATGTGAAGAACGATGCCGTGAACTTGATCTTCCAGAAACACTTGATTGGCCAACACTCTGGCCATATCTGAGGGGGATATTGAAGCAGAAGTTCCAGCTTCACCAGCTGGAAGAGAGTTCTCATGACCAACACCAGTAGCCAAATGCTATTGCGCTGACCAGCTTGGGTCTGACCAATTAACCATCCTTGCAAGAAAGGTAGCTCCCATGAAGTTGGATCACCAAAAGGAAAAAACAGAGTAGGTCTTTCTACTGATTGCACCTCCATTGTCTCCATCGGCTCCGTTGCAGAATGGGGAACATCAGTTTCCATCTAAGTTGGTAAAGGATTGCCTCCTGTTTCTTCTGGCAATGGAGAAGAGCTATTGGGTTCAACAGGAGACAACAAAAGTTCATACTGCCCAGTTGGAGTTAAATAAGTCAGAAGCCGTACTGAGGCCGATTGATCACCTCTCTGACACACCATTTGAACCAATGTCACCATCAGTATTCTGCAAAGATGTTCTCCCATTATCTCTAGAAAATGATGGCCATATCATGAAAGGTAAAGACATTAGAGGTAGTTCATTTGTCAAATTAGATCGATCATTTGCCAAATATACAGTTAGGGCTGGATAACGCAAGTAACCAGGAGAAGTTGCCACTGTCATTGATGAATCAGGTGCATCAAAATCATTAACCTACAAATCATCCCAGAAATCTAATTACTAAGAGTGTAGACTAAAGTATATAATCGATTCGATAGAATCAAATTTCACCTCAGCAGTCAAAAGAATTGGAGCCGCATATGGATGAAAATGTACAGCTCGGAGAGAACGCCTTGTCTTCAATATAATAGATGGAGATGATGCCTCTCCTCTCCTGTTGTAATGCCATATATATAACTGACAAACAGCTCTAAAGTCAGGCAATTTTATATCAATTGAAATAAAGAAGTACACATATATGAAACAATCAGCCTCACCTTATGCCCTGAGGCTACTGCAAGAACTTCCCCTTGAGCATGGAAAGCAATTGACGCAGTAGGATGGTCTGCATTGAGGAGAACAATGAGAAACAGTACAGAGCATTAAGCACATTCATGTGCTCTCAATGTGAAATGTTACAAAGGGAAATCTACAAGAGTAATTACAGAAATCACGTGTTCCTACACTCAGCAGAATTTGCATTCCACAGGCGAACTTCGTGATCCAAACTTCCACTTGCAAGTATCTCTGGATACAGTGGATGGAATCTAACCTGTAAAATTTAAGCAGCACAAACAATTAATCCATGATACCATAAATACCCTATTGCACAATCATTTAGGCATTCAAGATGAAGGGATCAAGTAAAATAAACTTGAAATCTAATTATAGATAAATCATATTGTTATCTTCATGTGCTGAATCAAAGATACAAAAATGCATTTACAAAATACAAGCACCAAAGTGACCTTCTGGATGCATACAAATGGATTGAGCAGCTTTGTTTTATAAGCTAATTTTTTTATCAATCCAATTAGGTTAAAGCAACAGGTAGAAATCAAAAAAATTAAAAAAAAAAAAGTTACAGCCTTACCACCCAAGGTGTCCTACGATGACCACTCAACACCTTCAAACAGTTTCCAGTCTGGCAATCGATAATCTTAACTGTATGATCTCCACTGCGGGATCAAAATACAAGTAACATATGTATCAAATCTAAGGGCGAAGTTAACTGGGCACCTGATTAGACTGATAAAATACTGGTAAAAGGAACTCACTGTGTAGAAGCAAGTGTTTTTCCATCTGGACTGAAGGCTGCTGCAATGGTAGACCTCGGAGGAGGCACCAATGGGCAGTATTTTGATGAAAAATGTCGCAACGACTCTGCCTCTACCCTGCAACCCCATTGAATTGCAAAAAAAAGTTATCAGGGTCCCTACTATAAAATAGGACCAAAGTTCTATGAATCACACATAAACACATGACCATTAAAAGAATGGACCACAAACTAAATATAAAACTCAGTTGCTTCCACTTTCAAAGCTGTGAAAGAAACTGGGAAAGAATGGTATTACCAGGAAAGAATATCAGATCTTGCATCTCTTGTTGCTTGAAAGTTTGGCCCGAGGGAATCAGGACGGCTTTTTGATCCTTCTCCCCATAGCTTTCGTGATGACCGTTTGGTTCGTGGAGAAACTTCTCTCCATGCCAATAATGGAAAGACATTGCTAGTGAAAGCAAAAACATAAAGAGAACTTAGTCGGCATAAGCATGAAATATCAAAATTGTGTACTCAACGAGCATAGAAGAACAAATTAATAGCTAAATCGCTAGATATCTCAGATGACTTCATTAAATGTAACAATTCTGACAACATTTATGTGTTAATTTTATTATCTTAGGAGGGAAATAACGTTTTCCATAGACACTTTTCTTGCAATTAAACCATAGATCTCTTATAGTAATTTAGCTAAAAATGGAACTGGAAAACATCAACATTTCTTTATAGCACTGTTTTATCTAAATTGGTTGAAATTTTGCGACAATTCATAAACATTAAAAAAAATTAGATTAAGAAAATAGCATCGAAGTTTCTAGCATTCAAATCCTTTCAACAATACGATATGAAATTTTCCAGCTCAGTTCCGAAGTTAATCGATAATTCAGCAAAAAAACAACTCAAATTTCAAAAATCAACATGCGAAACAAATCCAAATCTCAAAATGCACCACACTTTCTAATCAATACGGAACAAGATCCTAAATTTACATCAAATCTACCAAAATCCGAATCCAAAAGAGTAACCCTAGAAGTCAAATCCAAATCCAATTCATCTAACGAAAAAACATGCACAAAATTCATTGGCATAAAATGTTTTACCTGGTCCTTCGCGAGCTGGAAGTTGATGGAGCATTCAAATCTTCGGTTCGTACTGAAGCATCCCTCATCATTTGCCAGAGTTTCTCAGCTTCAATATGTCTCGCCATTTATTAAAAAGAAGGCTGAGAATATTCTTTTCTTTTGTTTAATTATTATTAGTTTGTCAATCAGTGTTAATTATTATTAGTTGAATTTGTTTAAAAAGAAATATTTATTTCTATTTTTTATTGGTTGATCACTCTGTTTGTTTCTAGGGAAAACCTAGAAGTAAATAGAAGAAACATTAAAATATTAGTAATAATTAAAAAAATAAAACTATTCATAAGCACTAAACTTTTCATAAATTTACACTTTGGTCATCAAAATTATAAATAAAAGAAATTATTAGTATCACTGATGTTGAAGATTTTATTTCGATCATTGTCGTTAAAAACCGAGCCACCATGCATACATGTTTAAAGGTAATTAACTCTCTATAATAAGATACTGACATATGTTATTATTGTAATAATAAATGAAAAAATATTTAATTAAATTATATATTATTTTTACTAATAAATAGTAATATGTGGCGTCATCCCATTAGAGAATATTAATTTATTGAAAATGTTATGTGATATATTAACTCAATTGTCGGTAGACAAGTGAATATACTAACCCAACCTTTTAAATGACAATGACCAAAACACAAATATCCTAAAAAAGGAGTGACTACGCGTATAATTTACCCTTAAATAATTACACAGAAACACCAACTAAAAAGAACAAGCCATTAAACATAGAGGCCACTTTCAATGAAGTTTTTTCCCACCTTCACGCATAATCTCGTACGCAAGTTTAAATTTTTCTACAGAGTCGTCCCATTCTACATATTTACAAGCTGTTTCTCTCAAACTCCACAATCAAGGCTTTTAGTTCTTGGAGCTTACCCTCGAATCGGCACCGCATAGGATGCGGTACTCGGCGTTTCTCAACCACCGGGGTAATATATTGAGAAGGAAGTTCTCTATGTTCAGCAGTTTGAACACCTTCAAGACATGTCGGCAGAGCACACCTTCGAATTCGAACATCTGACAGCTACAATTAACACTCAGGTTGACCGCACTGAAGGTGACGGCGTGTTTGTCGTTCTCGTTCCCGACCGTCTTACCAAGTACCGGCAGATCGTCCCTTCTTCGTAAGTCTTTATCCCAATATAACTGTAGGATTGTAGAAGCGTCTTGAAATATTTTGAAGATGGTGAAAGTATAGAGCCGTCTACACTGTTCTTCTATTGCTTCTTTTGTTTGTGAAAAAGCATGCAAATTGAAAGAGTTGAAATCTTCTTTCCTTCCTCCTCGTTGCTCGAGTCCTTGTTCGTATCGGGGAATGAACTCCCTTAGTGGCGTTTGGCCATTTACCAATGTACCGAAGAATGATTCGACACTTTCACCTATAGGGATGCCGGCGAAAACTTTCCCCGTAAATACAACGGAACCCAACTTTCACGTTTATCGTACATATGTTGTAACCAAACATTTCCCTTCAAGCTGTATTTATTATAAGTGAATTCCATGTGGTGTTGAACTCGACGGTTGTCTGACTTTCGTAAATGCACTTTTCATACTTGTACCTAAATTCAATAGGCATTGACCGCAGATTCTCCCGCTCCTTGGCTCTAATCTGCCACGATGAAAAACGATGATGAGTACCAGGAAAAACTTCAGCGATTGTTTGCTGGATGGCCATGTCTTGATCGGCAATAATCGACTTAGGACGGCACCGAGACATTGCCTTAAACCATGTTTGAAACAACCAAGTAAAGCACTCCTTCGATTCATTAGCAATCAATGCAGATCCAAGAAGCACTGGCTGCTTGTGATGGTCTACTCCAACGAATGTGGCAAATGGCACCACATAGTTACTTTTCCTATACGAAGTATCGAAAATAATGACATCACCAAATTGACTGCATGAATATCTAGATCTGCTATTCGCCCAAAAGACACTCCGGCAACTACCATTGTCAACCTCCACTGAATAAAAGAATCCAGTTTCTCTGCTTGTCTGGTTTGAAAATACTCTAAAGTACAGGGTACCAATCAGTTCCAATTTTGTTCTCTCGGCTTCTTTTGGTGATCTTTCCGTTATTCATTTCACTGAGATCCATAGACCATGACATCGGTTTCTTCCTCTATGAATTTCTTCGAAGCTGTGGATTTTTTTTCATACACCATTTGCACTTCGAGATCATGATTATGATCTTTATTAAGACGATCTACCATCCAAACTTCCCGAGTCTTTCCTCTTAATCCTCATAAATGCCCCACAACCTACTCTTGAGGGGTGCTGGAAACCTTCTTTTGAACACACAAATCTTCGGGAAGTAATTGACCCATCATTCTTTGAGCGAAACAGCTGGCCAATCCGAACTCGGAACCCAACATTTTCAGCATATGTTTGATAATATTCGTATGCTTCATTAGCTGTATTGAACTCTAGACCCGTATATGGTTCAGCTATAGATTGTCTTCCATCTCCACCTCGTTTTTGCTTTTTGAAATTTATGATACCAGATGGAGTCAGTACTCCATCATCTATTTGACCCAGCAATTTGACTTTCGTCCTGCGCAACACTTCAACCAAAGATTTTGTAACAACAGGAGGTCCCTGCTGCAAGACGGGCGAGCTGCATTCCCCTTCAAGCCCGAGTTCATGATTATGATCCTTCTGAATTTGGTCAATAGCCCACTTCCCAGAATCACGCCTTTGCACCCTAATGAAAGCAGGACAACCCGTCCTTGAATTCAACTGAAACCCTTCCTTTGAGCAAACGAATCTTCTTGACGAAACCGACCCGTCTCTCCTCGACCGATACAACTGACCAATTCGAATTTTAAACCCGTCACGCTTTGCGTACAGACTGTAGAACTCACGCGCCTCGTCCGCCGAATCAAACTCCAAACCAACAGACGGTTCCATTCTCAAGTCTCCTTCACCTTCTACACTACCACCACTATGGATTACACCGATCGGGAAGGCATTTACTAGCATCGGATTCATACATTCACCACTATTTGGATTACTATTCGGGCTGTCTTCATCAAAATACAAATGGTTACAAGAAGATTATAACGATACAGCTTATAGATCATTCAAGCTCAAGAACTTCAAACACACTACTTTAAAAGCTTATTTTTCAGAGGATAATTCCTCCCCCCCCCCGGGAAATAACCAATATCTAAAAAATATGCATAATTATTAGAGCTAAAAGAATGAAAAATTGAATTAAAAAATGAAAAAAAATCCCTTTGTTTCGACTTGTATTGAGTAACGAACTAGGAAATGGAATTTTAACATGAAACTAGGATAATTTGATGGAGAAATGAAAAGAAACCTAGAAATCCAATCACTAAAACAGAGCTAGAGCTAAAAAGCATCAAAATAAAAATAATATGATTAATTTGAAGATTAAAGACAAATTAAAACCAGGGGTTCCTCGTCCCAGACACCCAATTTTCTCCCAAAAGTGAAAAAAAGAATGTTACCTTCTGAAATCTATGAAGTGGTTTGATCCTGAATCGACTTCCATATCTGGGTCTAGAGTTCAAAACCCAAAACACTAAATCTGTAAAATATGGGTCTGATTTATCTCTTTTTTGAGCGGGAAATTCTGGGGCAGAAGAAAACCTAACAATTTATAAATAAAAAAAAACAAAATTTTAAAAAATTAAGGTTGAGGGTTTTGAAAGGGGGAAAGAAAGAAGGTGATGGAGCTTTTGGTTCTTAATCATCCATTGACCTCTTTCTCTGCCTTCGTAAAGTTACTATAGCCCATCATTTTGTTTGTTTAATATTATTCCTTTAATATGTATATTTTTAGGTTATCACTCAATTTATTTTTTCTTTTGATCATTAAAATTTTCGATTCGATTATTTAGCTTTTAAATCAAAGATATTGGCCACACTAAGTTGACAAATAATTTAATTCTCAATAACACCATTTAATTTTTTTTAATATTTTACATGTCGTTGTATGTGACGATAATCGGAATTATTATGGTGTGATAACAAATATATTTCATTCAGCACATCCAAAACACATTCTTGTACCAATAACCGATTGTTTGGTCCCTTCATCGGACTTTTGTTTTAGGAGAATTATGAGAAACCAGGAATGAATGGAAGTGGATCATTCATGTACTTGGCGACTGTCCCTGGTCTGAACAACACTTTGATACCTTGGTCTCTTCTCTTCTCTTGTCCGATAATGCCCAAGCTCCTCGATGAACCTAACGTCAACTGTCCGAAGCCTTAGTTGGTTCACTGAAATCCTTTAGATCCCCGAGCTGAGAGGGGTGGGGAACATAGAATAGTAGCTGATGGTATGACTAAGCTCCGCTCACTGTGACTACACAACTCCCCTTTTTTACGCTCCCCCCGCTTGCTAGAGACCACTCTGCTCTGAACAAAAATCATCTGCCCCCTTTTGGTACCCTACGTGTGCCCCTCCAATAAGAGTTTGCCATGTGGCATAATTAATATTTTCTAAAAGTATTTATAATGTTATTTTTAAATGAGATTTTAAGTACACAATATTGACATAAGTATAAAGAGTCATGAAATTGATTGAAAGAATATATAGTAAAAGATATTAATAAACTTGAAATTAAGGGACTAAATGATAAAAATGTATAGTAAAAAATTGAAGTTACACACGTGTTCTAATTTAATTAAAAATAAACTTAAAACGATGAAAGAAATGAAAATAAAATAAAAAATGAATCAAATTATAAATAACAAATTACTCGATTAAAGACCAAGACAACGCCATTTTAATTCTTATAATTCTTCAACTATTCAAACTTTGTACATCCAAACTCAACTCAAACTCAAACTCGAAATTCGAACAAAACATTATCATTAACTTAAACAACTACAGCTACAACGGAGGAGGTATGGGGTTACAAGGGGATAGAGATGACTAGCCAAAAGATGCATATCCAAAGGGCATAAAAGAGTGCCCCCTGGTGTTAAATTGACAACAAAAAGCAAACGAGTTCACGATGACACCAAACTGATATTATGAATCCAGCACACCATCAATTTCCCCCAACTGCAAACAATCACTGCAATGACATAAAAATGGCCTCGGAAAAATAAACACATAATTCTGTAACTATATTCAAGTGAATGAGGTATCAAGTGAGAAAATAAGATCGTAATGTGTTGTCGGAATGCCGGCATTCATGCGAAAAGGCAAATACAATAAAAGCATACACAAGTCTGTTCAAATACTTGACAGAAACACATATTACGACAAAGAACATCGAAGAATCGCATTCATCGCTTATTGAACATAGCAGTTAGCATTCGGGTCAAACATACAAGATGCAGAATGAATTTTTGAACAAAACAGAATTACCCCAAATGTTTTATAAGGAACTGACCAAAATTTATGAACATTTAAAGATAGAAAAATGACAAACAATTGAATTATTGAGTCCAATCACTGAGAACTATTTACCTAATGAACTACATGTTTAAGTAATCATTAATCATGTGTGTAAACTATGTTTAAAATTAAAAAAAAAAAAACCACCTTATAGAAACCTGGACGGTACCATATCAAGCTTTAATCCGTTGATCCTCCTCCTCCTCATCGATATCCCAACTTAAATCCTCATCTTCCTTCGTAACAGTTAAACATGATTGGATCATCAATCTACTAGAATTGCAGACATGATTGGTCGAAAAGGGGTATGCTCTGTTTCGGAATTGAATTGAAAAAAGCATATTGCAAATGATAACTACTAACTTTCTGCAACTTCAACGGAATCAGGCAATGACTGCATCTAAGATAATTTAAAATGAATCTCGAAACTGTTAACCTTTAAAACTTCATTCTGGGATTGTTCATAGGTAACAAATGGAGCAAATCGATGCTGTTCTTTGTCGATATTTGTAGTTAAAAAGAATGAAGATAACATCAATTTTTGAACATTTCAATAACATGCATTTACAGTTTATACAGCTAAATTTAGCCTTCCACTGAATCTACATTCATAAGAACATACTGCAGTTCTTACTAACCATTTTCAAATCGAAAATAAAGTATACACCAATGGCATCAACAATGAAAATGGAGCACCATAATTATAATGCTCAACTTTCTAATTTTTATTATTAACCATAATTATAGTGCTCAACTTTCTAATTTTTATTATTAATAATAAAAATTAGAAAGTTGAGCACTATAATTATGGTGTTCCATTTTAAAATACATTCCATTAACTTTTGCCCATGTTTTGCAATTTTTAATTTAATCCCACGTTTTTTTAATTAATTAATTATAATGTTTCATTTTTTATTTTTTTGAAATATGTATTTTATTCTCTTAATTTTAATATTTTTAATATTTTCATATTATTAGAGTATTATTTACAACTATAGTACTTTGCATATTAAGTAGTTATAATAGTAACCTTAATTTTTATATTTTCTTGATTAAATCATTAAAATTATTATATGTAATTGGGTTATATTATTTTATACAATAAGTCATAAAATATTTTCTTAACTGGTTAGGGAAGTATTTTAAATGATTTGTTGGTATAAAATAATATCCTTACTATTTGTATGGGATCATAAATTGAAATTAAATACAAATTTGTTAATTTATTGCAAAGACATTAATTAATAAACAAAGATACCAATTTTGGGCGTTGTTGGGTGTTAATCCTTTCCCACACGTAACCGACTCTCGAACTCATTTTCTGGTATTTTTATAAATTTTATTATTAAAATAACATAGCATTTTTTGTGACCAATCACACCTCGATAAAATGATTGGTGGCGACTCCACAAATTGTGTTTTATCTTATACCAGAAGAAAAACACTTACTTTTTCGAGACGATATTTAGAAAGTAACGACACTTGTTTTCGTCGGGTAAAATACCGTCTCGACAGCTTGGCGACTCTGCTAGGGAGTCAGAAATAACAAATGTTGACTTCTCTTCACGAGGAAGTAAAGAATTGACTCTACTGGGGAGTCATGAATAATAAAGGTTGATTTCTCTTCACGAGGAAGTCAAAAATTGATTATAGGAAACAAGATTAAGTTTTCTAAAAAAATATGTTCCCATAAAGCCACGATTTGAATTCTAGGGAAACTATCAAAAGAAAAACAAAATTTCTCCAAAAAAAATGTATCATGTATGTATGAAATGATGTATGATGCAATGACATGTATTATGTATAAATGCATGTTTTTTTGATCTGTGAAAGAATGACTTCAAAAGTGATCTTCATCAACGTACACTTTTGCAAGTTTTGAGTTGTGTCAATTCCTTCTTTCCCCAGCAAGTCATTGTCTCTGATAAGGTTGGCTTTCTTTACCTGAACTTGTGTAGAAATCCAATAAAGCTCTTATCCTTGAAATGAGAATGTATCATCTTTAAAGAATGTAGATGTAACTATGCCAAACTCGGTAAATACCAATGAGATATCATCGTCCATTCTGATTTGAATCTCATGATCCCCATGAGGACCAACTTTGATAATGTCCCATTGTGGGTATTTGTGGCTCTCTTGGTGCCCAAAATTTCTTAATCTTGGTTGCTCTCATTCAGTGTTTACTAAACAATAGCGTTGTTAAATAACTTGAGAGATTCGCTCCATGTTATCATAAACTTAAGAAATGATCAATCCTTCTGATAGAAATATTTGAGATATGTGCATTTTCCGAATAAAGTAATTATCTTCTTCTTGACGGGTCACTTTCTTGCCTTTTTGTTATGCACTGAGATATATGCCCCTTTTGAATAGGGTAATCCTTCTTGATGGGTTACTGATAATATATCTAGAGTATTACAAATTCAATTCTCCAGTCTTCAGGTCTTGGGGCACTTTTTCAAAAATGTGAAATGCTTCATCATTCTGGAATTGCTCATTCTTTTTCTACAATAGAGGTAGAATATACATCAACTTGCTTCAAGATTTTTTCATTTGAGACCATCCTGTTTGAAAATATTTTTCCTCATTTCTTTATCAAAGAATGAAAGAATTTTGTAAAAAATTGCCCCTTACAGGTTCACAATTGAATCAAATCATAAAACATGAGTTTAATGAATATCAAATAAATTTTCTATACTTTTAAATAAAAAAATCATAGTCCTATGGCAAATGTCAAAATTATTGACTGATTTAGTGTAGGTTGATTCAGGTAAAGTGAGGTTTCTCAGGTTGGTCCAGCACATATGTCTCTTTGAACTTCCTCTAATTTGAAGAAATAGTTGTTGTATTCATCTCATAGAGATACTTCTTGATTCCATAATTTCAGGAACGTCTTTAGGATGTGTGGTGTTTCATCAAGAGCTTAAGATCACCTCTTATGTTATTGTTGCACCATTCAATATTCGAGTCGTATTTTCAGGTTTTCAACTCGAATCCTCCTTTGGTTTCAAGATGTTATTTAGAAATTTTACATCTTGAACCCCCTTTTATCATTTTTCATATCATGCATTAAAGATTTTAAAAACTAATTTTAGCAAATAAAAATCAATCCTGAGAAGCAGAATGAAATCTGGAGATAGTCTCTTTCATATAGAAATCCATGTATGATTAGAATGGACTTTTTAGGGACGTAACGTAGGCCAGGGCTCATGGTTACGAAAAAGATGGATAAATAGGCTCGAACAAGTGTTTAAGGGTAATTGCACCAAGGATCAATTCATTCTGATGACTTCAATATTGCCTTGTTTGACTTGGATCATTTCTTTTTCTGGTTCCTTTTATACTGCCAATTTTGGATTCATTTCCATTTTCTTCTATCTCTAATATTTCTTGGGCTTCTTGTTGAATATGAATCTTTGAACTAATTGCACTTGACCAACCTTGTAACTTGAGGCTCAATGAGTCACCCATCTTGATTCAATTTTTTCTTCTTTTCTCTTTTCCCTTTCTCTTTTCTTTTTTTTTTCTTTCCTTTTCTTTTCTTTTTTCTTTTTTTTTTTTTTTTTTTTCTGATGGATGAGTATAAGACTCCATTTTTTTTAAAATCCAGTGCTTATTTATTACTTTTTATTGTATCCTAATAACATATACTAGTGTTTAAAATAAAATAAAATAATTAAAAATAAAAAAACACAAAAGTAATACCATTATTAAAAGTAAAAATAAAAATTAGAAAGTGGAGCACTATAATTATGGTGTTCCATTTTAAAATACATTCCACTAACTTTTGCCCATGTTTTGTCATTTTTAATTTAATCCCTCTTTTTTTTAATTAATTAATTATAATGTTTAATTTTTTATTTTTTTGAAATATGTATTTTATTCTCTTAATTTAATTTTTAATATTTTCATATTATTAGATGATTATTTACAACTATAGTACTTTGCATATTAAGTAGTTATAATAGTAACCTTAATTTTTATATTTTCTTGATTAAATCATTAAAATTATTATATGTAATTGGGTTATATTATTTTATACAATAAGTCATAAAATATTTTCTTAACTGATTAGGAAAATATTTTAAATGATTTGTTGGTATAAAATAATATCCTTACTATTTTTATGGGATCATAAATTGAAATTAAATACAAATTTGTTAATTTATTGCAAAGACATTAATTAATAAACAAATGTACCAATTTTGAGTGTTGTGGGGATACTAATCCTTCCCCACACGTAACTGACTCCAGAACTCATTTTCTGGTAAGCATGCCCCTTTTGTGTTATTTTAATATTATTTTTATAAATTTTATTAAAATAACATAGCATTTTTGGTGATCAATCACCTCGAAAATGATTGGTGGCAACTCCACAAATTGTGTTTTTCTTATACCAGAAGAAAAACACTTACTTTTTTAGAAAGCAACGACACTTGTTTTTGCCGGGCGAAATACCGTCTAGACAGCTTGACGACTCTGTTGGGGACAAATTTTTTATAGAGAGTCAAGCCACCAGTTTATTAATTAATTATCTTTGCAAGAAATTATAATTTTTTTTAATTTAGTTATTTGATCATTTGATTATTTTGATAACCATTTTTAGTATAAATAGTTGTAATAACTTGTTTGTTAGTATTTTCAGGTTTAATTATATGTCTTTATATTTAAAGAATAAATTTGTGTTGTACATTATTTGTTTCTTTAGAGTTAAAGAATAAATTTGTGTGTTGTACATTATTATTTTTCTTTTTATGCTTTTCCTCACACACTGTGTACTGCATTCATGACATGAGCTAAAACTTTGCTCTATACCATTTAGCTTGAATGAGAAACTACTCCCTCGTGTGGTTTTCACCTCCGTATAGACACAAGGAAGTGTGTTCCTTCGAACTGAACTCAATTTGAAAGTCTGTGATGGACCAGGATTTAGGCTTTGCAGTACAAGGGGCACCAACAAAGGACAATTCGATGACCCTTTTACCTTAGATCCAAACCCAACATATAATAAACCTAGAACTCGAATCTAGTCAGAGCCTAACCCAAATGAGTCTTGTAAGGTTAGCACACAAGTAAAAGTTTGTTGAGTCTTTTAATTTACGTAATATTACTTTATTTCTACACACAAAGCATGGAACTAGATTGCATGAAATTATGATTTTTATGATATTACTACATAATTTCCCTTTGTTTGTTTTTTTATCATTTTCATTATGCATTATACTTTCATACCATGGTGTTGATTCATGATTGATGTTCATATAGAAGGCTAGAAATATGGAACGAAGAGTCATACATGAAGTAGAAAACAATGCAGATGTATCTGTAATATGTTTAAAACTTCGTTTTAGTATAAAAGTTGTTCTAAGAAATCATTCCAATATTAACACCTTGCACCTTGCATCTTGCATATGCATATGACTTTTGACATTGTATTTTAGTCATATTTATCATATTCATTAATAAAACATCCATATTTATTAAAAGAATTTTTTTCGAAGAATACTGGACACCTATAAACAACCATATCATACTCAGAAAAAGTAATGGATGATAAAATAACCCAAATCGAAAGGACTCAGCTTGAAATGCAAGAAAACTTCAAGAAAATTTAGGAAGAAATGCATGAACAAATGCTGAAATCCCAAAATGATCTGATTGAAAAAATTGCAAACATGTTACAAGGAAGAAGCATGGAACGAGAAAATACTCCAGTTATTGAGGGATTACATGAGAAGAAAAAGCTCACAGCCGGATTGGCTACACCGGGATGTGTCCAGCCACAGTGGCCCTCGAATGAGAAATGGACCTATAAGGTGATTCCTTGGATAACCCAAAACGGAACCCTAGATTGTTCATTTAAAGTTACTAGCAACTTTGAGGATTCTTTAGAGCAAGCAATTCAAAGGTGTAAAGTAAAAGAGAAAGGAGTTGTTTCTTCAACAGAGATTAATATAGTCAATTCCTATGAAGAACACATGGCACAAGAGGATGAGAAAGGAAATCAAAGCAAAAGGGCTTCCATGGATGTAATACGAGACTGGCCCGTGGGTTTAAAAATGAATGGGGTAGATACAGCCTTGAAGAAATCTCAAACACCTATATCAGATTTCCTGAAGGCAAGTGGGGTTTTGGGCAGTTTAGGAAGTTTGACGAATGTTACGCCAATCACAGCTGCAATATGTGTTCAGAATCCAACCAAAAATATCATCACCAAGGAAAACCGTTTCGGATCTAAATTTGGGCCTAATTTCCAATTAGGGAAGAAAAAACTGATGAATAACAAGAAATTGGGATTTTACGAAGAAGCTGTTCAGGAGAAAACAGAAATTTGTGCGTCTGAGGGTACATCAAAAGGAGTTATGGCAAGTGAAATGGTCAAAAAATGGGGAGCAAATGAGGATAAAGATCCTGGTCCGACCACACACCCAACATTCTAAAAGTAATGGGGCAGTTAGATAAATAAGTGAAAGTTGTTATCTTCCACAATTGCATTTCATTTTCAGCATATTGTTTGAACATTTTTTTGTTCCTTTCTCCGTCTTTTTGTGATAAATAAATTTGAGTTATTTTTATGGTTATGAGCAAGGAATTAAATTTTAATCTTGAAATTTTTTGAGTATCAAGTAAATTAAATATTCTTTTAATTTTTCATGAATTATAGATCTTTGGCAAGTGGTAAAATTAGACCTTTCAAATCCCATACAATGCTAGAAATACAAATACTTGATCTATTTTTGTCTTTACTGAAACCAAATCCTGACATTATATTTATTTGAGACTCTAAAGTAATGTCTCTACCTATTTTTGAGACACCAAATCCATATGTTTACCTTCTCAGATAAAATTGATTGGTTTATGGTACTACCTTCCACCATATATGGCTTCAAAAGTCACACATTTGTCCTTCCAAATACAAAACCGCCATACCGGTGAAACTAAAAGACCTCAAAAGTACCAAACCTGCATTTATATGTTAACCTTCTTGCAAGAAGAAACGAGATATGCATCATAGATCAATTTGTTGAAGAAAAGTTCGAGTAATTGAAGCATGCTCGAAACAAGAAGAAGAAATAAAGAGATTTATTTAAATAAATATATCATGCATTAATTACATTGTTTTCATGTAAATAAAAATTAATCCTGAATATTCATCCCCCTAAGATATCTCTTTTCACAAAGATTTTTGTGTATGAAATGATGAGCGACCTTCTTTCATTTATCCCTTCGCAAAAGGAGAAAAATAAATCCCTTGTTGTCCCCGTTTGAGCCTGAATGATTTTTTCTTCTGATTCAACCCTAACCAAAGATCACCCTCCACATTGCGGGTAAGGTGAAGGATATCTGCTCACAGGAATAAATATCGTCAATCTAGTTTTATTACGAAGGCAAATCTCCATGAAGTAAAGAGAGTTTTGAACTACAAGGTAGGTCAAATACAAAGTGCTTGAAGATCAAATCCAGTCAAGAAAGAATTTCTGAAATGAAAGAGGAAAAAAAGGTATAAGAAAATGGAGTCTTGTACTCATCCATCAGAGAAAATAAAAAGAGAAAAGAAGAGAAAAGAGAAAAAGAAAAAAAAAAAAAAAAAAAGAAAATGAAAGAAAAAGAAAAAAAGAAAAGAGAAAAAGAAAAAAGGAAAAAAAATTGAATCAAGATGGGTGACTCATTGAGCCTCAAGTTACAAGGTTGATCAAGTGCAATCAGTTCAAAGATTCATATTCAACAAGAAGCCCAAGAAATATTGGAGATATAAGAAAATGGAAATGAATCCAAAATTGGCAGTATAGAGGGAACCAGAAAAGAAATGATCCAAGTCAAACAAGGCAATATTGAAGGCATCAGAATGAATTGATCTGTGGTGCAATTACCCTTAAACACTTGTTTGAGCCTATTTATCCATTTCTTTCGTAACCATGAGCCCTGGCCTACGTTACGTCCCTAAAAAGTCCATTATAATCATACATGGATTTCTATATGAAAGAGACTATCTTCAGATTTCATTCCGCTTCTCAGGATTGATTTTTATTTACATAAAAACAATGTAATTAATGCATGATATATTGATTTAAATCAATCTCTTTATTTCTTCTTCTTGTTTCGAGCATGCTCCAATTACTCGAACTTTCCTTTAACAAATTGATCTATGATGCCTATCTCGTTTCTTCTTGCAAGAAGGTTAACAGATAAATGCAGGTTTGGTACTTTTGAGGTCTTTTAGTTTCGCCGGTATGGCGGTTTTGTATTTGGAATGACAAAGGTGTGACTTTTGAAGCCATATATGGTGGAAGGTAGTACCATAAACCAATCAGCTTTATCTGAGAAGGTAAACATATGGATTTGGTGTCTTAATAATAGGTAGAGACATTACTTCAGAGTCTCATATAAATGTAATGTCAGGATTTGATTTCGATAAAGACAAAAATAGATCAAGTATTTGTATTTCTGGCATTGTATGGGATTTGAAAGGTCTAATTTTACCACTTGCCAAAGATTTATAATTCATGAAAAATTGAAAGAATATTTAATTTACTTGATACTCAAAAAATTTCAAGATTAAAATTTGATTCCTTGCTCATTACCATAAAAGCAACACAAATTTATTTATAAAAAAAAAGCGGAGAAAGGAACAAAAAACATGTTCAAACAATATGCTGAAAATGAAATACAACTGTGAAAGATAACAACTTCCACTTATTTATCTAACTGCCCCATTGCTCTTAGAATGTTGGGTGTATGGTCGGACCAGTATCTTTATCCTCGTTTGCTCCCCATTTCTTGACCATTTCACTTGCCATGACTCTTTTTGATGTACCCTCAGACGCACAAATTTATGTTTTCTCCTGAGCATCTTCTTCGTAAAATCCCAATTTCTTGTTATTCATCAGTTTTTTCTTCCCTGATTAGAAATTAGGCCCAAATTTAGATCCGAAACTATTTTCCTTGGTGATGATATTTTTGGTTGGATTCTGAACACATATTGCAGCTATGATTGGCGTAACATTCGTCAAACTTCCTAAACTGCCCAAAACCCCACTTACCTTCAGGAAATCTGATATAGGTGTTTGAGATGTCTTCAAGGCTGCATATGCCCTATTCATTTTTAAACCCACGGGCCAGTTTCATATTACATCCATGGAAGCCCTTTTGCTTTGATTTCCTTTCTCATCCTTTTGTGCCCTGTGTTCTTTATAGGAATTGACTGTATTAATCTCTATTGAAGCAACAACCCCTTTCTCTTTTACTTTACACCTTTGAATTGCTTGCTCTAAAGGATCCTCAAAGTTGCTAGGAACCTAAATGAATAATCTAGGGTTTCGTTTGGTTTATCCAAGGAATCACCTTATAGGTCTATTCTTATTCTGTGTGGCTGGACACATCTCGGTAACCAATCCGGCTGTGAGCTTTTTCTTCCATGTAATCCCCAACAACTGGAGTATTTCTCGTTCCATGCTTCTTCCTTGTAACATGCTTGCAATTTTTCAATCAGATCATTTTGGGATTTTAGTGTTCATGCATTTCTTCCTGAATTTTCTTAAAGCTTTCTGCATTTCAAGCTGAGTCCTTTTGATTTGGGTTATTTTTATCCATTACTTTTCTGAGTATGATATGGATGCTTATAGGTGTCCAGTATTCTTCGAAAAAAAACAAAAAAAAAAAACATTTAATAAATATGGATGTTTATAATGAATATGATAAATGACTAAAATACAATGTGAAAAGTCATAATCATATTGCAAGGTGTTGATATTGGGAATGATTCCTTAGAACAACTTTTATACTAAAAAGAAGTTTAAACATATTACATATACATCTACATTGTTTTCTTCATGTATGACTATTCGTTCCATTTCTAGCCTTCTATATGAACATCAATCATGAATCAACACCATGGTATGAAAAATGTAATGCATAATGAAAATGATAAAAACAAACAAAGGAAAATTATGTAGTAATATCATAAAAATCATAATCTCATGCAATCTAGTTTCATGCTTTGTGTGTAGAAATAAAGTAATATTACGTAAATTAAAAGACTCAACAAACTTTTCCTTGTGTGCTAACCTTACAACTCATTGGGTTGGGCTCTGACTAGATAGTTCTAGGTTTATATGTTGGGTTTGGATCTAAGGTAAAAGGGTCATCGAATTGTCCTTTGTTGGTGCCCCTTGGACTGTCAAACCCTCAATCCTGGTCCATCACAAACTTTCAAATTGAGTTCAATTCGAAGGAACACACTTCCTTATGTCCATACGGAGGTGAAAACCATACGAGGAACATAAGGTGTGCTCAAGGAATGGTCCCCTATCCCATACGGAGGTAAAAACCACACAAGGGAGTAGTTTCTCATTCATGCTAAATGGTATAGAGCGGAGTTTTAGCTCATGTAATGAATGCAGTGCAAAGTGTGCGAGGAAAAACATAAAAAGAAAAAATATTGTACAACACACAAATTTATTCTTTAACTCTAAAGAAACAAATAATATACAACACACAAATTTATTCTTTAAATATAAAGACATATAATTAAACCTGAAAATACTAACAAACAAGTTAGTACAACTATTTATACTAAAAAATGGTTATCAAAATAATCAAAGGATCAAATAACTAAATAAATATAAATTTGTTAATTTATTGCAAAGACATTAATTAATAAACAAATGTATTAATTTTGGGCGTTGTGGGGGTGCTAATCTTTCCCCACACGCAACTGACTCCTGAACTCATTTTCTGGTAAGCAGACCCTTTTTATGTTATTTTAATATTATTTTTATAAATTTTATTAAAATAACATAATATTTTTTGTGACCAATCACAACTCGTTAAAATGATTGGTGGCGACTCCACTAATTGTGTTTTATCTTATACCAGAAGAAAAACTCTTACTTTTTCGAGACGAGATTTAGAAAACAACGACACTTGTTTTCGCCGGGCGAAATACCGTCTCGACAAGTTGTTTCAGCATAAAGAACAAGCTGTGGGGGACTTTTAACAAATAAACCCCCCCTTCTGGTTATTTGATCCATTTGTTAACTTTTGTGTGCATTGACAAGAGAGTAAGAGAACATGATCAAGTTATATGCTTATTGATGAGCTGTTCTTAGCTTTGTTTTGTGACATCCAAATCTGAATTATTCATATGTATACTCGACATTCATCTCAAATCTTAATATACGGCATACAATAAATGATTTGAAGGTTAGTTGCAGCCTACAACTTGTGGACATGGATACTAAGTTACAACCTTTCCAAGGCTATAAATACATAGTTAAAAACATAATATCATGTGCCGGTATATAAACCCGAGTCCGAGTAACATAGAAATCGAATTCTCATCAGTAATTTTTCAATCTGTAATATCAAAGCAAAGCTTAGCCTCATCCCATGGGCCATTAATCTCAAACTTGTATTCTTGAATCCTTATAAGCCAGTAAGGGCAAACCACATTAACAAAGACCAATATTCCCACCAATAACACAGAAAGCAGCAATGAAGGCTATAGACAAACGTTAAAGTGACAGCCATTAACCCAAAGAAAACAAAAGGTGCAGCCTGAAGGAGTATTTCTTGATGCAGTAGGTGACCAATGGTGCAAACAGGAAGATCTGCAAGGAGAATAGCATGGTTGCAAAAACATGTACTCGGGAGGGTAATCGGGACGCTATGAAACCGAAGCGACGATGGAAGCGTTCAAGGAAATACAACTGGTTAGTTGGGATTCTTGAGAGCCCCTGAAGGTCTTATCGTGGAGCCGGAGTAGTGTAGGAAAAGATGGAGCAAGAGAAGTGAAATGGTTACTGCCCATAATGAATCCGAGCTGATGGACCTTGTTAAGGTTTGGTATATAGGAGCCACACGAACAACCCGTTGTGAAGAAGGAAACGTTGAGGACATAGTTCAAAAGACGTTTGAAGGAGAGCATCTCTTCGGTTAATACGAGGATTATGAAACCGGAACCGAGAAGGCTTACATCAAGAAGCAAGAGGGAGTTTTCGTTCAGGGTTGACCTAAGGGTGTAGATCCATACCAAGACTACAAGAGAAACAATACATAGATATTGGGAGATGGAAACCGAATCTTGCATCACCTTAAGCATATTCCGTTTAACGACATTAGCGTTCATGACCATGTCTTCCAGGAAAGTTTCATCCGTGTGATTGTCGTCGTAACCGGGTTGCATCCCTCCGTATGCGACTTTTCTCCATCTGGAAGGAGACTGGGAAGAATCGACACCGAAATTCATATCCACCTCAAGGCCACTGCTGTGGAAATACAACTTCCTGCTTCAGACTGTCACAAAACAAAACGTTCATCTTCTAGGACAACCTTTGCTTCCACTCCATTAGAATTTTAAGAAAGCAAATCTACGATTGAAGAATGTTACGGGGTTAGTTTGAACAGTAAACAAAGAAAGTATTCAAATATTGCAGCAATTAATATCCAAATTTAATAAAAAGCTTTACTACGTTAACAGCTCAAGTGATTGAATTATCTATCAATTATGAAGTGGAAAGAATCCCTAATTTTGAATCAAAACTGGGGTCATACACATTTTCGAACACGGATATAAAGATGTGATCTTGCAAGACTCCCTCCAAAGAAGAAAACTTTGTAGAAATTGGACACAAACATATATTTGGCAAAATCAAAAGAACAGATTCAAATTTAGGAATGGCAAAACGACCCGAACCCGACGGGAAAACTCGAAACCCGGCTAAGTTCGGGTCAGGTCGGGTTTGAATAATATCGGGTCGGGTATAGGGATAAAATTCGGGGATTTTTTCAGGTTCGGGTTAAGGTATCCCTGCCCCGCCCCGATTATATATATAATATTTTATATTTTTTATATTAATTATATATAATACAAACAAAACATTTTGGGTTCGGGTTCGACTACAATATTTCGGGTCGGGACGAAAAAAAATCCGACGGGAACGTGGCGGGAACAGGGATAGCAAAACCCACCGGAACCCGCTCCGTTGCCATTCCTATGAATCAAATTCATCAGATGAATGGACACATGTTCATTTCAACAGTTCCCAGGTCTGGGGCAACCCAATTTATCCAAAGAATTGATTCAAATTCATCAATCAAAGAGAGAGAGGTTTCTGTGCAGAAATTCACAATACAAAAAAAATCCATAATTAATTCATCAATATAGATTCAGTCGAAGAACCGAAATAAACAATCATCAATTAAATCAACTTTTCGACATGGAATTCTCTAAAAAAAAATCAAAATTTAATCCGCAAAATGGAGAACAACCCAGAAATCATAAACAAGAAGCCCGACTAAATCAAAACATCTTAACGCCTATTTCTTTAGACTTAAGAATTAACAACGAAATAGAAAGGAACTGCACCTTACATTCCGAGATGGAGAAACGTTGGGTATGAGAAAGTTGGGAGCTTCTCAAGTCAGTGAAATGAGAAATGGCGAAGGCCAGGGAGGGAAATTAAGCGAGATTTTTCTGGTTTTGGAAAGAGGGCTATAAAGTGCAACTGAGACCCAACAATTCGGTGAAATTCTTTATTTATTTTATTTTTAAGGAAAAAATAAAATTAGTTAATATACTTAGATACTCATTCAATTATTAATAAGTTTTTGATCTTAAAAAATTTAATGAAACTTCTTTATCTTAAAACAAAAAATGAAATTTTTAGCTAAATGTATAATCTTTTGCAATATTTCATCTATGTTGTTAGCATTTAAATCAAAGAAATTGACAAGATATCAAAGAACAAGTTTTAACAAAATTATCAAGTGATTCAATCTTTATCAACGAATCTAAATCGTCGATCAAAGGATGATATCGAAGATAACACAGATAACAGTTAAATATGAAACGACAACAAATTTGAGTTTAGATTAAATAAAGAAGAGAGTTTTTAAGCAAAAATGTTAATAATTTTTTCTTAAGAGGTAAAATAAATTTTTAAAAATTTAGATGTTACAATTAAATAATTTTGTTAACATGATACATCGTCATAAAAAAATATTTAACAATTTCGTGATGTATATATGATAATTTGATACATCTCTAATTGAAATATTTTTCCCAAATCAGTGACTAAAATAAGATAAATTTAAAATAAAAGTGACCATGAGTGTAGTTTACCCAATATATATTAATATACGTACTTTAACCTTTCAATATTGTTGACTGGTGGCGTTCGAAGATCCAAAGGCAAAGATTTGAAGTGGGATACTGGGATCCATTTACAAAAAGGGCTGGTGGAGTTTGCATTGCGGGTGTCCTATCTCTCTGCTCGCGCCGCTTGTCTTCCTTTCGTTTTTCTCTCGCGAAACAAACAGAAAACCAACGAGAAAGTAACTGAGAGCTGAATCTCATGGCCTCCTCTTTGGTTTCTCCTTCCCCAGCTTCTTCCTTCATCAGGAACAAGGTCAGTGCTTTAGATTACCCAATTTCATGATTTTGATTGGTTTAGATTACAAACACCCTATTTCTATGGCCAGAAAGATTTGGGCTTCTCTGCTTTTCCCTCTACATCTCAAATCCATTCAGAAATGCAAAACAAGATTCGAAGAAAATCGTTTCGGTCATGGCACCCCAGCAGTCTGAGCGTAAACCAGCCACAACTGGCTCTGTTAGTTCCTTCTTTTTTTTTAATTTTTTTATTGATTTGTTAATGGATTTGTTGTTGTTTTTGTATAAAAATTTGGTTTGTTTTTTCTCAGGTTAAGACTGGAATGACAATGACAGAGAAGATTCTCGCAAGAGCCTCTGAGAAACCACAGTTGAGTCCAGGTGATAATGTTTGGGTTAATGTTGATATTTTGATGACACATGATTTGTGGTCCTGGTTCCATTGGCATCTTCAAGAAAGAATTTGGTGAAAATGCAAAGGTATTCAGTTCTTATGCCATCTTACTCGTTTATTCTTCTCTTTATCTTAGGTTAGTCTTGTGCATAATTGAGCTCTTGCTTACGTTTGTTAGGATAAAATGGATTTAGAAAAGAATTATCAAGTAACAATAGCTATTATCACTGTTGTAAGCTTTTTTGATGTGCAACGGATAGGGGTGGTGGTTTGTGGTGGACGTTGGTGGTTCACCCTTTCTGATTTGGACTTAGAGCCGCCAGCCATGGTGGCATAGGACCCGTGTAAGGAGGGCCATTTGAGAGCAAAGTACAGGTGTTCTATGGAGGAGGAAGAAAGTTCTCGAGAGACTTGCTGAGAAAGGAGAAGAAACCATTTTTTGTTAGGGTTCTCTTGTTTCATTTTTCCCAACAAATACTTTAAATTTCCTTTAGCTTGGTAGCCTAACTATTACTTTGGTAGACTGTAGAGAGTTCGGCCTCCTGTGTGTCTTTACTCCTGTTCACAGCTGTCTATTTGCAGTTGCTGAATTCATTAACTGTGTACCATCATTTTGGTATTGAAGGTTTGGGATCGTGAAAAGGTTGTTGTTATACCCGACCATTACATATTCACAAGTGATGAACGTGCGAATCGTAATGTGGATATTTTGAGGGATTTTTGCATGGAGCAAAATATCAAGTATTTTTATGATATAAAAGATCTCGGTAATTTTAAGGTATGACACTCTTTATCTTTTCATTCATTTCTGGTGCAATATTCTGAGGAACTAGGTATATTCTCTGTTTATTGACATAGAGTTGAATCCTAATTCACAACATTGCAGGCAAACCCCAATTACAAAGGAGTATGCCATGTTGCACTTGCCCAAGAGGGTCACTGCAGGCCTGGAGAGTGTTTCATTGCTGTTATGTTCTTTATCTGCCTTCAGGTTTTGTTAGGGACAGATTCTCATACCTGTACTGCTGGAGCATTTGGTCAATTTGCTACGGGAATTGGAAATACAGATGCAGGCTTTGTATTAGGCACCGGGAAGCTTCTGCTCAAGGTTTGTTAATTATTATTTATTGTTTTTGAACAGACATTTAGGATTTTATGTGTTGAAGTCTGGTACTTACAAAATTATGATTAATTTAGTGGTAAATTTTTACACGTATTTGGTTGTATTTTCAATCGCAGGTTCCACCAACTTTAAGATTGTGATGGATGGTGAAATGCCTCCTTATCTGCTTGCAAAGGATTTGATTTTGCAGGTAAGATCATATACTTTTTAGGCAATTATTCCCTTTTGATATGCTTTAATTCTTAATTATATTCCTGTGGGGATATTACTCTTTGTTCATGGTGATCACTGTTTTATATAATGGTTGGTCATATATGTTTTTTAACAACAGTTCCTGTTGGGCAGATCATTGGTGAAATATCTGTAGCTGGTGCAACATATAAATCCATGGAGTTTGTTGGAACTACTGTTGAAAGTCTAAATGTAAGTGAACCTGAAATGTTGCATAACTTTTAACATTAAGTCCTTAGAAAAACATTTGACCTAGTTTGATTCCTTTTGGGAAGAAATCATGAATTTGGCATTCTGATTATTTGTATTTGGTAGATGGAAGAACGGATGACGTTATGCAATATGGTTGTTGAAGCCGGGGGAAAGAATGGAGTCGTTCCCGCTGATAGTACTACATTTAAGTACCTTGAGGTGAGGGCAAAAAATCATCGAACCAGATTGATTTCATTTAATGTCTATTGCTATGCTTTCATGCCTAGCTTATGGTTTACTATTGTTTGCTTTGCATAGGATAAAACATCTCTGTCATATGAACCAGTTTACAGTGATGCACATGCAAGGTATATTTTTGTGATTAAATGGTTGATGAAGAGAACATTTTCGTATTATGATGGCCGCGTCTGCTACTACTCAATTGATTCAATAGGATGTTTTTATGTTCTTTCATGACTGATATTTACTGTACCATTTTATGCTTGGAACTGCATTGAGACAGTCCTAATATGATTACACCTTTTGGGTCTTGCTTCCAGTTTTCTTTCCGAGTACAGATTTGATATCTCAAAGTTGGAGCCATTGGTGGCTAAGGTGGGTATGTCATAAAAGTCACTTTTAATTCGATCTTCATCGTTGCCTTCTTCTCTTGTGCATGTCTGTCTGTACATTGGACTGATATCTTCTTTTTTTCTCTTGGACTGGTCTCTTAATGTATTTTGCAGCCACATTCTCCTGATAATCGTGCATTGGCAAGAGAATGCAAAGATGTGAAAATCGACAGAGTATATATAGGATCTTGTACTGGTGGAAAAACCGAAGATTTTCTTACTGCTGCTAAAGTCTTTCTAGCTTCGGTAAGAGCCATACATTCTCATTCCTATCCCGAGGAGCTATAGCGAATATTAAGCTGTGTCTGAAAATTTAGGTTGCTTGACCTGCAGGGAAAGAAGGTCAAAGTTCCCACATTTCTCGTACCCGCTACACAGAAGGTGTTTGCTCGATATCATCAATAATTAAAACATTATCCGATTTGTGATCAGAATCAAGGAAGTAAAGATAGAAGAATGTGTGTATTAACTCGTTAAAACTGGCAGGTTTGGTTGGACTTGTATACTCTACCTGTACCCGGATCCGGTGGGAAGACATGCTCTCAGATTTTCGAAGAAGCTGGCTGTGATACACCTGCTAGCCCTAGCTGCGGCGCTTGTTTGGGTGGCCCTAAAGACACATATGCACGTATGAATGAACCTAAGGTAATTATTTTTCTTCACCCGGTGTACCTTCAATAACATATGATTTGTTTTCAAATATATAAAAACACTGGAAATGTTGAGCATACTCGTATCAAACATATACTCGCCTTTGAGAAATTTAATGGGATCGCCATTGCAGGTCTGTGTCTCAACAACAAACAGGAACTTTCCCGGTCGGATGGGGCACAAGGAAGGCCAGATATATCTTGCTTCTCCTTATACAGCAGCTGCATCGGCTTTGACCGGTTATGTCACCGATCCAAGAGAGTTTTTGCAGTAAGGAACTTGTGTTAAGTATAATGTACGAGTCATATGAATAAGTAGAGGCTGAGAAGGAACATAAAATGAGAAGACGATGCTTGGGTTGTATTGGGCTTCATCTTCGTTGTAATCTTTTTCTTCACCTTCAAAACTGAAATTGTTCTTTGGTAATAATAATATGGTGAAACTTGAATGTGCAAAAGTTGCTTTAAAATTCGAATCCATTTATTATTTGCAATAAAATTAATTTCTCTAAATAATTTTAAGATATAAAATTTTCTATTTTTTTTAATATATTTTTAAATAAATCAATATCAAATGGTTTTTTAGATAAATTATACATTTAGTAAATAAATTTTCATATTTTTCAAAATCATATGTAACGTTTATTTTTGTTTTATTTTAATATCTTGCCGTTAAGAACTCAACGTGTTTACTATCAATTTTGGTCATTTTAGTACCTAAATTTTCAAAAAAGATTTCAAAATTTAACATTAAATTTTTAACAGAGGTACTAAAATGAAAAAAAATTTAGGTATGCTTTTGAAAAAAAATAAAAGTTTAGGTATTAAAATAAATTAAAAATGATAGTTTATGTATTAAACCCGTAATGCACTATTTTTTATTAATATGGGTAAAAATTATGAGGGTGATAAACATGAATTTAAATAATTATCTGTTATCAGAATAATGACCATTAAATAACGATAAAAATATCAAATGAAATCGTTATTGTGCAATGTGATATCCGCAACGGTATAAGTTATTGTCGTAATCACGATAAACGTAATATAATTAAAAAGAGTATAATAACCGTAATTGCCACACCTGAAAACATATGAACCCTACAGCACGACAGACTCTTTTGGCTCTTTGAAATGTGTGACTAGTCAATTGAACATGCATAATTGCCAAACCTATCTTGTTCCCTATTACAGCCCATCAACAGCTGTTGGGGTTTCGAAATTGTATCATTCCTTGTTTTGCATGAGCCTACCTGAATGAGAGGCATAGTATAGAACAGATGGACCTAAATGAATTAAAAAAGAAATTAATAATGATAAATGGGGAGACCCACCATTGTCCATCAATGGCTTGTAATCTGCACTGTCTAAATCAAAATGATTGCATATTACCTTTATGTCTTCCGTTCTTCATCACTATCTCTCATGCCTCACATTACATTTGATTGATTTAAGCAACCCCAATATATATATATATATATATAATTAAAAAAATGACACTTAAAAAATTGACACAGTATATATTAAGGGTCTTCATTCTATTAATTCAGTCACCAATCGAATCAAATTTTTATTAATCGAATTAATTGATTTTTTTTCTTTAACCATTAACCGAATCGAATTGAATAAAGTTTGATTAATTCTATCGATGACCGAGTTATCAAAATTTTTAATATATTTCTTAGTTATATTCATTTAAATTTAAGATAGATATTTTTTTTTATTTGGGTCAAAATTTAATTAGTTCTTGATAATTTAATGGATCTAGTGTGATTAAAAAAAAGTGGGTCTTAATTCAGTTAATTAATTGATTTTAAATAGAATTAACCGTTAAATATTGAAAAAAATAATTGTTTCCCACCGAACTAATTTAGTGGTCGGGCGTTTTCACCGAGTTAATTTAATTCGGTCGATAAATTCGATTAAAATAAAAAAATGAACACCCCTAGTATGTATGTATATTTTTCAATTATTATTTTAATAGCTTTGTAATAGTCTTAACTCTTAGATTAGTTTAACTATATTTTACATTAATTTATCGAATTTAAATGTATGTATTAATTTATATGACTTGTTTAAATACCATAATTTAAAAATATGACACCATATTATAAAATTCCTAGCTCCGTCCCTGGACTATTTTTTCACAATCCCGATAGATTTAATGATAATTTTATAATTTTAAAAATTTTAATAACTAAAAAACATTTTAATATGATTAATGATATTTTAACTGGATAGGGTTGACGGTAGAGAAATGGAAAACATTACCCAGATGTGATCAGAGTTGAGGTTCAAGTCCGACTCAAATTATAAAATGTAATCCATTGCTGCTGTTGGTTCAAACTGCGGCACTTGTAGAGAATGATGCTTCTAAAGAATAAGCCAACATGATCATATATCCACCCATCCAAGTTCTGATCAAGATTTAATCTGACTATGATGCATTTTGATTTGACCTAATTCTATATTTCTTTTTAAAAAATCGAATTCAGATCCAGATTCGGAGTGAAAAATAATCGGTCTAACTCGAAAATAATAGTACAATTGATTTTTATATATTTAACGATATATATATATTGTGTAAAGTCAGGCAAAAGTCTTTTACAATAAAATTCAAGTGGAATTTTAGGTCATTTAGAACTTCCCTATCGGATGATAGATAGAGGAGTACCATATTCGCATTAAACATAGACTACAAATCTTATCCAACTCGACTCATGATGGATGATTCGACTCATTCAGATTTTATAACGTTTTTCTTTTATCCGTATGAACACACATCAACATCATCAAAAGCAAAACACCCTGAACCTTGGATTAAAATTAAAGCATAAAACAGAAGAGAAGGGGAACACTTTGAATGTCAGAATCACACACGAAGGAAAAACATTTCAAACAGAAGAGAAGAGAAGAGAAGGGAAACACCTTGGATTACAATGTTGCCTTTTTCATGTTGTTTATATGGAATTTAAATGATGGATCGTGTTGCCAATGACGCTATATTGGCTTGCTTCTTTGCCGTTCTGTCCTGTCTTCAAATCTCGGAGCTGCAACGGATGAATGACTGGAACCATAAATCGAGAAACCGAACAAAAAAACCGGAGACGGAATAGTAAAATTTCACCGAGTCCATTGGCATCGGAGGTCTTCATGATTCGGAGCCTCCGGACCGAGGTGAGAAGCATCCTGTAATACGAAAAACATATCAAAAACATGGAAAGATCAAACAGTACTTTTGATTTTTTTTTCCTGATTAGGTTGATTTCGGATTAAAAACATAGAAGCATACACCCATGGTACATCTCCTACAAGCATCCAATCTCCCTCTTTGTCTGCATAAGTCAAAACAAATTCAGACGATCCATCCAAAAGCTTAGAGGCCATTGTTTGTTGTTCCTTCTTAGCACTCACGAAAGGGTAATGTTCAATAAATCGAACCTTAAAGTTACTGAATAAACCTAGCCTCTGTTTCGACACTACCTCCGGAGTTAGCGGATCGGAGGAACATGTCTTCGAGTGCTCGAGCCAAACTCTCATAAGAAGAATCAGCATTCAAATCAACTTTTCTTCCTATACGAATACCATCCATGTTGACCTTGATGTACCCAATATGCACTAATTTTTCGTCACTTTTTTTCCAGTTTAGAACCATCTTCTTTTGGGTTATTTCTTCATTAGTCCCTTTGTTTTCTTCAGCTCTCGGTACTTTAGCTTGGTTAACCAAGCTGTTCATCCTATAAGACCTTATGGGTGACCATCCCACAACTTGACTGATTCAAAACAACATGGAACATCAAAAGAGGTTAAATTATTGAACTTAAAAATCTAAGGGTTTATTAAGTATTTAAACTCGAAATTTGAGGGGATAAGGCCTAATTTATCTAAATACTTAAACTTATAAGGACTTAAATTGTTATTAGACCAACACTCTCAGAGCCACAGTGTTTTAGGGTATTGGTGGCGTTTTCAGATGTCCCAATAACCTAGAGGCACTAACAAAACGTCGGGAAAAGAAACGTCGCTAAAAGTAGTTAGCGTTTTTGGAAAAACAATCCCATTTATACCTGATAGCAGTAGGAGAGCCACCGTCGGCGGCGGCTCTTTTAGTCCCGGAAACGGAAACCGAAGGAGTAGGGCCGACGTTGATGGAAGGTCGATGGGGAAAAACCACTGAAGGGAAGTAGTTTAAGAAAAAAAATAGTTTAGGATAGCAGTCGGGATTTATTTTGATAAAAAGTAGTTTAGGTACTAAAAAATATAGTTTAAGAAACAAAAATTAGTTTAAGCCTAAAATTATTAATAATTATCATCAATTTTTTTTATTTTTTAGATCAAATTAAAAAACTAAAAAATAAAAATGCATAGATCAAAATGAACTATATAATAAAATAAAATGAATACTAATTTTAATAACATAAGACAAAAGCAACGTGGACAAACAGGCAAGAGCACGTGCTTTTCAGTCGCAGTTGAAACGCCACGTCATCCGACAGGGTACGCGGCTCAAAGGAATTTCCAAACCTCCTTTTATTACAGAACCGATAACCTTAAAGTTGTCTTTCGTGTCTTGGTACAGCTTGGCACCTTTTGCGAACTAAAGTACTAAACTAAATGAAAGAAAAAGGCATATTGGTAATCCTAGTCCTCTTATTTTTAACTAAATTGAACTTTCAACTTCCTGATATTATTTAATAAATATTTTAAAAAATAATTATAATAATATATTGTTTAGTAAATTTAATAAATAAATATTACGAATAATTAAACTTAAATCAGGAAAAGAGCTCACGGACTGGATAAAAAGTTTGTTAATATATCCAAACCTTTATAGTTCCAGGTATTTGCATCAATGGCCACTCAAAATTTACTTCCTTTTCAATTAAGTCCCTGACTATCTTTTTGTCTATTTCAAAGGTAACTCATGTCATCTGCAATGGAGCTATCGGGTGCTCGATGCCTTCTATTACCGGTGGGTTCCTCACCGCCTCCGCCGCAAGTAATGTAAATCTGGCACCCACAAATGTTACCAAAGCATGCAAACGATCCGCCACCGTCGGAGTGTCTTCTAGCATGTCTTCTCCGTTCGGAGGACGGAATGCTAGACCCCGACCAGGTACTAGAACCGTCGCTGCTCCAGTCGCGATCCGGCGTTAGTTCATTTTTCCACCGTTCCAGCTTGGATCGAAGCCCTTCGATGCTGTCGTCGTCTTCTATACTCCACCCTAATATGGAACTCTCGCAGTCATCGAATCTGTTATGCTGCATGTTTTTCGCCATATTCGCCGCCACTTCCGACGGCGACGGACCTATTTCTGAATCGGTCCAAGCTTTCTCCCCACCCGCTTTTCTTGGAGCCCCGACGTATGAACCGCTCGGTGACTTTCTTTGCGGTGTTTTCAAACCCGATCTTGATTTTCCCTTTCTCCCTCCTTTTTCCGGATCCTCCGACCCGTTAACAACCGAACTTGAATTTGAGTTTCCCTTTCTTGATTTTCTTTCCGGATCCTCCACCCCGTCAACAACTGAACCTGATTTTCCCTTTCTTCGATTAAGTTTCCTGACGGTGTAATTTACCATTGAGCTCCCCCTGGATGCTACCCTTTTATAAGTAATCTTTGAAACCGGGAAATTTACCATGGAACTTCCCTTTTGATTAACCTCCTCCGATGATCCGTTAACAACAGAACCCGATTTACCCTTCCCCGGATTAACATTCCCGACGGAGTAATTTACCATGGAGCCTCCCCTCTTTACGGGTTCAAAGCCGTCAACCATGGAGCCTCCCTTCTTTATGGGTTCAAACCCGTTAACCATGGAACCGCCGCCGCCACCGGGTATCTTAGGCTGCAAATCGCAAGGGAAAACTGAACTCGAATCGCTCTTGGTTCGTCGGAGCTTCGGTTTAGGCAAAGGACTTGGGTTTTCATCGTCGTTGCTTTTCGAAGCGGTGGAAACCGGGTACTCTTCTTCGCCCATTAAATGCTTGTACCCAATCGCCGATGACCCCATTTGAAGATACAATGGCATGCTCCTCTTCGAGCTATCGATTAACGTCACCCCGATGTTCAATATCCCTTGCGGCCGTCCCGATGGCCTCCAAACCTGAAGCGCGACGAACGTAGTCCCTAATTGAACTTCGTCGCGCCTATTCGGCCTGGAAGTGATGAGAGGAATGAGATTTCCGACGATGGCTCGAACGGTTCCCACGTGGACGTCACGGAACCAATGGACGGCGTAGATCTCGATCATGATCGCAGATGTTTCGCGGTAAAGGAACTCTTCGTCCACCTTGAAAATAAACTTGTCGTTCCACGTCGGGTTGACGTGACCTCGGTTGTCGATTCGGGTGGAGAGTTTTCGCTCCGAATGGACCCAAGCCACCGCGTAGGTTCGCATCTTGCGACGGCGACATATCGGCTCCAAATCTTGTGCCGAGATCACGTTGAGTTCCAAGAGCTGGAATGGCGTTTTCAAATCGCTCATAATTTAGCTTTTAAAAGGAAAAGACAAAAGAAAATTTTGTTTCCTTTTAGTTTAGGTATATTAATGTTCTTCTTGTTATAACGACGGAAATGGACCCGATTCTCGTCGTCGAAATTATCTCCGACGACGATCAGGGTGAGAGATTATTATCAAAAGGAAGATACAGAAAGGAAGTTAGTATTTCTTCCGTGAAATTAAGGAGTTTTGACCCGTAGAAGCCCTTGTTTTAATTGATTAATTATTTTATTTTATTTCTTGATAATTTTTAATTAAAATTATTATTCTAAATTTAGTTCATATATTTTCAATCCTTATATTTTTTATATTTTAAAATTTCATTGACAAATCAAACAATAGTAGTTGAATATGTTTAGTTAAATTTTTTTATTAGTTCATATACTATGATTAAGTTGTAAATTTAGTCGCTCTTCCTCAATTTGATCATTTTTAGTATTAAATTTTAATAATTATTATTTGAGTTAAAAAATGAAATTTTAAAATTTGAAGGGTAAACTACACATTTAGTACATAAACTATCAGTTTTAATCCATTTTAGTAGTTAAACTTTCAATTTTTCAAAACCATATATAATAGTTAGTTTTTATTTCATTTTAGTACTCACCATTAAAAACTTAACGCGTTTAATATCTAAACTATCAACTTTGGTTTGTTTTATTACCTAAACTTTATTTTCTTTTCAAACTTAATGTTAATTTTTTGAACAGAATACTAAAACGAAACAAAAACTAAATTTTAGTATGATTTAAAAAATTAAAAATTTAGATACTAAGACGGACCAAATATAATACACACGAAATGAAAGATACATGGACGATAAATGAATATAGAGTTTATATTAGATAAGAAGGGCTAAATTTGCATGTGGTTGGTACATGGACTAATCAATAAAACTCGGAGTTCTCTATCTCCATGTATAGCCTTTCCACGATAACTTTTATTACTATATTTTATTTTTATTTAACATCAAAATTAAAATAAGTTTTGATCTCTTCGAAAAATATAAGATCAAAATTTATTAAGTTTGAAGAGTTTAACTCGCTCTTTAATCTTTAATATATCAATTGATATTAATTTTTAATACTTAATAATGATATTAAATTTTGATTATATTTACAATCGAATGATATTATTAAGATGAGTTAGTTCAAGTGTTAAACAATTTAATGTCACTCAAGTAATATCTAAAATTCGAGTCTATGTATATAAATAAAATCCCTATTAAAAGACTCACCAATTATCAAAGGTGAAGTCTTGGAATAAAAACACCTAAATGAAAGAAACTTTTTTTGGCATTGTGTTACGATTTCATTGCTTCCCCCTAATGCCTAAGTCTTTGTTAAAAAATTCAACACAAAAGGGAAGTCATATCAAATCAACAAAGAGAAGAAAAGTCTCTACACTCTACACCAAGGAATGGGCTCTGAAAACCCTTCAAGAATCTGCAACCAAAAAAAAGAAAATTCAAAAACATTAATGGAGAAATCTTGCAGATCACTAAAAAGAAATGGCATACCATCGTGTTGTTTCATCGCATTTCTGACAAACATCAACAAAATAACAACAAATCCAACTCCAGCTGCCCCTCCCAGTATTATCGCCACTGTTTCCCCTGTATCTTGGCCTGACGAAGAAGACGAAAGATGCGAAGACGACGGTTGTTTAGGGGCACCATTGGCGTAGTATGCGTACATAATGAAACATTTGTGCAGATAAATTTGACCCGAACTCGATTCTCCGCATTCGACTTGAGCTCTTTGAGCTGCAATTCGAACGCAATCACCGCAATCCGAATCCCCCACGTCACTTTCACACTCTCCCAAAGCGTAAACAGATTGGTAATTCGTGGTAAAGAATCCATGGTTGCTGATAACACCATTCTCCAGAAACGAAAAGGCAGTGTCCCTTTTCTCTTGAAATCCAATTCCGCCGCCGCCGCCGCCACAAGCTTTGAACAGCATTTGCATGCCAGATATTTGGGGGAATCCGGCAACCTCGTACAAGATGTAGCAGCCGTGAAGTTGGATCCTTGAAGCAATGGATTTGCCACAGAGTTTGTCGGATAAAGTTGGGAGCTGACTCACGCAGTTGTAGCAGTCGTTGTTCGTTAGGTCCCCCCTACATTGGAAAAGACCGTTAATGGTGGTTTGAGCTGTCCCTGTCGTTGTCTTGTAAAACCTTAGTTTCATGGATTGTGAAACCAATGTTTGGAACAAAGCCAAAAGAGCCTGGGAGAATAACCCTGCTGGATCTGTGAACGCCTGCTTTGCACATCCTTTGTAGACCAGAGCTGTGATGTCTGAACCGGATTCCACCATCGGATAAAGCTTAGGATCTGGAAACAAAACAAGGAATGAAATGAAAAGGAACAAGGGTCTTGAAGATAAACAAAAACCCATTTTTTCTGGGTGGATTTTTTGGATCAAATCATTTGTTTTTGTAGGAAAGATTAGTGGGTTTTAGCTAAAACAAGATATAATATTTTAATGCACTTGGATAAGTGTGCAAAGCAGAGAGAGTTTTGATAACGGAGAAACATAATTCATGGGAATGATGAAACTTTATTAAAGTAAGCTTTTTGATTTTTCAAGAGAATAAGAAGAAAAATGGGGTTTGTTCGAAGTAAAAGAATACAGATATTTTATGTAAATATATATATATTTAATCATCTAAATCCTCCTCCTCATCCCAACAGGGGCAGCTGAATTTTGTGTTTTTTCTTTGTTTATTAAATATTCTTTCTTTATTTCAAGTTGTTTTTTCTTCTTTGTTTTGATTATTTTATGTTTCATTTGATTTGTATGTGTTTGAAGTTATAATTTATTTGTGAATTGTAGTTTTCAGCGATCTGATGATGCGAAGTTTTTGAATATTTAGGCCAGATTTTATTCCCAAGGATCAAGCACTTGGTCTTCGATTCATTCTTACATTACCCCTGCTGTAAGCTTAGGTGGGTCTAAATCGAATGATCATGGAAGTCATCCTGTTAGATGGAAATGTAGGACATTTGAGTTGCAAGATGAATCCTTGGAAAACTTACAAAAGGCTCATGAGGTTAAGAAGAAAATTTCAAAACATAATGACAACAAGTGGACTCTTAATCCTCGGTGCAAGAATAAGGATCGTACCTCTGAAAGGTGTAGCAGTGATTCCGATGAATATCAAGACGCACAAGTTCAGCGGAGTCCAGTAAAGCCTCCACTGAACCTTTCAGATGAATCAGTGTTTATTACACCTGATTTGTATGCATTCTTGGTGTCTTCCCTTCCCAATATTGTTAAAGGGTGTCGATGGATGGATGTTGTTGTATAGGTAAGTTTTGCAATAAGCTTTTAAGTTCTTTTGGCGAAAGCTTCATTTGTATTTTTGATTTGGTATTGACTCTTTGAAATGAGGGGCAGTACGTTGAAACACGGTATATCATTTATTCGAAGGAGTGCTGAGCTCCCTGGCCCTTGTTTGCTGGTATGTTCATGGTTATATGTTAATAGATATATTCTCTTTAGAGGCTTTCTATCTGAACCTTGAATTTTTTTTCATGGAATCGTACGGATTCTAGATTTCTGGAGATAGGAAAGGAGCGGTCTTCGGTGCAATGCTAGAATGCACCTTGAAGCCTACTCCAAAAAGAAAACATCAAGTATGATGACATGCCTCTTTAATTTAGGAATATGGTTTTCAGCATGACGTCCCTTGGCTTTTAGCTTTATTTCTCTTGTTCTATGACAGGGAACACATCAGACATTTGTATTCACAACCATACATGGTGAACCTATGCTATTTAGACCAACTGGTAAGCAATTTTGTCAAATAAAGATTAGTATTTTTGAACAGATTATTTGTTTCTTTCCTGCAATGATTGACCTTGATGGATGGCATAAGCAATCCATGTTTCTTGGGCTCGGGTTTGTTGGGTACAGGTATGTGTCTGGCGCATGTATGTTCAATTTGTTTGAGTTTTTCCGCGGAGGCTCCATTGAGGGTCATATCTCCATACTTGTGTCCATACATGCATTGGACCGATGTTGAATGTATTTCTGTGCTATTATAGGCTTTGATCTTGTGTCGTACCGATCTAAACAGGTGCCAATCGTTATTATTATATATGTTTGAATGACTTGTTAGCACTTGGTGGCGGCAACAACTTTGCTCTGTGCTTGGATGCAGATCTGTAAGTTGCAGTTTTGGGGTTTTCTCTTTTACAATTCTTCCAACTAATACTTTTATTAACAATGTTGTCTCTTTTTCATGTTCTGTGATTTCCTTAGTTTGAGTGGAAGTAGCGGACCTTGTGAAACATTCGGGAGCTTGTGTTTGGCTCACGACCGGGACTTTGAGCTTAACAATGTTGAGGTAATATTTGGTTGTGTTCCTCGACGTCGAGTGCAAAATAAGAACTTTAGTGATCATCTGATAGGGCTGGTGGTGAATCTCAAATATGGTAAAGGATCGGTGCATTTTCAACTCGATAGCTAAAAATTGGAGGGTAATTTACTCGTAGCATACCAACGAGCCCTGAAATGCCACCTACAAGTAATTGATATGTGAGAACTCGGCATGATCATTCTCTGTTACATGTACAATTTGCTAACCAGGAACATAGCCTCTTGTTCCGCCTCCCCTGCAGCAGCCCTTTGCTGCAACAGTAGGTGATGAATATTGGGATGTATCCACTGAGTTTAGCTCAGTTGGTTCATATAATCTTCCATGAGAGGTGACGATTGGAATTCGAGGTCCGGCATCTCTAGACCTTCCCCTTACTGTCTACATTTTACAACAAAAGGAAAACTCCGAGAAATCTCATGATTTTGGTCAGGGACGTAACTAGGATCAAAATTGGAAGGATTAAGGATCTATTAAGTATTTAAATCTAAAAAGTGGGAGGGACAAATACCTGAGTAACAAGGGCTTAATGTTGTTCTACCAAAAACTTAGGGGGCCCTTTGGTCCTTCACTTAAGAGGAACTGACGTGCATTGCTCATGCATGATATTTGTCCTTTGATTTTGAGCCCATCATGTGTCTACTTGAAACTTTTGCAGCTATGGGGTTTCACACATGCATCACCATACGTCAATCGAAAGCAACCAAAAGAGTTCTGACATACTAATACCTCATTCGCATAAGGTGTTTTCAAAGATCGACTTGAAGACGACATTCAAGACTCCTAAGGATTTATATGAGTGGTTAGTTATGCCGTTCGAATACATGAATAAGATTGTGTTGTACTCGTAATATGTTTTAATGAAAGATATATAAAATTTCATATTAATTACATAATAATTTAATTGGGAAAATTATTAAAATATCTTTGGAAAAATAAGGAAATGAGGGTACCCACTTTGACCATTGCCCACAAATCTTCCATTATTCTCTCTCCTTCACATGTCTTAATTCATATATTGTAATTTTTTTTTTAAATTTACTATAGTTTAAATTGATATGATTCATATATATATATATATATATATATATATATATAAAGGTAAATATAAGTTTAATGCTATATTTTTAATTTACAACGTATGGTTTGTACTTCGTAATGAACATTTTATATTTTCAAATCCATTTTTGTATAACACTTTTAAAAATTCGTTTCTACAATACTTTTAAAAGTTATTTTTCAAAAACTATACTGATCTGGTCTTAAAACTCATGAATTAAAAAAATACTAGAAAATAAAAATGAATAAATTCGTCAACCCACCAACTATACTTACTTATCAAATGTTACTGACAGAAGACGATAAAATAATCTATTCTCTTGTCGATAGATACTTGTAATCATTTTAGATATATCGAGTTTAAGTTAGAATAAAATGAATTATTTATATATCATTGTTGATTTATTTTAGATTAATTTCAATGATATTTGGCTTGTCTATTAAATCCATAGATATACTTCCTTATTAGCAAGTCTACGCACTGCGTTTCCAGCTCATTCTATGTTCTTTTTCTTAATGCAATCCTTAATGGTTTCTTTATCAAGATTTCCCCTTTCCTTATGTGTCCTTTTCCATTTCTAATTATTATCCTCAAATTTGACTAAAATAAAATAAAAATATAAAAGGTAATTTACATTCAACGTCACTTAATTATGGGTTTAATAACAGAGATATCATTTTTCTTTTAAAAGTTATAACCTTGTCTCTAAATTAAAATATTATTACAAACATGTCACTCGACTAAAATTGAAGTAAATATCTAATGTGACATAATATAATAACAATTTGTCTCGAAAACTTATATATCTTATCAATTTTATCGTAATTTGAAATAACTTAATAAATTTAAAGTTTTATATTTAAAATTTTTATTTATTTAATATTTTTATAATATTATCAGATCAAGTGTCCATCAAAGCAAAGTAGCAATTGAATAATTATAGCACATTATAAAATAATAACAAATTACTGTTAAACTGTTATTATACAAAAATAATAAAAAGGTAATGTAACATTTCTAAGAGAAGAACGGGTAAATTAATTGAAGAATAAATATAAAAAAATATTTGTTTAATATGAAGGATTAAATTTATTAATTTATCTCAAATGATGACTCATGCTATATAAATTTCAGGTAAAAGGGTAAGTTTTACCCCTGTAGCGGACTCAATTTATCACTTTCGTATTAATTTGACCCTCGAAGTTATTCAATTGCATCATTCTATACCCTATAATCTAAACCCTAAATTATAAACCTAAACCCTAAACCCTATAACTTCTAAACCCTAAACCATAACACCATAATATCTAAACCCTAAACTCTATCCCTATAACATATAAACCCTAAACCTTAACTTAGGGTTTAAGTTAGAGCTAAGGTATAGAATGATACAATTAAACAACTTTGAGGGATAAATTTATATGAAAATATGATAGAGACGAAAATCATAAATTGGATCTACTACAGAGGCAAATGTGACCCTTAAGCCTAAAATTTAAGAACTAAACCTGATATTATATCATATCAATATTCATGTCTGATATGAATGGCCTATTTGTAACTTTTAGAAGAAAATTAACTTATATATTTATCAAACATAATTAAGTGACTTTGAGTGTAATATTTCCATATAGCAAAGTGGGGTCTACTCCTAGAGAGTTGAAAACCATGGAGGAGACATGAACATGGAAACCAAAAATTCAACAACAAAACGTGCCTCACAACACCATTTCTTTCTCCCGTCTTAATCCGCATTCATATATTTATGTCGTCTTTACATTATTAATTTTGGTATTTATATTAATATCATAACGGTTAACAGCAAATCAAACCAAAACAGTGTTTTTTGGAACCTAGTACAACACTTGGCTTCTTCTGACAAAAAAACAAACTCGTCTCTGTTCATTCTTTCATTATATTAGTCAATGCTCGTTTCTTCACTCGGATTAAACACGGGGTTAACAGGTGATGACTGTGTTTTCCCCCTTTACTGGAAATCTTATTTCTTGTGTAGTGGAATTGGGGTGGTTGATATTTTTTTCTTGGATCCTTTTCTCTGGAGGTAAGAGAAAAAAAGTGAATCTTTTCACATATTCTATTCATAAAAGTCTGCAACTTTCCTCTTTATTTTCTATTTTTGATGTTGGTTTTCTCTAGTTCTTTAACTTTGTGTTCGATACTGAAATTTTCTGGGGTTCAGTGTTTGATTTTCTTTGATTCAACGTGTTTTTATGTGCAGCTGAGTTACTGGTCTAAAGGCTCCAACCTTTTCTGCAAATCAAGGTAATCGAGTTCATAAGAATTCTTCTCATCAATCTGGTTTGGGATTCATCTCCTTGCTGCTTTGAGGGTAAGGTCTTTTCGTGGCTTGAATTTCCAGCCAACTTTCTGGGGTCTTTTATGGTGAAACTGATGAGATGTGATCTTCAATTTGATTTCTTTGTGTTTGTACTGTGAGATTCATGGACATGAGAATTAAAAATCAAGCCTTTTGATTTTGGTTATGTATGTTGATTAATTGTTCTGTGTGTGTTCTATGCGAGTATGTTTCGTTTTTCGTGTATATTCGAATGTTAGAGTGTGTAGGGTGCGGATGGTTTAGGAATAAGGAAGAGTCGGAGTAACATAGATTATTTTGGAGCAAAAATGTTCTGTATGCCACTGATTTTGATTGCTAACTAACTTACCTTTGATTGGCATTTGCTTGGAACGTAGGATATTTGTTATTGTATCTCTTGTTCATTATTTCATACAGTTTATGTACATATACAAACACGATTCGTGTTCGATACGCTATGTTTCGATCTGTAGGATATTTGTTCTTGTACTTCTAGTTGCAGTAAGAATTGGTCATGCATGAGTCATGACTTTGTTTACGTTTGTATTTTCTTCCTGTTTTCGGTTCTGTATCGATGTAATCATTTGTGTTTTTCTTCAGATTTCTTGTGAGTTACGAATCCGAATAGTTGGAGCCTCATATAGCACGGAATCACCCACATCGAGACAGAAAAATGGTGATCAGTCATGCCCGTCGCTAGGCACCGTATTTGATTGGAGGAAGAAGATGGAGAAAGCCTTTGTTACCGGCCTGAAAGATAACAAGGGGAACGAGGATTCATCACGAAACAAGGATATCTCGGGAGATAATGGAATGGGATATTCCGAACTGAAGTTGAAGAAGCTGGTGAGAAAGGTAAATCCATGGCATGCTTCGATATCGAGTGTTAAAAGCTTACAAGGTGGAAAGAGTCTTATAAAGGATTCATTCCGACGGAGTATTTCCGGCATAAGTAGTAAGATTCCGAGGCATGTCGTCACTCTAGACGAGAAATATCTTTGTCGTTGCCTGGATTTGATTCAGATCAATGCAGCAAAAGCAGCTCAATGCAACATCTCTGTGAATTTGAGCTCTCTAAACACTGGTATTTTAGCCGATGGACTGAATCCAACTAAAATCCCAGATGAAGATGCAAGCGATTTTGGCAGGTTTGTTTTCGACTGTCCACTCGATGCTGAGACCAGTAATGTCGTCATTGGTCCGGTGGATCCATGGGTCGTAGGTTCTATAATGGGCAGCAGGAGTATGGCAACTATATTGAAGAGCCCGTTGTTAAAGAAGTTTGGTGCATTGGATGTTGATCCGAGTTCGAATGATGTTAAAGGATCAACAATAAGTTACGATTTCACAAGCTCTCCTGGTGTTTTCATGAATTATTCCTCCAATAAGCTCGGAAGTGAAGCACCGGTATCAAATACTCGTAAATATGGATCTGAAACTGTGCAGAAAAGGCTTGTTTCGGTGTCAAGTTCGAACTCGACATGCTCCGATCAGTCCTTTTCTTCTACTTCTTCAACGATTTCGCAGGGAATGCTTCAATGCACATGGAAGGGTGGGATTCCGTATTTTGTTTTCTCCTTGGATAATCAGGGAGAGGTATATGTAGCTAACCTCTCGAAGGAGGGGTCAGTTCGGAATAAAGGTCCGGGCTATACGTACTTGTTCCGTTCCAGCAAGGGTAGCCGTATGGAACATGGGACTAGTGATAACGAGCTACATCTTGTTGGTAAGATGAAGGTATCTACTTCTTTCTCCATCGGCCCCCAAGATTCTAACATCATGGAGACGGAGTTTGTTTTGTTCGGTGGCAACAGAACTTTTAGTCCGGATCTGCAAACTTCGAGCCATAACCACAGGAAGAATAAGGGTCTAACGAGAAAGGTGTCACAAATATTCAAGAGTGGTCCTTTGTCCAAGCAGGGAACAATGTCTAGATTTCGTCGATCAGTTTCCTTGATCGAAGGCTCTTCTTCGGATCCATGCCATGATACGCTCAACAATTCTGATGCACTAGATGACACAGATCTTTTAGAGGAACAACTTCCATCGAATTCTGAATTGCTTGCTATTGTCTCGAACCATCATTTCCCCGAAAATCCTCATTCGGAACTCGGAGGTTGGGGCTTAAACTTTCTCAGGAAAACAGGGATTAAGCAAAAGGTTGACCCTACGGAAACCCTTGTTCGTTCTGCTTGTTCTCGTGATACCGGTGGTTGCTCAACAAGTATGGGCATTATAGTTCCAGCAGGTATTCATGGTGGTCCAAGAATCCGAAACTGCGGCCCCTCGAGCCTTATCGAAAGATGGAGGTCTGGTGGACATTGCGACTGTGGTGGCTGGGACTTGGGATGTCCGCTGACGGTACTTAAAGGCAGATCAAATAAAGGAGTCTCGTCTCCAAGTGAAACATCCGTGGCCTGCAAGTCATTCGATTTTTTCATTCAGGTACAAACCAGTGTCCCTGCTTCCCCTTAGATCATGGTATTGTAAACACAAACTATATGGTATCATAATCACAGCGATGACCGTTTCCGGACTTCCATGTTTCAGGGTTCCCAGCAAAGTTGGCCGACATTGAGCATATCAAATGTTCATGATGGCCTGTATTTCATTCATTTTCAACCTACACTCTCAGCTCTACAGTCCTTGTCGATAGCAGTGGCATACATCCATACGAAAAATGTACAGCAGTCGAGGTAGCGCGATTGTAGTCGTAACCGGCCCCTTACAATATTGAGATTTAGGTAGAACTCGAGATTGTTATTTTTTCATGTTTTGTTGACTGTTGTTGAAGATTGTTACGTTACCTAGGCTTTGATTCCTCATAAACAATGGTACAATGTATTTTGCACATTTTGATCCAATGCATAAATTTTGGATGGAGTGATTGTATATTTGTATACCGTATACATTGTTCGTATTAATTTGTATATTTTTATCATATCGTATCGTGTCAGACTAAAATTACAGGGTCTTTATGCTCGAATCAAATTACTGTAGGTATGAATATTTTGCCTCTATCCTGTCATTTTTCTTCAAAGGTTTAATGTATACAAACTATATCTTTTGTGTCAAAAAAGTGTTTATATTTTTTGGATCATCCAGGCGCTTAACATTATAAACGTTAGTATTTTATGTGACTAAGCCATCAACATCATTAGTTTTTCCAATTAAGTGACATGTATCGTAACTTCATAATTTTAAAATTATTCTTTTAAAAAATATTAAAAATATTATTATACACCCTAACTTTTCTTATATTGCCAAACTCTAACCTTAATTCGCTGTCGCCGTCCTCTTTGACCATGACCGCCTCCACCGCCATAGTCATTGTCATCATCCTAGTTATATGTCGTCGATTCACTGTCGGAATCACGATTTTCATCCTAGGGTTCGCGGGATTTAAAACGTCGATTTATCGTCAATCGGTAGTCAATCAATCCGGATTTCATAGGATTTTGGTTGCCGAGGGGAGGGGAGGTCGAGTGGAACTTCTTCGACGGCAAATGACAGCGGTTGACGTGGGTTTAGGAGTTAAAATGAAGGTTTTCAAAGTGTAGGGTTATTTCAAAATTTATGTGTTCTCTTTTTTAAAAATATATAATTTTATTTTTTAAAATTTTATATAAAATTTTTATTATTAGGTTGTGATAAAGGTCACTTAACAAAAAAAACTAACATCATTGATGGATCAAACAACTAAAATGCTACGTTTATAACGTTATACACATTAAACACTTGGATGACTTAAAAAAATATAGACACTTAGGGGATGTTTGTTTACCTCTTAATGGAACCATTCAGTACTGAATGCTGAACCATTCAGTATTCAACGCGTTTGTTTTGTACCTCTGAATGATTCAGTGCTGATTGATTCAGCAAAACAGTGCTGAATGGTTCAGCACAGAAGTACATTCTGAATGATTTAGAGCAAGTAAACAAACATCATGTCACATTAAATGCTAATTCATCCAGACTTTGAATCATTCAACATTTAAATCATCCAGCACTTAATCATTCTGAAGTAAATAAACAACTTCTTACTCGATAAAAAAACATTGTTTAGCACTTGGCCATTAAGCTTCTTGAAATAATCGTCAAATTCATTCTGGAAGCTCAATTCCCAGGCCCCAACTAGCAAAGTAGGGGAAGGTCTAGAGCTTGAAGCTCATCATCATCATCTTCAACAATTACGTAGAAAAGCCGTATATATTCCTCGGAAAACCCTACCTTTCACTCATTGTTTCTCTTCGGCCGTCGAAAATGTAGAAGCGAGGTGAGTTTAGACCATTCTCGGAACCCATGCGTTTGTTTCCCGAGAAAAATGGGTTGTTTTTTATTTTTCATAAGCTGTTTGATACCTGAAAAAGTTTTGATCTTTACTTCTCTTTCCATTTTCCGACTAGGACGCGGAAGATCAGCTGGAAACAAGTTTAGGATGTCACTGGGTTTACCGGTGGCAGCCACCGTGAACTGTGCCGATAATACCGGTGCTAAATACATCTACATCATATCGGTGAAAGGAATCAAGGGCCGCCTTAACCGCTTGCCATCGGCTTGTGTTGGAGACACGGTGATGGCTACTGTCAAGAAAGTGAAGCCTGATCTGAGGAAGAAGGTTTTGCCTGCCGTCATCTTGAGGCAGCGCAAGCCCTGGCGCCGAAAGGATGGTATGGAATTGACGAGTGGTATTTAGACTGTTTGCTGAAGATAGATGTTTGTCATTAAAGGGTGTCACGATGTATATGTTTCTCTCGTTTGATGGAGCAGCATAACTATCAATTTATGTTGGTCGAGATCGGTCTTAAGCATCTGAAATTTGAATGTTCATAGCTAGTCTAGGACTGAGGTCTAGTAAAATTGTAGACGCTATAGGTATGGAATTGATGAGTGACGTTTGGACTGTTTGCTGAAGATAAGAGGTTTTTCGTTAAAGGGTGTTGAGATGTAGATGTTAATCTCGTCTCGTGTGATGCTTCCTATGAGCAGCATAACTATATTATTCCGGGAATTTCCCGTCTATCTTATTCCAGACAATAGTTGTGTATCGACTGCAATCTCCAATAGTTGATACAGTTACTAGTCTGGAAAATCAAGTGTGTTCATCGTTGCAGATGCATTGAGCTTTTGACGCTTGCATCTGCTCCATTTGAGCCCTACCTACATACTAGTTTGGAAAACCGAGTGCCACTGTTATCGTATATGCATTGCGTTCTTGGAGCATTCAGCTGTTCCATTCGAGCCCTGTGTTTGCTTTCAAGTATATGTTCAATAGATGCAGCTTTTCTGATGCTCTGCCGTTCTAAGTTTGTGTTTCGAATCTTGTTTCAATTGCAGATAATGCCGATGTCATTGTGAATCCAAAGGGAGAAATGAAAGGCTCTGCCATAACCGGTCTGATCCGATCGGAAAGGAGTGCGCTGATCTATGGCCAAGGATTGCAAGTGCAGCCAATGCCATTGTTTAGAGATTTTGCTTCTCTGAATCATAGTTTGAAATCTAAAAATTCCTTAACTGAACCGAATTCGGATAACTTGTTACCTTCATCGATGAATTTGTTCGATTGTCTGGAATACTATAATACAAACTAGAGTGAAGGATGTTCTTGACATAAAACTACATGAACTTGAAACATCTGTAATAATAATCAAAGACAAAAGTACACGTGTACGGTCATATAATCATGCGAGGAATCCAAGCCTTTCTCCATTCTTCTTAGCCAGACGAATCAAGCCTTGCCTTTGTTTACCGTCAGCTCCTATTGCTTTGCAGAACTCATTAATTACCTGAAAATCATTAAAAAAAATGAATAATTTAATAAAATTATCACAATTCTTAAGTCGAATCTCACAGTTCATGCATGCGTTTCAATGTTAAAATTTAATTTTTCTATTTTATCCAAAAATTTCATGTAACAGGAACGTAAGTGTAAACCGTACCTGAGAATGCAAGGCAATGGCTTTTCCTCTAAGCTGATTGAACCTCTTCTTGCCAACAATCTGGCGGGTAACCACCACGAGCGGCGCGAACAACCCTTTCCCTTCGTTAACGTTCTTCATCACCGGCTGAGCTCTAACCGCCTTTCCCACGCGAACAACGTTGGGAACCGATTTAGCCAACATGGCGTGGTCTTTACCTCCATTAAACGAACTCCCCAAACCTCCCTTAAACCCGACTGTGGAGACCGCCATAGACGACATAGTCGAAGCTCTCTTGTAGCTCTGATATGAAACACTGGTTTTCTTCTTTTCTTTGTTGCTCAGCAGCTTGTGAGTGGTATTTTCTTGTTTATTCGAAGCGATAGATATATTCATTTTTAGGGTTTGGCGGTGTGTGGAGGAAAGAGAGCCATTGAAGCATTTGGTGGCCACACATATACTAGTGGCTTTGGAAGGTGAGATTGGCGTATGTGTTTTGGTTACTGCTTTTGTGATTAACCGTCCACCATTTTCCGGGAAAATCCGGATCTCGAATTCTAGTGGTTCTTCTTTGGATGACATAATGGTATCCGTTGGATTGTTCATACGACGATCCTCACCGTCAAACTTAGATTCCACTCCACCATATTTATTTTAAGGTAAAATAATTTTTAGGAGATTTGATTATTAATTGGGTTACAAATGAATCACTATTTTTCTCTTAAAAAATTATAATTTAATTACTCAATTAAATATTATAACATCTAATATTCAAGTATTTTTCTATTTTTTGTATATTTAGAGGATCATGTAGGGTGTGTGTTAACATATATCGATATGTACTATGAACCCTAATTATAGATCGACATTTTTTAAAAGTGTTCATGTCCGGATATGTAGGTGTCTGATGGTTATACGTATGCAGTATGATCATGAACCGAGCTCAATACCTGAACCAAACTGTCCATTCGCCTTCTCGTCCTTCTTTGAATGAAGCCTCTGGTGCACTGTGGAACAAAATTGCCAGGAGGAGGACATTTAAAGCTCCAGTTCTTAAAATTCCAAATATGAAAACAATAATTTAAGAAAGTTGTTTACCTTTACATGGTGTGAGTGTCGCATGTAATTTAAGATTATGCCATGTTACTCAGACCAGCATGTTAATATGCAATACCGAGTGTTTCAACAAAGAAAAACGAAGATACCAAAAGAGACAAATCCTCCATTAGTGCTGAAATCTTCAAAAGGTTTCCCTTATCATTTGCAGGGTATATGGCGATAGCCCATGTGATAGAAACACTCCTTGGGACAGCAGAGGAGTCGATATTGACAGGTAGGTAAACGGTTTGGATGCTGACGACTGTTGAAACAAAAACCAGAAAGATGAATTGTTCAAACATTTTGTTCAGGTATAGCATACATTGTGAAATGACCTCAAATTCTTTCATACGCATAAACACATACATAAACCTATACATATATGATATATTCAAATTTAGGATGGCAGCAGAGTCGGTTTAGGATTGGTCATAGTTGATCTCGAAATAAGGTAATAGCAGACAATGTTGGAAGATTACCTTAATGTAGTATTCAACAGAGCCGAATTCATACAAGTGATGATCAACCTTGAACATGATAATATGAGTTTATCCTACCGGCAATCTCAACTGTCTATTTTCACTCATCCAACGATTTGCATATTCTATATATATATATAGATAGATATATAACACGGGCACTTATACGAACACATGGATTGCAGTGGAGTGATTCATAATTCTTTCGACATAAAAGAAACAATGGCTTACTTGTATATTCTGAGAAGTATCTCCTACAAATCTGGTGAAGCTCTCTCGAAACTCGACAGTTTGGATCAAAACGAAAACCACCCAATTCTTCTCCCTCGATTATATCCTCAAAACTCAAGCATCCAGAGTGTTTAAAGCTTCAACAATGGCGGTTCTGAACTGAAATACAAAATGTATTTGAAAAGAGAGAGAGAGAGAATGATTTGTTTGTTTTTGGAGTGAAATGCAAGTTCAATGTTGAAATCATGGTTAGCAACCTCTTAAGCAATCACCCACTATCCTCTCTTTCTCTCTGTTTTTATAAGATTTGCTTTACAAATTATCACATTTGTAGAGTAAGCCAAATTGATGATTTGTCAGATATTCCTATCATCATGTTCCTCCTCCATTGATCAGTGTCCACCATGAAAAGATGAGTCCTCACATGATGTTTCGCAATCATTGATTTTAAATTTTGATTTGTTTTCTTTAATTTGGTGCTAAAACCACACATTGGATTCAATTGAATTTTTTTAAACAAACTAATTAAATCAAGGTGGGATTTCACTTTAGAATCTCATTACAGATTTGTTGGAAGATTGCAATTTTTTCGTATACCGAACGATGATCTTGTTTATATAAAAACCCGAAATCATCCTTCTAATCAAATAGACTAAAACAACCACAACATCAAACCTAGTTTAGAATTGGACAATGTCGAAAACCTCGACAGAAAAGTGTTGCAAGCCAAATCTTTAACAATGGGAGAATTTTCCCTCCAAACAAACAAGAAAGTTCTTGAGATGGGTAGGAGAGATTTGCATAAGGAGAAGCCTTTCGCTACGCCGCCTTAATTGCACTGGATCTTGCTTTCAGGTTGAGGAAGATGGCCCTGAAAGTTAGCATACAACAAAAGCATTAGCAACATGTCTATGTATGCTATACGAACATCGATACGAGGACAAATCCCTTAATCATACAGAAATATACATATGTCGAACACAAATCTGTCTCCGAAATTCACTTCAACGCAACAAACGAAAGGAATAGAATACGGGAACGACGGATGAAGGGCTCACCAGCAGGAGGCTACAAAACTGTGGAACAGAACTCGGAACTGCAGAGGCATGTACTGGTAGTTTATCCAGCCAACTATAGGCCAAAACTGCAAGTTGTAGACATATAGCTATGTTACCGGACTCTATTTTAACATGGGGTACAACAGTATGATCTTTCAAACCTATGGAAAACATCGGGAAAAATCGAATATACTCGTCCCGAGTTTGAGTACAATAGCTACATAACCGTATATCGTGCATCGTTTCTGTTGACATACCTTCCATGCAGTCAATTGAATATTCGGGTAATCCTTTCTAACTTTACTTCTGACTAAACCCAATGGCCTTCCTGAAAAACAACAGCACAATGTTATTTACAAAAACAGAATTGCATTCATTCAGCATTCCACTTATGTAGTATGTTTATATCTATGAATGTTAATCTGATTCGGATTACTGCAATTCAATATTAAACTTGGATCAAAGGCCAAACCCGAAGCATTTCGACATTGCTGATACAACAAGAACAACAACGGAAATCATAATACCAATAATATCACAACTCTATGTTACTTGGAGATCAGCGTCGAATACAAGTACTTCAAGAAGACGAACATGCATACCTTCAACCACTAGTCCATAATACATCATGAAGAAGAAGTTGTTCCAAGGAGAAGAAGTCAATTGTTCCAACAACACCTTGAACAATCAAAAATCAAAATTCAAATTTTCCAAGAACTAAACAGTGAAAGAAAACCTGGGAATTGGAAGTGAAAGCCAATATGAAAATCATGTGTTTTCTTACCTTCTTTGCAACAGTTTTATTGCCTTTCTTTCCCCTGAAGATGATATCCATCACTTTATGAAGGAAGTGCCCAAATGGTCCTGAATATGCAAACCCATAAAGCTGCAAAGGGAATCCAATTTTTCTTTCAATTTTCTTGGCATCCAAACAGGAAACTTGAGAGTATGATCCAAAGTTCAAACACAGAGAGAGCAATAAATGCAAAAAAAAAAATAGTCAACCCATACCATGATCAGAAGCAATCTTCTCAACTGAAGCCTTTTGACCCCAGAAATCTTTTGAGCTATCAAATCACTGCAACCAGCTAAACACCCGGCTGTGATTGCCTGCACAATCAATGAACAAATCAAACAAGATCCCATTGATGGGAAGCACAAATCGAAGCGAGAATTCAATAAAGTAATCATTTTGAAAACATGGGTATTGATCAAAATGAGAGAATATAAAAAAAAAACATGTTGATTTTATTACCTTGGTTCTGAGAGGGTGAGCTTGAAGTTGAATAAGATATTTTCTCCATGCTTCTTGGACAATATCAGACATGGTGAATTCCAGAGGGTGACAAGAAAGTTGACGAGTGACTGTTTGATCTTTTAGTGTTAATGGAGTTTCTGGGATTATAGGAAAGGACAGACGATGTACGAGGATGGAAGGGGATCTGTTCTAAAAACGACCGCTTGGGTGTTTTTGGTTGTTAAGAGTATTTGGAGTCTGGTTTTCACTTGCCGATGTCTACCAATCCTCTTTGGTCAAAGTCCCTGATGTACACGTTCCTCCCTCCCTCATTGTTTTCTTAGGATATAATGCAACACATGCCACTCAATTATTAGTAAGTTTATAAATAGATCATAAAAATTTAAAACGTTTCAAATAGATCATTCAATTGATCAATTGTAACAAATAAATCCCCATGTTGTTAAAATTGAAACGGATTACTATTGAGTAATATGATTATTATAATCGATTAGGGATGAACACGAGACGAGTTTTTAGTCGACCTAACCTGAACATCATATTCTTTTCATCTGTCACTCGACTCAACTCGGGTTTTAGAAGACTCTACTCGACCTAAAGCGAATTCAACTTTTAAGGTACAAACCTGCACATACACCCGCACTAGACTCAACACACTAATTTATATAAAAATTCTCATTTCATTAGATAAAATAAGGATCTAATTGGAAAAAATATATAGAAAGAAGAGTATTATTACAATTATCCCTAATTATATAAAAAATATTCCCGAATCAAATCAGGTCGAGATTTTTCTTCCTAAACTCAAACTAGACCCGATTTAAACTTACATTTTATAAGAAAACTCTGATCAAATAGAATCAAATCAGAATAAAACTCGTTTTAAGTCTAAATCTCATATTCATCTACATGTAAAATGACTCAACTGTTACAAAATACAAATAAAATAACATAATCGTAATTAAAAAATTAACGTTTATTTCAATTTTTCTTTTGCAACAAAATGACATGGCTACCAGTTCTCTTTGGTCAAAGTCTTTCAAGTACACGTTTTTCTTACTTTTAGGAAAAAGTACATAGTAGGTCACTCAATTATTAGTAAGATTATAATCGAATCATTAAATTTCAAGAAATTACAAACAAACTGTTTAATTAAACATGTCAATATTTACTGTTATGGGCAAAGGAGAATGGTAATGGGTCAGACAGAGCCCTGGTCCCTAAAACTTCAGAAAAGTAGCATTTGATCCCATTAACCTATTTTTAAAATTTTAATTTGATCCCTTTAAAAGTTTAAAAATTCTTATTAAGTTTTAATTTCTTCAAATATTTTTAAAAGTCTCCTTTTTCTTGAAAGATCTCATTAAATCTCAATATTTTTAAAAAATTTAATTTCAACTTTTAATTGTTTTTTGAAAATTTAAGTAGACCCCTAAATTATTTTACCAAGATCCTCCACTGGTAACGGGTTTCTTGTCTTGGAGATGATCTCAATAAATAGGACGACAGATGATTTGTTGGATGATGCGATAAGGCTTCACAGTTCATGTAAGATGGCATTGTCAGAGCAAATGGAGGAGATTTTTAGATTCTGGATTGCTTGAACAAATCAATGAGCAAAGTCAGAACATGTTGGGCTGTTTGGTTTGGTTCACTAATGTGGGTGTTGCATGCATGTTCTGTTGAAGTTCCTGTCGAGAGAATTGAAGATTGATGATGTTGTCACTGTTGCATACAATTAAGGCAAAGACTGCATCAAATTTATATATATGCACAACAATGGATAAACGAACTCGAGCATCAACTCAATGAAGTCAACCCAGTCTACTAGTCCAAGTGAAGTAAAGCATGAATATGTTGCTAAACCTTCAAACAAAAATCCCCAGCTAATAATGGAGAAATCTATGTTGAAAATCAATTGTATTGTTCACATTAGCTTTGCTTGCTTTGAAGGATCAGCTTGTTGGTGGATCTCATGGCGATCTACTTTCATGGAAGGATTCGTGTTCCATGTGGTTGGGAGCATCAAAGGGTCATCAGTTTGAGACTGCCTGCAGGAAGATTTTATGTTACAACAGCTTTCTAAGGGAGGCTAACCTATTCACTAACAGTTTGAAAGGCAATATCCCGAGTGAATTCGGACAATTGAGACGGCTTCGTTCACTAAATTTAAGCCAGAATAATCTCGAAGGTAACATCTCCATGCGAGGTTTTAAGAAATGTTCAACATCGAAATCTAGTCAAGCTGATAACTTACCTTTGTATTAACTTACCAAAATAGGAGCAAATCAAAAGTTCAATGAGTAAATTAAAAAATTTTAAACTTTAGTAACCAAAATAGGAGTGATGAAATTCATACTTTATTCTATTTTTAAAGGGGTCATTCTGAAATATTACCATTTTTGAAGAGGGCAAGACCTTGAGTAAGTCCTGAACATAAAATTTAGAGAAATTGAGTGGTAAGTTGGTGCTCTCTCGTGTTAGTGGTCTTAAATAATATATGTTGAAGGTTGCTTATTAAACTTAGTTTGATGGATCATATTTGAATTAAATGTTAAAGATTCTCAATGAAAAAAGATAATAACAAATATTGGTAGTGAATTTGTAATTATAGATGTTAATTATGGTAAAACGATATTGCACCATACGTAAGATTAGTCTAATAATTGAGTTTTACAAACACAGACATATTGGTGCTTTATTTCACTCGGACAACTCTAAATTAAACATGGATTCCATGCAGTCTTGCCTTGATTGCAACCAATTCAGCGACAACATCCTCAATCTTCATTCTCTTGTCAGGAACTTCGACAGAGCATGCAACTCCCACATTGGTGAACCAAACCAAACAGTCCAACATGTTCTGATCTCCTCGCTCATTGATTTCTTCAAGCAATCGAGAATCTAAGATCTCCTCCACTTGTTCCGGTAATGCCATCTTACATAAACTATGAAGGCTTATCCCATCCTCGAACATATCATCTGTCGGCCTCTTTCCGGTGATCATCTCCAAGATGATAATTCCATAGCTGTAAATGTCCCCTTCAGGGGATGTTGGATCACCCATGCCGCATTCTGAAACGATACGGTTACATAATACGAATACATCACAAGAAAAAGTATATCTAAGGCAAAAATAAGAGCACAAAAGATATGAAATTGACCTGGGGCGAGATACCCGATCGTTCCTTTGATGATCGAGGAAGTTGTTTGCTCGTTGTCCAGATCACTTGCAGTACAAAAAAGGAGCTTAGCCATGCCGAAGTCACTGACATGTGCAACCATGTCATCATCGAGAAGGACATTGGATGGCTTTAGATCCCGATGAACAATCGGTGTTCGGCAATGGCGGTGAAGGTAATCTATTGCATTTGCCATATCTATAGCAATGTTTAACATTTCAGCAAAGTCGAGTTGACGTGAGTGACCTTCACCGTGATCATGATGAAGCCAACTCTCTAAACTTCCATTTGCCATGAATTCCAAAACTATAGCCTTGAAATCATTGCCTTGGAAGTTTATGCTTGAACAACAAGTTATCAGCTTGACTAAATTCCGATGTCGAATATTTCTTAAAACCTCGCATTCAGCTATGAAACTCTTGACAGCCCCGAGGTTTTCAAGGTTCAGTATTTTGACCGCGACAGGGTTTTCTTGTTGATTAAGAAACCCTTTATAGACAGACCCAAAACTTCCCTTACCAAGGAAGTTCAAGGCTGAGAACCCGTTAGTGGCTTCAACAAGTTCCTTGTACGAAACTTGAAAGAGGCTAACTTGCTGCCGCAAAGACAGAGGAATCATTTCTTTTTGCGATTGTTTTCGCCAGCAAAGGATGACAATGAATGCAACCGAAACCAAGGCAAGCGAAAGGCTAATGATAATAACGACAATCGATTTCTTCGAGAAACCATTTCGTTTTTCGGTTTCCTTCTTACTGAAGCATTTCGAAAGCTCTATTTCAGGAATTCCCCCACAAAGATCCTTATTCCCAATAATAGAGAATCCACTGATATTCTTGAAAACCCCTTCTTCTGGAACTTCACTCTCCAATTGATTGAAAGAAAGGTTTAAATTCACCAAAAATGGAAGCTTTTGAAGTTCAAGCGGTATTGGTCCAGACAAGTTATTACCAGAGAGATCTAAGATTTCGAGACCTCGTAAAGAGCCGAGAGATCGAGGAATGCTACCTTGAAAGTAGTTTCCCTGCATGTGCAAGATTTTTAGTTCCGAAATCTCACCAAACTGCTCTGGAATTTCTCCTGAGAAACTGTTGTTATCAACATATAACTCTACGAGATTCTTTGAATTCCTAATATCTGATGGAAAGGTACCATTGAAAGAGTTGTAAGACAAATTCAGAGTAATCAAACTTTGAAAAGCAGCAACCAGCTGATCCGGTATCGTACCACCGAGTTTATTTAGCGAAAGATCCATCTTCTCCATATCTTTGCATCCCCTGAGAGTCGATGGAATCCTTCCCCCAAAATCGTTACCGTTTAAGTAAAGGTACAACAATCGAGAAAGATTGCCAATGGAGGATGGAATTTCACCTGATAAATGATTCAAAGAGATGTCTAACTGGCCAAGATTCTGAAGCTGTCCAATGGAAACAGGAAGTTTCCCTGTAAGCAAGCTTTCCCCGAAATAAAAAACCTCAAGCCCGTAAAGATTACCAATTCCTTGAGGAATGCTTCCAGAAATCGGATTCCCTCCCATTTTAAGAGCTTCAAGCTGTGCTGATAAATTTGCCACGGTGTCTGGCAACCTCCCTCCTAATCTATTCCCATGGATGAACAAATACTGCAATCCACTGCAATTTCTTAGAGAAGCAAGAAAATCCAAGTCTCCTGCTGTCCCGAGTCCAAGGTCGTTATCGTGAACATCGAACAGCAGAAGATTTCGAAGCTTTCCAAGATCATCAGGAACTAATCCACTGAAGCCATTTGAGCTGATGTCAAGCTGGTTTAGACCAGAGACATTAGAGACTGATCTCGGAAGTCTTCCATTGAATTGGTTTTCTGCAAGATACAGTGTTACAAGGTTCGGAAAAACGAAACCGAGCTGAGGTGCAAGACCACCAGATAAGTTATTTCGACCCATACTAACATGTGTCAAAGAGGAAAGATTGTAGATGGAACTAGGCATGATACCGGACAGGTTATTTTCAGCAATGGAAAATATTTTCAAGCTCGATAATCTGCCTAAAGCATAGGGTATACCTCCTTCCAAATGGTTATGTTGAAGTCTGAGATAGTCCAATGATGACAAGTTTCCCAAAGAAGATGGAATTCCCCCAACTAAATCATTTCTAGCAACGGAGAGTTTGATCAGATTCTTCATATTATCCCCCAAACCAAAGGGAATTTCTCCAGAAAGGCTGTTGTAACTTAAATTAAGAAAACAAGGCTTGAGCAGTTGCCAAGTTCCATAGGGATGTTACCATGGAGATTATTCTGGCTTAAATTCAGAGAACGAAGCCGTCTCAATTGTCCGAATTCACTCGGGATATTGCCTTTCAAACTGTTATTGAATAGGTTAACCTCCCTTAGGAAGCTCAAATTCCCAACGGATGGAGATATGGAGCCGCCAAGGTTCATAGCAGGCAGGCTCATGCTGATGACCCTTTGATGCCGCCGACCACATCGAACGCCTTGCCACTCGCAAAAATGGAGCGAAGCATTCCATGAAAGTAGACCACCAACAAGCTGATCCTTCAAAGCAAGCAAAGCTAGTCTGTCAGTTTCGTTCCCCATGGCCGCCATGCCAAGTTTGAAGGAAGTAGATACCAAGGTGATCACTGCAACAATGCAAAGCAAGAAGCTGAAGTGAACAATACAAATGATTTTCAAGCTTGATTTCTCCATTATATGCTGTGATTTTTTTTCTTGAAGGTTTAGCAACAAGTCTGATTACAAGCAAGATTCTGAGGGACAGGGAAAAGAAAGAGCAGAGCGGAGGAAAAATTTCGTCAGAGGTTCACATATATTCAACGTCAGATTACTCGAAAGCAAATAATCAACGCTCATCTTATATAAATTTATAACCGTTGATGGAACAAGATTACATCGACCATTAGCAGTTCATTTTTTCTTATTTTTTTATCAATATTTGAAATCTATGTTGAAAATCAATTGTATTGTTCACATCAGCTTTGCTAGATTTGAAGGATCACCTTGTTGGTGGATCCAATGGCGATCTACTTTCATGGAAGGCTTCGCATTCCATGTGGTTGGGAGCATCAAAGGGTCATCAGTTTGAGACTGCCTGCAGGAAGATTTTATGTTACAACAGCTTTCTAAGGGAGGCTAACCTATTCAATGACAGTTTGAAAGGCAATATCCCAAGTGAATTCGGACAATTGAGACGGCTTCGTTCACGAAATTTAAGCCAGAATAATCTCCAAGGTAACATCTACATGCGTGGTTTTAAGAAATGTTCAACATCGAAATCTAGTCAAGCTGCTAACTTGCCTTTGTATTAACTTATACCAAAATAGGAGCAAATCAAAAGTTCAATTAGTAAATTAAATTTTTTTAAACTTTAGTAACCAAAATAGGAGTGATGAAATTCATACTTTATTCTAATTTTTAAAGGGATCATTCTGAAATATTACCATTTTTGAAGAGGGCAAGACCTTGACTAAGTCCTGAATATAAAATTTAGAGAAATTGAGTGGTAAGTTGGTGATCCAACAGCTTGGAAATTTGTATATAAACGAATGCCAATTTCTTCAATCATCGTCGCCAATTCCTCTCATTAGAACTCTCCGACAATGAAAACCGCTATGTTCCTTATTGCCAAACCAGTTGCTGTGGCTTTGATCCTAACTTTTATGATGATCATGTTCATGCCTCTTGAAGCTCATCGGAAACTAGGGGATGGATGTCATCCTGGTCGCTTGGTTCCTGGGTCTCGATGCCCTTTTCCTCCAGCAGGAGATGGTAGACCCTGACTTGCGCCGCCATACTTCGCTGCCGAGGTTCTTACTCTATATGTATCGTGTCGATTTCTATTAGTATCTATATTCTAGGTATGGTATCGGTACCAACCAAATGTATCAACATAGTTTTGGATTTCCAAGTTTATGAAAAACCATTGAGCCCTTAAGTTCCTTGAATGCACTTTTACAACTTTAAGACTAGGTTTCAAAAATACAATTATAATGGGACGAGGCACCCCTTAAGCGAGGTCAAAGATTCGAACTCTGATGATTACGAATGAGCAAATTGAGTTGGGAGGGTCGTCATTGGCTCTACTGTACTCGATCTAAATTAGTCAATTAATAGATTAGACACCAATGATTAATTTAAAAAAATTACAATTCTAATCACTTGAATACAATTCAATTTACCTTTTTAAGAACCATTAATCTAACATTCTATTGTTTTCAAAAATAAATTTTGAGTCATTGATATTATTATAAGTTGATATAATACGAATTCAAATAAATATAATTATGGAGTTTAAATTTTACATATGCATGAAACAATTTTCTTAATAGATAATACAATTGTTATAAATTTTATCGTTAAAATGTTAAAATTTATGTAAGTTGTTAATAAGTATTTATACATTTATAAATAACATTATTTCATCATCAATTTAGATATAATTTTATATCAACTTTACAAGTTAAATAATTAAATTTAAGTTTCTAAAATTATTGGGTTAATTGGATTGTTTTAGTTGTAGTAGTTCTCTGCTTTCTTTGTTATAACGAAATTCAATATTCATCCAAAAAAAACAAGAGAATGTTGTTATTTTCAAAGGATCCCGTTAGATAAAAATCTATAATTGTGGGAATACATGTATAGTGTACAATGTTATTATCATAAAGTATGATACAAAATTAAGTGACCAATTATGTTACATGTGTCATATATAGATATTAAAATATAATGAAATTATAAGTATATATACCTTAAGTTGTATTTATAATTTAATGAGGGACATAATTATAAATGCTTAGTAAATTGACCTAATTTTATTCTATATGAAGAGATAGTAGTCCCCAATAAATGGGATGGTATGGTTTCAAGGGCTTCTTCTTCATGGAAAGGGAAGTCTCTCCTTATCACCATTTTGAAAATTTCTTGGACTGCTTGCATCTATTTTCTATGGCAGGAAAGAAATCAGAGGGTCTTCCTAGGACGTCATAGAACGGTTGAAGGTTTGCTCAAAGATGTCAAAGAAGTCGTTGGAATTAGACTAAGGGGAACTAACATAAATAGACTTGATAGTACTAATCTAAAGCTTTGTAATGCTTGGGATATTGTCTAACCAATCTCTTTTGTATTGATTTTCCTTTTGTCGTTTCCCTTGATTGGTTGATTGGTTGTATCTTTTTGACATTGGGTAATAAAATCTGAATTATCCAAAAAATAAATAAATAAATAAATAAGTCAACTTGTATTACTCTTATCTCATCATAGAGTTTTCACAGCAAGAGAAAACTTATCTTCTTAGAAGATCACAACAACAACAAAAATGCAAGAACTTCAACCTATCAATTAATTATTTAGATAAGCTTTCGCATCTAGTATTTTATTCTTAATAATTTGACATACATATCCTGCCTAGGTTTTATGTTTATTATGATTTGGTTATGACATATCCAAGTTTGAGCGGTTATTTCTCTAGAATGTGAGTGCGTGGTCATTAAGTTAAGGTATTAGTTATATAAAAAAAAAAGAACAAAAATAACTTTTAGTTAATGAATTTAACAACTTTCTATCACAGTTCTTTTGATCTCAGACTACATGTCATTGGAAAAACTAGAATGGAAAATCTGTCAAGTTTAGGTATGAAAAGATATAAGAAAAAAAAACTCGATTAAAACCTTGCCAGCTTAGTCAAGCTGATATATAAAGCTTGAGACTCGGGACTTAGTCTTAGAGGAATCGACCCCGTCAAAAAGGGTAAAATTGCAATAAGATCCCTATAAAAGAATACTATATACAAATTAATAAAATGGTAAATATTTAATTTGACCTTTAAAAAGCGTATAATTAAAATCTGTATTAAAGTACCATTTTGGTTTGGTTACCAATCCTTACCGATCATACTAATCCATGTGCCTATATAAAGGACGAAGTCAAGCCCGTTGGTGGGATGGGATAAAACTAAATTTTGGAGGAGCCAAAACTATAAAATTATTTTTAAATGGCTTAAATTAAATACTATAATTTTAGGAGGGACTAGAAGTGTAATGTTTTCACTTGATTAAAGACTTAAGAGACTTGATATGACATTTAAAATTAAAGAGGAACTAAAATGCAAAATCCCATTATTCAAAGGGGAAGTTAAGATTTCTTTTTCATTTATGAGCCATTTTCTTGGGTGGGGACTTAGAATTAATGCTTGTGTTTTTGGCAATGACAACATGTTAAAAGGAAGACTTATCCCATTAACTATAATTTGATCTAACGGGATAATATGTTAGGCTTCTTAAATAATATTTAGAATTTGAATTCTAGGGATGTGAATGTACATGATTTTAATTAATTAATTAATTAATTAAATACGAATGATTAAATATATATATATATATATATATATATATAATTTTTGTTTCAATCAATTTTAATATCCAATATAAATCAGTTTTATCCATATATAAACATATTTTTGGGGGGGGGGGGGAATCACGTAACGGATTAAGTCGTCTGTGAGTCTAGAGACGAGTCAGCCCGACCCACTCCATTGATACAAAACACATTTTTTTCTTTGTTTCATCTTTTCTCAAACTAAAAAAAAAAATTGACTCCTTTTTTAGGCAAACCAAAATGTTACCGGTCATTGTCGCATTAGGCGTTGTTCATCAATGTCAACCATCACCATTAATGATGATTGAAATTCTAAAAAAAAAAATCCTAAATTCACACCTAACCATACACGAGTAGATCTAAATAAGTTTTCAAATTTTTTTAAGGGAACAACAATCGAAATATAATTTTTTTAAAGGGTCAAATTGAAAATTTACCTTAACATTAATTTATGATCTTATACTTTTGAAGGGAATCTTTATGTAATTTTACCATTTTGAAGAGACCAATACCTTGACTAAGTCCTGAATATCAAATTTAGAGAAATTGTGGTGGTAAGTTCGTGTCAACACCTTCTTCTTCTTTTTTTAAAAAATGGGTACTTTGTATTAGATATCACAAAGTATTCCATCCCAATGACCTCATTAAAAAACTTCCCTATACGTAAATGGAGGAAAAAGAATGAACCTTGGTAATGAGAAGTAGAGAGAATAGGTGATTACACAGGAAAAGCATTTCTCTTATTATCAACATGAGCAGCAATTTATAAGTGTACAATGGCTCAATAACGGCTCAACAAACTCTCTCTAACTGCTTAACAGCCTTAGCTAACTTTTAACAAACTAACCACCTGTTTAAAGCACATACACGTGAATGCACAGCACATGCATAGACCAGAACCATACGCATATCAACAGTCTAACATTCCCCCTACTATTTCCTTCTTCTCTTTCTGCAACTAGACTAAAGACACCACACACACGTTTTTGCGAAATTCTTCGAAGGCAGTCTTAGACAAAGCTTTGGTGAACCCGTCTGCAACCTGATGTGCGGCTGGAACGTAGTTTACTTTCAGCAGGCCAGCAGCAACTTTTTCCCGAACGAAATGGACATCCATGTCGATGTGTTTGGACTAAGCGTGATAAACAGGGTTTGCACTCATTGCTACTGCCCCTGTGTTATCACACCATATTACTGGTTCTTGTCGCTGTGGAAGACCAAGTTCAACAAGTAGAGCATTTATCCAAGTCACTTCTGCTGCAGTGTCTGCTATGCATTTGTACTCAGCCTCCATGATTGATCTTGACACAGTTTTTTGCTTTTTAGAACACCAGGTAACCAGACATTTGCCTGCAAACACTCCAAAACCAGATATGGACCTTCGATCATCAACATTCGCGCCCCAATCTGCGTAAGCAAATGCGGCAATCATCAAGGAGTCATCCACTGGTCGAAACAACAACCCATAGTTAACAGTACCAGCCAAGTATCTCAATATTCGTTTGATTGCAATCGTGTGCGCTTCACGTGGCGCCTGCATGTATTGAGCTACTTTTCCAACACTATAAGCTAGGTCAGGTCGTGTATGGAATGCATACAACAACGAGCCTACTATACTGCGATACTCTGTAGCATCCGTCAATAACTCTCCCTCGTTTGCTGACAACTTCGAAGCCAAGATCATCGGCGTACCACAACCAGCAGCTCCCTTCATTCATGCCTTCTCTAGAAGTTCAAGTATAAATTTTTTTTTGACTTAGCATAACAGTGCCATTTGAACGATGTACTTCTATTCCCAAGAAGTAACTAAGCATTCCTAAATCTTTGAGAGAGAACCGTTCTCCAAGCAAGTGCACTACCTCTTGAATTTTGCATGGTGACTGCCCAGTAATAACGATGTCATCAACATACACTAATATATAAATGTCACTGCCATGCCCCTTGCTGATGAACAATGAATGATCTGCTCGGGATGCAGTAAATCCCATTTCAACAAGGTTGTCTCTAAGTTTGGTATGCCAGTTCCTGGGCGCTTGGCGAAGACCATAGAGGGCCTTGTGCAGCTTGCAGACAAGAGGAGTTCCATCCTCAGCCATTTGCTCAAACCCCGGTGGTTGTTTCATGAAAACATCTTCCTCTAAGTCCCCATTAAGAAACGCATTATTGATGTCCACATGTCTCAATTCCCACCCATTTGTTACAGCTAGAGCTAGCACAATATTGAAGGTGGAAAACTTCACAACCGGGCTAAAGGTATCAGTGAAGTCATAACCAGGCACTTGTGAAAAGCCCTTCGCAACTAACCGTGCTTTATACCTATGAACAGATCCATCAGGGTTTCGCTTGATTTTGAATAACCACTTGCAGCCCACTGGAACTCGCCCTGCTGGAAGTTTTACAACTGACCATGTATTATTTTTTATAAGAGCATCCAGTTCAGCTTGAATTGCTGCTCTCCAGTTATCAGATTGCAATGCATCATGAACTGAGGCGGGAATTTCATCTTCAAAGTAGGTGGCGTACGACTTGGGTTTGAATACCCCACGCTTGCTGCGAGTCACCATGGGGTGACAGTTTTGCCTTAGCAAGCCTACAACATTGTTTCCAGACCCACTGGGCAGATTATCACATGCATTTATTCCAGTGCCAGTATGTTCATCAGCATCAGTCATATTAATATCGGAACTGGTAGTCGTGGTAATTTCTAAAACCGGCACAACCTCTTCAACGGTGTCTAAGACAGGTACGATTTCAGCCACAACTTCAGGCGGCGCTTGTTGTTGAACTTGATCTGCAGTAGTTACAACTGTATGTTTTTGCATTTGATCTGCAGCAGTTTCAACTGTGTGTTGTTGCATTTGATTTGCAGCAGTTTCAACCTCCTCCTCATTCACACTATCTTCAGCATCGACTGGAACAGCTACTTGATGCCATCTTTTGATATTAGAAACAACTGGAATTTTTGGAGCCTGCCACGTTGGTGTCCTGTGAAGCACCTTTCCAGTGTCTTTACCTGCAAATGGAAACACTAACTCATTAAATATGACATGGCGTGATATATAAACCCGTCCATTGCTTGCAAGGCACTGATAACCCTTATGCTTAGGGCTGAAGCCAAGACATGTGTAAGCCTGCGAACGAAACTCCAACTTATGATTTTGAAATGGCCTTAAGTGAGGGAAACATTGACACCCAAACACTTTCAGCTGAGAATAATCAGGTTTCTTGTTGTATAACTTCTCAAAAGGTGACATTCCATCAAGAACCTTAGTAGGCAATCGGTTAATAAGGTGGGCAGAAGCTACCATGGCATATGACCAATACCTTGACTAAGTCCTGAATATCAAATTTAGAGAAATTGTGGTGGTAAGTTCGTGTCAACACCTTCTTCTTCTTTTTTTAAAAATGGGTACTTTGTATTAGATATCACAAAGTATTCTATCCCAATGGCCTCATTAAAAAACCTCCCTATACGTAAATGGAGGAAAAAGAATGAACCTTGGGATGGAAAATAAGATATAAACATGATCCCTATTACAACATAGCCAAAGCCGAAAACTTCGTTGCTAACCCAGTCCATAACTAGCTACAAAGATTAGATACATACAGTATCCTATATGAAATACAAACATTAACTACACACCTCCAAACGAGCAGAAATCCCTGCTTCATCCATCAACCCAAAAGAGCTTTAACATAAACCTATCGATGAACACTGGACACAAGATCACTGCACCCAAGAAACTAGGCACCAGCATGGACACTAGAATAGCAGGAGAGAAGAATGAGCCAAGAAAGGAACGAAAAGCATAAAAATAACGGTGATATCATGTAATAGTTTAGGTTTTAGGTCAGATCTTATCATGTCAGGTTAAATTGCATACAAATAATGTCAGGTTAAATTGGATACAAATAATGTCAGGTTAATGTAACAGTTCGACTCAGATCAAGTTAGGTTCAAGTCGAATCAGATCAGGTCATTTTTAAGTTGATCTGAAATTGGATTCAGTTCGAATCGATATCAGTTCAAGTCAAAATGGTTCGGATCCTAACCAACGAAATATCAGGTTAATTCCAGATGGAGTTCAGGCCGGATCTTGTTCAGATCAGGTCACATCATTAATAAATAAAATTCAGGTTAGATCTTACTAGGTACAATTGAGTGACAACATCCTCAATCTTCATTCTCTTGCCCTAATTCCATGCTGAGTGTTTTGTTTTTTTTATTGTAGATTAGGTTGTTTGGGGGGTCTCTCTGCTTTTGGAGATCTCCACTGATTAGTGCTCAAATTATGCATTATTTTGTGATTAATTACTCCTTGATTAGTTATTTTAAGTTGCTAACTTGGTCTTTTTCGTTCATTTTCAATGCAAGAGAGTATATTCCAGAAATGTTAATAAAACTGATGAAATGTGTAATTTTTGATTTTCTGGAATCATGACTGGATTAACGGGCATGATTTCGTTGATGTGACATCCAGTCAATAGCTTCTAGAAGGTCCAGTCAGTAGATTACGTGGAACAGGAGACTTAGCAACATTTTTCAAATTTAAATTAGGATTTATTTTTAATTTTAGGAATTATCTTTCATAATTATCTTTTAGTTTTAATGTAATCTTTTAGGAATTTTGAGGACTATAAATACCCTATTGTGGTAAGCCTCAATTCATCATTAGGATCATTGAGATCATTCACTCTTGAATTCTCTTGTTTCTTTCTTTAGTTTTATAAAGTTTTACTTTTTCTTTTATTTTTCTTTAAAAGTTTTCTTTTTAAAAATGCTAAGTATGATTTCTATCATACTTAGCTAAGTTTTCCATAGCCAAAGGCTAAAGCGATGACTCGATTCTGAATTGAGAGAATCCAAAAGCACTCAAACCAATGGACAATCGCACGATCCAAAAATTAGTCGCGACACCTGCCATACAACAACCCTTTTGTATCGTCTTTCCTCAAGGCTAAACTCTGTTTCAACTAAAGACAATGCTTATTCATCTTCTTCTTACCTTCAACGGGCTTCCTGATGAAAGTCCACAAAAACATTTGGCCGAATTCCACTTGGTTTATTAAAGCATGAAACCACAGAGAGTTTTCGATAACTAAATAAAATTACGAGCTTTCCTTTTTTCTTCATCTGGTTTAGCTAAAGAGTGGTTATTTTACTTACAGCCAAATTTTATCCATACATGGGTTGGTTTAAATCGAATCGTTCTTGACAGGTTTTTCCCAGCGGTAAAGGCAAGCGAATTGAGTAGAAACATATTGGGAATTAAACAAAAAGAAGGAGAGCCGCTTTACGACTATTGGGAGATATTCAAGAAGCTTTGCGCAAGTTGTCTGCAACACGGATTAACCGAGCAAATGCTTCTCCAGTATTTCTATGAAGGAATGATTCCCTTAGAGATGAAAATGGTCGATGTTTCTAGCATGTTGGGCTGTTTGGTTTGGTTCACTAATGTGGGTGTTGCATGCATGTTCTGTTGAAGTTCCTGTCGAGAGATTTGAAGATTGACGATGTTGTCACTGTTGCATACAATTAAGGCAAAGACTGCATCAAATTTATATATATGCACAACAATGGACAAACGAACTCGAGCATCAACTCAATGAAGTCAACTCAGTCTACTAGTCCAAGTGAAGTAAAGCATGAATATGTTGCTAAACCTTCAAACAAAAATCCCCAGCTAATAATGGAGAAATCTATGTTGAAAATCAATTGTATTGTTCACATTAGCTTTGCTTTCTTTGAAGGATCAGCTTGTTGGTGGATCTCATGGCGATCTACTTTCATGGAAGGATTCGTGTTCCATGTGGTTGGGAGCATCAAAGGGTCATCAGTTCCAGACTGCCTGCAGGAAGATTTTATGTTACAACAGCTTTATAAGGGAGGCTAACCTATTCAATCACAGTTTGAAAGGCAATATCCCTAGTGAATTTGGACAATTGAGACGGCTTCGTACTAAATTTAAGCCAGAATAATCTCCAAGGTAACATCTCCATGCGAGGTTTTAAGAAATGTTCAACATCGAAATCTAGTCAAGCTGATAACTTACCTTTGTATTAACTTATACCAAAATAGGGGCATATCAAAAGTTCAATGAGTAAATTAAAAAAATTTAAACTTTAGTAACCAAAATAGGAGTGATGAAATTTATAATTTATTCTATTTTTTAAAGGTCATTCTGAAATATTACCATTTTTGAAGAGGGCAATACCTTGACTAAGTCCTGAATATAAAATTTAGAGAAATTGAGTGGTAAGTTGGTGCTCTCTCGTGTTAGTTGTCTTAAATAATATATGTTGAAGGTTGCTTATTAAAGTTAGTTTGATGGATCATATTTGAATTAAATGTTAAAGATTCCCAATGAAAAAAGACAATAACAAAGATTGGTAGTGAATCTGTAATTATGGATGTTAATTATGGTAAAACGATATTGCACCAAACGTAAGATTAGTCTAAATAATCGAGTTTTACAAACACAGACATATTGCTGGTTTATTTCACTCGGACAACTCTAAATTAAACATGGATTCCATGCAGCCTTGCCTTGATTGCAACCAATTCAGCGACAACATCCTCAATCTTCATTCTCTTGTCAGGAACTTCGACAGAGCATGCAACTCCCACATTGGTGAACCAAACCAAACAGTCCAACATGTTCTGATCTCCTCGCTCATTGATTTCTCCAAGCAATCGAGAATCTAAGATCTCCTCCACTTGTTCCGGCAATGCCATCTTACATAAACTATGAAGACTTATCCCATCCTTGAACATATCATCCGTCGGCCTTTTTCCGGTGATCATCTCCAAGATGATAATTCCATAGCTGTAAATGTCCCCTTCGGGGGATGTCGGATCACCCATGCCGCATTCTGAAACGATACGGTTACATAATACGAATACATCACAAGAAAAGTATATCTAAGGCAAAAATAAGATCACAAAAGATATGAAATTGACCTGGGGCGAGATACCCGATCGTTCCTTTGATGACCAAGGAAGTTGTTTGCTCGTTGTCCAGATCACCTGCAGTACAAAAAAGGAGCTTAGCCATGCCGAAGTCACTGACATGTGCAACCATGTCATCATCAAGAAGGACATTGGATGGCTTTAGATCCCGATGAACAATCGGTGTTCGGCAATGGCGATGAAGGTAATCTATTGCATTTGCCATATCTATTGCAATGTTTAACATTTCAGCAAAGTCGAGTTGACGTGAGTGACCTTCACCGTGATCATGATGAAGCCAACTCTCTAAACTTCCATTTGCCATGAATTCCAAAACTATAGCCTTGAAATCATTGCCTTGGAAGTTTATGCTTGAACAACAAGTTATCAGCTTGACTAGATTCCGATGTCGAATATTTCTTAAAACCTCGCATTCAGCTATGAAACTCTTGACAGCCCCGAGGTTTTCAAGGTTCAGTACTTTGACCGCGACAGGGTTTTCTTGTTGATTAAGAAACCCTTTATAGACAGACCCAAAACTTCCCTTACCAAGGAAGTTCAAGGCTGAGAACCCGTTAGTGGCTTCAACAAGTTCCTTGTACGAAACTTGAAAGAGGCTAACTTGCTGCCGCAAAGACAGAGGAATCATTTCTTTTTGCGATTGTTTTCGCCAGCAAAGGATGACAATGAATGCAACCGAAATCAAGGCAAGCGAAAGGCTAATGATGATAACGACAATCGATTTCTTCGAGAAACCATTTCGTTTTTCAGTTGCCTTCTTACCGAAGCATTTCGGAAGCTCTATTTCAGGGATTCCCCCACAAAGATCCTTATTCCCAATAATAGCGAATCCACTGATATTCTTGAAAACCCCTTCTTCTGGAACTTCACCCTCCAATTGATTGAAAGAAAGGTTTAAACTCACCAAAAATGGAAGCTTTTGAAGTTCAAGTGGTATCGGTCCAGACAAGTTATTACCAGAGAGATCTAAGATTTCGAGACCTCGTAAAGAGCCGAGAGATCGAGGAATACTACCTTGAAAGTAGTTTCCCTGCATGTGCAAGATTTTTAGTTCTGAAATCTCACCAAACTGCTCTGAAATTTCTCCTGAGAAATTGTTGTTATCAACATATAACTCTACGAGATTCTTTGAATTCCTAATATCTGATGGAAAGGTACCATTGAAAGAGTTGTGAGACAAATTCAGAGTAATCAAACTTTGAAAAGCAGCAACCAGCTGATCCGGTATCGTACCACCGAGTTTATTTAGCGAAAGATCCATCTCCTCCATATCTTTGCATCCCCTGAGAGTCGATGGAATCGTTCCCCGAAAATCGTTACCGTTTAAGTAAAGGTACAACAATCGAGAAAGATTGCCAATGGAGGATGGAATTTCACCAGATAAATGATTCAAAGAGATGTCTAACTGGCCAAGATTCTGGAGCTGTCCAATGGAAACAGGAAGTTTCCCTGTAAGCAAGCTTTCCCCAAAATAAACATTCGTAAGCCCGTAAAGATTACCAATTCCTTGAGGAATGCTTCCAGAAATCGGATTCCCTCCCATATAAAGATCTTCAAGCTGCGCTGATAAATTTGCCGCGGTGTCTGGCAACATCCCTCCTAATCTATTCGCATGGATGTACAAATACTGCAATCGACTGCAATTTCTTAGAGAAGAAAGAAAATCCAAGTCTCCTTCTGTCCCGAGTCCAAGGTCGTTATCGTGAACATCGAACAGCAGAAGATTTCGAAGCTTTCCAAGATCATCAGGAACTAATCCACTGAAGCCATTTGAGCTGATGTCAAGCTGGTTTAGACCAGAGACATTAGAGACTGATCTCGGAATTCTTCCATTGAATTGGTTTTCTGTAAGATACAGTGTTACAAGGTTCGGAAAAGCGAAACCGAGCTGAGGTGCAAGACCACCAGATAAGTTATTTCGACCCATACTAACATGTGTCAAAGAGGAAAGATTGTAGATGGAACTAGGTATGATACCGGACAGGTTATTTTCCTGGATGGAAAATATTTTCAAGTTCGGTAATCTACCTAAAGAATCGGGTACAACTCCTTCAAAATGGTTATGTTCAAGTCTGAGATTCTCCAATGATGACAAGTTTCCCAAAGAAGATGGAATTCCCCCAACTAAATCATTTCCAGCAACAGAGAGTGTTATCAGATTCTTCATATCATCCCCCAATCCAGAAGGAAGTTCCCCAGAAAGGCTGTTGTAACTTAAATTAAGAAATACAAAGCTTGAGCAATTGCCAAGTTCCATAGGGATGTTGCCATAGAGATTATTGCGATTTAAATTTAGAGAACGAAGCCGTCTCAGTTGTCCGAATTCACTCGGGATGTTGCCTTTCAAACTGTTATTGAATAGATTAGCCTCCCTTAGGAAGCTCAAATTACCGACGGATGGAGATATGGAGCCGCCAAGGTTCATAGCAGGCAGGCTCAAGCTGATGACCCTTTGATGCCGCCTACCACATCGAACGCCTTGCCACTCGCAAAAATGGAGCGAAGCATTCCATGAAAGTAGACCACCAACAAGCTGATCCTTGAAAGCAAGCAAAGCTAGTCTGTCAGTTTCGTTCCCCATGGCCGCCATGCCAAGTTTGAAGGAAGTAGATACCAAGGTGATCACTGCAACAATGCAAAGCAAGAAGCTGAAGTGAACAATACAATCGATTTTCAAGCTTGATTTCTCCATTATTAGCTGTAATTTGTTTTTCTTGAAGGTTTAGCAACAAGTCTGATTACAAGCAAGATTGTGAGGGGCAGGGAAAAGAAAGAGTTGAGCGGAGGAAAATTTCGTCAGAGGTTCACATATATTCAACGTCAGATAATCAACGCTTATCTTATTTAAATTTATAACCGTTGATGGAACAAGATTACATCGACCATTAGCAGTTCATTTTTTTTCTTATTTTTTTTTATCAATATTTGAATGATAAGAAAAAGGGATAAGAAGGATTGTAAGATGGAAAGTCCCAATCCAAAGAAGAAGAAACCTCCTCCTCTCGCTTAGTATAGTGTTTACATACTGACTTCTTAAACGTTTTTTTTTTTGCTCAGCAAGGATTGATTTTATTGATAATTCACTATGAAAGAATGCCTCGTTAAAAACCTCCCTAGACCTAAATGGAAGAAAAAATATATTCGAAACAAAAACACAACCGTTAAAAACCTCCCTAGACCTAAATGGAAGAAAAAAATATATTCGAAACAAAAACACAACAGAAGCAACTAACAGAAACAAACAACAAACTCCTAGAACCTACTGAAACCACTAAACAAGCCCCGACCTTAAAAGACTAGAACGCCCAGACAACCATATCAAGACATCAAATTCCTTACACAAAATCTTGCACAAAAGTAAAGAAACATTAGGACTGCGGCCAACGCCCAACTCCTTTTCAATTGCAAATAATCAAACTCTTTAATTCAGCGATGAAGATCCACCAACGCCAAGGATTTCTTATAAGTATTTATATCAAACTTAGACTCATTATTATTATTATTAGATTAATAAAACATATAGATGTAGCCATTAGTTAGTAAGTAGCTAGACAGAAGAGTTGTATATCCAAAGGTATAATGATAAGTTTGTATTAAGATACCTCTTTCTGGTAAGAAGCATTGCGGGATACAGGTATAACGATAAAAAGAGCCAAAACTGTAAAATATGGACTGCAACGGACGGTGTCAAGATACTATTTCAAGGGGACAAAATATAATGAACCATAAAAAATGAGGTAACATCTCCATGCGAGATTTAAGCCAGAATAATCTCCAAGGTAACATCTCCATCAAAGGGTCATCGGTTTGAGCCTGCCTGGGCTGCAACTTGGCGGCTCCATATCTCCATCAGCGGGAATTTGAGCTTCCTAAGGGAGGCTAACCTATTCAATAACAGTTTGAAAGGCAATATCCCGAGTGAATTCGGACAATTGAGATGGCTTCGTTCACTAAATTTAAGCCAGAATAATCTCCAAGGTAACATCTCCATGCGAGGTTTTAAGAAATGTTCAACATCGAAATCTAGTCAAGCTGATAACTTACCTTTGTATTAACTTATACCAAAATAGGAGCAAATCAAAAGTTCAATGAGTAAATTAAAAATTTTTAAACTTTAGTAACTAAAATAGGAGTGATGAAATTCATACTTTATTCTATTTTTTAAAATGATCATTCTGAAATATTACCATTTTTGAAGAGGTCAAGACCTTGACTAAGTCCTGAATATAAAATTTAGAGAAATTGAGTGGTAAGTTGGTGATCCAACAGCTTGGAAATTTGTATATAAACGGATGCCAATTTTTTCAATCATCGTCGCCAATTCCTCTCATTAGAACTCTCCGACAATGAAAACCGATATGTTCCTTATTGCCAAACCAGTTGGTGTGGCTTTGATCCTAACTTTTATGATGATCAAGTTCATGCCTCTTGAAGCTTATCGGGGACGAGGAGGTGGATGTGCTCCTACCTATGGTCAATGCCCTTTTCCTCCAGCAGGAGGACATGGTAGACCCTGACTTGCGCCGCTCATACTTCGCTGCCGAGGTTCTTACTCTATATGTATCGTGTCGATTTCTATTAGTATCTATATTCTAGGTATGGTATCGGTACCAACCGAATGTATCAACATAGTTTTGAGTTTCCAAGTTTATTAAAAACCATTGAGCCCTTAAGTTCCTTGAATGCACTTTTACAACTTTAAGACTAGGTTTCAAAAATACAATTATAATGAGATGAGACACTAGATCCCTTAAGCAAGATCAATGGTTCGAACTCTGATGTTTAAGAATGGAGCAAATTGGGTTGGAAGAGTCGTCATTGTCTCTATTGTACTCGTTCTAGATTAGTCAATCCCATTATTTAAAGGGGACGTTAAGATTTATTTTTCATATATGAGCCATTTTCTTGGGTGGGGACTTATAATTAATGCATGTATTTTTGGCAATGACAACATGTTAAAAGGAAGACTTATCCCATTAACTATAATTTGATCTAACGGGATAAAATGTTAGGCTTCTTAAATAATATTTAGAATTTGAATTCTAGGGATATGAATGTAGATGATTTTAATTAATTACTTAATAAACCAAATACGAATGATTAACTATATATATATATATATAATATTTGTTTCAATGAATTTTAGTATCCAATATAAATCAGTTTTTTATCCATACATATTGATTTACATCTTTTTAAGATCGTTAGATGAGTAAAAATTAACCAAAGTCAGAAGTTTTCTTAACATAAGATAACAAATGATAGGCTGCCATGAGATGAGGTTGCCGTGGAGCTGAAACGAATTGACTTAAAATATGAACTCAATAAGTGATATCAGGCCTAGTGTGTGTAAGATACAGCAATCGACCAACCAATCTTCTGTGCAGTTGAAGTTCTTGTAAGAGATCACCTTCATGTATGCTTAATTTGTGATAAGATGGAGTGGTGGTAGCAGGGTTTTTGACTTGAAACTAATCGCGGAGTTTTGTACGACGATATGCGTAGTTTCACGGTGGGAGACTGGGTTTTGGTTGCAACAGTGAGACGATTCTGTTAATAGATTGGGTTTATGTTTAATGTCGTATGTATTTGCATTTTTAGAGTTAAACATATAAGAATAAATTGGTCGAACTCATCGACCGGCCTCAATGATAAAAGAGAATGTTTTTCTTTTTAGAGGATTCGAGTATTTGTCACTATAGGGTGTGGATCCAAATAAAAGAGGTAAGATCCCCTATTTTCTTTTCCAGATCGATTCAACCAATTAAAAAGGAGAATAGAAAATTCAACAGAGTAAAGGTACCTGGATCCAAATACAAACGACTTAAGCACCTTCTTTTTCTATAGGAAGAACTTTCCTCCTTTCTACTACCTCCAAGAGTCGTTGAAGCGTTCAATACTAGCGACTAATAGCCTCCACCATTCATTCTACATCGAGGTCGATGTCTAGGAGATGAAGCAAAGATATTTAACTGATGAGACATTATTTCGGGTCCTAATTTTTTAAGGAATATTTTGACATCTAATATTTTATATTGGAGTAAAAAGTTTCTCCATATTGAAAACCGTTGGTCAACAAACGATCAATACTCTAAAATAGAGATTTTTTAATCCTAAAATGAAATATTAAGACCGAAATACTCTAGAAAAAGAATACGAGCCAAAGAGACTAATTAATAGAGTGTTAGAGACGTATTTTGATATTAGTCATGTTATTGTAGATGCTCATTTTGTCCGGGACGTCTTATGTGTATCCTTATGATTAATTTCTGGTTATTACTAAGTTCGTAGGACACGTTAGTTAGGGTTATCATTAATGATATGTTGGATTTCATAGTGGTTACGTGTTCTATATTAGTGATGCATACGAGTATATACATTGGGTACTTATAAATATTATAGTATTTATATATATAAATAAGTAAGTAACTAAATACTGATTAATGTTTTATTTTGGTCTTTTACAAATTCTAATTAAACTAAGATTACAACAGGTTGGACCAAACGAGCCCAGTTCCCAACAACCCAGTTCTTCAGCCCAACTGAAGAAACCCTAACCCATTAGGGTTTCCTTGTCACCAGCCTCTAGCGCCGCAGCAGGAAGGCCGTTGGATCTGGCTCCACGATCCAACGGTTCCCAGCCCTCTGTGATTCCCGAGCCGACTGCAGACTCACGTGAAGCCACCACTGCATTTCCAGATCGCGCACGACCAACCGAGCAATGGCTCAGCTACCCACAGCTGCCGCCCGTGATCTGCTCTCGCCAGTGCCCTGCAAACACACGAAACAAGAAGCAGAACAGAAGGCACAAAAAACAGAAAAAAAATCAACTAGAAATAGCAGTGAAAACGAAACCAGAAGGGAGATTTTGGGTTCTGGGAGTTATCAGTCATCATCCAAGCAAAAAAAAACGCTCAACCCATCAGCTATCATCGAAGGAAAAAAGCACAAAACCAAAAAAACACAATCACCAAACCAGTGATCATCGAGGGAACCAGTCATCACGAAGCAGAGAACCAACCATCAAAAGGACCACGAAACAGAAGAAATCCATAACCAGAGTCCAAAAACCCATTAGCATATCAGTCAACAAAAAACAAAGCAAACAAAAAAACCCTTCACCTTCCTTAGTCGAAGAGCAGAACGTCGCCATCGCCCAAGACCGAGCCACGTTGGGTCATCAAGGGTAAGATTCGCGTGACTCTTGGTTCCTGTTTCGAGTGGTGGGTATGTAGGGTTTTGTTTTCGTGTTTATTCGTGGGTCGTAGGTCTCTAAAAGGCTAGATCTAGTTGGGGTTTCTGAGTCAGGACATGGGGGTTCTCGTCGGAGTGTTTAAGTGGTGGAGGCCTGGGTTTTGAGTAAACAGACGAGTGAGAAAGGGGGAACCCATGGTGGTCGTGTGGTGTGGCAGTGAGGTTAGGGTTGTTTTAGCCCTTTGGTTTTGGGTTTGGTCGGCAAAGGGTCAGGTGACGTCTAGGCTCCTCATCGGAGCCCTTAGGCGGCGGAGGCCACGGCGGTTGGGGGCTTCGGTGAGGGTTGAAGAAGAAGAGGAAAGAGGTTGAGAGAAAACGGTTGGTGGGGGTGAGGTTTCAGCTGTTTAGAGATAGGATGAGAATGAGGATTAGGGTTAAAACTTACCCTTTGTTTCCATATATCCAAAACGCCAAAACGGTGTCGTTTGTGTAGTTTCAAAACGGCAGCGCATTGAGTCTGGGAGTGGTACGTCGCGTTTTGGGATAGTTGGGTTAATCTGGTACGAGATCCTTCAGTTTTGAAACTGTTTTGTTTTGGTCCTTGAATGTAATCTGTTTATTAGTAACTTGGTCTTCTTATTTTCCGAGCATTCTGTTTTAGTCCTAAATTTCTGTGTTTGTATTTTGGTCTGTGTATTGTAAACATGTTATGTTTTAGTCCTCAGCCTATGTTATTTTCCCTTTTTATTTGTTTTCACATTTAGCTTGTAATTTCTGTTATTTGGTAATTTAATCCTAGTTGTTTTGATTAATTTACTGATCAGTTTGTATTTTGGTTGCCTAGCTTTAGTGTTTGTCATTTTAGTCCTATATGGTAGCATTAAATTTAGAATTGGGTTTTTAGCAGTAGATTTAATTTTTGTCCATAAGTAATGACATTCATATTACTATTTTATGTATGGTATGTACATTTTTATGTATGTATGTTATGCAATTTTTATTTTATTTTCAACCTTAAGTAAATGAGATAAATATTATTTGCAGTTATTAAATGATTAGACATAAGAAATATTTGTTGCATATTAACATAGTAGGTTTATTTGTTTAATATATAATTATATGTGCATTTTTAGATTTAAATATTTATTCGAATGAGTTGTATTATTTAACTAGTTTATGTATGATATCCTCATAAGCATGACTCGACATTATTACATAATTTGATTAAGGGTAATATCCTTTTAATTTAAAATTGTTTTAAGTGGGTTGTCTTAACTGATTAGATATCCACTTTCGACGATTTTAAATTAAAAGTGTATCCCATCAGTGACACCTAGAAATTGATTTATCACCTTAAAATTTGGGAACGGAAGAAAAAGAAATATTCGGTTATTTAAATTTATCGAGAAAAGATAGTTAGAACTTATCTAAGATCTGGTCTCGATACTTGTAAATGATCGAATATTCTTTATCTTTCTAAAGGCCTGGTAATTTTAATTTAATCTATTTTGGTGCTTTTGATTGTTGTAAAATTAATGTGTTGTTTTATTGGGGATCATAAACCAAACTAAAATCGAATTTGTAAATTTCATTGCAAAGACATTAATTAATCGACGAGGTACCGATTTAGGGCGTTGTGGGGGTGCTTATCCTTCCCACGCGTAACCGACTCCCGAACTCATTTCTGGTAACGCAAACCTAAATTTGTTGTTTTAATTAAAATTAATTTTTTAAAATGACAAAACATTTTTGGGTGTCCAATCACACCCTAATCAAAGATTGGTGGCGACTCTTCAAACCTGTGCTTTTATCGTGAATGAATTCCCAAATTTTCGGAACGAGAGGTTTTCTAAAATCACATTGTTTTTAATTAAAAATCAACCATAAATAGAATAATTAAAAATGACGTGGCTTTTCAAAATCTCGCTCCCCCCACTCGTTTAAAAATCGTTTCGACAGCTGGCGACTCCGCTGGGGACTTTTTTTAGAGAGTCAGGCCTATAGTCGATTAATTAATTGTCTTTGCAAATGAAAGTTATAAATTCGTTTTAATTTGGTTTTTGATCCCGTGTTTGGTTTCAGTACCTTTCTGTTCATATTTTGTCTAACGAATAAATAGTTGTACTGATATGTTTGTTGTTGGTTTCAGATTATTTATGTGTTTAAAGAGGATTGATTTTGGAATGTTTTGTGATTCTGTGTTGTTTTTGCTTTTCCTCACACACGGCACAGTTGCATTTGCATAACATGAGCTAAAACCCCGCTCTGTCCTATTTAAGTAGGAGTGAGAGACTACTCCCTCGTGTGGTTTTCACCTCCGCATGGGATAGTGGATCACTTCTGGAGCTCACGCCTTATGGTCCTCGTGATGGTATTCACCTCCGCATGGACATAAGGAGGTGTGTTCTCTCGAAATTGAACTCGATCCACTAAAGCCTGTGATGGGCCAGGATTGAGGGTTCGGCAGCCCAAGGGGGCACCGACAAAGACAATTCGAGAACCTATTACTTTACAACCTAACCCGTCATGTAGTGAATATAGAGCCCGAACTTAGGTTGAGCCTAACCCGAACCTTAAGAATCCCGTGAGGAGTGTACACAAGGAAAAGCTTTTTGGGTCATTTATTTTCTTTCTGTGAATAAATGCATGCGAACTAGAGATCATGTGGTTAGGTTAAATTAGATATCATGCGGCTAGGGTTGTGATGTTCAGGTAAAGCATGGGGGTAGATATCATGTTGGGTAGGAAATGATAAAGAATGATTGGGTAGCCAGCATGTGAGGGTAGGATTCTTTAACAAATTATCCCTGATTAATTGACTAATGTTTACTAACTGATTTTCTTTTGTCTTTGTTTTATTCCTTTTGCTTTGCATTGCATTATCCATTTCATGGTGTTGATTTGGGGATCGATGTCCATTAGAAGGCCAGAATATGGAACGAAAGGTTCACAAAGAGGTTGAAGACAATGCAGAGGTTTTGAGATGGTCGGAGCAATCCCAGTTGACTAACGGAGATAGTTTGAAGCCTGGTTACGTGTCGGAGTTGTTTAGCTACACTCACGTCAATGTGCGTCAGAATGATTTGAATGAGCTCCAGGAGATTTGGGAGAGATGTGAAGCAGCCGATCAAGAGATGTTCTATCAGTTGTATGGCGACATATCTTACCTTCTGGATGTTCCAATCGATCGAAATCTGTTTAGGGCCCTGGCGTAGTTCTGGAATCCCGGTTACAGCTGTTTTACGTTTGGAAGAGTGGATGTGACGCTAACAATAGAAGAGTATCAAGCTTTGCTCCGGTGTCCGAGAGCTCAAGCGGATAGGGTCTATACCAAGCCCCCGGTCACTCATTCGTTCAAGAAGAAATTGCTATCGATCACTGGAATGAGTGAGGATTGGGTTGTAAAAAATATTAAAAAGAAAGGGGACAGTGAATGCTTTCCTTGGTCCGCTCTGATGGAAATAATCAATCGTCATCCTGATCAAAGAAAGAAGCTTGACCTACTTGCTTTAGGGATTTATGGGCTTGTTATCTTCCCAAAGGTGTTAGGATACATAGACGTATCAGTGGTCGACCTGTTCGAAAGATTGGACAAGCATGTGGATCATGTTCCCGCTATCCTAGCAGAGACATTTCGTTCTTTGAGTTCTTGCAGACGAGAGGGAGAAGGACGTTTTATAGGATATGCACCCCTACTGCTAGTGTGGATCCTCAATCATTTCAAGCACGTCGAGAGGGCGCCAGGTCGAGTGTTTCTAGACGGGTTTTCACCTTTGAAAGATTTCCTTTCAAAAGATTGGCCTGGAGGTTTTACCGAAGAAAAATGGATGGTAATCTTCAAAGATATCAGAGACGGTGATGTTCTATGGCGAGCTTTTTGGAATGTTACTTCGGACATACTTTATCGGTGTGGAGAGCGGGATTGGGTCCCTTTTCCAGGTATATGGGTTCTGTTGGATATGCACCTCTGTTGGTTTCCAGACAATATGGGTCAAGGCAGTTCATTCCAGCTACGAGGGACTTGTTAGGGTCAGATTTTGCATTCAAGGGAGATCAATACAAGAACAAAGTTAGAGGGGTTGCTGAAGCTTGGAAGCAGACTCGTCGTGTGAATTTGTTCACCTACGATCTCGAGCCATCACAAGATTACGAGCAGTGGAGAAGCAATCGAGTAAACGACAACATCCCCGTGGTGAATCCTGAAAACATTCAACCTGTGGAAGAACATTTGAGGATAGTACCATCTCCATTAGAGCTAGCTAAGCGCGATTTTGAGGCAGAGAGAAGGCAGTGGAGAATTACTATGCAAAAACTAGAATATGAGGTGTATCAAAAAGGGTTAGAGATCGATATTCAAAAAAGTAGAGCGGATCGAGTTGAAAAAGCAGAGAAGAAACTTCGGTTATTTTTGACGATCTTCAATCAACTTACCAGCGAATGATGAAAGATCAGACAGCTTCCAGTTCAAGCAATCATCTGTTGAGTGGAGACGGGAAGTGGCAAGCTTGAAGAGGGCAGCCGAGGAGAGTCAGGAAGAGCTCAAGCAAAGCAGACATCAGGTAAGGATTTTGTCGAAGGAAAAAAGTTGTTTAGAGCAGCGATTGCAAGAAAGTCAAGCCCAGAGTGAGAATTTGAAAGGGAAGATCTCAAGTTTAGAGGCTGCATTACAACGGTACCGGAACCAGGAGGGTAGCTCGAGTCGTGGAGAAGTCGAAAGTTTGAAGAAGCAAGTAAGTGAGCTCGAAGTCATGGTTCAGGAGTTCCAGAGGCAATCAAGTGAGCTATCGATAGTTCCTTATGAGCGGGGTACTCAGTGGCGTTTTCGATGGGAGCGAGCGCAGGCGAGAGCCAAGCGAGGAGAAGACCTTATCGCTTGTTACCTGGGGCATGCTAGGGGAATCGCACAGTATTTGGTCGACATGTCTCAAGAAGCTGCCGCTATAGGCGAAGAGCTGGATCCTGAGGCTGAAGAGAACCAGAAGATCTTGGAACTGCTAGCACATATACTACAAATAGGCGAAACAGTGCAGATTTATCTGTGATATGTTTCAACTTTGTAATTGAACGTCGTTTCTAATATAAAAAGTTGTTCTAGGGAATCGCCCCGGGATCAACACCTTGCATTTTACATATGTATCATTTTTCGCAATGCATCTTCATTTTTCCTACATCGCACTTTGTTCATTCATAATCATATACTTCATATTCATTAAATAAGATACAAACATTAACAAAAGGAACTGTGTGACAGAGAAATACTGGGAAATTCCAAGCATCACTATAACACAAGGAAGGCCATGGATGATAAGATTGCTCAAATTGAAAGAACACAACTGCAGTTACAAGATGATATAAGGAAAATGCAAGAAGATATGCTTAAGGCTCAAGAGGATATGCTGTCTAAGTTGGCAAGTATGCTGGGAGGGAGAAATCCAGAGCACGGAAAGGCCCATGAGCAAACAAGTGAAGAACCACTTTACCCTCCAGGGTTTACCCCGGTACAGTCTACGAATATCCAAGGAACATCTATCCATACCAAAGTACACATAAATCCTGACGGCATTGCAGTTAATCCGCAACCTGGATCTTGTTCGCATCCCAAAGAAAGCCCATATCACCAGGTCCCGGACCTTGATGAAGAAGCAAAGAAGAGCGAAAACAAGTTGTTGCAGGAGCAATATAAGCAGCTAGCAAATGAAGTACAAGCTATGAAAGAAGATACCAGCTTGTATGGTCTCGACGCTAAGGAACTGAGTTTAGTTCCTGATCTGGTCCTACCTCCCAAGTTCAAAACCCCTGACTTCGAGAAATACGACGGTACCCAATGCCCTTCTGCCCATATCACAATGTTCTGCAGGAAAATGACTGGTTACGTAGGGGACGACCAGCTGTTGATCCACTGTTTCCAGGAAAGCTTAGTAGGCTCAGCATTGCGATGGTATAGTCAACTAAGGAGAGTTGATGTCAGGACATGGAAAGACCTGGCCAAATCTTTTCTCGACCAGTATAAGCATGTGAAGGACGTCAGGCCTAACAGAATGGTGCTACAAACAATGGAGAAGAAGCATAATGAAAGTTTCAGACAATATGCTCGGAGGTGGAGAGAGGTAGCAGTACAAGTCCACCCACCGTTGGTAGAGGAGGAAACGAACCTACTTTTTTTTAATACCTTGAAGGCTCTATTTTTCTCACATTTTTTTGGTAATCCTTCTCGAAGTTTTGCTGATATAGTTACGGCGGGAGAAATGATTGAAATGGCGATTAAAAGCGGGAAGCTTGAGGGAGGAGATTCCAGCAAGAAACAGTCGATGAGGAAGAAGGAAAACGAAGTCAGCAACATAAGGCAGTATGATTCCCATAATATCACAGTGTCCCGACCACAGGGAACGGTAGCATCACCCCAAATTGACAATAGGCAAGGGGCAAGAGATCTAAGGAGAGAGAGGCCTCAATTTGATCCGATTCCTATGACTTATAAGGAGTTATTCCACGAATTATATGATCGACATGTAGTCTCACCTTATCATGTGGACCCTATACAACCCCCGTATCCCAAGTGGTATGATGCTAGTGCTAAGTGTGAATACCATGCAGGGGTTTCCGGACATTCTATTGAAAATTGTCCCGCTTTCAAAAAGGTCGTCCAAGCTCTGAGAATAAGAAACATCATCAATTTTGGTGACAGTGAACAGCCAAACATAGCCCAGAATCCATTGCCAAACCATGCAGGAGCCGGGATTAATGCAGTCGCTGAAGAGAAAGGAAGAACGACTGTAAAAAATGTTAGGGAGGTGATGTCACCCATGTCTTGGGTGTGGTGCCAAATGGTCAAGGTAGGACTATTAAAGACTAATCTGCCATTTGAACAGTTCAACAATGAAGAGATGTGCCACTACCATAACTGCACAAGACACAGTATACAACAGTGTTCTGATTTCTTAGGGCTGGTGCAAGAGATGATGGATAGTAAGGAAATCGAGTTCTTCAAAAAAGTGGCTGAGAAAGAAGAAGCGGAAGTTTACGCCTCTGAGGGATCATCCAAAGGGGTCTATAGTGCTAGTTGTCCCCTTGTCATTACTCCCAAGAATCGAGTGGCTGAGAAGGTAGCTCCAAAGGTGATTATTACACCTCCCTCTCCGTTCCTGTACAAAGACAATAAACAGGTACCCTGGAGATATACTTGTCAAATAGGAGTGGTGGCAAAGCAACAGGAAGAAGTAGATGAAGTGGGACACATGACCAGGAGTGGTAGATGTTATCACAAAGAGCCTGAAAAGAAGATTGTTGTCGAGAAAGAAAAAAGTATTGACGTGCAGATAAAAGAAGATGAGCCCATCGTCAATGAGCCAGTAACGGAGAATGAAGCGGTGGAATTTTTAAAATTTTTGAAACATAGTGAATACAGTATTGTTGAGCAACTGCACAAGCTGCCTGCCCGTATTTCTGTCCTATCACTTCTTCTAAGTTCAGAGGCTCATCGCAATGCCCTGTTAAAAGTTTTAAACCAAACCTTTGTCCCGAAGGAGATACCCATAGAAAAGCTGGACCGACTGGTTGCCAACATCCAGGCCGATAATTTTTTATCTTTTTCTGAGGACGAGATCCCTTCTGGGATGATTGGCAATTATAAGGCTCTGCACATCACAGTTAGGTGCAAAGGGCATGTTTTATCCAGAGTACTAATAGATAACGGTTCGGCATTAAATGTGATGCCCTTGGTGACCCTGAAAAAACTGCCAGTGGACAGTACCCTGATGAGAAGCTGTCAGAGTGTGGTTCGAGCTTTTGATGGAACGAAGAGAGAAGTTCTAGGCAAGATTGATATCCCTTTGACTATTGGCCCGACGATATACGAAGTGGAGTTTCTTGTGATGGACATCATGCCTACATACAACTGCTTATTGGGAAGACCCTGGATTCATCAGGCCGGTGCGGTTCCGTCAACGTTGCACCAAAGGATAAAATTTGCAATTGATGGGAGGCTTATATGCATTCATGCTGAAGAAGACATTATTGCTTCGGTTTCTACTACTGCTCCATACGTTGAAGTGGAAGAGCAAGCTGTTGAATGTTCTTTCAGATCATTGGAATATGTCAATGCCATGTTTGTGGCAGAAGGAAAGAAGATCTCGAAGCCTAGATTGTCAAACTGCACCAAAATGGGGCTTAAGCTGACTCTTGGAAGATGAGCAAAAACTGGCAAAGGGTTTGGAATTCGGTTGCAAGGACTGGTGGGCCCAATCTACCCTGTAACTAAAAGAGACAGATTCGGTTTAGGGTATCAGCCGACTTTAAAAGAAAAACTGAGAAGCATCAAGAAGATTCAGGAATTGAGAAAGGTAAGATTGACTGGTGAGAACCCGAGCTGGGAGCCCATGACATTCCCGCCATTGAGCAGCATTTTCGTATCAGGAGGATATATGTTTCAAGGGACTTTGGAAAGCAGTAAAGTGATAGTTGAGAATGCCTTGGAGGACTTGGGCATTAATGTCCTAACCGATGAGGAGTTCAAAGAAATGAGAGCTACAGGCATTTACCCTGCGCCACCGGGCTTTTTGTGTTGAACAACTGGACTGCGGAGGAATTGCTTGTAGTTTACAAATCTTTTGCAGAGTAATACACTAGAACTCTTCCCTATTGTTCATACCCTGGGACAATAGGTGATTTGGTGTAAAGGGTTAAGTTGTGTGTTTTTACTTGTTTTCAATAAAAGATGTGTTTTGTTAATTCCCAAACGGCAAACATTTTCTCATGCATTTTTGTTTGAATGTATGTATGTATTATTCCTTTATATTTGTTTATATGGGAAAAGATTCTCCCATATGTATATATGTATATATATCTTCTTTTTCGTTATCCTTTCAGGAACTCAGATATCAATAATACGAATGCTAATGACTCTGACCCGGAGATTGATTTCGAGATGCCCCATATGTCAAGGGGAAATAGAAGGTTGTGATGATGACGAGGGATGTGAACTACCTTCAGAATTACTAAAGATGGTGGAACAGGAAGATGAGCAGATTCTGCCTCACGAAGAGCTTACAGAGACCTTGAATTTGGGTACGAATGGGGATAGAAAAGAAGTTAAGATTGGTACCACCCTATCCGCTGAAGGAAGGCAGAGCTTGATAGAATTACTTCAAGAATTCAAGGATGTATTTGCTTGGTCGTACGAAGATATGTCAGGTCTGGATACAGAATTGGTTGTCCATAAACTACCGATAAAGCCTGATTGTAAGCCCGTACAACAGAAACTGAGAAGAATGAGACCCGAGATGCTGCTCAAGATTAAAGAAGAAGTGAAGAAACAATTTGATGCTGGGTTTCTCACAGTGGCCAATATCCTGAGTGGGTAGCAAATATTGTCCCAGTACCAAAGAAGGATGGGAAAGTACGAATGTGTGTCGACTATAGAGATCTTAATAGAGCTAGTCCAAAGGATAACTTTCCTTTGCCACATATAGATACGTTAGTGGACAATACTGCTGGAAATTCCTTATTCTCATTTATGGATGGTTTCTCCGGCTATAATCAAATTAAAATGTACCCTGAAGATATGGAGAAAACAACGTTTGTCACTATGTGGGGGACGTTCTGTTATAAAGTCATGCCGTTGGATTAAAGAATGCAGGGGCACCTATCAGAGGGCCATGGTGACGTTGTTTCATGACATGATGCATAAAGAAATTGAAGTCTATGTCGATATGATTGTCAAAGCCAAGATGGAGGAGGAACATATCAAGAATTTGAGGAAGCTCTTTCAAAGATTAAAGAAGTGCCAACTAAAACTTAACCCAAATAAGTGTACTTTTGGGGTGATATCGGGAAAACTGTTGGGATTCGTAGTAAGCCGAAAGGGAATTGAAATAGATCCCGATAAAGTAAAATCCATTCGAGATTTGCCAGCCCCAAGAACACAGAAGGAGGTTCGAGGATTTTTTGGGAGATTAAATTACATCGCTCGGTTTATCTCGCAGCTGACCGAAAAATGTGATCCCATATTCCGCCTTCTTCGTAAGAATGATTCAGGAGAATGGAGTGAGGATTGTCAAGAGGCTTTTGAGGCAGTAAAGAGATATCTTCGAATACTCCGACCCTAGCGCCACCTATCCCAGGAAAGCCTTTAATTCTTTACTTGTCCGTTTATGACAATTCAATGGGATGTGTGTTGGGGCAACATGATCAAACTGAGAAGAGGGAGAGGGCTATCTATTATCTCAGTAAGAAGTTCAATGAGTGTGAGGCCAGATACTCACCAATTGAAAAATTGTGTTGTGCTTTAGTGTGGGCTACCAGAAGACTTAGACAATATATGTTGTATCATACTACCTGGCTCATATCTAAGCTGGACCCTTTAAAGTATCTAATGGGGGTACCTGCATTGTTGATATAGCCCGTTGGAATCCTGTTGTCCGAATTTGTTAAGCCAGAAGGCAGTTTAGCAGAATTCATTGCGAGTAGGGCTTCAGAAGAATATGAACAGTTGAATTTCGATTTCCCGGATGAGGATTTAATGGCTATCTCGGAGGAAGAAACAATTGCTCTCACTGGTAAATACTAGAAGATGAACTTTGATGGTGCTTCAAACGCCTTGGGGCATGGGATTGGGGCAATCTTGGTCTCACCAAGTGAAGAGCATTATCCTTTTACCAGTCGGCTCAATTTTGATTGTACAAACAATATGGCTGAATATGAGGCTTGTGTTATGGGTCTTAGAGCAGCTATTGAACTCAAAGCAAAAATGCTGAGGGTATATGGGGATTCAGCTTTGGTAATTTACCAGCTCAGAGGTGAATGGGAAACCAAGGATCCCAAACTTGTGGAATATCGTAAATTAGTTCTGGGACTTATTGAAGAATTTGAAGAAGTGACTTTCAATTACCTCCCCAGAGAAGAAAATCAAATGGCAGACGCCTTGGCTACTTTGGCAGCGGCCTTTAAGATGAACGAGCATTCAAGTATGATGCCTATTGAGATGAAGGCTTACGAGTATCCAGCCCACTGCTTTAACATTGAAGAAGAAGATGATGGAGGACCTTGGTACTATGATATCTTTCAATATAGAAGATATCAAAGTTACCCCGAACAGGCAACTGAGAATGACAAAAGAACCATTAGAAGAATGGCAGCAGGGTATGTGCTTAATGATGAAACCTTATATAAGAAAAGCATGGATCAGGTCTTATTAAGGTGTGTGGACACTAAAGAAGCGAAAATGATTCTGGAAGAAGTACATGAAGGAATATGTGGCACCCATGCTAGTGGGCATGTAATGGCCAGACAGATTATGAGATTTGGGTATTATTGGTCAACCATGGAAACTGATTGCATCAATTATACCCGAAAGTGTCACAAGTGTCAGATTTATGGGGATAGAATGCACACCCTCCTCATCCGTTGCATGTGATGACAGCTCCGTGGCCGTTTTCTATGTGGGGCATGGACGTTATTGGGCAAATTTTTCCGAAAGCGTCAAATGGTCATCGCTTCATTCTGGTAGCAATAGATTACTTCACCAAGTGGGTAGAAGCAGCTTCCTATGCAAGTGTTACCCAGTCAACGATATGTAGGTTCTTGAAGAAAGAAATCATCTGCAGATATGGCTTACCAGAGAATTATCTCTGACAATGCGTTGAACTTAAACAACAAGATGATGAAATCTGTATGTGAGCAATTCAAAATAAAGCATCATAATTCCACGGTTTATCGCCCAAAGATGAATGGGGCAGTGGAGGCGGCTAATAAGAACATTAAGAGGCTTATAGAGAAGATGACTGAAACTTATAAAGATTGGCATGAGAAGTTGCCATTTGCTCTGTTTGCCTATCGGACTTCTGTACGGACGTCTACTAGGGTAACTCCGTTTTCTCTAGTTTATGGGATGGAAGCTGTCTTCCCTATTGAAGTGGAAATTCCCTCGCTCCGGGTTTTATCAGAGGTGAAGCTAAATGAGGCAGAATGGGTACAGGCCAGATATGACCAATTGAATTTGATTGAAGAAAAGAGATTGAAGGCCATTTGTCACGGTCAGATGTACCAGAAGCGGATGATACGAGCACATGATAAGAAAGTTCGCCCTCGAGAAATCCATGAAGGATATTTGGTGCTCAGGAGGATATTGCCCATTCAAAAAGATTTCCGAGGGAAATGGATGCCCAAGTGGGAAGGACCCTATGTTGTCAAGAAAGCCTTCTCTGGGGGAGCTCTAGTCTTAACTGAGATGGATGGGTCTGAATTACCTTATCCAGTAAATTCTGACGCAGTTAAGAGGTATTTTGCTTGAAGAAAAGAGAAAAAGGAAAAATGAATGGAAAAAAATGAAAAGAATAATAAAAAAAAGAAACAAAAAAGGAGGGTTCGGGATGAAAACTCGAAAAAGGCGTCTTGAAACCAAATGAGGTCTCGAGTCGAAAACCCGCAAAGGGCGACTTGAGTTTTAAATTCAGAGTTCGTGCATGGTGGAGGATCTGAATTGTTCTTAGAAGCAGGAAGGGCTCCTGACATGGGTAACGACAATGGCAGTTGGGGTTGAGACCAAAGATTAATAAGTCTCGGTGGAGACAACCAGAGGAGAAATTGAATGCACATGAGATTCAACACTGGTTTACGGCATCCAATAATGGGAGATTTTGAGGTTCAAAAAGAGCTTCGCACTCTTAGGTGTCATCATAATTTTGGAGATCTTTTTGACAAAAGCTACACTCGAGTCATTCTGACGGCGTGCCAGTTCAAAGGCATTTGTGTTATTGATATTTGAAGACGCCTATCCTTTTGTTCTTATTTTCCAATTAAAAGTTTGCCATGTAGTTGCCTAAAAATTCTCTGCATTTATATAAATAAAGAGACATTTTCCCTTTTCAATTGCCCTTTTACAAGCATCTAATTTTGAAAGAGTTAAAACGCATAGCTTAACTCGTGGTACATGAGATCATTTTGTATTATTACGCAAAAGGTTTTGGAAATACAGGTATTTTGAAGCTAAAAATTGGTTTTAGCATGTATGTTTGTATGGTTATGGGAAGCAGAAACCTTGGGATTCATAGAAAGTTCCAGTCATTAATTGATGACCCAAAGAGGCTGTTATTCATCAAGAAGTTGGTCATGGGTACTGGCGGGTTTGAAGAAAGAAAGAAGTCAAAGTCCTGTCAAACCAAGAGATATGGTATTGGGATTGTTAACTGGGGTGAACTGGTCAAATGTTCAGTGCCCAAGACAAAACCAAGATCCATCGAGAGATAGTGTTCCTTTGAAGAAGAAAGTGCATTAAATTGCATAATTGCATACATCGTAGGCATGAATAGGAGCATAGCATTGCATGATGATTTAAAACATCTACAGGTTCCCCACGTTTGATGGAGATTGTTCGAGTCTTATACTCTATGAAGAAATAGGGGGCATACGCGATTTATGAAGATTGTGGGTCTTATACTCTCTGAAGAAATAGGGGGCAGACGCGATCGTTGAAGATTGTTCGAGTCTTATACTCTCTGAAGAAATAGGGGTCAGACGCGATCGTTGAAGATTGTTCGAGTCTTATACTCTCTGAAGAAATAGGGGACAGACGCGATTGTTGAAGATTGTTCGAGTCTTATACTCTCTGAAGAAATAGGGGGCAGACACGATTGTTGAAGATTGCTCGAGTTTTATACTCTCTGAAGAAATAGGGGGCATACGCGATTTATGAAGATTGTGGGTCTTATACTCTCTGAAGAAATAGGGGGCAGACGCGATCGTTGAAGATTGTTCGAGTCTTATACTCTTTGAAGAAATAGGGGGCAGACGCGATCGTTGAAGATTGTTCGAGTCTTATACTCTCTGAAGAAATAGGGGGCAGACGCGATCGTTGAAGATTGTTCGAGTCTTATACTCTCTGAAGAAATAGGGGACAGACACGATTGTTGAAGATTGTTCGAGTCTTATACTCTCTGAAGAAATAGGGGGCAGACACGATTGTTGAAGATTGCTCGAGTCTTATACTCTCTGAAGAAATAGGGGGCATACGCGATTTATGAAGATTGTGGGTCTTATACTCTCTGAAGAAATAGGGGGCAGACGCGATCATTGAAGATTGTTCGAGTCTTATACTCTCTGAAGAAATAGGGGACAGACGCGATGGTTGAAGATTGTTCGAGTCTTATACTCTCTGAAGAAATAGGGGGCAGACACGATTGTTGAAGATTGCTCGAGTCTTATACTCTCTGAAGAAATAGGGGGCAGACGCGATTGATGAAGATTGTGGGTCTTATACTCTCTGAAGAAATAGGGAGCAGACACGATTATTGAAGATTGTCCGAGTTCTATACTCTCTAAAGAAAGAGGGAGCGAACCCGTGGGCAGAAGATTTTCCAAGTCTCACTCTACTCTGAAGGAAAAGTGGAGCGGATTAATGTGTCAAAGTTATTATGACCGGACAAATTTGACCATCTTTTGATCTTTGCTCTATTCTCGTTACACGACAATGAGCAAAGAGGGGCAGCTGTAGATGCTCATTTTGTCCGGGACGTCTTATGTGTATCCTTATGATTAATTTCTGGTTATTACTAAGTTCGTAGGACACGTTAGTTAGGGTTATCATTAATGATATGTTGGATTTCATAGTGGTTACGTGTTCTATATTAGTGATGCATACGAGTATATACATTGGGTACTTATAAATATTATAGTATTTATATATATAAATAAGTAAGTAACTAAATACTGATTAATGTTTATTTTGGTCTTTTACAAATTCTAATTAAACTAAGATTACAACAGGCTGGACCAAACGAGCCCAGTTCCCAACAACCCAGTTCTTCAGCCCAACTGAAGAAACCCTAACCCATTAGGGTTTCCTTGTCACCAGCCTCTAGCGCCGCAGCAGGAAGGCCGTTGGATCTGGCTCCACGATCCAACGGTTCCCAGCCCTCTGTGATTCCCGAGCCGACTGCAGACTCACGTGAAGCCACCACCGCATTTCCAGATCGCGCACGACCAATCGAGCAATGGCTCAGCTACCCACAGCTGCCGCCCGTGATCTGCTCTCGCCAGTGCCCTGCAAACACACGAAACAAGAAGCAGAACAGAAGGCACAAAAAACAGAAAAAAAAATCAACTAGAAATAGCAGTGAAAACGAAACCAGAAGGGAGATTTTGGGTTCTGGGAGTTATCAGTCATCATCCAAGCAAAAAAAAAACGCTCAACCCATCAGCTATCATCGAAGGAAAAAAGCACAAAACCAAAAAAACACAATCACCAAACCAGTGATCATCGAGGGAACCAGTCATCACGAAGCAGAGAACCAACCATCAAAAGGACCACGAAACAGAAGAAATCCATAACCAAAGTCCAAAAACCCATTAGCATATCAGTCAACAAAAAACGAAGCAAACAAAAAAACCATTCACCTTCCTTAGTCGAAGAGCAGAACGTCGCCATCGCCCAAGACCGAGCCACGTTGGGTCATCAAGGGTAAGATTCGCGTGACTCTTGGTTCCTGTTTCGAGTGGTGGGTATGTAGGGTTTTGTTTTCGTGTTTATTCGTGGGTCGTAGGTCTCTAAAAGGCTAGATCTAGTTGGGGTTTCTGAGTCAGGACATGGGGGTTCTCGTCGGAGTGTTTAAGTGGTGGAGGCCTGGGTTTTGAGTAAACAGACGAGTGAGAAAGGGGGAACCCACGGTGGTCGTGTGGTGTGGCAGTGAGGTTAGGGTTGTTTTTAGCCCTTTTGGTTTTGGGTTTGGTCGGCAAAGGGTCAAGTGACGTCTAGGCTCCTCATCGGAGCCCTTAGGCGGCGGAGGCCACGGCGGTTGGGGGCTTCGGTGAGGGTTGAAGAAGAAGAGGAAAGAGGTTGAGAGAAAACGGTTGGTGGGGGTGAGGTTTCAGCTGTTTAGAGATAGGATGAGAATGAGGATTAGGGTTAAAACTTACCCTTTGTTTCCATATATCCAAAACGCCAAAACGGCGTCGTTTGTGTAGTTCCAAAACGGCAGCGCATTGAGTCTGGGAGTGATACGTCGCGTTTTGGGATAGTTGGGTTAATCTGGTACGAGATCCTTCAGTTTTGAAACTGTTTTGTTTTGGTCCTTGAATGTAATCTGTTTATTAGTAACTTGGTCTTCTTATTTTCCGAGCATTCTGTTTTAGTCCTAAATTTCTGTGTTTGTATTTTGGTCTGTGTATTGTAAACATGTTATGTTTTAGTCCTCAGCCTATGTTATTTCCCTTTTTATTTGTTTTCACATTTAGCTTGTAATTTCTGTTATTTGGTAATTTAATCCTAGTTGTTTTGATTAATTTACTGATCAGTTTGTATTTTGGTTGCCTAGCTTTAGTGTTTGTCATTTTAGTCCTATATGGTAGCATTAAATTTAGAATTGGGTTTTTAGCAGTAGATTTAATTTTTGTCCATAAGTAATGACATTCATATTACTATTTTATGTATGGTATGTACATTTTTATGTATGTATGTTATGCAATTTTTATTTTATTTTCAACCTTAAGTAAATGAGATAAATATTATATTTGTAGTTATTAAATGATTAGACATAAGAAAATATTTGTTGCATATTAACATAGTAGGTTTATTTGTTTAATATATAATTATATGTGCATTTTTAGATTTAAATATTTATTCGAATGAGTTGTATTATTTAACTAGTTTATGTATGATATCCTCATAAGCATGACTCGACATTATTACATAATTTGATTAAGGGTAATATCCTTTCAATTAAAATTGTTTTAAGTGGGTTGTCTTAACTGATTAGATATCCACTTTCGACGATTTTAAATTAAAAGTGTATCCCATCAGTGACACCTAAGAAATTGATTTATCACCTTAAAATTTGGGAACGGAAGAAAAAGAAATATTCGGTTATTTAAATTTATCGAGAAAAGATAGTTAGAACTTATCTAAGATCTGGTCTCGATACTTGTAAATGATCGAATATTCTTTATCTTTCTAAAGGCCTGGTAATTTTAATTTAATCTATTTTGGTGCTTTTGATTGTTGTAAAATTCATGTGTTGTTTTATTGGGGATCATAAACCAAACTAAAATCGAATTTGTAAATTTCATTGCAAAGACATTAATTAATCGACGAGGTACCGATTTAGGGCGTTGTGGGGGTGTTAATCTTTCCCCACGCGTAACTGACTCCCGAACTCATTTTCTGGTAACGCAAACCTAAATTTGTTGTTTTAATTAAAATTAATTTTTTAAAATGACAAAACATTTTTGGGTGTTCAATCACACCCTAATCAAAGATTGGTGGCGACTCTTCAAACCTGTGCTTTTATCGTGAATGAATTCCCAAATTTTCGGAACGAGAGGTTTTCTAAAATCACATTGTTTTTAATTAAAAATCAACCATAAATAGAATAATTAAAAATGACGTGGCTTTTCAAAATCTCGCTCCCCCACTCGTTTAAAAATCGTTTCGACAGTTATACCTATAGGAGTGTTGCAGATATTAAACTGTTTCACACTACTTATCGCTTGGGTGAATTGGATCTTTCATACTTTTTTTATTTTTGTTATTAATATAATTTTTCCTTATTTTTTTTGTTTTTCCAGATCGAGTCAACCAATTAAAAAAGGAATCTAAAAGTCGACAGAGTAAGGCTACTTGGATACAATTACAAACGACTTATGCACCCTTTCTTTTTCTATAGGAAGAAGTTTCCTACTACCTCCAAGAGTCGTCGAAACGTTCAAGACTTCTATTTTTGGTAATTGAAAGAATGGGGAAACGACATGACTGCTTTTTCCCAGTAATTTCGTCTCTAAGATTTGAATCTAAATTCTCTTTGAATCTAATATATATATATGACTAGCAGTGAGCTTTGTTTGTACATTATGGCCATGTCCTGTGTACCTGATGCTTTCTTTTCTTTTCTTTTGCGTATTAAGAGAAAACTTGATTTGAATAATAATAATAATAATAATAATAATAATAATAAATTTTAATACAAAAATAAATATCTAAATTATATCTAAAGTTGATATTTGATGTTTATTTTTTTGTTAAAAATAAGTGTTTAACGTCATTTCCATTATATTTTTAAGTGTCTAAGTTAAAAAAAACTATTAAGTAACACGTTTCATGTATATATATATATATATATATATATATATATATTAATTTTTTAATATTTTCAAAAATCTAAATATGATATATGTTACTTAATGGGTTTTTTTAACGGTGGACTCTTAAAAGTACGTTAGACATATATTTTTTAATGAAAATTATTTAAATAATAAATTTTAATTATAATTTGGACATTTATTTTTATATTAACTTTAATAATAATAAAAAAGACAAAGGGTTTGTCTTTATCTAATTGTTATTAAAATTTCTCTCATGTTCATCATCCTTTGAATACAATTCAATTTACTTTTTTAAAAACCATTAATATAACATTCTATTGTTTTCAAAAATAATTTTTGAGTCATTGATATTATAAATTTATATAATACGAATTCAAATAAATATAATTATGGAGTTTAAATTTTACATATGTATGAAACAATTTTCTTAATAGATAATACAATTGTTATAAATTTTATCGTTAAAATGTTAAGATTTATGTAAGTTGTTAAAAAAGTATTTATATATTTAAAAATACTTAATAGATTGACCTAATATTTATTCTATATGAAGAGATAGTGGTCTCCAAGAAATAGGTCCACTTGTATTACTCTTATCTCGTCATAGAGTTTTCACGGCAAGAGAAAACTTATCTTCTTAGAAGATCACAACAATAAAGAAATTCAAAGACTTCAACTTATCAATTAATTATTCAGGTAAGCTTTCACATCTAGTATTTTGTTCTTAATGACTTGACATATAGATCCCGATTAGGTTTTATGTTTAATGACTAATCCATATGTGTCTATATAAGGGACGAAGTCAAACCCGTGGGTGGGATGGGATAAAACTAAATTTTGGAGGAGCCAAAACTATAAAATTATTTTTAAATGGTTTAAATTAAATACTAAAATTTTAGGAAGGAAGACTTATCCCATTAACTATAATTTGATCTAACGGGATAATATGTTAGGCTTCTTAAATAATATTTAGAATTTGAATTCTAGGGATGTGAATGTACACGATTTTAATTAATTACTTAATAAATCAAATAGGAATGATTAAATATATATATATATAATATTTGTGTCAATGAATTTTAGTATCAAATATAAGTCAGTTTTTTATCCATACATATTGATTTACATCTTTTTAAGATCGTTAGATGAGTAAAACTTAACCAAAGTCAAAAGTTTTCTTAACATAAGATAAAAAATTAACGAATTGAATTAAAATATGAACTCAATAAGTGATATCAGGCCTAGTGTGTGTAAGTACAACAATCGACCAACCAATCTTCTGTGCAGTTAAAGTTCTTGTAAGATATCACCTTCATGTATGCTTAAATTGTGACAAGATGGAGGAGTGGTGGCAGGTTTTTTGACTTGAAACTAATCGCGGAGTTTTTTACGACGATCGGCGTAGTTTCACGGTGGGAGGACTGGGTTTTGGTTGCAAGGGTGAGACGATTCTGTTAATAGATTGGGTTTATGTTTAATGTTGTATGTATTTGCATTTTTAGAGTTAACATATAAGAATAAATTGGTCAAACTCATCGACCGGCCTCAATGATAAAAGAGAATGTTTTTCTTTTTTAGAGGACTCGAGTCCGAATATTTGTCACTATAGGGTGTGGATCCAAATATAAGAGGTAGGATCCCCTATTTTCTTTTCCAGATCGATTCAACCAATTGAAAAGGAGAATAGAAAATTCAACAGAGTAAAGGTACCTGGATCCAAATACAAACGACTTAAGCACCTTCTTTTTCTATAGGAAGAACTTTCCTCCTTTCTACTACCTCCAAGAGTCGTTGAAGCGTTCAATACTAGTGACTAATAGCCTCCACCATTCATTCTACATCGAGGTCGATGTCTAGGAGATGAAGCAAAGATATTTAACTGATGAGACATTATTTCGGGTCCTAATTTTTTAAGGAATATTTTGACATCTAATATTTTATATTGGAGTAAAAAGTTTCTCCATATTGAAAACCGTTGGTCAACAAACGATCAATACTCTAAAATAGAGATTTTTTTATCCTAAAATGAAATATTAAGACCGAAATACTCTAGAAAAAGAATACGAGCCAAAGAGACTAATTAATAGAGTGTTAGAGACGTATTTTGATATTAGTCATGTTATACCTATAGGAGTGTTGCAGATATTAAACTGATTCACGCTACTTCTCGCTTGGGTGAATTGGATCTTTCATACTTTTTTTTATTTTTGTTATTAATATAATTTTTCCTTTTTTTTTTTTTGTTTTTCCAGATCGAGTCAACCAATTAAAAAAGGAATCTAAAAGTCGACAGAGTAAGGCTACTTGGATACAATTACAAACGACTTATGCACCCTTTCTTTTTCTATAGGAAGAAGTTTCCTACTACCTCCACGAGTCGTCGAAACGTTCAAGACTTCTATTTTTTGTAATTGAAAGAAAGGGAAAACGATATGACTGTTTTTTCCCAGTAATTTCGTCTCTAAGATTTGAATCTAAATTCTCTTTGATTGTGACTTCAAGTATTTATACATTTATAATTACCATTATTTCATCATCAATTTAGATATAATTTTATATCAACTTTACAAGTTAAATAATTAAATTTAAGTTTCTAAAATTATTAGTTCAATTTTTTATTACGAGAAATTAATGAAAAAAATATAATAACAAAAATTGATAGCGAATTTGTAATCATAGACGTTAATAATGGTAAAACGCAATAAGTAAGATTAGTCTAAATAATTGAGTTTTACAGACACAAACAGACATATTGGTGTTTTATTTCACTCGGACAACACTAAATTAAACATAGATTCCATGTAGTTTTGTCCTGATTGCAAGCAATTGAGTGACAACATCCTCAATCTTCATTCTCTTGCCCTAATTCCATGCTGGGTGGTTTTTTTGTTTGATTGTAGATTGGGTTGTTTGGGTGGGGGTCTCTCTGCTTTTGAAGATCTCCCCTCTTCTTCTTGGCCTAGTAAATGTGTTGTAGGTTAATTGGATTGTTTTAGTTGTAGTAGTTCTCTGCTTTATTTCGATAACAAAAATTAATATTCATCCAAAAAAAAAACAAGAGAATGTTGTTCTTTCCGAAGGATCCCGTTGGATTAAAATCTATAATTGTGGGAATACATGTATAGTGTATAATGTTATTATCATAAAATATGATACAAAATTAAGTTAGCCTCTTTCAGGTTTCGTACAACGGTACAAGGAACTTGTTGAAGCCACTAACGGGTTCTCAACCTTGAACTTCCTTGGTGAGGGAAGTTTCGGGTCGGTTTATAAAGGGTTTCTTAATCGACAAGAAAAACCCGTTGCGATCAAAGTAATGATCCATCAAAACCTTGGGGCTGTCAAGAGTTTCATAGCTGAATGTGAGGTTTTAAGAAGTATTCGACATCGGAATCTAGTCAAGCTGATAACTTCTTGTTCAAGCATAAACTTCCAAGGCAATGATTTCAAGGCCATAGTTTTGGAATTCATGGCAAATGGAAGTTTAGAGAGTTGGCTTCATCTTGATCACGGTTTAGGTGTCTCACGTCGTCTAAACTTTGCTCAATTGTTAGACATTGCTATAGATGTGGCAAATGCAATAGATTACCTTCATCGCCATTGTCGAACACCGATTGTTCATCGGGGTCTAAAGCCATCCAATGTCCTTGATGATGACATGATGCTTACCACTTAAACCAACCTTATTGGTTATTAATGTCGTCTTAACTTTGCTCAAATGTTAAATATTAATATAGATGTAGCAAATGCCAAAAATTACCTAGATCAATTGATAATTAATAAAATCAAACGAGTTGAATTGCATATATTCTTTAAACATAAATAATGTAGATTATGAAATTGATTTAATCTCATTTGACCAATTGATACTAATCATCTCTTCATGGTAGGAGGCATCCTTGGTGGTGCAGTATGAGTTCCATGTTTCCAACCTGTAAGTGTATATTTACATGATAAATCTGAGCAATTATTTTTATTTCAAGATGATATAAAAAAACAAATAGATATGATATATAAATGAAAGATAATGAAGGAGAAATAGTTGTACCTTTGGATGGATCAAAGCCTCTATTCTTGAGCTCAGCATGTTCTTGACACAGAGCACATGCATCAAAGCAAAAGTGAACGCAGCAATCGTTGCATGGCTCGGCCGGCAACCCGAATTTCGCTCTCAATTTCTCTCTATAAACACACGACAGCAGGCAGTGACATGAACACAGCATCAGCATCCCATATATGCAACCTTGTTGTACACAAGCTGCTTGAAGAATTCGAATTCGGATTATATATATGTCAGACACATTATTAATGTCTGGCTGTCGAAGAATTCGAAGAAATTAAGAGACGATTGTGTTCTTACAGCTCTTTCCTTCGTCCACTATTTCCGCTATTTGGCCGAAGGTGATGCATGGGAGACGGCATGTTATGCAGCCTGCATTACGGGTTCAGATCATATGAAAAAAATTTGAAATTTGAACCTCGAGTTTAGTCTAAGTGATTCATGTAGCTATGTCGGGACATACTGTGTCAAGGTATGAAACGAGAGACTTACAAGTTCCGACGTCGTCGCCACAACCGCAAAGAGATGCAGACCATTGAGGTGGTGGTTGAGGGCGGCGAAAAATGTTCATAGTTTCTCGATGCAAGGATTAATGGGTCCATCCATTGTGATTTATAGCATCGATTAGCATTGGCATTTGCCGATGTAATAATAATAATGATGTTTCACAAAAGCCAATATTATCTGCCGTCTCAAGCCTGCAACATATGGCATATGGACCGTCTATAATTTCTTTGTTTAAGACCTGAGATGCTACCAAGGAGATTGTTTTATTCATCGTCCCCTTAATGAATTTTCAACATATGGCATTTGCATGCAATGTCTCTATTATTCCCTTTTGAAGAGGTCTCTCCTTTGGAACATTCTCAACTTTGTCTACAGTATACCCAATCGCTTCCCATAATGGATTTTCACCATTTGTATCCACATGAAAGATCAAAATGTAAACAACAAATAGATTTTTGAAATTCGAGAGAGCAGTGAGTGAGTAATTAATAAATTACCCGAGTGAAGATATTGTAAAGGATGACCATTTTGAAGTAGAGCAAAATACTTCTAATAGGAGTGAAGATCCGATGCTTAAACCAGGCTTGCAGAACTTGTCCTCTCTTGGGCAATGGCATGGTGGAGAAACGATGAATAGAAGGCCATTTCCCAGTCAAACAATGCTTTCCACAAAGCAACAAGGTCCCCATCCTGCTCGACAACAACTACAACACCATCCTCACCGGCATCAACAATGCCATGAATGCTCTTTTCCATATAATCTCCGCAGCCTTACAAACCACAAATGAATACATTTAATCCAATATTTCATCCTGATTGTGTTCCTAGGAATAATAATGGTAATTAAGATTTACCTTGTCCGGAATCTGTGATTGGGAGCCGGAAGCTTCCATGAAAGACTGAACAGCATTACTGCGTGTATTCCCTTTCCTCTCCCATTTTTCTCATCTTTTGCCTTCCCAAAGTACTGCGTGTTATTTTATTCCCTTCTGATTCCGCCCTTTTATACACTGCAAAATGCAAACTTTATTAGCAGTGGAGGTTGAGGCAACATTTTTGGAAATACTCAATTAAACCCTTTTATTTTTACAAATTTTAATTATATCCCTTAAATATTTTTCAAAATTTTCATTAATATATATTTTTATATGAGTTAAGATTCACTCATACTTGACAAATCATTTAGATCATCGGTAACGACAGATATATATATATATATTATTCTCAATTTGAATTCAATTCTCTATATATTAGTTACTCATTTTATTGATTGTATTCACCTTAAAATTTTATTTGTATTCATTTCGCATGAAAAATATATGTAATTAATATATATGTGTTCAATTTAAAACATATTTCTAAATTATCATTAATAATTAAATTAGTTCTTGAATGTAAAAAATTTAATCTTTTATGAAAGTCTCTTACCATTAATCGTAGTAATTCATATAATTATTCAATAATTTAAAATATATATATATATATTATACTAGAGATTCATTTATTGGCATGTCATCTCATATACTATTAAAATTATATGGAAAAATCATTATATTTATTAGTTTCATGATAATAGTTCTTTTATTAACATATAGTGCATACAAAGTAATATTATATATTTCAAAAAATATATTAATCATTTAGAAATAAATGTTTAAATATTATTTATATTTGATATTTGAACTTAAAATTTTTAAAAATAATTAATATTTTTAATCACAAAAATAGCTGGATTTAATATAGTAATAGTTTGATACACTAAAAGTATAATATTTTAACTCGATAAGCAGGATAAAACCATCTAATAGTATTTTAACACCATTTATAGAATTAAAAAAAATTATAGTATCGACATACTAAATATTAATCTTTAATTTTAATGCATTTTAATTAAAAATATATTAAAGTTATTTCTTTTTCCTTTGATGTACAAATAATTCCGTTGATTTCTATATTTGTGAGGGTAGATATCATTTGTGTGTTCGATAAAGATAATTTTGAAGTATATTATTTATCTTTTTAAAATAATGTTTCTCGATTTAATAAATCGTCGTTTTTTTACATATCGAACGAAAATTCGTTGACTCTCTTAAATGGGGTGTTCGACCCAACAAAGTTACGGATATGGGAGCTAAAATGGGCCGTTTAAGTCGAGGCTCAGGACATGTTTTCTACAACAAATGACAATAAATAATGGATATTGTCTGATATTTGTAATCTTCTTCAAGTACGCATGAAAAGATTAATCAATTAAAAATTATTTTATATATTTTTTTTGTCTGCAGACTTCGATTTTGCTATACAAACCATAGATTTTGATTCTCTAACGTCAGAGAAGATTCTACAATACACCACACTCACAGAAGCCGAGGGGCAAGCAAAACCACCCATAGCCATGGCTACTTCGAGTTCTATTCTAGAAGCTCCCGCATCCATCTTCTCTTCTTGCTCCATCAGATCTCCTCTCACTCTCAGAAAACCATACCCTTTTCTCGTTAACATCAAGCGGCGCCGTCCTCAAAGGAAAAGAAACTTCGTGTTGAAATCAGCTGTTGAAGATGTCTCTGTTCTTGACTCCCCGCCGCCGCCGCCGCCTGCAGATGCTAAATCTCAACTCATTCCTTCCTTGAAGCTTAAATTACTGGTAATTTTCGTTTTCAGTTTTCTGGGTTTTTACTGGATTTTGCTCAATCATGTGTTCTTTTTGCTTTTGCTTAGAGTTTATCCAAGTTTTTTTCCCTTTTTCTTTGTTCAATTAGGCTTAAAGATATGTTAATTTATTGAATTTGTGAATTATTTAGTTTCAACTAGGAGGGAGAACTTGGATATGTTTGGTGTTTATATGTGGCTTTGATTCATTGAAATTGATATATTAAGGCTTGCTTAATATACGATTTGGTATCGAATTTTTTTACACAATGCCTGTATTACAACTTACCAGATTCAGAACACCTAATTCGAAGGATAATTCAAGATCTCATGAGCTCAAACTCACTTGTTAACTTGTAAATTTCAGGTACCAAATTAGGAAAATTATGAAATTCAGATACTATTAAAGATATATATATATATATATATATATATATATATATATATATATATATATATATATATATATATATAGATAAGTACTGCATTAGAGAAAAAAAATGTCAAATTTAGATGCTAAATTGGATCAAAAACATATCTCCAGAAAGAAATTGACAATTCAGGTATGAAATTGTATATCAAGCAATATATTGAAGAACTTTCGATCTAATACGACATATGTGTATATATATCAAGTAATTAACCATTCCTTTTATCTATGTTGTCTGTCGTGAAATTCTGTTTATTTGATGTGGTCCGGCGAAATTTTCTTGTGATTTTACTGTTGACTATAGTGAATACTGAATTCTTCTCTCCTGCCTTTGATTTTTCTCGTAAATATGTGTGTTCTTGTTTGTGATCTCGTTCGTTTACTTGTCATTAATGTAACCCCTAGACTCAGCCTATGCGTTACGACCAGATCTAGCGGATTACGATATAAAATCATTTCTCAAAACATTTTCAACACTTTAACAAAAAAAAAACAATGCCACTTTTTAAAACATCCTTATAATAGTAAAAACCCCAACCGGAATATATAAAACACAAAACGTCAAATATTTAATTACAATTTAATCCGTATAGGAAACGGCCCAGAAAACCAGTATATCAAAATAATAAGCACATGTCACCAACATGAAGGCGGTTCGGAAGAAGAAAACATTATAACAAAATCTACTGTACGGAATGTGTCGATCCTCCAAGTGCCGATCTAGGAGCCTATTCAAAATATCTGAAAAGGGGAAAGATAGGAGAGTGAGCTAGGAAGATCAGTGTGTCCCAACAGTGCAAAGAGAATTTCCCTCCAACCGAACACCAGATGTAGTTTCCCAAACTGTATCTATAAGGACTTACCCTAGGCCCATAGAACTTAGGCGGCAACCTAAGGGAGCACCTTGGGTCTATAAGGACTTACCACAATGCACAAAGCAAAGGAGTCATCCTTATGGGAGTGTCATAGAGTTCATAAGGTCTTACCACTAGGCCCATTGAGCTCAGGAGCCCACCCAAGGGTCGTCTTAGATCCATAAGGAATTATCAACTTGATCGGAGTTGAACAAGCAGAGCTTCCAGAGTACATCCCAGAACCCTAGTGAAACAGTTTTAGACAGTACTAGTAAATCAGGAAATCAGAGGCCATACATTTTTCAGTAAACAATAACCAGAGAACATGTATGAGTCAAATCGGAATTTAAAATCGGTAAAACATATATTTTAGAAGTTCTTAATATCAATAAATCAGAATTAGGCTTTTCAGTCATTTAAAACGGTCATGTTTCAAATCAGATAAAACCTTCATGTGCACATGGTAATTCAGAAAGAAATTTAAAAACAAGTATATAGTACATAAAGAACACACCTCGCAAAATGGGGCCGGTCTCGCTACGATCAACAGCCTTACACGAACCTAATTCAGATCAAAGCAGGGTTACTATTGGAATAATATATTGAACAATGTATTTAACAGAGTTACGGAATTACTCGAGTAATCATGGCTCACTCGGTCGGGCAGGTCGAGAGGAGTTTGGTCGATCAGTCGACAGTTCGGGAAAATCACAGGCACCTATCATAACCAAAGTCGTAAACCAGTCATTGCTTTTTCCTTACTTTTCCAAGATAATTCAATAAAAGTAACTATGCAGATTCGAGTTCAGAGGTCAATTTGGAGGCTTTTGTATTAGAATTTGATAACATTGATTTCGGATTTAGACCCAAGACGTCGAAAAACATAAAATAAGAGTTTTTTGAAATTTTGACTTTTTGGTCAAAGTCAACAGGTTGACTCGGTCAAAGTTGACTCGACTGACATAGCCGAGTTGACTCAGTTTTCCAGAAACCTCAACAAGATGACTCTAAAGCGCGGCAACGGTGCATGCCGGCGCGTGCGACGAGTCACAGGGACGGGGACGATGACCGAACACTCGAAAAACAACTACACACTAAAATAACTCGATACAACTATAAAAATTCAGCCAAAACACGATTAAACCACCGGAAAAGCGATCGAGAGTCACCCTTCACTGTGGTCGACGGAAACGGCGACAGGAGGGAACAAAACCGATTGAGTTTTGGTTTGAACAGGCCGGGGAACACGATGGTTGTGGCGGTGAGGCGAACCGATGACGAAAACGGCGGCGGGGAGAAGTTTTCTGACGAACCTTCTGCTCATTCTCTACGACAAACGACGAGGAGTCATGATTATCGGCCACCGGGGTTTTGGTCACGACGGCCTGACGTTCACATTAGTACTGGCGGTGACGATCGCCGCCCAACGGTGAGGGATATCGGAGGCAGGCCTTCAAACGGGTTCTCACGGTTCCGCAACAACAGTGGCCGATTTGGGTGATTTAAGGGTCGATGTTCTACCACGGAGCAATGGTGTTGGGGGATATGAGTTTTGTGGGAGATTTCACACACAAAATACAATCTGCTTCGGGGGAAAGAGAAATAAATTGGGAAATATAAGAAAAGGGTAATTCACACTTTCAGTCCTTGAATTTCATTGAAATTTCGATTTGGCTCTGAAAGTTTTTAAAAAGGGCCGAAATAGTCCTCAAAATTAACCGAGATAATTATTAAAATAAAAACCAAAAAATTTCGGGCGTCACAACTAACATGTCAGACTATAGTAACATATTAAGGGGGGAAAACAATGGGAGAATTGTTTCTTTGGTTCCTTTCAAGTTCTATGTTATTTTCAGTTGTTAACTCGAACGGAGGGTGGTTTGGATTCAGAGTATTGTTTCTGGGCTGAATAGAGGTCTTTCTGCGAATGAAGATGATCTCCAGAAAGCCGATGCTGCTGCCAAGGAACTTGAAACGGTTGCCGGACCGGTGGACTTAACGACCGATCTCGATAAGCTTCAAGGGAAATGGAAACTGATATACAGCAGTGCATTCTCGTCTCGGACACTCGGTGGAAGCCGTCCCGGACTTCCCACTGGAAGGTTGCTCCCTGTAACTCTTGGCCAGGTTTGCAGCAATCCTAATGTTTTTATGATTGCTTTATTTGTGGACTATATGCACTACTGTATAAATTGAAATTACTTGCGGCATACACATATCCGTATTCGAGTCAAAAGATTTAAAGACTTGTTTCATATTCAGGTGTTTCAGAGAATCGATGTTGTGAGCAAAGATTTCGATAATATAGCAGAAGTTGAATTGGGAGCTCCATGGCCTTTGCCTCCTCTTGAAGTGACTGCCACCTTAGCCCACAAATTTGAACTCCTAGGTTGGTACTTGGCTTTCCTTTCAGATTATTTCATTGAATGAAAAATCAGACCGGAATCCGGATCGATCAGTAAATCCGGAATCCAAATACTATTCAAAATGGTAAAGATGAACCGATGTAAAAACCATTTTTTTTTTGTTTGCTTAGGAACTTCAACGGTCAAGATAACATTTGAGAAAACAACTGTGAAAACAAAAGGGAACTTATCTCAGCTTCCGCCATTTGAAGTACCGCGGATTCCAGATGCTTTGCGGCCTCCGTCTAATCCAGGAAGCGGCGAGTTCGATGTTACCTTTATCGATTCCGATACCCGCATCACCAGAGGAGATAGAGGTGAGCTCAGGGTTTTTGTCATCACATAAACTAGTAAGCCCCCTTCTCTTGTGTATTCATGTTGGCCCCTACGTCCGGCAAATTCGTGAATGCATGTCGGATTGTTTCTTTTTCAATATCCATGTAAACATGAACATAAACATAACACAGATTATTACTTCGGTGGCATACTGTTATATGCGGCATCGTTGGGAATGTTTGTATATGTAACATCTTTGGCCCGTTTTTCGAAAAACCTTTTAAAAGAAAATTTATACAAGTTAAATTTAATTAAGTTGATTCGTATAATATTTTTCATCTGAACCTTAATTATAAAAACAAGTGATCAGATTATATCATTTTTTATAAATAGGTGTTCAAATTTGTTTAAATGATTCAAGTGTCTAATGTCACAAACGTTACTATTTTAGGTGTTCGAGTCATAACAGTCGTTAATCTTTTCCATGACAAGAGTCACATTCTTATAATTTTGATTTGTTTTAAATATTAAAAATATTATAATATTTATAAAAAAAAAACTCTAGTTTCTCTTTAATTTAAAAAATCTTAAACCCCTAACCTTAATTAGCCACCATCACCCTTGTCAAACGCGACGATCGTCGTTGTCGTAGTTCATTTCATCTTCCTAGTCATGCATCGTCATATTTGTCGCGGATTGCATCGAAATCGCTTGGGGTTGCGATTTTCAGCCTAGGGTTCGTCGGTCCAAAACGTCGATTGGTTGTAATTTTATAGGGATATTGATCGTTGGGGAGGTGAGATCGGGTGGAGTTTTGTTGACGGAAAAGGACGATAGTCGAAGTGGATTTAGGGGTTAAAATAAGGGTTTTCAAAGTTTTAGGACTATTTGAATTTTTTGTGGTTTCTAATGTATTTTTTTATTTTTAAAAAATTACCTAAATGTATAACAGTAATTGAGTAATAACCTATCAGTACTTAATATGCTCACGTGGCTGGGCCTCAGGAGCACCTTTAAATTTATTAATTAATCATTATATGAAGCTTAAATATTATGAGTGCAACGCTTTGAAATAACCCTTTAAATTTTGATTTGACCATGACGTGGATGCTTCACCAAAACTTTAATAATTAATTCTAATCAACCAATAAGGTAATATGGAAATAAAAAAATATTTAAAGATTGTCAGTCCTATTAAGTTTGTAAGGGTGATAAAAATGAAACAAAAAACGTAATGTTAGACATGAATTTGAAAATAATAATAGTCGGGATACTAAATGTATAATTTATCCTAAATATAATTAAATCATATATTATATTTAACAACAACAAAAGAAAACTTATTTCACCAACTTCAATTTGTAATGATGGAAGTTCTTTCCTTTCTTTTTGTTAATACTGTGTGTTGGTGGATCACTAGGTATGTTAAAATTGATGATCGATTTAGCTGAGGATTGTTGCAGTTGTATTTGATGTTATTCTTTGATGCATTTCTGTGTTTCATTCGGATACCTGGTATTTAATATCATCGATCTTCTGTCGGGGTCGTAGGCTACTTCATGAGTTGATTTGTATACATAAGCTACTATGGAGGTGGTAGATTTAATGTTTGTAGAACTACTTCGTGAAAGGAGATCCAGTGGCATCAGTGAATGTTTAAGCCCAAACAAGTTTTTTTCTTTATGCCTGTTGAAATCGAAGAACAGTGGAAGCCAAGGCTAAAACCAGCCTGGCTCCTCCTCGAGAAATGATAGTGCTTCAAAGAGGCCTGTCGTATCAAGCATCCAGCCTGACTCCTCTAGTGAGCCTAGTGAGAACCGTTCTAGCAGGTTACTCTTGAGCAGTGGTCGCCCGTCAACAGCTCACGGAGTTCAACCTGGCTTTGAATCCAAATCATCATCTTTCAATCGTACTGCAGCCACAAGAGGTGGCCATGATGACACCCTCCGGAACTTCGATCTCTTGACAATCGGAAGCGGGAAAAGGAAGTAAACACACACACACACACACACATGCGACCGGTAAGAAGAATTTGCCTATTATAGTCTCTTCTGATGGAGAGAGAGTGGTACTATAATTGGTATTCACAAACCGTTAATCCGTATATTCGACTGTTATCGGGTTCCATCCACAACAATCTCTATCCCCGGAAAAGGAAACTTTTCGATCCCGTCCTCTCAGGCCATTGTCAAGTACTCTTGCTTGCTGTAAGGATGCCTCTAGACTCGCCAAAAGAATGCGATAAATGATGTCATCGTAAAGGAAATATTCCGACATTTCCAACATTTTAGCTGTAATAAATAAACCCAGAAGTATGGCTAAAACCCCTTTCTGGCGTTTATGCCGATCTGTTAATATGTTAAAATCTTGTGTTACCATTATCTGTAAGATGAATGATGTTTTCTCATTTTAGTATTACTACAATCTTGTGTTACGGTTGGGTGTTGTAAAGGGTGAGGTCGAATCATTGTCGAGCCTAGGGTGAAAAATCTTTAACCCGAACTGATCTTATATGATAATGTATTTTTTTTTTATATTTAGGGATATTTGTTATAATACTGCTCTCTATAATTTTTTCAATTAGGTTCATATTCTATCTTTTATAAGATATTAGTAAGTTTTTTAAAATCGTCGCAAGTACAATTCTCAAAACTTTTAAAAATAAATTGATTTTTTTACAGGTCAAGGGTCTAATTCATGACCAAAAAACTCAAAAGAATTAATGCAACGTTAACAAAATGAAATGAAAATAATAGTTTAAGGATTGATATAGAATGCTTTAAAAACCCAGAGATCAATTTATAAGGGTTTAATTTTTGTTATCATAAAAAAACTAGTAGAGTTAACGTCACATGATGATCAAAATGAAATGATAATAATAGTTTGAGGACTGATGTTAAAATTAGGGATCAATTTATAATGGGTCATAGTTTGAAGACTAATATAGAATGTTTAAAAATTAATGAAGTAAATTTAGAATGAGATCATAATCTGAGGACATTCTTTACAATTAACTCGATATTAAATTAAACATGATTATTTTTTAAGATTTAATTCAAATATAAATAATTTTAATTTTAATCAATAAAAACATGATATGTAACTTATATTAACTACCTTGTTGTTGGGTGATATCATCAACTTTGTGGAATAAACTTGTAAAAAACAATAATTTAAGAACCATTTTGAAGAAAAAGTTAGTTTAAGGACCAATTCGTAAATAAAACCTTTACCACCACTAATAGTAGAAAACTGTTTCAAAAGAGTGCTGCATCATAAAGTTATCGACTAAGACATTGACAACTTTAACAAAGCTTCTTTTACCTCGTTTTTTTACCCTACGAGGTCCCACATCATGAAGAAGTGGGGTTAAAAAGTAAATGCATCAAGGGTAAGAAAGCATCCACGTGGCAGAATCTAATAGGAGAGATGAAGGGTGATGGATGTGAGTGTGTTACAGGCATGAATGACAAGAGAGAAAAGAAGGACCATGGGCTCAGGTGTCTGTCAGCTTTCAGCATGCATCAGCAGTATCATACATATTTTACTTTTTACAGTCACAACTGCTTGTCAACCGGAAGTCTTGAAAAGATTTTACCGATTCTCGTACCCTTTTCATTTCTCGGATAATCTTTAGGATTAAATCACAGGTTTATCATTTTAGAAGGACCAAATACAACTTTTCTACATTGTTTATTCTACTTTAATTGAGGAAACAATCTTTTAATAACATTAAATGAGGAATTGTTTTTCCTCATATAACTATTCCCACATTTTTACCATTTATCATGAGGGTTTGGTGGGCCAAAATGAAATACACGTACATATAAAAATTGCAAATGCATCCCTAATAGTTGTTTTTTCTTTAAATATATGCTTTTATTTTTCCCAAGTCAAATATACACTAATTAAGCGAAACCTTGAAAAGCATGGTAGAAGGTGCAACAAAGAACGAAGTTTTAGTGAGCATTAAATTTGGGCCGACGAAACACGTTTAAATAAAAGGGGTTAATTATGAGGTGTACACGAGATTTTTGAAGGACTAAAATATAATTTTATTATTGTTTATCATCAACCCTAAAGTAAACAATCTATGAACAACTTAAATTATACTATATTCAAAAGACTGGTCATATAACTATGTAATATAATTTATATACCTAGTTTAATTTTAGTAGAAATATATGCACTAGAAAATACAAAGGGCAGGTCCATTAGTATCAACTTTGGTCCCAGCAGAATCTTAAACATATCATATATGATGGCCAGCTTTAGTCAAAACAACAGTCCATCGTAATAAAGTTGGATCAACTTAACATTATTGATATATATAACCAAATCAATAGAATTCAAGTGTATTTGATTCGGTTCGGTTAAGTTTTTTTAATAGTGATGATAAGAAGATAGTATATGTTAAAAAAAATTAATCTATTAACGACGCGCACATACCTTTCTAGCACAACTGTTAGAACCCAAAACCTACTTTCTTTTTTTACTACTGAGATTATTTGATGATTATTCAATTATATTTTTTTTAATAAAAGGAATCAAATTATATTGTACGATTTGTCAAAAAAGAAAATGAAACTTAATTATATGAAAATTGATTTATTTATTTGGTTTTAGGGTTTTTAACTGTTTACCATTTTTCAAACTCAACACTCGAAGAAACCAAGCTTCAAGTTTAAATCGAGTACAAACAAATAAGTTTAAATTCACAAAAATCATATTATTAATTTTGAATTTTATTTATTTTTACTTGTCTTATAACAAATTTAAAAATAATGATTCAAAACAAATTTCATATATAATATCAAACCAAACCGAATTATGAAGTTAAATGTTTAAACTAAATCGAATTAAACCATAATATATATATATATTATATAAATAAACTAAACTACATAGTTCAATATGATTAAATTTTTTTAATTTTCTTAATTTCATTATTCAACCCTAAATAGAGCTGATATGAAATTCCTATGCATCACAATATATATATATATATATATATTTCATCGACCATACCTGAATGTACTTCAATAAAAAAAAACCTAGCTATATGTAGACAAAACTAGGGATTTATCTTGGAGAACAGATACATATATATATAATGATTATGATGCATAGATAAAACCCAAAGAAAAACATGTATTTTTTCCTTCGGGTTCATGGAAACCAAACACCCAAGAGAAAGCTTAGTAACACAATAGTTCATTGCACTAGTTAGAACTTAGCCAGGTCTTTATATTGATTAGCCATTTAGCCTGTCACCTATCATATCAATATATATATATATACTAATCCAAGTTGTGGTGGCTGCTTATCGAACATTTGTGTGATTCCAGATACTATCTACAATTGGACAACTTCTGGTCTCCTGCTCAAACACCAATCAAATCATTTTTTTTTTCAATTTCTCTTTCTGTGAAACTAACAACATTTCACTGTGGAAATTAGGGTTCACGTAAAGATCCCACAAAAATCGATAATAAAAAAGTAGAATATCTCCAGAAATGGAGAAATGGGAGATGGATTTGCCCAATCCCACATTATTACAAACCCCTTATGATAATCTGTGAAAGATTCATCTTTAAACAAAATGTTGATAAAAAAACATGGAACTACCAAAAGAAGAACAGACACTCAACTTGATCTGCAAATCTAGACTTGTCATAAATGGATTATCGGAAGTACAATCAGAAGACATATCAGAAGTTAAAATCAGATAGATCTTAGGTTACTACAAATAGTAAAGACATGTATATATGGTCCGATATTGCAGATTATAACATAAATGAAAGAAAAACCATGTTTTGTTTTTCCATGCAGCTGTTTTTTTTAGTTTGCTTACTGATTTTGATCGATGTTTGATGGTGGAAGAGATGGAGGAGGTTGAAGGGGTCGTTTCCTTTTCTTCTTCTCATAGCTTATGCCTCTGGCTTTAGCCTGTGAATCACGAACCTCACGTAGATAAAGCCTAACAGCTCTGGCACCGAAAGGGTTTGCTTCGGGTTTGCCGCCGTGTTCCTCAAAGGCAGCACGGAGGCGACCGATGAGAGCGTCGAGGCTTCCCCAAGCTTGACGGAGAGGGCAGGGGCATGGAGCCGGAGGGTTAGGGTGACCGAAGAAAGGGCAAAGTGGTGTGTGGACTTTGGTTTTCCCGAACTGGTCGAGGTACCGGAGGAACTCCAGGACGTGTGCGCCGCTGCAGCGGGAGAGGGAGAGAGGCGGGCGGTGGTTGCAGAGGTATTGGCCGAAAGTATTCCAGTCACGGCGCTTTTGGTTCTCGTAGCGGCTGAGAGTAGTCGGAGAAGTGGAGGAAGAAGATGATGACAGGGCGGATGAGGACGGCATCACCGACAACGGTTTTCCGTTGGCGGTGGTGATCGAGAGACTTGCAGGGAAATTCGAGGTCAAAGCAGTGGAAGAAGGGTTAGCATTCGAGGTTTCAAAACCCTGAAGAGAATCCATATCGAAAAATCAACAAAAAAAGGAAAACAAAGGAGAAGATGAACAGTAGTTTGTTGATCTCAAAGTGGTATGAAAAACAGCATGATCTGTAAGAAAAAGAACAGGTGGGTTGTCTTTGCACCTAGGAAAACTCAAAAGAAAGCCGCCATGGGAGGAGAACTTGAAGAAGATGATTGATTCAAAGGCAAAAATTATAACCTAGCTAGGGCAGCAAGCAGCTATGTCTAGCAAGAGACCCTTTGTTTGAACCTTTCTATTTCATCAATCCTAGAAAACTTCATATGATCATGTCTTATTTAATTTCTGAAAAAAAGAAGAAGAAAATAATTAAATTAGAACTCTCAGTGAAACTCTGAGTTTCACTGCATAAATGTTTTAATTACACCGAGTGAGACAGACACTGGTGAAATGGGTAAAAGTTGAAAATGAACATTGTCTAGGGGTTTTATGGGAAACGGAAGAGTACATAATTGATTTTTTTAAATTAAATTTAAGTTCTTAATAATCAATTGATAGATTACTTCGAATAAGATACTTCAGAGATAAGAACGATTTACAACTTAATTTACTCTATTCATAAATATTAAGATTTGAATTTTTAATATTACTTAAGAGATATAGTGTTTGGTCACACTAAACTAATTAGTTATTAGTAAATTAAATTTGAGTTTAACATAAAAATATATTATTTAAAAATACTAATATAATTAATATTTATACATTTATGAATTATTGTTATAATAATTTATTTTATATTTTCAACGCATCATTCTAAAAATTATTTATAGTATCAAATACTTTTTTAAAAGATTTTAATCTTAATATTTTATTTTGAGATAAAATATCTATTAGTTTAATAAAAACATCAATTAATTAAAATTCTATAAGTTTAAAGTAATAATGTGTCATGTTTTATGCAACACTTTATACACACAACAAATTTCACATAATTACTTAAAAAACGTGACATGTATCACGCTATTACTTTAAACACGTAACATATGTTATGTTATCACTTTAGACACACAATATGTGTCATGTTATCATTTTAGACATATATCATGTCTTCATTTAAGACGTATAACACATTAGCATTTTAAATACATGGCAATAATCATGTCATATAGTGTTTTAATTAACTAATGATTTCTATCTAAGTATAAGATATTTTGTTTCAAAATTAAATATTAGAGTTAAAGAGCTCTAAAAAATAAGAATAAATGGTTATTTAGTTAAATATTATAATTTCTTTTTGTTAATATATTTTTTAAGTAGATCCTTATTTATCGAATAAAAAGATTTTTTTAGATATATAATTATATCGGATTAAATTAAGTATATAATTTTATTTAAATTTGATGAGTTTTAATTAAATTTAGTTTTATAATTTTTTAATTAGAATAGAGAGGAGATAAGAAAAAGAGGGAAGATAGATGATTGATGGAGACAACATAAAGTTATTGGGATAAAAAAAAAGGGAATAATATGATTTTTTTCTAGTTTATTTTTTTCATTGATTGACAACACCTTTTGATGGGATTGACCAAAACAGCCTTCACTGACTTACTTGCAATTTGCATCACCCTAAAAGCATCAGTCCATCAACCACAGTTCCTGCAATAGTTGCAGCCCTAATTGTGTTCGATAGTTATAAATATACAGCTGGGATTCATTTATATAAAGTAATTTTTTTAGTTTTATTCCGGGTTTAATTATAAAATAAATGTTTAAATTACACCATCTTTTTTAGATAGATATTTAAACTCTTTTAAATCATTTCGGTGTTTAATTTTATAAATATTATATTTTTAGATGTTAAGTTCTAACGGTAATTAGATTTCACTGTTAAATGATACGTGTTACGTTTTTTTTTGATAATTTTAAACTTTTTTATTTATATTAAAAAAATAAAAACCAAAAAAAATGAAAAACTTTAAAAAACCTCAAAACTCTTAGAACTTAATTTTTAATCCCTAAATCCGCATCGACTATTATCGATTGACTTCGATCAAACATCCACCCTACGAAAAGCCAAAGTCGACCATAAATGTCGCGTCTTTGACGAATAAAACGACAAAGTCTTGACCCAAAACCTCATTTCTAGTGAACTTAAACCCTCAAATTTAAGACATCCATGTGATTTGATAACGTGCACAAGGACAAAGGAGACGATGACCGACCAGAGAAATGGTAAGGGCAACTTAGACGATGGATATAGTATGCAAAGGAGGTTATAGTTAAGGTTAGGAATTTGAGATATTTAAGAATTTGTGATTTTTTTATAATTTTAGAAAAATAGGGTTTCTTTTATAAATATAATATATAATTTTTATTTTGTTTAAAAAAATCAAAATTCTCATAGCATGACATGTGTCACTTTGCGAGATTTATTAATGGTCGTTACGTCTCGAACACCTAAAATGATAACGTTTGTATCGTTAGACACCTGAATAATTCAAAAACAAAATTAGAGACTTTTTTTTGGGAAAACGATATATTTTAGGCCATTATTTTATAATTAAGCCTTTATACTGATTTAGTATTATTGAATGACTTGAAATAAAAAAATTAGAGATTAATTTATTGTTTATTAATGAATATCTTTTGATTTCTTATGATTAATCTTAACTTTCTATTTCGACTCATCTAACAATCTTAAATTTATACAAAACAAAAATATTTTGCATAGTCCTATCTTATATATATAATTTTGTCTTTTTATAGTTTTTTATAGTTAAATTACAATGATAAATCAATCAACATCTTCCAATAAATTGTGCTCTCAATATCAACTTGATTATTTTTCTATAATTCAGTTAAGATATTTAAAAGGAATTAGCCAAACATAATCTAACATATAAATAGATATTAGGTTAAGATATTTAAATATATACATAATAGAATTTAGATAAAAAAATTCAATATTTTATATTATCTTAGTTAAAATTAAAACACGTTCAAATACAAATATACAAAACTTCAAAGTAATATATGTTCTAAATACTCCAAATTATTTAACATTGAACGCTCAATCATCCTACTACAATTGTTAGTGTTTGAACCTATGACCTATAAGAATAACAATGATTTCTTTAACCGAAAAAAATAAATTAAATAATATGGACTATCTAAATTTACCATTCCCTCCCTATAGGGCTGCATTTTGGTGGTGGAGGGATTGGTGGGTGGATATAATTCCAAATAAAGTGAAAATGGATGGCTGTTAATAATCCAAAATATCATCTTTTTCCTTGTGGAAGTTCTTAATCAGAATAAATTAGATATATTTTTCCTGGGAAAATGTTATTTTCTTAAGAAACTTAAACATTAACCCTAAAAATAAAGTATATTTAATATCTCGTTTAGTTTTGTTATCATGTTTAAAACATCGAATTAAATCAAAGCATAGTGTAATTTCTCGTTTTAAAAATTTTAACTATAAATTTCGAATTCAACTCGATTCAATTATATATTTGATGCTTGTAGGAGAGACTACAAGTAGGTCACCGTCTATGAATACAATTTGTTTCACTACGAACAAGAGATGAACAGCAAAAAGATATGAAGAAAAGATGGGGATAAAGTGTATTTGACTGTTGATGAACCCATATTGGCATCAAATCCCAATAGGGTAGGCCCTTTCAAAAGGAGGGTCACACGAGGCAAGGAATTAGGGTTAGCTTAATGATTAAGGATTTAGGGTTTACACGATGATAAGCCAAACAACGAATATAGTGCATCCGACTGGAAAATGGTGGTTTTCTTACTTGCTTCAATAATATGAGTATGAGTGGATGATAACTATGCATGATGCTCGGTCATTAAAGGAAACATTACAGTCCACTTCGTGGATTTATATATAAAAAGAAAGGGAAAAATGACAAGGATGTGTTCCAAAGGAGCTTTGTTGCCATTGTGGCGTTCATGCAAAGTATGGCAGCCGACAGAGTGTGTATCAAGGGCTCTGCAAAATCCTTTCACGGTTATATGCCACTGGGGGAATTAGGTCAACTTCACATCAATTTACAGTGTGCATCAAGGGCTCTGCAAAGCCCTTTCACGGTTATGGTTGATGAAAACAAAACGATTAAGGTGGCTGTAGGCTGATTCATTTTTTCCTCTTTCAATTTGAACGAAGAGCAGCAATCAATAGTTCAATGATCACTTGTCAGTGTTGAAGTCCACTATTTCCATTGCGAGGAAGAGGGGGAATGAGTAGGGAGAAGGATATTAGCCTCTTTCAGTCTTAGTCAAATAATTTTATAATAAGCTTTAGTGTTGGTAATAGAGGTATGATCATTATAGTTATTCGTAGGTTGATAGACTCAATAGATATGATTGACTCACAATGAATTTAATTCTGATGAGTCATATGGATCTATCAGAGAGGTTGTATCATGAAATCTCGACTTCTCTAGAGGTATCAGACGTTTGAGATCTTTTTTCTATATCTCTTCCATGACTTCTATCATAGAGAAGTTCTTGACATGCCTTGTTATGTGAAAGAGATTCTAAAAGGATACAATTCATATATTGATATTATAATCGGTATCTAAGTCATTAGTTGACTATTTTGAATTGAATATTAAGAAAATTTGTTATTGGACGATTTTCTCAATCCAATTTTCTCCATTTACATTATTAAATTTTGAATTTTTTAATTATACTTAAAAGTTTTAACGTATTGACCCATTAAATTAATTTTCCATTAAGTTAACTGATAATGAAATTTTTAAATTTAAGATTATATGAATATGTTAATGATATGCATATCAATTCTTGTATGTTTATACTTAATGGATACTAAATTTGCATGTTAACGGTGTTTATTATATATATGTATATTAATTTTTGTTACGTATGTTTTCTTATTAATTTAATATGTTTTAAGTGATGCTAATTAGATTGTAACTGAAGTCTTGAGTGGTTTCGATGGCTAAAGATAGTACTATTTTTTTAAATTCTTAAATAAAAGTAATTGCGTCTGCATGATGTTCGTAATATTAAATTATACAGCTCGATTTTTGAAATGGTGGTATAAAATTTAAACTCCTTTTAATTTTTATTTCAATTTTATACTTTAATTTATAATTTTTGAATCTTAAATACTAAATAGAATAGAAACATTTGAATAAATAAGATTGTAGAATTTGAATTTTATGCACAATATATATCTTTTTTATTTACGAGAAGTTATACTATACACAAATTATTTGTATAAATATATATATATATATATATATATATATTTAATGTTAAATGTACTATTTTAAATTCAAATAAGTAAAATTATATAAACTTTAGTTTATACGACATGAGTATAAAAATATTATTTTTATATATTTTGTTCTAATAAATCAAGGCATGTAGATAAGAATTTTCTTTATTAAGCTAAGGTGATTATAAAGTAGTATTTGTTCTAAATAATTTTAATTATTTGACAATTAACGCTCAATCATCCTGCTGCAGTTGTTAGTACTCAAACTTGTAAGATCTTAACGATAGAGCTGATGTGGCACAACGTGATAATTATTATTAATTAACTAATAGGATGGTGACGTATGTCACACCACTCTACTGAAATAAAATCAAAAAATCTTTGCACAACCTAGGATTTGAACCAACTCTCACTTGGGGGAATGGCTAAGGCTAAGCAAGTCCATAGTTATAAATTTAATATATTTATTTTTCACCAATACTTTTAAAAATTAGTCCTCTAATTGAACGGTGACACGTGACATCATTCGATTGGAGATTAAATTTATTTTAATTTATTAAAAGTGAGACTAAATTGAAAGAACATATAAATAATAGAGACCAAATATGTAATTATATCAAAATATTTAAAAATAGTTAACTGGTGGTGACCCCATCTTAATTAAATAAAAATGAAACCAACGAGAAAAAATGAACAAAATACAAACATAAACCATCAATCATGTAGTTAACCCTAAAATTTTCTTCTATGATCATCATGGCATAAACACCCCTAAATCACTCTTCTAATTTTAAATTAATGTCTTAATTAATTTTTTGTAACCTAGACATTAATTTGAGATATAAATGTTACCTTGAATTTGACTTAACGTATATTTAGAAAGCATGAATTAAATTATAAATATATTTTATTTATTACATGAGAAAATTAGATTTTATGTATCAAAAAGTAAATAATATTCTTAAATATTAATGATATTAATTTTTAATATATTAGATCCAAATCATTCCTCTATGTAATATAAATAGATACATACATGTTTAAAATTCGATCACTACATATGTTTTAAAAATATCATCAATATTTTAAATATGCTATATATTATATTACATTATATCTATATTATATATAATTTAAAATATTTTAAAATTTGAAGGTCAATTTAGATTTTAAGTCATAATTTTAGATTTTTTTGAATTAATCACTGGTATATGATCTATTGACCTACTAATCTAGATCGGATATTACAGAGGCGAGGGCAACCATTCCAACCCAGTTTGCTCCATTCGAAAATGTCAGGATTCGAACCTCTGACATTGCTTAAAAGGCCTAGTGTCTCATCCCACTTAATTACCTAATTATTCTTGCAATCTCATTTTGATCACTTAATTACATTTTTTAAAACCATACATAATGTTACGTTTTGAAAATTTGTCGTTAAAAAATTAATTAAACTGTTGACATAATATTTTTTTTATTTTTTTCAATAATAACATGACATTATCTTATGATAATATATAATAAAATCAAAACTTAAAATTAATAACATTTAAAAAATAATTAATCAATTAAAATAGAATTAAAATGATTATTGGATTTACCTTATTTTCTTTTATCTTCTTTAATTCCTTCCCCATAGAACATAAAAAAACCCGGGCAGCCAGAAAAGTCCAGAAGGATAGCTCACAAGTGTTCAGATTAAAAGGGGAAAAAAGAGAGAAAAACATGTCAAAACCGAGATCTTAACATAGAAAGAGAGATCGAAATCTAATAAAACAATGAAAGCTTTGAACTTTGTTGTTCGGTTTCTATCATTTCTTTTGTTGTTTTCTTTACACAGGGCCGTCGCTAATAGCGTCACTCCCGAGGAAGCCAGGCAGCTCAGAGATGAGGTAAAAGCATATGTTTTTCTCTTAAAATTTATGTTTTGGATTCGGGGTTTTCGCTCGTATTTGTAGATAGAATGATATATCAATAGGATTCTTCGAATTGGCCTTTTAACTTTACTCGCTTTGTCTTTACTGATCTTGCATTTATGGGATTTTTACAGTGCTTGGATTGTTTTGTTGACTGATAATTGATTGTTTAAGACTTCTTTGGCATGTTTTGAAAACCCATTTGGGCAAAAGCATTGAAAAGAATGGGAAACAGGTGTATATATATATATTTATATATTTGAAATTAACAGTTGTATAAATAGTTCATATAATTTGTAAATACTTGATTCTTATAGGATGTTAAATGAAAGATGGAATTCAAAGTTTAAATCTAATTGGGTGTGGATTGGTATATATTAACAATTCGTTTGTTTCGGAGCTGTAGGTGCGTGAAATGTTCTATCATGCTTTTGATGGTTATATGGAGCATGCATTTCCACTTGATGAGTTGAGACCTCTATCTTGTGAAGGAGAAGATACGCTTGGTGGTTATGCTTTGACACTGGTATGATCCTAATCTTATTTTTTTTTCAGAAAAATTTGACATACTGAGATTGTGTATTGAAATTTTCAATGTCGCTGCTGTGATTTTGAATGGAGCAGATTGATTCTTTAGATACACTGGCTTTATTTGGAGATCGAGAACACTTTACTGCCTCTGTTGAATGGATTGGTAAAAATCTTCGGTTTGACATAGTGAGTGAAATACTTTTGCATCAACCTTTTGTGCTTATTCGAATGGGCTTGTTTAGATAAGGAAACCTTAGCATGGATGATAGGATTGAAGGTTGATCTTCTGTATAGTGATAAAAGCAATCACACTTACCTTTCTTTTTTATACCAAATGACTTAATGCGACATACAATGTAGTTTGTTTACATTCTACTATGATAATAAATTATGGTTGCCAGTTTCCAAATCACTGGTATCACCCTATCAATTAATAACTATTTCTATTGGTGATGTATAATGCTATTGATTCCTGGGAATATTGCTATCAATCTAAACTTTGGAGTTTGCTTTATTCTGCAGAATAAAACAGTTTCCATTTTCGAGACCACCATCAGGATCCTTGGAGGTTTACTTTCTGCTCATCTTATTGCGAGTGACTATGCGACGGTAATATCAATTTTTTGTTCACCACCCTCCGTTAATCTTTCGTGATCATATTCATTATTGTAGAATAAATATCAAGGTCGTTTCAATTTCAGGGCATGAGAGTTCCTTCCTATGACAATCAATTACTCGACTTAGCAGAAGATCTGGCTAGGAGGTTATTACCTGCATTTGACACTCCTACAGGTATCGATCCTGGATCTTTTTCCCATTAAGATGCAGTTACATGAACGTTGCACTTGCACTGCAATAGATGTAGTATCTTATTATGACTATATACAGCAATGTTGTATTGCAGGAATCCCGTTTGGATCTGTTAATTTAAAGTATGGAGTTGATGAACATGAAAGCAAGGCAATGCCTCTATTATCTCCTTAGTGATAATTTCTTTAGTTAGTTTTTGTAAACTGCTTGTTCTTGTTTGACCCTGTACATAGCTTGTCTAATTCCCCTTGTCCCACATCCTAATATCAGTACTTTGTGATGTGCATAGTTGCTGTTTGTAATTTTAAATGGAAGATGATGAAGGTATTCAAGTGAAGTGAATTGATTTTTTTCCTTTAGCATATTAATCTGTAGTGAAGACTAGTTACTTACGGGTGCTGTATGTGTGCAGTTTTAATATATATTGTATTATTATGTAATTTGGTACCAATTCTGGTCTGTTTAGATAACATCTACAGCTGGTGGTGGGACTTGACTATTGAATTTGGAGTGCTAAGCCGTTTGACCAATGATCCTAGTAAGTGTTACCGCCCCTATTTGATGGTTTTGCATTTTAAGTTTGTATGGATCAAAAAGTATGATAGCAAATTTTGGATCTCCTGCTTGCTTATTCCTTGGACAATTGATGACCAGCCTGATTTTTCTAGGGAAAACGGGTTCTATTGTTCATAACTGCAACGATCGAATTTGTGACGTGAAAACTGGAAATCCTAATAGACAAGAAAACTGAAGGGAAATTGGGGATTGTTTTGCTTGAATTTATAGTATAACAAATTGCAGGACTGCCAGTTTGACTAGGAAATGCTTAAGTCAATACTTGTTAGCTTAACAGGGACGGACGCAATATTATTGTTGGGGGGCGAACTTATAAAATTTTAGGGGGGGTGAAAACAAATTATCAATATAAAATAAAAAATATCTAAAATATGAGAATTTGAAATTTTCAAAAGGGGGAGGGGGTTACTGCTCCCACCTGCCCCCCTTCGGTCCATCCCTGGTTAGCTAGACATTTAGACTTCTATCAGAAGACCAATGTTGAGATTTTCACATACCAAGGACTGTTAACTTTTGTATTCATTGCTTAAATATTTCTATTTCTTAAAATTGATGCAGTTTTTGAGCAAGTTACAAAGAATGCTGTTCGGGGCCTGTGGGCTCGACGTTCAAAGCTTAACTTAGTTGGTGCTCACATCAATGTGTTTACTGGTGAATGGACACAGAAGGTAACTTCTGTTTTACCTTGATCACATGATCAGTGGACTCGTGGTTTTCTGTTTATGTAACAGTTATGTCAACGTTCTTCAATTGTTTAGTCGTTAACTGGATAGTAAAGGATTAAATCTTCTGCTCCTACTGAGTCATTCTTTTCCATAATGTTGAAGTAAGTCTTTTCTATAAGAAAGATTTGAACTTTCTTTGATGTGATCATTATCTATTCTTTGAAAATTTATTGTTATATCTTCTCATTCTATTGTGAATCCTTTTTTCCCTTCCCTTTTAGTACTTTCAATGAACACTTAAGGAGTTAATATTTTTGTTATATCTTCTTATTCTATTGTGAATCCTTTTTCCCTTCCCTTTTAGTACTTTCAATGAACACTTAAGGAGTTAATTTTCATAGGATTAATGTGGCTCGCTAATTGCCTTCTCGATATGCAGACATTGAACAGAAAAACTCATAATTATGAACTTGCACCAGTAGAGACTCAACTTCAGCTTTATTACTCCATCAACCTCCCACTGGACCCATCTTTGTTTTTCCTTTGGTTGCTTTCATTAATCCATACTGATCAGCTGCGAATTGCGATTGATTCTATGTTGCTTTGCATGATGGAATAGGACAAGCATTGACTCCTTCTACGAGTATCTTCTGAAGGTCCGTCATATGGCTCGAAATTAATGTACATTGTAATCTTGTAATCACAATTTAAAAAGAGAAATACATATAAAATATATTTCTTTCAGGCATATTTACTATTTGGAGATGAAGAGTATTGTTCTATTCCAAGAAGCATACAGCGCAGTTATGCACTATATTTACAATGACCCTGGTAAAAACTTGTGCTCTTTTGTCCCACTTTAATTAAATTTTCCTTTCCCTTATTTATTATACATGGTATCATTTCGGCATTTCCGTGCATCATATATGATATATTGGACTTTCTCGCGCTTCTCTCTCTTTTTCCTTTAATTTTGATTTACTTCCATAGGTATGTAGAGGTCAATATGGATTCGCTGCTATTGTCTGGCCACTATTTAACAGTTTACAGGCATTTTGGCCCGGGCTTCAGGTTATTATTTATTAATATTTCTGATGTAAACTTCAAGATATTTCTGTGTAACAATAAATTATGATTGACTATTGGATAATCGTTGGTTACCATTTTTGAAGGTTTTAGCAGGAGATATCGATCCTGCTATTCGAACACATACTGCCTTCTTCAGTGTCTGGAAAAGATACGGTTTTACTCCAGAGGGTTTTAATCTTGCTACACTTAGTGTTCAGGTATCTGATTCATGATAGTGTACTATTCTTATCATTCCCTTTACCATATCCTTTGCATTAGATCTATCTATCTATCTATCTAATCATACCGTATTTCGTTGGCTGTTTGGCAGCATGGCCAAAAGAGTTATCCTTTGCGTCCAGAATTAATAGAAAGCACATATTGGCTCTACAAAGCTACAAGAGATCCCAGGTCAATCTGATTGACATTTATTTAAGCTCCTTTCCAACTTCTTTTAACTTCACTTTGAACATCTTTTCACACGGTTATTTGTAGGTGGTAATATTGCAACATCTTCGCTTATCACTATCTTTCTTAATTGGGAGTATTCTAAATGATTATTTATGTTTATCAAAGGAATCTGTTATCCAGTCAGTTGGGGTATTGTTTGTTCCAAGAGGCTCACTCTTTCAGGATTAGAAAAATTCTAGTCTAGCTTCCCTTTCTTTCTATCCTATTTTTTGAAGCGATTCATGTCAGCGTTTAATGCCTATATCTAGAGATGAATTTTATTATAAGATAAAATTTCTCAAACATAATACAACAGAACGGGAAACGTGAAAGAATAAAGCTGATGCCTATAATCATAACATTTAAGAGCAATGATTTGAGGCCTGCCATTCCTATCAAAAAAGAGCAATAAGATATTACATGAAAAATGCGAGGAAATAAAGCAGACTTGCAATGATTTGAGGCCTGCCATTCCTATCAAAAAAGAGCAATGATTTAAGATATTACATGAAAAGAATGCGAGGAAATAAAGCAGACTTGCTACATAAGGTATTTTCCTAACAAACAATCATTGCTGAGAGTGCAAATCTATCCCTGCTGCTGCTAGATGTTTTCTAGTTTACCTGTTCAGCTTTTCTTTGCAGAACTTCTGTGCTATTTCCCCATTCCTGCATACTAAAAAAGTTGAACATTTTTTTGCTTTAGATATCTGGATGTTGGACGAGACATAATTGCTAGCTTGCAATACGGGGCTAGGTGCCCATGTGGTTATTGTCATATATCAGATGTCGAGAATCACAAGAGGGAGGATCACATGGAAAGCTTTTTCCTTGCAGAAACAGTAAGAGACAATTTGCACGTATATCTGTATTCCTCGTTTCCCTAGTTACAATTTAGGATTTTGATTGGCTTGAACTGAGTCCAATTTGATCTTTCGTCGGCTGCCCCCTGGATAATTTTTGGTATTAGCATAACATGGTCTTTTCATTCCAATACATATTTGTGTAACCTCTGAACATGCTCAGGTGAAATATTTGTGGCTCCTTTTTGACTTGTGTGGGTCCCGACAACCTTGTTGAAAGTGGACCGTACAAGTAAGATTTATGTTTTCTTGGGCCTTGTTAAAAAAAAAAAAAAAAATTGTATACCACGAAACAAGCTACATTTTCTTAATGGAAATATTCCATTATAGGTACATTTTAGCACCGAGGGCCACTTGTTGCCTGCGACTCCTCAAATATCCTTATTACAAGAGCATTGTTCATATTTTGGGGCTTATTGTAACCGTGGCTACTTAAAAGAAGAGTCTCGTGCATCAGACAAGTCTGCTGATTTTCAAGAAACTAATGGTAGTAGAGCTTCTGAGGGTTGGGTTCGCACTGCATTTCCATTGGACTCTTCTTCTTTCGAGGCATCTCCTTTATCAGGTTTATTAAGGTTAGTAATGAGATAATTCAGAATTAAATTTATGTATACTGTAATGAGTTTGTTCCCTCTACTTTGTTTTTTGTTTGTTTTCCACTGGATTAATGTTTGTTCTCTCGGTGGTATGGATTTCTATATCCGCTGTCTCCGATATGAGTTCGGTTATTTCTAGTTATAGTGGGACGGGATCACTTTTACAAACTTTTTCTTATGGCTAAAAATTGTGAATAAACGAGCGGCTATGGAAGCTTTAGCCCCTTTTATTTGAATAACTATTTCTTGTGTAAGGTAAATTAATGTTTTCGTCTCATTCTTGGAAGTTTTCTTCTTTTACACAGGGCCTTTGTCCGGGACTAACTCATGCGCAGAAGTATGGCATTTCGTATTTAGCTTTGGTTGATACACTTAATGAAGATAATTCTGCTAAACAAAAAGATACCGTGGTTCAGAGTCATGCCATAGTCGTCGTTTCCGACCAAATTGCTAATCAATCATTATCTGGCGACAGTTACAATGTTAAAGAATCAACTGGGAAGGAACCCGAGAGTGATCCATCTCAATCGTGAAAAGGCTTCCCGAGCTTGTATAACTAACCAGAGGTAGTTTTGTGCCCTCAACAATATTATGGCAAAACCAGAACTCAGCTCTTTCCGTCGTGCTATTTTCTTTGAATGATCATAGACTGATGAACGTTGACTGCTCGGGAATTTTATTTGACATCACACATACTATTATACTCAACAGGCTTGAACAATCCGGCAACAATTGTCGATACGATGAGTATATTTTTGAGGTTAGAGTTGTCAGATATCTGTGCTGTTATGCCGTTCGGGGTATTGTCGAGAAAAACGAAGGTAGGCGATTCGTTTACTAATGTGGGCACTTGTAAACTTTCTAAACTTGGCAAAAATTTAACAGAACTTGTGTATATTTTATATATGGTTGATTACAGTGGGTGAGCCCTTGTCATCCTGGACTGCCTACTCGGGTGAGACGGCTGGTTTAGTCAATCAATATTTACTCTTGTATGTTTATAATGGGTATTTACAATATTTGATCGTGATTAATCGATCAATAAATTAGATTTATATACTATTATGGCCCAATAGAAAATTCAGAGATCGAATTGAAAAAGTTACCAGAGTAAGATTTCCAAGGTGTAGAAATGGTGAAAGGACAACATAGACGAGAATCAATGGTCTCAAAACAAGGCCAAAAATGCCAAAACAGAACCCGGAAGGAGCCCCATACCCTTAATATGAAGGGGCACTGACCTAGACAAAATTCTGGGGCACCTTCCCCTTACATTAAATGGTTGGGGATTCATTTACCGACTCTTGTTTAGGACCAAGTTTCAAAGGGACAAATAAGGGTCCATCAATTCTTTGATATCTTTCAATTATTACATATATATGTTTGGTTTAGTTGGCTGTCACACGTACGGTTGTGATGGACAGTCTGAATCGTCCACGGACATGATTTGTAAGGTTGTAAGGTGAATCTGAAAGAAGTGAAGCCACGTCGAAGCATCGATGACCATTCATGGTTGAATCAAAAGGGTCCTCCCTCCATGGAACATGATCCATCATCATCGGACCCATTTGTCTTAGGCTACTGCCGTTTGGTCTTTGCTTCCAACTGTAACTTGTCTCTTTACAACTTTTGTAACATGATCCATTAAAGGATTCCTTTTATAAAATGAGCAAGTGTTGTGAACAAGTGAAATAAGATGCGTTGAGATACTTTCTAGGATAATTTATTATTGGCTGATTTTTTATATAATCTTCCAACCAACAAAAATGAAATAAACCGTAACAACGGAGGTTAGTTCAAGTGGTAAGCAGCTTGATATTATTTAATTAAGATTTCATGTTCGAATCATTGTATATGGAGAAAATTCTTATTGAAAGATTCAATTACCAAAGTCAAATGTACCCATTGAGGACCCAATGAGGATATTTGATTTCATGTTCGAATCAATATATATATATATATAAATAAATAAGCAAAAGGTAATAAAATAAAAAAGAATAAACAGTGATAACAAAGGATATTTGATTCACGTAATCTCTAAAAAGCATAATGATCTTTCTGCCAGCCACTAAACTGATTTGGTCATCCTCATTGGTTTTAGGTGAAGATTAAGCAAATCACTCTTAGATTTTCAACATTTTTTTATTAACTATTTGTATTCGATCTATTAAATAATTAATTTAGATCGAATTTTAGAGATGTTCATTACGGGAACGATCCTCTCAATTCAATGTGATCTATTCACAATCGTCAAGATTCAGACGTTTGAATTTACTTAAAAGTTTTAGCGTCTCATCTTACTAAACCAATCGGTTGTCGGTAGATTTTCAAAACTTTGTCACAACAATGATAATAATTTAAGGATATTCTATCAAAAAATAAAAGGCGTTATTACAAAATGAGCTCTTGAACTATATCGTGATTTTCAGATTGGTCCTTATTTTATATTCAACTAAAATATTTTTTTCTCATTTTACCCAAAAAAGTGTACATCATCCAATAACGAGTCATGTGTCATGTTTTTATCCAAGGTCTAAATCTGTGACTAAGAAATTACTACATTCTTAAGTGTGTTCAAGCCCAGAGCCCCCAGAATGTTATAATAGGGTAAGACTCAATCGAATTGATTTCATTTTTACGGTAAATTGGAAGCATATTGATAGTCTAGGTATTGCATCTGACCCCGAAAACCTTTAAGGACCTGTATGAGAATGAGTATAATTTAGGGTAAATACACCCCTTTAGACGTCGTGTTCAGACTCAAATCTCAAAAGATAACAACAATCTCTTAACCACTTAAGTCACTTAATTCATGCGAATATAACAGGCATGTTTTTTAGGAAGATGATATTTTCTAGACCTAATAAAAGTAATTAGTTTAATTGAATAAATAAAGAAATTAATTTATGAGAATAATATTTATCTTATATTTTTTTATCAAAATATATTAAAACAATATTATTTATGAAAATAATATTTTGATAAAAACGCGTCGTGTGAGAACGCTTTTCAAAAGATATATTTGTAGTAAGTTTTTTCGAGTGACATTTCCTACATCGACGCATGAGCACAAGCTAGTCGAATAAAATGGTGCACATGTAGATGTATTGTCTCCAATCACTCAATACATGTATGTTTAGAAGACTATATTTAAACAATTTACAAAACTCGTATATAAACAACATTATTTTGAGAATATCATGATAAAAACTTATTGATTTTGAGTTGCCAGATATAGTTCTTAAATTGACGAGACTCGTATCAATAAAATTAAAAATAATTGTTGTCTTATGGAATAACCGGGATCTCAATATTCATATTTTAAATAAATCTAAATTTATCACTGAACCCATTTTTAACTATAATTTTATTCTAATCCTTTAAAATTGCAAACAAAACTCTAGAATTGGACATATTTGTCCCTAAATGAAGGCATACAAAGAAGCAAACAAATGGAGAGAGGCATACATAATATATAGGACAAATATATGGTAACATCACTAGAGGAGGCACCCACAGTTCACAGGGGAGGTTTCAGATAAGCATGGAAGCCACTTTTGAGAGCCAAAAATATTGATATTTGTACTCTCTCCCCCATTTGTGGTCTTCCATGGCATTATTGTGGCAATAAAACCAACCACATGACAAATATAAATCTCACTTTTTACATTTGGACAACTTCCCCAAAACCCTCTAAAAAGGCTACTTTATTGTATATATATAGTTGGGGTCACTTTCTTGAGGATAATTAAGGAAGTATTGTGTTTTGATTTGTTTTTCTTTGACTTAACCAATATTTAAGTCAGGTGTGTGAAGCAAGTCGGTCTAGATTAGTCAAGGTGAAGTAGGAGACTTAAGTTTGAATAGCTACTTATATAGGATATATATATTTATGTAGACATTATCGATGACTAAAAAAGATATTGAACATATATTATTTTTTTAATCATTTTAGACTAATTAAAAAATAATACAAATTATTATTTTAGAATTGTATGCCATCTCATTAATCCTAAACTCTAAATGGATAATGATGATATCATATCTATATGTGATATGACAATGACATTGAATTAAGTTAGGTAGAAAGAATACAAAATGAATGGGGGAAGGGAAGTGGACAAGGCAAGGGCACACCTTAGGTTAGGGGTGTTTCCTCTTCCTAGGGATGTGACCTGTCTCTAATGCACCACCATGCCCTTCATTTACATATACCTATTTCTATATACACGTACACATATGTTGCTAAGAAAGAGCACATATCTACATGTATGGAAAATGTGTACCAATGCCCACCAAAAGAAAATAATAATGTGATGTTGAAATAAATTTATATTCAATGTAAAGATGGTGGATCGACCCGGGTCGCACATATGATTTTGATGGATAAGTTTTTTAGTTGGGATTTTTTGTATACATAAAAACTCGATTCCGAGATAATATTTAAGTAATATCAAGATGCTTACCACTTGAATCTACTCATTAATGAAACGTGTGTAATTCTAAGTCATGTATAATCATTCTAATATATGTAAGTCATAAGGAATTATTTTCAAAAATGAAATAAATAATATTGAAGGGTGTGATATAATGCATTAATGGTAAAGTTATTTTAATTTTATAAGTGAAAAAAATAATTTCATGTCTCGTTTATTTTGTTTTATCTAAAATTTACCAACAATATATTCAATAATTAATATGGTACTTTTAAATTCAAATTGCATTAAATTCTCTGATATCTAAGAGTATGACTGATTGTTATTTTAAAAAATATATTTATTTTATTTTTAAAAACAAAATATCAATTTAAGCTAAATATCAATTTGGTTATAATTATAACAATTATATAACATAGTTTAATGGTTAAGTGGTGGACACTTTTTATAGAGGTCGCATAATTTCTTTTTGTATAATCATCAATATTCGATCTATTAATCGACTAATTCAGATTAAATACTGTAGAGGTAAGGGCGACTCTTCCAACCCAGTTTATTCTATTCGCAATTTACAGTAGCATTTATATAGTTTTGAGGTGAAGATCAATTCAACTTGAATATTTGCAGTAATCGATCTATATTTTTCGTCATGTAAGAAAATTTACTAACTATTTATTTAATATAATAATGTCTATTTTAAAATTTTATTTGTGTTCATTTTATTAAAAAATTATGTTATTAACATATGTGTACATACTTTAAAAAATATTTCTAAAGTTACCACCTAATATTTGTTTTGGTATAACTTTATCAATTTCTTGGCCTAATTCATTAAGGGATCCTATGTTCAAGCCTCTCGAAAGCCAAAATTTAATTTTCATTTTAATTGAATAAGACGATGATATGGGTTATAATTTTAGGTAAATTACGTGTTTAATATTTATATTATCTGTTTTAGTATTTAAACTTTAATTTTTTTTAAAATTATACCTAAAGTTTATATTTTATTTCAATTTAGTACCCTGTTCAAATTTAACGTTTAGTTTTGGGGGAAGGAAAAATTAAAAACGGACCAAAACTAGTAGTTTAGGTACTAAACGCGTTAAAGTTTTAACATCACAGCAGATACTAAAATAAAAACCAAATTTTAAGTATAGTTTTGAAAACATTGAAAGTTTAAGTACAAAAATGGATTAAAATTTGATAGTTTAGTTATTAAATACGCAATTTACCCTAATTTTTTTTGTTCAAATAAAATCATTTTAAATTGGCATGTAATAGGCTGATGACTACTGATGTCATTAACCCTTATTGTGAGCAATATGCATGGCATTAATTGTAGGGGTAGGCAAGTGTCGGTTCAATTAAGTTGTCTTGCAAATGCAGCTCATCATAACATTATTTATTTATTTCTCTATTTCATTTTCAATCCTCTAAGTCAATAAAAAATTTAAAAAATATAAATATTTATTTATATCTGTAGACACATTTCCGCTTTATATGATACACAAGTATATATTATTTTTATAATAAATAAATATATTTTATTTCCAAAAGTGTATATATTATGTGTTGAATTGCATTGCATGGGATGAATTATTGGTTCATGTGAGAATGTGCACAGTTATAAAGGTTCTTGGAACTATCTTAGCTCTATAATAATATGTATAATCATTTTAATTTCATACGATTAATATATAATATGATATTGGATGGTCCATTATCATATGCTTCTCCCAACACCCAACTAATGCCATTATCATATGCATTGGATTTTTTAAACTTTCTCTACTTCTCATTATGCCTACAAAACTTTATCTTTTTTCTTCTTAAGGATCAATTTTATCCTGTAATATATCTAATTTATCATTTTCGTTCATATTGTATTTTCGCATCAATTTAACCCTCGAAATTGCTCGATTCATCATTCTATACCTTACCCTAACTTAAAACCCTAAATTAAGATTTATGATTTAGGGGTTATATATTTATGTGTTAGGGTTTAGGGTTTATAATTTAGGGTTTTAAATTAGGGGTAAGATATAGAATGATGCAATAGAGTAACTTCGAGAGTTAAATTGATGTGAAAATACTATAAAAGCAAAATGATAAATTAAGTTTACTACAGGGACAAAAATTACCCTTTTGTTATTTTTTAATAATGGGTACTTAGAATTAATGAGAGAATATTTTATAAAGTTTGTTTTCACACACAAATGAGTAAAGATGAGTTAATTTACTTGATCGAGTATTTATTAACACTTTTTTTTTTTATAAAAATTAATATTCAAATTTCACTAACATCTACTTTTGACCTTATCGAACAAATACATATATGCTACTTAAATTTTAATATATGTAACACTTTTCTCGTGGTCCGAATTTACAACTTATTTTGTACAAAAGACATAGGAGAAAGTGTCAACATACACCATGCATCCCTCATATCATTCTGTGAACTTGTTTAGCTTATGTTGTAATTTTAAAAGTTCAGTGTCCAAAAAAATATTTTAACATAATTTAAATTTTTTTAAAAGTAGTCCGAGTTATTGTAAGGTAATATATGTTCGTATTTTTTCTTAGTCTATCGATAGCATAGATATCCTACAAATACAACTATTTAAATTCGAATCTTCTAAAAAGAATAACATCATGTTTTACTAGATTCAACCTACCTAGAATCATTTATATACTTAACCGTCAGTAGCGTATGTACATTGATGTTAGGATAGACACGTATGCACCTGAAAGTTTTTAGAAATTAATTTTTTTTTCTTCTTAAAACTTGAAGTTTTTTCTCTTGATATATACACATGAAATATGCCTTAAAAGTTACATAATACAATCAAAATATAATAAATATATACATATAATTTTGCATGTGATACATAGGACCAATGATATATGAGAAGGGGGACGGTTTTGAAAAATGTTGGGAGAAGTGGTTTGAGGAGTTTAAAGATCCAACGTCCCATCTCCCTTCACGTGTTGAGAAACCATGAAATCACGAACCTTGATGTGACATACACATGCAGCCATACAAACTTAGCCCCCACAGTTTATATTATTGAGGGTTTCGCTCTTCTATTTGTCTCCCCCACTCTCTCATTTTCTAAGAAACCAAACAGATTGGATCAGGAAAAATTTGAAGCTGTATATCGAAGAAGATAGAGAAAAGAAAAGGGTTAGATAGAGGTGTTTGTTTCAATGGCTAACGTGCTTGAAGCTGAGCATGATTTGAACTTCAAAGAGACGGAGCTGTGCCTTGGATTGCCCGGTGGCGCTGGTGGAAATGAAGTCGATAATTCTCAGAAAACCACCGCCAAAAGAGGCTTCTCCGAGACTGTAGATTTGAAGCTTAATCTTCAGGCTAAGGAAACCGGCATGGATCTAAACAAAAACCTGGACAATGGTCCCCACGAGAAACCAGTTTCAGCCAAAGATCCTGCAAAACCACCAGCTAAGTATGTCATAATAACGGACATAGGATTTTATGTTAGTGATCGAACTTATAAAATTTTTGTAGTAATAACACCGGTCCGGTTTTTGTTTCTTTAATGTTCTTTTTATGTCTTTAAACAAGGTTGGGAGTTTGCTCCTTGTAGATGAATCAGGGTCTGTCCGACTCAACTTGAACTCGAATCAACTTAATCGGGGTCATTGTGGCTTTTTCAGGGCGCAGGTGGTGGGTTGGCCTCCGGTTCGATCTTACCGGAAGAACGTTATGGCCAACAACAAGTGCACCGGCGAGGAGAGTGAGAAAGCTAGCAGTGCAGCGTTTGTGAAGGTGAGCATGGACGGTGCACCATATCTTCGCAAAGTCGACTTGAAGATGTACAAGAGCTACCAAGAGACCTGTCTGATGCTTTGGCCAAGATGTTCAGTTCATTCACCATGGGTAAGCACATTCGTTCGGTTTAAGTTAAATGATATCCATATAAATGTCGTATGCTATGTTGCAATCGTAATTTAATACTATGATATAATACGAATCAAAGGTAATTATGGATCTCAAGGAATGATAGACTTCATGAACGAGAGCAAGTTAATGGATCTTCTCAACAGTTCTGATTATGTGCCAACCTATGAAGATAAAGATGGTGACTGGATGCTCGTGGGTGATGTCCCATGGCAGTAAGTGCCTCACTCTAGATATAGACTTCTAAATAGGAGCATCAGGCTCAATAACAAAATCTACTCATTTTATTCGGCAGGATGTTTGTTGATTCATGCAAACGCTTGCGTATAATGAAAGGATCGGAAGCAATCGGCCTTGGTATGTCCAAACTTTTATTTACATTTCATCTAGTACCATATGTTCAACAACAATGAAAAATCATGCAAAAAACTGCATAATTGTGCAGCTCCAAGAGCAATGGAGAAATGCAAGAGCAGAGGCTGAAACAACAAGATCATGGAACTGAGCCTTGCGTTGGGGCTGTGTTTATGTATAATATGTATGGTATTTATAGATATGATTGAAGAAGTGATCATTGGGACATTTGTAATGTACAAGGAATAATGAACTTGAAACCTCATTTTGCTGTCTTGTTTGTTTTGCTTTGGTGTTGGTTGTCATTTATGTGTTTTGTTCTATGTTTCTTTCTTCTTCCCCAGTCGATTTTAATGGTAATGGTATTGTTTTTCTTATCCCAAATCAAAAAGATTCTTCATATCATGTATAATTCAATACACATTTTTTTATTTTTTTATTTAACTATTATATTTAATATGGGGTTTTCATATATAATTAAAATAAAAGTTGTTGAATTGAAAATATTAGAATTTTGAGGACCCCAGTGAAGGAGGGGGAACATGACCATGTGAAGGGTGTAGGGGCATTCATTCATGGCACAATAGTTTATATATAACTTTATATAAGTGAACTTTTATGGGTCACTAACCTGTAGGTCATTTTTTTATAATTGTTTTTATTCTTATCTACATTCATGTATACATGTAAATTTAAAATTCATTCATTTACACGAAATATAATTATTAAATAGATGGTTGTAAAATTTTTTAATTTAGTTTGTGGAAATTATATATATATATATATATATATATATATATATATATATATATATATATATATAAATTTTCTTGGATCTGGCATAGTGAATTTGGTCATATTATGTACAACGATTCATGCATGGCAGAAGGTAGCAAAAATCCACGTTTAATGTAGTTAATGGTGTGAGATCTGTACCTGCATCCATGAGGATTCCTGCAAAAGCTTTCTCAAGTTCAAACTCATGATGCATGTTGCTCAACAAGAGCAACTGTACCTGCATCTATGAGGATTCCTGCAGAAGCTTTCTCAAGTTCGAACATGCTTCGTTTGCACAACTCGAAAGCTTGCAATCATAACACCAACGGTATTTGAAGTCCTTCGACTATAGGACACTACTTTTGTTGAGTCATTCGACTATTAAAAGTTATAAAATAATTACCCAACGATTCATATGTTCTAAACTCGTCATTCTTCGTTAAAAAAAGATAACAGTCTAAATAGAACTTAACTTGTTGATTGAGATATAATAATCGTTTGAGATTTTAGAATCATATTTTATCATATTATTGTTAATATACTAACGTCCAACTAAGACTATCATTTTTTTTTATAGAAAATAACCTCAGTGACTGAAAATGCCTTATAATATACGATTTTAACCAAAATTTTTTTGGATTTGCTAAAATAATCAACAAATTTGCAACACGATAGTCAACAAATTTGCAACACGATAGTCAACAAATTTCGCAACCCAGTTTCCAATTTCGCAACGCGAATATGTAAATCACATTGCGATTTTCCAAATTCGTGTTGCGATTTTCCAAATTCGCTACGCGAATTTGTAAATCGCAACACAGAAGTCAAATTCGCAACGCGATAGTTAAATTCGCAACACGATAGTCAAATTCGCAACACATAAGTTAAATTCGAAACGCGATAGTCAAATTCGTAACACAAAATTCAAATTCGCAACGCGAACTCCAATTTCACAACGTGAATAGTAAAATCGCAACAAATCTATATGTAAATTATCTCTTATCATCCATTTATAATAATTTGTTGAAAAGTACATAAATAATTTTTATAAAAAATATTCGTACAAGTTAAAAAAATTATATGTAAATGAACAACAAATCTATTTCATTTGTCAACCTTCATTACAAATTGTTCTAAATTCAATTAATTAAAGTTTGAAATTTAAAAGAATCTTTAACTCAGACTAATGAAATACATTTAAAAAATTAAATTTTGAATTATATTAAGAAAAAGCTAATTCTTGTACACATGTACATAAATTTTATTTTCCACTTAAAATCCCAATCTAGAAACAGAGAGTTACCATTTGAAATTCGCAACGCGATTTTACGATTTTCTAAATTCGCGTTGCGATTTTCCAATTCGCGTTACAATTTTTACTATTCACGCTGCGATTTTGGAAAATGAATTGCGAAATTAGAGTTCACGTTACAATTTTGTTAGTCATTTTGGCAAAATCTAAAAAAAAAATCATTAAAATCGTATATTATAAGACATTTTCGGTCACTGAGATTATTTTCTTTTTTTTTAAATGATGAATTTTAACTATATAAGTACTCAAATGACCATTGTTACAGGTTGTCATTTATAATCTTGGCTATACGACCATGAAATCATTTGAATTAATTAATTTCTAAATTATTCATGTGAGTCATAAAAATTCTGAAATAACATGGAGAAATCAAGATTTCGCTATACGACCATTCATTGGGACCCCGGCATTGAAACCAGGCCAAGTGAATTACCATCTCCAAGTTCCGAATCAACATATTATCCGAAAGCAAAATAAATCCGTCATTAATTAAAATAACCGAGTTGCTTTGATCAACATAAATATCTCTTCATACAACACAAGATTTAAAGAAGAAGCTGCAAGCAAACGATTTCATTTAAGAGGAATGGGAAGAGTGGGTAGCACCGATACCGGGTCTACCGTGCTTAACCGGCTTGTATGAAATAGAGAACTCGGCCAGATAATGGCTGATCATTTCAGGCTTGATTTCGACTTGATTGAATGTCTTGCCATTGTACACACCAATAATGCTTCCGATCATTTCAGGTACAATGATCATATTACGCAGGTGGGTTCTAACAGGTTCTGGCTTCTCACCGGGTGGAGCCTCCCTTTTCTAAATAAATGAATCAAAATAGAACAATCAACTTTCACAGAATAATCGAACAAATGTAGTTTGATCGAAGATAATATTAGCTTAAAACTAAGAACTACAATTACAATTCAATAACATATGAGGATAGCCTCAAATATGAAAAAGAAGCTGAGACAGCTATCAAGCATTCTGGAACGTGAATGCATTAGGCTTTGAGATGAGCATGAATGGAAAATGAAACACAAAGGTACAAAGATGGAGAAGCTGAGACGGCTATATCGCATGCAAAATAGGTATTACTTACAATTACAATATCTGAACCTGTATTCAATGAATCAAGACTAAATAAGGTTATGTGCATTCGAATGCGTAATTTGGAAAATAATCGACCAAGCGAATACAATTTGCCTTGAATGAACATTAAAATAAACAATGGTATGCTACATTCTTCGAATAAAAAAAAATAAATCAACTTCAGCTAGTAAGTCTATAATAACATAAGATTCCCAATCGAAAATTTCAAGACATTCACAAATAACCGTAAGAAATTCTCTAATTCTATCTACCTATTAGCATAAACATACATTAGCTTCAACTTCAACAAAATCAAATGAGTACTCCACAGCAACTCACGTCAACATTAGTCTAAACATAAATTTCATAAACATAATTCATAAAAAAAGCAAGAAACAAATAAGGATCAGCTCACCGCCTTGCGAAGCTTCTTGATTAAAGCCATGGGCTTTCTCTTGAGACCCCTCTGGAACCTAAAATCACATAATACTAACAATTATTAAAACAATCTCCCTTCTTATTTTTAATATATATATATATATATATATATAAATGTAAGAAAAAATGAATATTATGTTATTTACCTTCTGCGAGCACGGGCAGGGAAGAGCTTGACAAGCTCATCGGTGGACATATCAAGGAGAGCATCCAAATCAACTCCTCGGAAGCTAAACTTCTTGAATGTTCTCTTCTTTGGGACTCCGGCCGCCGCAACCTCCGTCTCCACATCCGCCTGTTATTTTTCACATACATACATTACACGTAAGGCAAAAGGAAGGAAGAAAAGCTATACAGTGGAGGAAAGATTAAGAAGGAGAAAGGGACATATGTAAGCACCATGGTTGAAAGTTTTTGTTTACTGAAGCTAGGGCAGTCGCCGCTAAGGGTTTTATCCGGGAGGTGGAAGATGTGGAAATGCTTTTCATAAAATTGCATATATATACTCTGAAAACCCTAAAATCGGATCTTTGGATTCCAAAGTTGGGCTTCCAATTGGGTTTGAATTTAGATTTGTGTTGGGGGCAAACTCGACCCAGTAAATTTCCAGATTCGTAACGCGATTTCCGGTATCGCAAATCAGTTTCCAGATTCGCAACGCGAACTTCGACTATCGCATTGCGATTTATTCCAAATTCGCAATGACGGAATTGCATTTGTTTCTTAAAAATTTTCTCTAAAAAAATAGTATTCACGCGGACGTGTCGAAGACACGTATTACCACGACCACGACCACGACCCGACCCGAGACGAGACGAGACGGACGGCGGCTGTGGCGGCGCGCGAGAGTCCCCCTTATTCTTTATCACTCAACAAGGAAGTGGGAAAGCCAAGCCTTACAAAAATACCTAGCCTAATTCAAAAGAGAAAATAATCTCATTGACCAAAAATGCCTTATAATATACGATTTTAACCAACTTTTTTGGATTTGCCAAAATGACCAACTAAATCGCAATGCGATCGATAATTCGCAACGCGATCTCCGGTATCGCAAAATAGATATAATTTTACCCTAAAATGAAACGTTGAGAGACAAAATTCTCCCCTAAGAAGAACATGAGTTAAAATGATTATTTAATCAAACATTATGGACAATTTTATTTAAAATTCTCCCCTAGAATGTTTGTGGACTGTCGCATGAAGATATACATTGAAAGCATACATTCATTCTTGAAGGCTTTGCTTCTTCAACTTTTCCCGTATTTGATAAAGATACAATCTTCTAAAAATCGAACATTCCAGTGTTCTTATACCGATGCCGATGCCGATGCCGATGCCGGATTACATATATGTGCTCGTGTCACAATTGTGGTTGTTTTTCGATTCTTTGAATAGAAGCTTTGAGCTCCAATTGAATAGATGATCTTGCAGGGGACAAAACGACGTCTTTCCAGACCGAACCAGGCATGACTACTGGACTTTGGTCTTGTTCGTAAAGCTCGTACACACAATTTGCTTCTGGGTTCAGCATGCTCACGTTTGACAACCATTTGATGTCATCTGGATCTATCAGCAGCTTGTTATCCCCATCTTTCCAACCTATCAACTGCATATGCACACACACGTTGATGAATAAACCGACTCGTAAATGTTCGAGATTCGAATCTCGGATCGGATCATGCATAAACCGAGTTGATCTTCGGGTTTCTGTACCTTTGGAGGGCCTCTAAGAGCATTAGTGCAATAGAGCCTGGCATTGTCGACAAATTGGCAATATTTTGGAAATGCACTTGCAAACCTCTTGTGGGATCTTAACTGTGAATTTACTCTCACTGCTCGTTTCACCGTGATAGCTCTCCTGCACATTTTTTAGAAATCGATTGATGTAACGGGTTCGTAGAGTCGGGATATTGACGGCGATGGATATAAATCGAACTACAGAACTGTTGTTACCTTATACCTCTGACGACAGCTAGATATCCGTCGCATACAACTCCGACAAGTTCGATTCTGTAAGGTTTCCTATGTGTTTGATGATCATTGTCTTCGTCGATCTGTTCCCAATAGTTCTCGTTGATGTTGCCATCTTCATCGACCTTGTATCCGACCCCCATCCGGTAGCGGTGCTTGTGGACATTCCGAGCCATGTCGATTGTCTGCTCGACAAAGGGCTCCCACGATAGAGTCCCGTCCATTATCACATCTCGGCCTTCGTTCAATGCCGTCACTAGCAGTGACGATGCGGCCTCGATGGAGGATTGATGGACGAGCTCGGATGTGGGGAGCATGTCATGGTGGTGACCCCTTGAGCTTAGAGCTCTGAATATTACATCTGTTTCTTTGAATGCATCAGCCTCGACAACCACCGCATTCGCCACCGCGTCTGCCCAAAATGATCTGCCGATACAATTGAATTATCTTCTCAATTTTCATAAAATACGATCACATAAATGGGTAATGATGGAGACAGGCATACTCTTTGAAAACATCTTTGAGGACAGTGCTTTTGCCGGCCCCATACCACCGCCCATAAGCAACAGCACGGGGCTCCGCTGGCTGTGGGCCACCGGCACCATCACGTCCGTACACTTCGCCTCGCCGTCGACACGTCTCATCGCTTTCATCTCCTCCACCAACGTCGAGAACACCCTTGCCACCTTCAAGTCCTTCATCACCCTCTCAAATCTCGTTTGCCTATCAACCAAAAAAAAAATCAAAATTCAACACAAATTAACAAAAAATCAATTATTAAATCTTTATTTAATCCATACATTATTTATTTACTTAAATATATATTGTCAATATATTTATACTAGCAAGTTGCGTAATTGATTTACAATAAAATTCAAAGCTACCGGTAATAGGGATGGACATGGATCGGGTTTTTTGTCCACCCGACTCGACCCGAGAACAAGAAATCCTCCACCTGAGATCCGACCCGACCCGATATATAACTTAAAAACTGAAACTGACCTTACCCGAAATAATAATAAAAATATTATTTTTATTCAATAAAAACAATTACTTAATTGAAAAAAATAATATATAGGATATTATTGTAATTATCCCTAAATATATAAGGTAAAATTATATATTTATTCGGATCGGGTCGGGTTGGGTATTTTTCACCTTAAACTCGACCCGACCTGAACCCGTTTTTTTTAAAAAAAACTCGACTCGACTCGACCCGACCCGATCGGGTCGGGTCCCGTGCCCATCCATAACTAGTAAAATAATGGAAATTTTAAGACTTAGACTTCAATAATTAATTCTTCTCTATTTATTAAATATTTTTTTGAAAAAAAACTGTAACACCCTTAGACTGATACGGGTGACCTGATTCGATCCGGGGTGTCACATTAGGGCTACCGGAGCGACTCACAGTAAAAAATCCAGGAGAAATTAAAATTTTTGTTAAAATATGTAAAACTATAAAATAATTTATAATTAAAATAAAAGTTCAGAAAACCATTCATATATTATAAACATAATTAAAATCATACAAATTCCACACTCAGTATAAAAAAAATCAAATATGACCTACATGCCCCATAATTACACTTGTACCATTATCTATAAGCAAAGTTGAAGGAACTCCCATTACTGAAGTCGATAGATGCACTGAATCGATCTTTTAACATGGAATGGTGAATAACAGAGTGAGCTTTGGGAAGCTTAGTAATACAGAACTACCAAAAAGATGCCGAAAGACATGCATATAAATAGCAAGCATTTAAAATTTTCTCATTGGTTCAGGCATCTACAAGTTTCAGTGATGAGCTGAGGTTCCACTGATATTTCTTCAGATAATAGACATGTAGCTTATAACTCAGAGGAAACGTTCAGAAGACTAGGTTCAGGATATTGAAACAATGTCTAGTGTGTTCCTTCAAAACCATAATAAAATGTAATCCTAGTTTAAAAGCAATAGTAGTTATTTCAGTAAAACATGTTTTTAAAATCACTGTAGTACCCTCCATCCGAATACTCCATGTGAAATTCCCCAGGACATCATCCATAAGGACTTACTCTAGACCTCTAGGATCTAGGAGTCCAATATGAATGATCAAAACATAAAGGATTTACCAGCTATCTGAACCTCAGAGTCTCCAGACACCTACCCAGACAGTACCCCAATAAAACAGATCAGATAACAGACAATAATGTCATAAATCAGGAGCTAATTGTACCTTGTGTCAGAAATCAAAAACCAGAAACCAAAAATCAGAAACCGTACTTTATATAAAATAAGAGAAAACATTTTTGTCAATAGGGAACACACTAGAAGATCCATATATTTTTCGAAAGCGCTTGGAAATTATAAGGAATAGAAAGTATTAACTTACGTAAAATTGATCAGATTTGAGGATCGAGGTCCCTATTAAAAGGGTTTAATTGCTATTGGATCTAAATAGACATTCAGAGATTGATCATTCAGGACCATTTATGATCTCAGGTGTTAGGAACCTTTACATCATAATAAATTAAGATTTTCATATATAACCAAGCCGATTCCTTTATTTAGGACATCAAGGGTATTTCAGACACTTTGATTTCTAGTGGATTCTTAGCAACTTAATCTAATAAGGGTGAAACGATGATTTATGGTATTCAATATTCATGTCGATTTATCAAGATATCGGGTCAACTCAAGCTGAACAAATCCTAGCAGTGCGATACCTGTCAACCACTCGAATCGAAACACTTCAAGAATATTCACACTTTAATACTGACAACAATAGTAGAATTGATCATCTTCAAAACCATCGTTAAACAAATCTTGAGGAATTGTACGTATTCTGACGGTATTTGTTTTATTTATGTATTGTAATAGTCTCCACGACGACCGACATACTTTGGTCGCCTCCATAACCTTTAGGGGTTGTTAAAATATTTAATGCTTCACTGGTACTTTCAAAACTTGTCTACAAACATTTCCTTAAACCAGATCACTAGGGTATTTGGGTCATTTCAGTACTCGGGTTATTCTAGTCATTCTCTTTCGATTCAATCTTATCATATAATTCAACCATTTCGATACATTCAGACATAAATGATACATTGGTTGGTTTAGTCTTTAGGCGTTTGCTTAGGAACATAACTCTAAGTATGTTTTTCCATTTCGGAGGTAAAAATTGATTATCATTGATTATTTTAGTTATTACAGATCTTGAGGTCAATTGATTTACAAGTTCCTCGAGTGTTATACAAGTTACTAAACTTTTACTTAATTTAGTTCGAGTCCAACAATAATTAACTATACAAAACTATCCAATAAAATTCATTCATGTAATAACCAATATCAACATGTTCCGTAAATCATGCAAATAGTAGTACTATATTGCCTCGATTTCTGAGCCACACCAATCGACCAATTAAACTCCATTTGGTCTCCCTTGAACTTAATTCGACGTCCCAACAAGTCTCGAATACATAGCAAATCAGATTACGTCAGAAACAAAACTTAAAAGGAAAACTATTCGAATTAGAAGATAAAATGCTGAAAACAACTTACCGTGTTTGAATTTGGCAAAACATACTACAGATTCGGACTCAGGATGTCGAAAAACATAAAATATGTGTTTTTATAATTTTTGACTTTTTGTGTCAAAGTCAACGGGTTGACCGGTCTGAGTTAAATTAGTTTACACAAACTTGACGGAAAACAACACCCACACGTGACAGTGGCACGTGGTGGCGTGTGTGACGGGCGACGGGGACAGTGACGGCAATCGAACACCCAATGGAGGATGAAGAAAACAACGACGGGAAGGAAAGGTACTGGTTGGGTTATGGTCAAAAGTGGGGACCCTGACGGCGATGACGGTGAGGCCAACCGACGACGGAATCAGCATGAAAATTGTGAAAACCACGACGGTGGGTGAAGCTTTCCAATGAGGCTTTCTCGGTTGATTCACGACAAACGATGGGCTTAGACGGAGAGGGGTCGCACGGGTTTTGCTCGGCGTGGGATGACAAGTCGAACAGTGGTGGTGTTGGGGCATACAGTCGCCTGTGGTGGCCAGAATCGTTAGGAGAAAAAAATGATAATTTTGGGTTTTTGAATAGCAAACAATTACCGATTCACAACGAACAATAGTGACATTCGACAAATTGACAGAGGACTTTTGATTGGAGGACGACGGGGCGCAAATGGTGGTGGCAGTGCACTCCACCGCCGGTCGGAGATCAGTGAACGGAGGGGCGACGGGTTTGGGAAACCTTTCCTATTTTTTTTTAAAGTTTGGTCCAATCCAATGAGAAAGAAATGATTTGGAATTTAAAATCTAGACTAAGTAACTATAAAATATATTTTTCAAAGTTAAAGACCGATGAGATAATTCCAACTTAGGTCCCTGAGCTTCCTATAATTGTCGAAAATTGACATCAAGTTTTCAAAGTTTTCTTACGATTTGGTCCTCATAATTAATTAAAATTCAATTTAAATTAAAACCAATGAAAATCGGGATGTGACCAAAACTATCATAAATATTTATTCTATCAATTTGTTAATATTTAAAATACCCATTTGCATGGCTAATATTTAATAAACACGTAATTCTAGATCGTGAAACATAATGTAAATAAAAAATATATGTAATAAATACTCATAGTAATTTAAAAAAATTTAAACTAAGAATGCTAATAATAATCAAAATCACCTTGTAGCTGCCATGACCAAGTCCTTTAGCTTTGTTTTCTTCTCAGATTCAACCGCCAAAACCTGACAATTAATTCATAAACAACTTCACTAAACCATTCACTAATCGTATGTATGTATGTATGTACAATGTGTGTATGTACCTGAGAAATCATATTGGGAGCTTGGTTCCAATGGAAAGCAAAATAACCGAGTATGCATCTCTCAAATTCCTCCATCAACTTCACATACAAAACCTCAGCTTCTGGTTCTTCAGCAAAGTATTCAAACATCTTAACCTCGAAATCTTTGGGTTTCTTCACATAGTTTTCAGCCAATTTGCAGAGCTCCGGGCATTCATTTGCATCTTCAAATCCCAGTTGCCTAGCTGCCGATAAAAGAAAAAGGAAACCCAGATTAAAAAAATCAAATTCAAAAAATGGGTTCCGATTCGTTTGTTGAATTTGGACTAGATCTCGTGGGAAATCATACCAACATAGTGCGAGAATCTTTCCAGGTTTCCAAGCCGACCTGAATCCGTCCTCTGCTGCAGTGGGACGAGACCCCGATGATCTTCAACGGATTTTCTCTTCCGCCTGCAGTAACTTATGGCGGTGATCGCGGCGGCTCCGATGACGGAGGCGGCGAGGATGCGGATGATGATGGCTTGAATATGATTCATGTCTGTTGAAATTTCCGGAAATTTTGAAGATTTCTGGGTTCGGATTTTGATTGGCTGATGGGAATTGGGGATGGGTCTTTGTATACACGTTGAGGACAAATGCAAGTCAACCTCTACGGCATTAAACGATACAAAATTGGAAATGAAATTTTCCATTCAGCCGTAAGAGTGTTGATCATTCTGCAGACTTTTGGTCAAAATCCTGGTTCCTGTATTATTTGGAAATTTTTAAAGAAGGTTCTTATATTATGAATTTTTCGTCGATTCAGTCCATCATCTATAATTTCATCGTTTGTGGCATCTCTACTTTCTTAAAAAGTTTATGTTACAAATAAGTACATTAAATATAACCTTTTTCATTTAAGTACTCAAAATATTTTTTGCTTATGTTTAAGATATGTAATTACTTTCCGTCAAATACTCTAGATTCTTTATCTTTTGGATTCAGTCCAAAGTACTTTTTTTTAATGTTAATCCGGTCAAATAATTTAGGATAAATTACATGTTTAGTACTTAAACTATAAGTTTTATTGTGTTTTAGTATTTAAACTTTTATTTGTTTCAAAATTATACCTAATATTTTCTTTTGTTTCATTTTAGTACCCATAAACTTAACAACACTACATTTTTATGGGTAAATTTAGACCTGGCAAACTTGACCCGAACTCGATTATCCGAATCGATTTACCCGACCCGAACAATACACTATCCAAAATTTAGCGAAACCAGAAGCAACCCGAACCAAAATTAACACGAACCGAAAAGTAACCCGAACTGAAATCAACCCAAACCAAAAGAAATCCAAACCGAATTTTAACAGGATCCGAAAGCAACTCGAACCGAATTTAACCCGACTTGAAAGTAATCCGAACGGAAATTAACCCGAATCGAAAGGAAGAATCTTATTGTAAGATTGAAAACAATAACAAATAAAGTTTACTTATCTTACTTGTAATAAAAATATTAGATTTATAATAAAAATAATAGAAAGTTTACTTATGTTACCTAAGAGGGATATAAAAATAAGAATCTTATTGTAAGATTTAAAACATTAACAATTAAAGTTTACTTATCTTACTTGTAATAAAAATATTATATTTATAATAATAATAATAATAGAAAGTTTACTTAGGTTATCTAAGAGGAATATAAAAATAAGAATCTTATTGAAAGATTGAAAACAATAACAAATAAAGTTTATTTATGTTACTTGTAATAAAAATATTATATTTATAATAATAATAATAAACAACATATTATATTTATAATAATAATAATAAACAAATAAAATAAAAGAAATAATATTAAATTTATAATAAAAATAATATAAAATTTACTTATGTTACGATTAAAACTTAACAAATAAAGTTATATATTATTTTTTAAAATTTAATAAAAATATTAAATTTATAATTAAAAATTTAATAAAAAAACATTTCTTTATCAAATAGATAAACTTTTCATACAAGATCAATATAAAAATTTTGATTACAAGCTCTAACACGCATTATACGATCATATTTGTGTTAAATTATCGATTTATCAACTATAAATGATGGTTTAATTCAAAATATTTAATGATTAAGAATTGAAATTAGGTTCTAACTAATAAGATTAACAAACAATAAGACATATTATTTACAAGAATATATCAATAATTATATATATATTTGATTAGACTCATAACCAATTCAACCCGAATTGACCTGATCTAAACGTTGACCTAAACCGAAAATCAACTGATCTGATATTGGCCCGACCCCAAATCTAAACGATCCGATGTTAACCCAACCCAAAAATCAACTGATCCAATAATAATCTGAACCGAAAAACAAATGATATGATAATTACCCGACCTGAAAATTGACCCAACCTAATACCTAACTCGATTTACCATACACCCTAAATAGATCTGAACCAAATCTGATCGGGCCCGAACAAAATTAAACCGAATATAATCTAAACTCGAAATGACCCGACCCAAACCCGATTTGAATGACCCGTTTGCCACCTCTAGGTAAATTACATCATTCATCACTCAACTATCGTTTCACTCCTATTTTGGTTGCTAAAATTTAAAAAATTTCAATTTAACTATTCAACTTTCAAATTGCTACTATTTTAATCACTCTAACTTAATTTATTAATATTTTTTTGTGATATGACATTTTTTATCATACTAACTTTTAAAGTAAGAAAATAATTGAATTAAACTCTCAAATTGAGAAGTTAAATTAATTAGATCTTCTGATGAATTTTAGCCATTAAATTTTAACATTTTTAGGAGATATTATTATCACCTTACACACTATAATTATATCACGTGATAATTTACATTTTTTAAAAATAAAATATATGAAGAAATTATTCAACTTGTGAAATAATTTTAAAATTTTTCAACTTTTATTTAAAATCAGTAAATTAAGAAATATCATTCGATAATATTATGATATGGTATATGATACTAATCAATCGAAAAAAAATTAGATTTAACAATAAATACCGATCATAATAATAAATTAATACAATTCCAAAATATAAAATCTAATTAGATAAATAAAATTCAAAATTTTTGAAGCCATTGAGTCTTGTTTATATTATATAGTGCACTTGACTATTAATTGGACCAATGCTTTAATAAAGTGAAAGTATTAATTTTATAATACCAAGTTGTAAATCATGACAATTTATGTGTCCATGGTATAGTGAAAAGTTGCTATCCATAAAGTAAAGTCATGATACTTTAAGCACTAATTAAGGACTTGATTTCTATATTGTTTTTGAATTGCCCGTCCAGCTCAGTGGTAGAGCACAAGGCTCTTAACTTTATGGTTGTTGGATCGAGTCCTACGGTGGACAATTTATAATTCTAGAGGTCTTTCACAGAAGCTGCTCTCAATCTGACGTTGGGGGCAACCTACTATCCTACCTCCCTTATCTCATTATATAAATGAGAATAGGGTCAACTAAAATTTTTATATTGTTTTTGGTAAAATATTGAATGATCATTGGACTTTTAAAATAATTGATTATTTAAATATTTGTTTACAATGAATCACCCAAAGTGTTATCAGGAATGGGACTGAGCAATCGTAATTGAAATTTTAAAAGTATAATATATTTTAAATCTTTTATATGTATTTTTTTTATTGAAATCTATTTTCGTCTCTCTGAAATTTAAATTCGACTCCTGAGATTTTAAAAGTTTAAATTCGTCCCCTAACTTAGAATTCTATTTCCGTCCATTGAACCTCCTATCAAATCAGTTGGTCGTACTATTGGTACCACTTCTTTGTGTCTCTTTTAAGGTAACTTTGGAAATGCAGAAATGCGTTTGTCTTTACTCAGGGATGTTCGTCTGTAAATGCTGCTTTGTCTATTGATGTTGTTTGAGTAAAACACTTCCTTGATAGCACAACTCTAAAACTGGAATCAGTTCGATACAGTGCACAGATTATTCAATGGATGAAACCAACGTTGAGATGAGTTTGTTTACATTTAGATGAAGCCGTTTCAGATGACCAGAGAGAGAGCTCTGCAGGAAGAGTTATCCGACAATGTAATGTGGCATGGATCTTTGACTACAAGGTTATTATTCTGCCCTTCAAGCCGTGCTCTGGGACATAGTTGTCGGTCTGAGACTTGCATGGGATAATGGCTTTAGACATGTTCCTCTCCAATCTGATTGTCTCGAGGTGGTTCGACTCGTCTACAAATATCAGTTTGGCACCTGCTCCTTGATCCGGTTCATTAGCAGGTCAAGCAACCGTCAATGGACAACACGAATTGAATGGGTTCCGTACGAAGCCAATAAGGTTGTGAATGTCCTCGCTCGACTCTGACCTACAAATATCTCTTCCTCGACTGTTGTGGAACAGATTCTCAAGGTCCTCCTTACATAAAGACTTGATGTAATTTGTTCCTCTTTTAATTAAAAAAAAGGTTAAAACTCATGTATTACGCTGAAATATAAAATTGATCTTTATATCTTAGTTTTATGAGGTTTTGAATTTTTATATTATTTTTGGGATAAAGTATTTAAAGGATCTCCTTATTTTAGGGTACTTCTTTATTAAGTCTTTGATTATTAAAAGTTATAAAATAATCGTGAACTACATAATGTTATTTTATTAAATCCCTCAACTATTAAAAAATTATAAAATGGACATTTGATTATTCATTATGTTTTAGACTCGTTATTTTTGCTTAAATTTAACGATTTTCTAAGCTAAACATTAACCTGATGACTGAGATATGATAGTCGTTTGAGACTTTACGATCACACTTTATCATATTATAACCATTAGGTTAATGTTTAGTTCAAAATACAATAAACTTTTTAACGAAAAAAATAAGTCTGAAACATAATGAATAGTCTATTAACTATTTTATAACTTATAATTGTCTAGGGACTCAACAAAACAACACTTTATAGCTGAAAGACCATTTTATAACTTTTAATAGTCTAGAAATTTAATAAAACAGAACCATATAATCAAAGGCCATTAGTGTACTTTACACTTTTTTATCTGAAAATTTGATCTTTAACTTTAAACCATGTTTCTATATTGTCAACTTTATTATTGGAAGTTATTTATCCTACTTTCATAGTCTTTGCAGCTCCTTGTTTAGACAAGCAACCATCGCTTGATGCAGTCAATAGAGGAGTGGAAGGACAAACAAAATGATAACAATTGCTTCAATGAAACACAATCTCACATCTGGAGATGAGGAAGACGTGCTTCATTATATAGGGCAGTTAAAGGGTTTAGGGTTTTATAATTTAATCATATCATCGGTTTAGAATTCTAAAATATAAAAAATATAAGACTAAAATTAACTAAATTAAAATATAGACTAAATCCATGAATTGTGTATAGTATAAGGACCAATAACAGATTTTAACCAAAAACTGGCCTCAGATTTCAATATAAATTCTAGGGAAGAGAAACCTAAAAGCTGAAAAGAAATAGAACAAAGCTACAATATGACTGTAAATACTTTATGCCAAGAAGCAAATAACACTCTTTACTGATATGTTTTTCCCTACAATCTCACTCCAAATCTAAGACCCAACGAATTTTCCTTAAATACATTATCAGATCAAATAAGTAAAAATCGAAAGTGTACGCTATTCGGTCCTTGGTTACCTTTTTTAGTATCCATTGGAAGGTCGAACTACCGCATAGCCATTGATGCCGCATGCCTCGTTAGAATACTCTTGGCTGTAGTATGGATAACTATCACCGTATGCATTCCTCACACCGAGTAAAGATAGATTGGAAGAAGACTTTGGCCACTGGGTTGGGACCAAACCATCCATTTGTCCATTGGGGTAAGGTATGGGGCTAGCATGCGGAATAAATTCCCTAGATGTATCGAAATGGTTGCCCGAGGAACTTCTGTAACCTTGTTGGAACCCATCACGGAAACTCCGTGCTCGGTCAAACCTGCATTCACCACCCGAGGATCCCATCTCACCCGACATGCGCAAATTGGATGGAAAAGAAAGCTGCCGATTTAATAAATGTGATCCATTACCAAAAGAATGGAACCCTGATCCCGCCCTAACTGATTTCCCAACATTGTGCTTCTCATCAAGCAAGTCGTTGATAATATCAAGATGTGGAAACTCATCTCCCAATACGCCTTGAAAATGATGTCCGGATGTAGATGCTGGAAGCTCAGCAAAGAAGTCTTCCCGGGTTCCATTACACTCAGACTTGTACAAGTCACGATTTTGGATCTCACTCAGCAATGAAGGATTAGTTCTACTGCCATCCCTTCGAGAACTCTCCAACCATTGGGGTGCATTTGGCAAAGTATCCCTAGTTGCCATGCCAAACGGAAAGCAAGGCTGGGCAGATTTTGGCTCCATTTGGTCATAGCTCTGGGGTATATAAATCGGTGCAGATACCAAAGCAGATGGTTGTGAGTATGCCTGTAGTGGGTTGACTCCTGATATAGGAGAGTTGGGATGAGTGAAACCAGCTGAACTAGAAGCAATATGGTTACCCATTATGGCATTTCTGTAAGATTGAGGCACATAACCAGTAGCAGGTGATGGGTCAGGACCTAAACGGCCAGCTGCACTAACTGAACGAGCAAGAAAAGGGGTTGGTTGAACCATAGAAACAACAAGACCTGTTGACCTAGGACCAGGAATTAGAGGAGCACTCGATGGCCTTGACACCACAGCCACTTGTGGGGTCATAGGTTTCTCAGTTGGTCCGGAAGCTTCAGCTCTCTGAATCTCTGATTTCGATATACCAGCCATTTGGAATGATGTACTTGATGCGGGTTGATCACGCTGCTGCAAGCTGTTCAACGTTGCTCTGCTAACTTGCACAGGATCCGAACTGGCAGCACTCTCTGACCTAAACTGAGCAGTTGGTTGCAGCTTTCTCAGAAGGCCTCTTGGAGAGGATGGTATAGTAGCTGTCTTCTCTTTTGGTCTTTCTAAATCAACTTCTTCCTATTACATTGAAAAGATAACTGACAATTATATACAACTGTAACAGCAACCCAAAGAAAAATTAAGAACTAAGAGATCAATTAGAAATATATCAATATATTACCTTTTTAACCAACTCCTGCTCAGCCCACTTCGTCTGATCTGTCAAGGAGGAAACAGAAACCTCATACTCGGATTCAGCAGCCTTGCTACTTTCAGGAACATGATTACAGTCCCTTGCATCTGGTGTAGGACAAGAAGTCTGACTATTAGTTTCTGCAGTCCAACTACTGCCATCATTTGATATTTGGCTTTGCTCGTCCTTTCCTCTACAAATTTGAAAGGCCGGATTAGATTAATACATTTTCTTCGCATACAGACATGGAAAGTCCTAAGAAACACGTTACCTGCTTTGTGATTTTTTGTTTTGGTTGCTTGAAAATGAGTTCCATTTATAATGCCCATTCATTATCACTGATGGTACTGAGTCTGTTGAACACGTTGATGAACTATCATCAATTAAATATGCTCCTTTTATCGGTTACTCCATTCTGTACACATGATAGTCTGGTTGTGCCACTACTACTGGCATCTGTGGGAGGATGAACTTCCGATGTATCAGTATCCCAGTTAACAGGATTAGCATCTCTGTCTTCTGAATCGGGCTGAAGAACTTCAGCGGCACAATCAACCAAGTCAGAAACATCAGAAACATCACATGGTAAATCGGACTTTTCAGGCACTGGCTGCACCTCCACCATTATAGAGGCTTCCTTATCATCATCTGAGTGGTTTTCTGGGTGCTTCTCCTCTGTTGCCACATTAGCCTTTTCCCTCCCTTTATCTTTGCCTTTACGATTATTCCGTTTTTGCTTGGCCTAACATAAGCAGGAGAAAATGTGTTGCATTCAGAAGAAAAGGTGTGTTATCTACGCTACGTTCTTTCAAAATGGAGGTAAAACAAATACACCTCAAACTGCTTCCAAAACTAAATTAGGGATCTTTATGACAATCACCAGAAAACAAAATTGGGAAAATGTAAACCTTATTTCACTTCATTTCTTGCACTAAGGTGGTCCAAGGAGAGCATAAATTCTAATATTTACAAACGAGCCCACCGTGCCAAAGAAAAAAAAAGATATATACCTGTTTTTTCTTTGCTTTTTTCTCCTTTTCAGATGCACCTCGTTTGGTCTTCTGCTCAGCCAGCCATTCAGCTTCTTCACGAATAAGTTCTTCTTGCCTCTGAAAAGCAACAGCTTCCTGGTAGGCAACTTCTATCTTGTTGCTGAATGTAAGGGAAGAATTAGTGCATAAATATGGGTATGAACAAGTAAATATCATTCTTAATATCCTACAGAGATTGCAGCATTGAAGTTTGGGTTTGGGATACTACTGAAATTAGGAACCTCTCTCTCTAGTATGCTGACCAAAACAATATATTTAAAATAATCCAAAGCCATGATGAACTGCATTACCAGCTGAACGTGTCCACAAAATCTACCCGAAATTAAGACAATAGAGAACTTAAGTTTACTAAGACATTGACCTTTCAGACAGAAGGAGAAGACAATGCATGCTTGTGCAATCACGACTCCAGATAAGTGGATATAGACATGTCTACTGTAAAAAATGCACAATCCCAAGTCCGTTTTTTGGTTCAGAAGAGGTAAATTGATTTATTAAAGGAACTGCAAGCCAAACTATACTGTGAAGGGAGAGCAAATGCATTTTAGTCAGCAAAAGGAAAGCTCTAAAGACAAATTCTGTGACTGCTCAAAACTAAAACAATGTCTTTGCCATCACAAATGTTATAAAAAAAATCAGTTAAAATTTGCATTTTTAAAATCAGAAGAAAATGTTTAGGAAACTACAGGAGTCAACGAAGCATTTAAGTTATATAGCAGCTCTTGTCGAATATTTACCCTCATTAGTGAAGTGTCAGTCTATTACTTGATTGGCCAAACAAGGAAATAAACCGTTCATGAATCATCTGTTTATACATGCACATAAATAAGCGGCCAATCTTAGTTATAATTAGGACACATAATGGGTTTCCACAAGGAATAGAAAATGTATGGAACCTGAATATATATGAGCAAGAACAAATATTTCCACTGTCCTGCGACCCAGTTCTGTAAGATGCCTTTCATCACGCTCAATTGAATCTTTGTTGAAATCCTCTCCAGAATTCCCATCCTACAATAAATGAAAAGGTTTGCTGAGCAAGCAAAAAGACAACACGATTTTCTTATATAAAAACAAATACAAATTCACGTCAAGAGTCAAATTTCTGTTATTTGTTGCTGTAAAATACAATAACAATATGGCAGGCCAGGGGCTTGAGCAATCTTTCTAAGAAAATCATATCGGAACAGAGCAGTAGCTTCCAGAGAGTAGAAAGTATCCATTTTTATAGACCGAAATCATGCATTTGGAAACTTTGTTAAAAATTCCACTAAATATGTTTTCAATAGTTAAGAAATTTCAAAAGTGGAACATTCACAAACTACTCTATTAGCTTAAACCAAATGTCCTTACTCGTCATAACCTACCATCAATATTTAGAAACATACCTTTGTTCGGTTCTGAGGACCTTTCTCATCTTTCGGAGGTAATGGTTCCAAAGCTGCCCTTTCTAATAGTAGCAGCACATCATCCACTAATACAAACATATCTTTTTCCACACGAACAATTGGAGCTGGCATTTCTTCAGCATCCAATAATTTTGACTTCACTTTCTTGCTCTTACTCTGTCTTTCAAGGGCCTTCAACCCACTATAGAGTGAATCCATTACCAAAGTAGATGCCACATCCTTCTCTATAAAAAAGTGCTTCACAACTACTTTCAAAATAATATCTTTTTTCTCCCTGGACATTCGACCCCTGGAATTTTGGTCAATCCCCAACCAGAAAGCACTAAAGCTGCAACAGTTTCAAAAGGCAGCAAAAGGATAAATGCAATGACCCAACGAGAAACAAAATCATCAAATAAATGTCATCCAAATTCCGAAACATTCATAAGAAAAGAAAATATTGATATTAACTAAATAAAAAATAATTGGGGCCAACTTTAAATCATATGGTCAAGGCAAGGAATATGACGCTACAACAAAGAGGAAAAATGTAGGTAGAAAATCAGGTATAATAATAGGTACCGCAGAAACCAATTCCTGGGAAAACTTTCAAACATGACATATCATTCAAGTAAAATGCTGTACACACTAACTGATATTAATTGATCTACGTGAATAATAAGTCATTAAATGTATTGATTATAATATCATTTACCTTGACCACTTAGCTTTGTCCTCTATCAACTTCCCTAGATTTTTTCGTCTGTCATCCAAGAAACGGCGACAAATTTGCTCTACATTTGTCAAATATACCCTAACAAGTTCTCTCCTATACTGACGATCAAGGCAACGAAAAGGTCGGTCTTCTTTCTCCCTACAGATTCAAAACGAAATATTCAATTTGCTTATCAAGATGGAAAATATTAAAAATAAATAAATAAAACAGACTACACAAATTAAAACCACAAATCAACTTGGCTGTAACATACCAAGGCCATAATTTCAGAATGAGGAAACAACTCCATGCAAGGAACCTTGTTATACTATACTGACCGATTACTAATCCAGCTTCTTCGTCAAAGATATAATACAATGGCAGAGTAAAACAATTATCAACCAAAAGTTTCACCCGAGTCTTATATTTTCTGAAAACTGGGATTGCAAAAAAGTCGTATTGATAAGCATGATGAACGGGAATTCAAACTCTATATTTAATCTACTACTCATAAACAGCATGAAGAAATGAAGATCAGCATGAAGGAACACTTGCCTAAGCATGGAATGAAACACTGCATGCAGAGGCTTGTTTATAAAAATTTACTGAATACCTGATAACTTGAACCTGAGCTTTTATTATTAGTGTGTCAGATTCAATAAATCCATCATAAACTTTTGAGAGCTCCATAAACTTTTTCCACCCCCAGTCATGCTCTTTCTTCCAGAAGCGATGTAAAGTATCTGCAATCCACAGCAAGTTATTTAGAGTTCATGATCTTAGTTGGCCCTACTTAAACTATATATGGACCAGCCAACCTGAATATTTTGATTTCTTAGGATCTTTATTTACAACAGCTATTGTAAACTGTGCAAAATGACTCCAACCTGTCTCAGAATAAAGCAATGGACCACATAAGTTCAACAACATTTCGCAGGAGATGATAATAAATCCGATATCAAGATTCACTGATGCCTGAAAATACCAAACCTGGAAGAAGCTTGTCATGATTAGCAACACAGAGGAACAATGAGAGATGATTGCAGACATCGCAACCTTGTGGATAAATTAAAATGTACCTATCAAGTATCAACAATGGGAAGCAGCTGAAGTCAAAACTAAGGAATTTTCCCTGATACAAAGCCATATGTTTCTTTTCAACCAACAATATAAACTATAAAGTTTAGAATGTTAATCTTTCCGTGTACAAGCAAATTTACTCCACCTACAACTCCAAAATGATGTGAAAGAACAGGAATTCCATAATAAAAAATTGTGAACTATGAATTTGACAAAGCAAAGTAAAAACATAACAGCCAATGATATATAAACCCATACCACTTGTAGCCACCAACTTCAAACGCATTACTGCGAAGTTCTCTTTTGTTTATCTGCAAAAATTTCTCAATCTTCCACGTATACTTTCCATATAATTCAGAGGGATTTGGCCCTACAAATAAGCGAATTCAGCTTAATAAGTTTTAATCATAAAAATAGGAAGAACAGCAATAACTTATTCCAAACTATTAATACATAACATATATGGAAATATAAAAAAAATGTGGTTGAGGTGTCTTCTTAACAATTATTCCCTAGCCAGCTTAATTTGTGCACCCATTAAAAGAAATAAACTCTTTAATAAGTTTCAATTATATATAAAAAAGAACAAAAGCATATTCCAAACATTTCAGACTTTAAAATGGAATGTAAAAAAGTACTGGTGGAGAAAACTTATTGATAAGTATACCTTAGCCAGATTAATTTCCACTTTTAGTGCACTCAAATAGTTCAGAACAAAAACCATCTTTGGCAAGTTAGCCTATTCACTGCTTGTGTTGTTTAATCCACCATTCAACAATGAGTTGGAGCTTGAAAAATATTAATTTATAGGAAAACAACAATAAACCAGTTAAAACCATCTGTGCTAATACTAATCTCTACAAAACTGTGGCTGCATTTAACAAGTTTCACTAACCTAATTCATCAATTGTAAGTAGTTTCTAGACATCTTTGGACCCTCAGCTGCATTCCAAAATACAGAGAGCAACAACACAATAGACTACATAAAACTGACAAGCTGATTTTCTTATCATGCCACATGTTTTTTATCACTTGTTTTAGACATTACAATGGAACATTTCATCATAAAGCTAGAATTGGCATTGTAATCATTGAAGATAAACAGGAAGTATAGAAACACATATTTAAAAGAACAAAGAGCATTCAACCGAACATAAATGAAATCCAAAAGCATACCATCATCGCCATCGTCAGAGTCCCAGTAAAGCGGCGAGGTTGAAGGTGTTTCATTTTCTACCTGCTCAGAAGACCGCCATTCTGCCAACGCTTCCTCTGATAGGTAATGCTGCCTGCTTGAAATCCCCTCAGAATACCTTCCCACTCCACAGCCCTCATTTGCAATCCCAGCCATTTCGAACCTAAAGCTCCTCACTTGTCTTCAGCTCCACCTGGCTACCCAATTAAAGACCCAGATAAGAAACCACTCAAAATTACTTGATTCATAAACCTCCCTTTGAAATGCAAAATAATTAAAAACATCATTTCCATATAGGCATATACCCTATACCCATTTTTTCACCAAAATATCCAATACCCAATACTGTGAGTCCGTGACTGCAATTGCATAAAAATTTCCCACCGTCTTTCATTAAATTTATCAAAATTACTCCCTAAAGCCAACTGATACGGCTAAGACTTTTATGTTATTGATATCAAAGTTCTACAAAAATTCAAATAATTAGCACAAATTCATAGAAAGCTTTCGAAGATGATCATTAACTCAATTAGACGAATTCAACCACTACAATCACTGAAAACGGATTAAATAAAACCCACCACTGACATACCAAAAAACGAAATAAAACGCTCACTAGAAATCACAGATAAAACCGATACTCTAGCTTCACAATGAACCCAATAGAATCTTATTATACAACCCATAATACCCATATATATATATATAACCCAATAACATGAATCGCAAGCCCAGTTAAGCCGCGATAGATAATAACGATCACTAGATTGGAAATCCAGATTATAATCAAACCCTAAAAAATTCTTTAAAAAAAATAAAAAAAAGGCGTAACTAATTAAAGAAAAATCAATAAGACTCCGACTACATAGCATAGATCGAATGGTGAAAACGGACCTGAGTCAACAGAGGTTTTTTCTTTCCTTTCTTTGCTGGTTTTGAATGGGGGCTTTGGCAGCTCTCTTGAGATTCTAGGAGAAAATGATAGACAAAGTATAAAAAAAGGAAGCAGCAAAAGAGAAGAAGCAAACCAAACAAAATTATAGTTTTATATATTAGGGTAATTATGGGTAGTAAACTAATAGTTTTGATTTTTAGCATCTAAACTTTAAATATTTAATTTTAATATTTCACGTTACTTTTGTTTTTGTTTCATTTTAACATTACATTCAAAATTTAACGTTAAGATTTGAACAGATTGAAAGTTTATGTACTAAAATGAATCAAAACTGATAATTTAGGTATCAAACGCGTTAAGTTTTTAACTGTAGGTACTAAAATTAAATGAAAACTAAATATTAGATATAATTTTAAAAAAATTAAAAAAATTTATATACTAAAATAAACTAAAACTGATAATTTAAATACTAAATACGTAATTTACCTCATCTATTTTAGTGACTTTTAAATACTGTAAATTCAGCTTTCTTGAATTACTGTTTATATTACTTTTATAGTTTCCTTTCACTTTTCTTATTTTTATAATACTTTCCTTATTTACTTTTATAGTATATTCTTTATTTTTAAATATTTTCGGTTATAATATTAGTTTACTATTATTGATATATATTTGTATTAATGGTGTTTATCCTTCGTTGTTAATAATAATATGATTAGTTTATATCTATCATTTATTCAAATCGTTTAATTAAATTTTTAATTTTTATCTTTTTATTTTTATATATTCATCAATGTTTGATCTATTAACTAATTAATGTATATGTTCATTATGAGAACGACTCTCCCAATTCAATCTCTTCATTCACGACGTTAGAGCTCGAATTTATTATATTAAATTTAGGTTTTATCCCATTATAAAAATGAGTTGTTATAGTATTTTTTTAATTTGAATTGATTAATTTATATATTTAAATAATTTTAAGAGAATATCAAATCTATATAATTAATTTATTTATATTTTATGACCTCTTCTAATATGTACTCTTTAATTGGAAGTGTGAAAACTTGCCATAATACATATTATTTATGAAAACAAAATTCAAAAAATATATATTTATTTATTCAAAAGATAAATACTTTGAAAACATAACAACTCAGTGAATATATACACATTCTACAAATAAAATATATTCAAAAAAATTAACTAATTAACAATAAATATATATACACCCTATAAACATAATTATTCAAATTTAAAATATTTTAAAAAAATCCCTTTATCAAAATAACCTGTAAAACCATACTCAGAAAAGGATCTCATCATTAGGGAAATGGGGTAAATTTTATATTTAGTACATAAACTATTAGTTTTGATCCATTTTAGTATTTAAACTTTCAAATTTTCCAAAGACATACCTAAAATTTAGTTTTTGTTTCATTTTAGTACCCTCATTCGAAATTTAATGTTAAATTTTGATTTTTTTTAATGTTTAGGTAACTAAAACGGACCAAAACTTATAGTTTAGGTACTAAATGTGTTAAGTTTTAATGATGAGATACAAAAATGAAACAAAAACTAAACGTTAAGTATGGTTTTTAAAAAATTGAAAGTTTAGTATTAAATGAACCAAAATTGATAGTTTAGGTACTAAATGTGCAGTTTACCTAAGAAAAAACTACCCCTTTAAAACAAAATTTAAGGCATCATAGACATGGAAAAAATCAAATAATAATGGCATTATAAAGATCAGTGCTTTTTTCAGCATCAATGGTTAAAAGCTTCAAAAATATAAGCAAGGAATTAACATTTGTAGACAATCAAAATACTCAAAACAATCCCTTCAAAATCACAAATTTGAATTTGACCACAGTATTTTCATTATAATAAACAGTCCACAAATAAAAGGGAAACAAAGAACATGAAGGCATTGGAACAAAAAAAAAAAGTTTAAAATCTTACCTTAAACCCTAACTTATTGGGGTAAAAATTCGATCGAATCGAGTTGAGTCAAAAAATTTCGAGTTATTCACGTTGATGAGTCAAATTTTATGACTTGAACTTAAAAAAAATTTCGAATTGCTTTGAGTTTGAGAAATTTGAGTCAAGTTATTCGAGTCGAGTTATTCGAGTTTTTATACAAATTTTGTTATAATTATATATAATATTGTACAAAGGATGAGTTTTAATTTTTTGACTTTCTCTAACCATATAAGAAATATATTTCTTCACATTCTTTTAACATTATAATGTTATTTAATATATCAAATACAATCTAAAATTATAAAATATATTTACAATATTATATTTAAAGGAGATATTTTGAGGTTAAAATATTGATAAGAGTATAAATGAGTCAAAGAATTGATGAGAAGAAAGAATTTGCAAATAATTGCAATCAAAAGATTAAATTGAGTAAAATGTAAAGTTAAAGGACAAAATAAAAAGAGAGAGTACATTTTTAGTAAAAAATAGGAATTGAAGTTACATAAGTATTCTATAGTGGTATACAAGCACGTGGTTCAAATTTGATAAAAAAAATTAGCTGACCCTTATTCCCAGATGTAATAGGGTAAGGGGGACGTAGGATAGTATGTTGCCCCCAACGCCAGGTTGAGAGCAGCTTCCGTGAGAGACCTCCGAATTATGAATTGCCCTTCGTGGGACTCGATCCCACGACCACAAGGTTAAGAGCCTTGTACTCTACCAACTGAGCTGGACAGGCAATTCTCAAATTTGATAAAAATCGGGCTTAAAATGAAAAAATGGATTGAAGAAATAACGAAATCATGAAAAGTTGAGCGACTAAATTGAAAAATAGAAAACTTGTTATCAAAAGAGGAATTGAAAGTACATATGAATTCTATGATGGTTTAGAACCATGTGGTTCAAGTTCGATAAAAATGGACTTAAAATGAAGGAAATTATGGACTAAATAATAAAGCTATCAAAATTCTCAATCAATTTTTTTTTGTTTTTCGAGTAATTAGATTTTTTTTAAAATTCCAACTCGACTCAAACTCGAAAACCAAATCGATAATTTGAGTTTACTCGAATTACTTGAATTTTTTTTAAAAAATTCAAGTCAAATCAAGTTTTGCTCATCTTTATTGACCACTTCTCTCCAATATCTACAACTGTCACAAAAATTCATATTTTATTGATCATTTATGTGATTTACCTTACAATATGTACTTTTAAAATTAATTACTAGTGTCTAATTTATTAATCGACTAATCTAAATTGAATTTTGAATTTTGTAGAGATCCAATATTAAGATAACCTTCTAATCTAATTTGTTTGTATTTGTGGACACCAATTTTCATCCATATATAATATCATATATATATCACATATATATATTACTTAAATAATATATTTTTTCTTTATTTTACAGATTCCAGGACCCGAACCAGTCAACAACCGTTTCAGCCCTCCACCAGCACCGCTTCTCACGCATCCAACAACCCATGCACCGGATTTCTCGGCACCAATATTACCAACAAACTACCCACCTAATAACCTACCACTATCACCACTACCTTACCACTCTCTGCCACTTCGCGAACTCCTCCACCTCCACACATTTATATACCACTTTTCTATACAAGAAAATGGTGGTGGATTTCTGGGGACAGCCCCACTCTTTCCATTTCCCCAAAGTCTAATCTGGTGGGGGAATTAATTATTTCCCTCTGCAAACTGGAAAAGACGCTTATCTTTAAAAGAACCACTGGCGCCGACAACGAATCCAACACCTTTCTTTTTCAACTTTGTCAAAGTAGCTTTACCTCAAAACCCATCCTAAAATTTGGCTCTCACCGCTCTCATATCTTCTTCTTCATCACTGACCAAGAACACGCACGATTTCATGGGCAGTGGCAACTTGTTACCCTCGACAGGGCTTTACTCAAACATGCAAGAATAATCGTGCTCGATGAGGCAAAAGCATCGGTTGATACTGCCACCAATAATCTCACACAGAAGATCATCAGAACAGAGTTCATGAATTGCACTGTTTGCACTATTGCACATCGTATTCCACCGTAATCGACAATGATCTTGTTTTGGTGTTGAGTGATGGTCGAGTTGCAGAGTTTGATACTCCGGCACGTCTCTTGGAGGATAAGTCATCAATGTTCCTAAAGTTAGTAACCGAGTATTCCTCTAGATCAAGTGGTACACCAGATTTTTGAAATAGATTGCAAGTCCAAAATTCTTCTTCCACTCGGGCATAAGGAGATGAGGGACTGTCCAAGAATGAACTTGTGTCACTGCTTCTTTCTCGCAGCACTCAGCTAACACAACGACAAAGGGAAATGGAAAATGAGAAGACCAAGCCATTTAACCAAAAATCCAAGGAGCATTTGGGGCCACCATGCTGGCAAATGACGTGGAGGAGGGTGTCTGGGACTGTTAGCACAAAATTAAAGATGCTAGGACCTTGGCTTGGGGCTACTGCTCGCGTGGAAGGGAGCTTCTGGGGCTTGTTGGTAGCAGCTGCTGGCGTGGACGAGCGTTGGGGATCACTCGGCGTGTGACTCGACTGTTAGGGGGTGGCTTGGGTGCTGATGTGCCTTCATCGTGGATGGGGGACTACGGGTGGCTGCTGAAGAGCCGTGGGAGTGCGAATGAAACCTTAAAAGGGTTTGTAGGTTTGTGATAGTAATAGGGTTTATTTTCTCTTTTAGTATATGTATTGTTTGATATTTTCTTATTTTTTTTCTTAATATATTTATTGTTATTTTCTCAATTTATCTATTTATTTATTTTTCTCTCTTCGATTTATTTAGTATTTATTTTTCAATCTAACATTTTTGACCTTTTTAGGGGTAATTCCAACCGATCAAAGGTAAGTAATTCGAATCGAATTTTTAAATTTCAATTTAAATTCTTAATTTTTGCAATTAAAGAAAACCGACAAATTAATTGGTACCGAAAGGGCGGTTCAAGGGTGCTAATCCTTCCTTAACCATAACCGACTCCCGAACCCGACACATTTCTGGTAAAACGCAGATCAGGTAAGATGGTGTCCGATCAACCTAAATAATTTTTTTTTAAATGATCGGTGGCGACTCCAAATCATTTTTTCTAAGTCGAAACCCAATTCCGGGACCACCCGAAAGACGGTTCCGACAGTACTTTTTCTTTTTCCATTATTAAACCTTGTTCTCATTATAGGATATTTTTTAAAAATATATATATATATTATTTCAAAAAATATCTTTTGAAATATTATAGAAAATAATTTATTTTATTTTATACATAAATTAAATAATTTTAACATTTTAAGTGAAAAAGAATCAATGATATGTCTTTGTCCATTTGTGTAGCAGACATTTATTGATCATCGAGGACATGCGACCATTCCACAACATAATTTTAACTTTATATTAAATTTAAAAAAAAAACTCTCTGTAATACAAAATTAGGAATAGTTAAAATAATTTTGGAATTATTTAACGTATAAAATTGTAAATATAATGATAAATTGTATTTTATTTTTCCCTAAAATTTACGATTCGGGTATAATTATTTTAAAACATTTTTATGTCCATACTTTTTATATTAAAATTAATAAAATGAAATGCATAATCGATTAAATATTAGATTAAATTCGTTGTTATTGTAATATATAAGAGGGAAAACTATTAAAGTAGGTCCTGCCCTCATCTTAAAATGGTGAAACTATATTTAAGTCCTTTAAAAATTATAAAACGGCGAATTTGCATTTGCTCGCTCTATCCACAGTTCTAAGTTATGCTTAGTTGCACAAATCAAGTGGTCTCTTATTGTCAGGGTCGGTATAATGAGTTTTAACGTCCTGGGCGAAATAATAATTTTATGCCCATATACTTATACTGTATAATAGACAAAACATAAATAATTTTTTTTTTAAAAAAATATATAATAGAAATTATAGTCAAACAATATCAATACTAATACAAACCAAAACCTACAATGCTACAAATATCACCTAAAATGATGCATTCGTGCATTTTTTGAAGCAAAAAACCTCTATTATTTTACGATAAGCAAGACTTTGTAAAAATTGACTTTCGATGCTTAGAATTGCTAATCCGTTCAATCTATCTTGAATCATCATGCTTCGAAGATAGGATTTCAAGATATTCAATTTTGAAAAACTTCTTTCCGCTGAAATAACCGTAACCGGTACCGTCAACAAAATTTTATATGCTATCAACACATTAGGGAACATATACATTCTTCTTGCAAACTCCATTATTTGAATAGATGTCCATGGACTTTCACCTTTGTGTGCTTCATCCGACAACATTTTATGCAAAATTTGTAATTCCATAAATAAATCTTTTATATCAATATCAAATTCTTCACCATTTGTCAAATTAGACTCAAGATTTAAACAATATTTTTTTAGTTCGTCATCAAGTAATGAAATTAACTTTGAACCATCAAACAAAGAACCAAATATAGACTCTAAATATATATCAATAGTGAAGAATTAATTAAAATAAATATTTTAGTTTAATCAATCATTTAGTCTCTGTTATTTATATATTCTCTTAATCTAGTCATATTTTTAATAAATTAAAATAAATTTAATTCTCCAATTGAATGATAAAACCTGTCATTTTTGCAATATTTTTTTATATATTAACTTTAAAAAATATTTTTATATTAACTTATTAAATATATTTTTATTAACTTAATTTTATGATATTTTATTTTTAATTTTATTTAAAAAAATATATTTTATTTTAAAAGTATTTTGAATTTAATATAAGAATAAAATATATTTAATAAATGACATATGACATCCTTTGATTGAAATATTAAATTTATTTTAATATATCAAAGGTATGACTAAATTGAGATAATATGTAAATAACAATGATCAAATGTGTGTTTATACCAAAATACCACGTCACCCAATATGTTAGCTATTAACGACAGTTAACATGTGGTGATTATATCTTAATTAAATAAAGACGGAAGTGATCATAGCTTAATTAAATAAAAACGAAAGTGACCATATATTATTTTTTTGAAATAAGTGAGGAAAAATGGATAAAACACAAACATAAGTGATCAATCATGTAGTTAACCCAATATAATAACTAAATGTTTAAATTTAAAAAGTAGAGTTGTTGAATTTCAAATATTCAAAGAGTGTCGGGACTCAGAGTAGGGTTAAACCTTTTTCATTCGTTATTTAACGTACAAACAGAGTTTTATTTATTTATTTATTTATTTATTAGTTTGTCACTTTTCACGAAATGACCGTCCAGCTTAGTTGGTAGAGTGCAAAGCTCTTAATCTTGTGGTCTTGAGATCGAGTCCCACGGATGGCATTTCATAATTCGGATGTCTCCCACGGAAGCTGTTTTCAACCTAACGTTGGGGGAGCCTACTATCCTACTTCCCCCTTATCCCATTACATATGAGAATACAGATCAATTAATTTTTTCACGAAAATGAAGCATCTCTCTCTTTGTTAATTCTTTAATTTTTTTATTCATCCATTGACCAAAATTTTATACATTTTTCTATCTCGATTTTATGCAAGAAGAAGATATTTTAGTTGCGTATTTAATAGTGTTTAATTTAACCCTTTAATGATAGTTATGGATCATTTACTCTCAAAAATTAAAGATTAATAATTATAGTAATTTACTATTCTAAAAAAATATTCATTAATTTTTTTAATAAAAATTAATCTATTAACTTAGTTATTTTATGTATATATTTTATATTGATTTGAATTTAGATTACGATTAGAAAAATTAAAGAATATAAAAAATAAAAATAAAAACACAATTGGAAGTTAATAATGATGTCCAACTCAAACATGCTGTCCTGGGCTAAGGCTCATCTGACACATGTATTGGGTCGGGCTTGCTTATTGTTATTTTTTGAAGATCCGAGTTTGAGCATCATATATACTAAGTGTATGAGCGTTCAATGTCGAAAAATTAAGAGTTTATATTTGAGCATATATTACTTTGAATTTACCACATAATAATAAAAAAGAAAGTTATGCTTATTTAATAAAAATAAAGTTATACATATGAATGGCAACGGATTGGATTGAAGTTTTGGTCAACCCAACTTAACTCAAGAAGCATATACTCTTCACTTTTTTAGAAGCATATTTTTTCTAACCTAACTATACCAAATATATATATATAATTAAACAATAATAGTAAGGTCAAAAAAACTTTTTACCTTAATTCGAACTCGAATCGAACAATTTCAATCTCGCTCTTTATAAAATTTGAACCGAACCCGTTTTCTAAAATCCAACCCTATCAAATCATATCGAATTAAAATTTATCATATTCGAATTAAATTACAGCCGCAATATATGACACTATGCCTGAATTTCCATGTTTGTGTTAGCAAAATCATTGTCATTGGAATTTAAACGTCTCTTCTACTATGCTTGAATTTCCATGTTGTGTTAGCAAAATCATTGTCATTGGAATTTAAACGTCTCTTCTACATATATTTGAGGCTCTATACCAAACCAAGCAATCATCATTTATCCATGGAGAAATCTCTTCCTCTCCATCTACTCCATGCAAACAGCTTGACCATAATCATCAACCGATCACACTTAATCCTCCATTTTATAGCCATACTTCTTCTGATTCACTACAGGCTTTCCTTCTTTTTCCAACACCCCACGCTTCCATGGCTTCTAATCTTCGTCTCCGAGTTGCTTCTCTCTCTATCATGGCTCCTTTGGCAATCCACTCGATGGCGCCCAGTTTACCGGACCGTCTTCCCCGAGAGATTGCCGCCCAACGACGAGCTTCCTGCTATTGACGTCTTTATTTGCACCGCCGATCCCAACAAGGAACCCACCGTGGAGGTTATGAACACTGTGATATCCGCCGTTGCCATGGATTATCCACCGGAAAAACTTCATGTTTATGTTTCCGACGATGCCGGTTCTGATGCGACTTTGCGTTGTGTGAAGGAGGCTTGGAACTTCGCCACGTACTGGGTTCCGTTTTGTAGGAAATATGGTATCGACACCGGGTGCCCGGAAATATATTTTTTAAACTCGAGAGTTGAGGATTACGAGTTGAAAGATTCCGAGTTTAAGCAAGACGATGGAAAGATGAAGGTAACAATTTCGACTTGTATATAATCTTTTGATAAGGTGAGAATAGGGATGTACATGAGATTTGAACTCGACGGGTTTCGACTCGATCTGATCTGATCGAATCCGATTTTTTTAAAAAAATTGGGTTCAAGTCGAGCCGAGTCGAGTTTTTTTTAAGTTAAGTTTGGGTTTAGGATAAAAATACTTGATCTGACTCAAAACAAATTATAATTTTATTTTATATATCTAGAGATAATTACAACAATATCCTTTTATATATTATTTTCTTTCAATTAAATTTATATTTTTATTGAATAAAAATAATATTTTTAATAAATATATTATTTCGGATTGTGTCAGATGGAAGGGGTATATTTTCAGATCAGGTCGGGTGGACTGGAAATCCGACCCAACCCTGACCTAAACTTTTATGTAAAAAAAACATACTGACCATGAACATGAACTGAGAGTCATCATTGACCTAAACTTTTATGTAGAAAAAAACATACCGAGATTAACTTTTTGCATCCATTCATCTACTCTAAAAATATAAAAATATTTTCAACATTAATATTTATTTGAAAATTAAATTTAAATAAACACATATATTAATAACAAAATAAATTATTTTAAACAAACACTAAAGACAAATACATTTTTAACATGTAGCAAAAATATGAGGTCTTGAAGCAACGACTGAAGACAATTGTACAACATAGAGATGTAGCCCTCAGCACCAATGCTCGTGACCACCCTTCTATTATTGAGGTATTCTTTTTCATTGTAATTTATTTATTCATGTCTTATTATTAAAAATAGTAAAAAATAATTCTATTCAATGGATTTTTATTTTATTAAATTATTTTGTAGGTTATAAATGAGCATCCGAAAGAGGAAATGCCTCTACTTGTTTATGTGTCTCGTGAGAAGAGGCCTTCTCATCATCATAGTTTCAAAGCCGGAGCCCTCAATGTCCTTGTATGTCACTTTCGATCTCTTTAAGTCGTATACGCGTGTCTTTGTGTGACCGAAAATGTTGATCGTTCGTATCGTTTTCATGTTGTGTTTCGTTCGTTTTTAGCTTCGGGTCTCGGCGATGATGAGTAATTCTCCGTATATACTCGTGCTCGACTGCGACATGTACTGCAGTGACCCAACATCCGCTAGGCAAGCAATGTGTTTCTACTGTGACCCTCAGACATCTCCTTCTTTAGCATTCGTGCAATTCCCTCAAATGTTTCGGAATATCTGCGGCGACGACATCTACGACGGAGAAATTCGGGCTACATTCAAGGTTCGTGATTAAAATATCATGCAAAATGTATGTGCATGTATGTTGAGATTGATGTTTTAATTTGATGAAAATGAGTTCAGATATATTGGCCTGGATTAGATGGAGTCGGAGGACCGATCATAGCGGGAACGAACTTTTATATGAAGAGAGAGGCTTTATTGGGTAATTTCAGTAAGCAAGGTTAGTAAATCGCTATTGATGACCCAAACATTTTGATTTTAGTACCCGTTAAAAATTTAACGTTAACTTTTCAAGAAAATGAAAGTTTATGTACTAAAACAGAACAAAACTGATAGTTTAGATACTAATTGCGTTAAGTTTCTAACGACAGATACTAAAATGAAATAAAAACTAAACTTCATGTATGAATTTAAAAAATTGAAAATTTATGTACTAAAACGGATCAAAACTGATAGTTTATGTACTAAATGTGCAGTTTATCCTATTTTTTTAGTGCATGGTAACTTTAAAATGTCATAACCAGTGATTTGTTAAAATAGACCTGATGACACTGAAGAGAAGGTTTGGTCCGTCCACGGAGTTCATTGAAAACCCTACTCGAAGATCATAAACCTAATTCCATAATCGACGGGGAATCTTCAAGGATGTTGCTGGAAAAGGCCAACGTTTTAGCGTCTTGCTCTTATGAAAACCAAACAACATGGGGTACAAAGGCAAGTATACATGAACCCTAAACCAAATACACAAACGTTTCGGATTATATAATCATAGGCACGATGCAAAATTAGCCCTCAATATCTATTGGAATGGCCACTTTAGCCCCTATTTTCATGGAGATTTTAACTCTTGACGTTTCAACTTTTGGTTAAAATGTTTCAGGTTGAATTAAACCATTAATTGACTAATGATTAATGTATGTTGCCGATGTGATTTTTTATGTGTTTAATTGCTGACGAATCACATACGATGTTATTACCTTAGACATGGCATGTCAAGTGATATGACATATGACATATCATTATCTTGAGTGATGTGACAAATGTCACATACTATATTGAGTGATATGGTATATGACAGATTATCACATGACATGACATATACCACATCATTACATTGGATGATATGACATATAATACGTTAGCGATTTAATACATGTGAAAATGTCACGTCTGCATCATGTGATGTATGATAGTCAACTAATCGGTTTCCATCATACATTGAACATTTTGACTAAAAAATGAAGCGTTGGAGTTAAAGTGCTCCAAAAAAATAAGATCAAAATGTTCATTTGAAAAAAAAACATTGAGAGTTCATTTTGGTATTATGCCATAATCATATGAATGAATGTGATTGACCTTCATTTAATGTACATGCATATGCAGGTGGGTTTCTTGTACTTCTGTGTGTTGGAAGATTACTTCACAGGATTTACTTTACATCGGAAAGGCTGGAAATCTGTGTATCTTTACCCTAAAAGGCCACAATTCTTAGGAACAAGTACCACAAACCTGAATGAAATGTCAATTCAGTGGACGAGATGGATGTCTGGATTGGCTAGTGTTGGAATTTCTAGGTTTTGTCCTCTCATTTATGGACCCCTAAACATGTCATTGGTTCACCTTATGGGGTACTCAGCACTTGCATTGGAGCCTCTTCTGCAATGCATCTCGCTCTGGGGATTTGCTCTTATACCACAGCTTTGTCTTTTCAATGGCATTCCTTTGTACCCAAAGGTAAAGTATTGGCATTTGATCCAGTTCTTTAGGTCAAATTCTATAAAAAGTTAGGGTAAATCACACCATTCATTACTTGGTCACTTAAAAATTTTAATCGCTCAACTTTTGAATTATTTCTTTTTATCACTTCATTACGATATGGATTACTTGAATATTATTTTTAATATAATATTGTAACTTGGGGTGTGGCAGTCAAAGGTGAGAGTGGGTGGATGTTGTAATTTGAGATTTAGGATTTGGGTGTATAGTTTATGATAAGATTTTGAGATTTAGTGTTTGGGTTATTTGATGTTACAATTTAGAGGTGACAATGTCGATGAGCCACTGTTCGTCGGTGTGACGGAAAGGTCGTTGAGGGTAAGGATGGGGTGGAGTTTACAATTTAAGGTTTATGGTTTAAGTCTAGAGACATATGATTGAGGTTAGGGTTCTAATTCAAGGTTTAGGAATATAATTTAGAATTTAATTGTATTTTATTCTAATCTTATGTGGTAAAGATATATTAATAAAATATGTCACGTAATAAAAAAAAAGTCGAAATAATTAAAATATGAGCAATTCAAAAATCAAGTTATTAAATTAAAATTATTTAAACTTTAATGATAAGAATATGAGTGAGAAGATAGTTAAGTGAATAGTATAGTTTACTAAAAAATCTATTGTATATTTATTTTTTTAAAACATGTGATGATGTGACATATTTAGGTTTCGGATCCGAGTTTCTACATATTTTCAACGATATTTGTATCGTCCATTTCGAAAAGTTTATACGAAACAGTTGTCACAACCGGCGGAGAATTTCGGACATGGAGAAACGAATGGAGATTATGGATGATGAAATCAGTAACATGTGCTACCTATGGAAGCTTGGATGCTGTTCTAAATAAGCTGGGCATGAAAGACGCCAGCTTCTTGCCGACCAATAAGGTAACCGATGATGAACAAGTTAAGCTGTACGAGAAGGGCGTCTTCGATTTTCGAGCAGCCACCATGTTCGTTGCTCCGCTGGTTACGGTCATCCTCGTAAACACTGCAGCACTGGTCAGGGCTTTTGTCAAAGCTTTGGTGGTTGCTGATGGATACTGGGAACAGATGGTGGGACAAATGTTTCTTTCGTTCTACATATTGGTTTCGAATTATGCAGTCATCGAAGGGATGGTAATAAGGGGAGACAAGGCAAGTATTCCGCTGTCTGTTACTTTGTTATCTGCTGTGTTTTCAGTGTTCATCATGTTCATTGGATCTGCCATGTTGTGTTAAATTATGCATGTATTGTAAGAATTTAGTCAAGTACAATGAGTATTTCATCAAAATATGACATGTATCTTATGAAATATTTTGTAGGATTATTAAAATAAACTTTATATTTATATTAGATTACATTTATACTTTTAGATTGATTATTGTTGTAACGTTTTTTTCAAAACGAAAACGATTTTTATTTTTAAATTTAAAAAATTTCGTATATTTTGAAAGTCGAATAAATTTTAAATTGATTGAATTTGGAAAAGATTCGGAGTCACTATCGACCTTTGGGTTAGGTAGGTCGAGTACCTAGAAAACGTCTAAAAATAATTTATATAGAAAATTATTTTTAAAGACAACTTGGTATACGCTTACCAAAAATTTATTTTTTTAGGGATCGAAAGTCGGTTACGCGTGGGGAATGGTAAGCACCCCCACGTCGCCCAAAATTAGTACTTAATCGCCCATACTTCTTCTTGGTAGTGGAAATAAAATGTTACGATCAAAAATTATCTCACACCTTATTTTATCACCTATCAATTAATTTATTTGAACTTTAAAGAATATTCCATATTTTGAGAAGAGATCACGAGATTTGCACGTCCTCCAATGAAAAGATTATCTCATCGTCTTCCCTATACGAAAATATTCATTTTATTAATTATCGAGGTCACATAGCAAACATGAATAAAAATTAAATTCAACCTTATGATAAAGACATGCATACCACCGTTATTATTTAAAACAATTATTCATTATTTTATTAAAAATACTCGATTATTTTAAATTCGTTATCGTCCGAATGTCGTATTGGATTGTACTACCTCGATAGGTAGCACTTTCCATGCCTATTCTACAAAATTCATTCTTGAAAATTCATACGGGTACGAAGTAGCTTAGTGATGATTATTATCGAATTTTAAAGTACGAACTAACATATTTAATAATTCACATTCATATACTCTCATACGTTAAAACTTAACATGCGACTAAAAGCTATAGACACATTATTTACTATGAATTTATACTATACTATTAGTGTCATACAATATAATAGAAGAAATGCAGTGTAAATATAGAAAATAAAATATAATAATAAATAGGTAAATACTAGAGAAAATAATGTAAACAAACGAAGCAGAAAATCACAGATTTTTAAAAAATATATATATGGAAAGTGAATCAATTCTTTAATTAAAAAAATATTTGAATTAAAATTAAGAGAATAATGTTTAATGTAAACCTATCAAATAGCAGCCAGCGTTTGATCTCTAATAGCGATGTAGTCCTACGCCAGCCCAAGTTTGGTTCCATCAATCTAACGTCTTCAGAGAGTCCGAGTGTAGAATTGTCATCTTTTAGAGTAGTTGAAGAGGGTTTCTTGTCTAAGTTTCCTTAATCGGGTATTTCTGTGTTTTCAAGTGATGAGGTGATGACAAATAGAATTAAAAGGAAGCATAGGAAATTTTGCTCTTTATTGGATATTCATGAGAAAGTTTTGTCGAAAGCTGAGAAAAATAGAAGAGGTCGAGCATTGAAGAGATTAAATTTGCTAAAATTTAATCTTAATTCATCTGAATTATCTGGTAGTTCTCTATCAGATTCGGATTTGAAGAAAAGGTGGGCTGCTTACGTTGAAAAGTTTTTCGTTTGAAGCTTATCGCTTCTCATCAGACTTGATGTTTCTTGGTAGTCTGATTCAGGCAGTGTAGTTTCTTTATAGCATGGCGAGCATTATTCCGAGGGTCGGATTGGAGTGCTTTATTGTTTTATGTAATTGAGAGCTCTGGCTTTCGTTTTATTCCACCTCATGGTACATTCTTTTTCCTTCAATTAGGTTTAGAGAGGTTTTTTAATGAGGTTCATGGGGTGGTGAACCTTGTATATTTTCAATACAAAGTACTTATCTTTCAAAAAAAATAAACATGTTTCTTGCATAGTATGTATATTTAAATATTACCATTTAGAGGTAAAAATCTCTTCTTTTCTCGTTCTTTTTTGTTTGAAGGTTGAAGGCCATAAATTCCATCAATGGTGAAGGTTGAAGGCAACAAATTCCATCAACAACTTTTAAAAGCATGTGGGCTATTAGTATGAGTTGCTGTTAGGTTGAAGGCAACAAAGAGATGGGTGGCTGCCCATTTAATTGGTCCCCACTCACCCAAAGCCCTTCTGCCTACCCATCACTATAACTGCACAATAACTACTATATTTCATTTTTAAGTATCAATTTATTCGAGCGGTTAAAAATTATTATTTTTTTAGAGGTCATAAGTTATAGCACTAAAACTATAGTAGGATGATTGAGCGTTCGTTGTCAAATTAATACTTAAATTGTTATTGTTTTTAGAGGTCATAGGTTCAAACACTAAAAACTATAGCTTATGCAGTTGTTGAATAATGTGTGACATCTTATTCAACACATCTTATCCAATGGGTAAGATGTCTGATTCAATCAAATTTTTTGAATTATACATGATAATTCAATTCGGGTTAATATTTTTAAAGCATATAAACTTAATGCAACCTCTTAGGTTCGCCCCAGACGTTACGACCAGATCTCGTCGATTGCATATATTACCTAAGACAATTAGTAGTTACGACTGATAAAATTCTACCGTAACATCTGAGCTGAGTCTAAAAATCACACTTAAAGCATCACAAAAAGAAATGGTGCAAGTAGGCATATCTATTGATGGCAAGGGGTGTGGAGGGCAAGGATTTGACCCCTTTTGTCTAAGACACATGGGGTGTGTATACAAGCATGTGGGAGATGTTTAGGCAAATGTTATTGTGCATGGAACCCCTCCACCATCAAGTACTTTTGCTGAACAATAACATGTACCATTCAAAATATCACGTGTAATGTTACAACATTATTATTATTATATATATATATATAACCCGAAATTTAATTAGTTCATATAATCATTTTTAAATATTTAAGATAAAATCAATATAATCGGGACTCAATCTTAATCAAAATATAATTCAGATAAATAGGTAGGACAGAAATTCACACGTATATAAATCTATGATAATGAAACTTAAACCTAAGATACCATCTATTCTAGGGTCTTAACCTTGACATTGAACCAATACATTATCAGCTCAATCTTTGATTAATTATAAATAATTGAATCAATTTTAAATTTATTTAGATTAATCAAATCTAATTATCAAAATCTAATAATTCATATGATTTAATATCTATAGAAGCTTACTAACAGAGTTGATTCAAGTGATAAGTAGTTTGATATCGCTTAAGTAAGATCTCGAGTTCGAATTCTTATGCATGCAGAAAATTCATGCTGGAAAACTCACCCATTAAAACTAGATGTGCAACCCGAGTCAATCTGAATTAGTCAGAACGATATCTTAGAACGGAAGGATAACAAAAAAAAATCTAAAAAAGCTTGAATTTTGTTTGGCTTGAAACGATGTATAGCCCATAGAAATTTGAGAGCCCTTTATACTAATACAATGTATCAAAGGGGTATTTTTTTCCACCCTTTTTCTTTTGGGGACCAATTGTTGGGTAAGGAACTAAAACTCAACAATCCCTCCATAAAGTTATAATAATAATAATAAGTCTCATTTTTATCTAATTATCTAAAATATTCAGTCAATCTAAGTGGGTAACGTTTGCAACGTTACACTTTTAGGCCTTTCTTTTAAATTCATTCGTTAAGTGATACATGTTGCACTCAAGTAATTTGAAAATTCTATTTTTTTAAAATATAAATTTTTAAAATTTTATAAAGGCGACCATGTAATTTAACTGTAAAATTTAACGGCGGCCACGGTCTAGACACCTAAAATTATAACGTTAGAAACGATAAACACATATATTGATCGAAAAATAGTTTAGTCATCTAAATGGGAAATTTTTTACAGTTCGGCCATATTAACCCTAATAATAATAATAATAATAATAATAATTTGAGTTTAAACGAATTTTTTTTAAATAATAATATTTTGAATTATATTACAAGCAATATATACATATTATTATAATCAAATTAATCAATAAATAATTGCTAAATTATAAATACAACCATACGTTTATAAAATTAGGATTAAATAAATCATTATAAGAGAATACTAAAAGTCAAAATATATTAATAGATTCACATATAACAAAACTTAATTCATAATAAATTTTTACTAAAAACTTACACTTTATATTTATATAAGGACAGACTCAGACAATACCACAGGAATTAATTTTTATTTTTGATGTACTATTAGTTTAAATACGCTTTTAGATATTTTGTACTCATTTGAATAAAAAAATGATTTTATTAAGAATAAAATCTAATATTGAATAAACTGATTTTTTAATATAATTACTATTTGATAAATTTGGAGTAAATTTTAGTAAAATAAAAAAACCCAGCAAATATTTTTTAAAGTATGTCATATTTAAAAAAATAAAATAAAAACTAATCTCTTTAAACTTGTGAAATTATGGGAATGGGGAAATATGCTTTGAACAAATTGTGATTTGATTGCCAAAAGAGGGACAACATATTTATCAATTTCATTTTTTTTCTTGAGGATTTTGAAATTCATGAATTTTCAAACCCTGATTAGTTTGGATAGACTCGAGTCGTACACATGATTTTAGTGGATGAGTTTTTCAGTAAAGATTTTATGCATACACAAATGCTCGAACCTGAGACTTTACTTAAGCGATATTAAACTATTTACCACTTGAACCAACTCCCGTTAGTATGTTCATAAACCTTCTTTGATTAACCTTTTAAACATATATTTTATTTTACCAATAGTGGTTGCTTCAAGTGGTAACCAATTTGATATCGCTTAAGCAAGGTCTCAAGTTTGAGTCATTGTATATGCAGAAATTCCATGCTAGAAGATTAATCCACTAAGGTGTGCGACGCGGGTTTGTCCGGATTAATCAAAATAAAGCCTTAGAATCAAAAAGGAAATAAAAAGTTTTATTTCAACATTATACTTATAAATATTCTTCATGATATAATCAAACAAGAACAATGGATTATTGATTCAAAATTGCTGATTAGAGAATCCAACAATGAACCATATACATGAGTTGATTGGACAATGGATTAAGGTAAAGCCACAAATATTTATTTTTAAAATAATCTTTAAACCATTATTTTGTTGTTAGATTGATTATGAGCAAAAGGGATTTGCACAAATGGACAGACAAAGTGGTGACTACAAGGCTGCTATAGCCTAATGTGGAATGACTTTGAAGACAGGTCAAAGACATATTTTCAAATTTGAGATTATACTATCTCGTTTAATAATAGCTTCTTGATTTAAATTTAATAATAAAATATTAGTGATTTTAATAATTAAAAATAAACATTATTTTATTTAAAATTTTAGATTCAAATAGTTATGCATAAGAAATCTATTATTATACTTATCCGAATGTTAAACTTCTATCACGAATTAAATAATTACAATTGTTTTGGTTTTGTTGTTATTTATTAAAGTCTTAAATTCGAACAATATAAATATAAAGACAAACATCAATTGTCAATTTAAAAATATTTAAACATATATTATCTATTCTAATTATTAATTACTCACTCAAGTTTAAGACGTTGATATTTTGATCCATTTAAATAAATTATCATGTCATTTAAGCCTAGATGGAACCGATGGAGCCGGGCGGCCATCAACAGGTCTATTGGCATCGAAGTCAATTTTCCCATTTAAAGTCAAAAACAAGGGGTGGTTTGCCCTAGTTTTTGTAGACCTGCCCTTGTTTTTGTAGACCGGGACAAGATGTTCGATCTTGGACCATCATCTCCATTCTTTTCTTATTATTTTATTATTATTCTCCAAAATATTGTAGTCTCACGTGTAGGAGTTAAAAAAAATACAATCTTCTATAGGATTGGTTCAAATGGTAAGTAACTTGATATCGTTTAAATAAGATCTTGAGTTCGAGTCCAAAAATCCCTATTGGGAGTCTCACCCACCAAAATCACGAGTGCGAAGTAGGTCAATACGGACTAATCAAGACGAAGCCTTGAACCGAAATTAAAACCAAGAAAAGAATGAAATACCTCATCAATTCTATTAGCTAGATAAAAAGGAATGTTTGGATTGTTAAAGTATATTAAATAATCGGAATGTGTAAGGAAAGACAACCTAATATAAGACTAAGTAAAGATAACCTAATATAAGGTTAAGGAAAGACGCTACTAAAAATGTTAATATTTTTTAATGTTTTCGGTAGAATACTACCTAAAATATTATTTTTTTACCGAAAATATTAATATAGGGTGTTACCTAAAATGTTATTTTTTCTACCGAAAATGTTAATATCAAAAATATTTATTTTAGGTAATGGAAAATAACATTTTCGATATAAAAAAATAGATAGCGTTCTACCAGAAATATTAAAAAATATTAACATTTTCGTTATCGTCTTTCCTTAACTTTATATTAGGCTTCCGTACAACAGAACTACCCATTAAGAAATAATTAAGCAATTATAGATTAAATGGGAACACACATTAGGTTTGGCTGGTCAGAGTAATTTCCAAGAAAAGAAACAAGAAATGATTAAGACAAATTTGTGATTAGGTGCATGAGTTGTCTTTTATGCTTTGTTTATGTACATGTACTTAATTCCCACTTTTGGGAATACCAAAGCGATGAAATCCCTTGTGTATTTTACTAAGTTGTAAAGTGACACAACAATATTCGATGAGATTGATGATATCACGCTTTAAATTTGTGTACAATATTCCATGTTCTTACCAAACACTTAACTTTTATCCCTTACGTTTGGCAATAATCTTCTCTCTCTATGTAAAGTTGTTGTTTATGTGATAATTTGGACATATAGTATTCCAAGTTCATTGCATTTTATCTTTGGGGTTCCCCAGAGGTTTTAATAACCTTTTTGACTTTCTTTCTAATGTATAAAGGGAAAAGGCAATGTTATTATTAGCAATCAAGACATATAATAATAATAATAATAATAATAATAATAATAATAATAATTTAAATATGAAATTTAATTCAAGCTCTGTTTATACAACCACTCATTAAAAAATATAATCAAAATTAAAAAAGATAAAGTACACTATTGATCCATGATTATAGGGTGTTACTTTGTTGAGTCGTCTGACTATTGAAAGTTACAAAATGATCCATTGACTATTAGGTATTGCTTTGTTGAGTTTCCTGACTATTAAAAGTTACAAAATAGTCACACATGACTATTCATATGTTCCAAACTTGTCTTTTTTTTTTATAAAAAATAGTCATCTAAGTTTGATGTTAACATACTCATTGAGATATGATAAAATCTGTTCTCAAAACTATTTGATCTTTATTTTGTGGATTGAGTCTCTGTTTATATTATGTCGTCGAGCAAGAGCTTGAAATATTATGTCATCTAGCCAATGCTTGAAAAGAATGATGGTACTGATAAACATCATTAAAATACGATTTTAATAAACATCATTAAAATACGATTTTATCATATCTCAATCAGTAGGTTAACGTCCAACTTTAAAAGAGACGCTAGTTCTTTAACGAAAAAGACGAGTTTGGAACATATGAATAGTCAATTGATCATTTTGTAACTTTTAATAGTCGAGGGACTTAATAAAGTAGTGTCCTATAGTCGATGAACCATTTTGTAACTTTCTGTAATACCCCCAACCCGTATCCAACCCAGATCCGAGTCCGAAGTGCCACATGGACTTTTCAAAAACCTTTACTTATATAAAATAGTGAGTAATTTAAAATTTATTATTACATATAACTTATTCAAAACCTTTATCGAACTATTCAGAGCTTATACAATATATTATCTTGAATACATGCCAACTAGAACTTTATGTATTTAAATACATATTATTTATCTTTCTTCTGATCTGACTTTTGGTAAGAAGAACTGACTTGTCTTGCTCCACATTGTTCTTTACTCTTCTCACTTTTGTAACCTACGTGTGAAACAATCACACGCTAAGTCGATGACTTAGTGAGGCATATAAAACATATAATATTTCATATAACATAAAGCATACATAAACATATAACATCATTATCATAATCTCTATCATTATAATTAAGAAACACATATAACATCATATGGTTCATATAACACATTTCAAACCACTTATTTTTTATAACCATTTATAAACCCATCGTATATATATATCACATTCAGTATGTTTGTTTAATCTCTTTATTAGCCCATGTACACTAGTGAGAACTTAAGGTATGTGAGTACATTGAGGTTGTGCACACATATGCTGTCACCACAGCTCATATAAATGTCCCGAAGGACCTATCCAGAGGTCACAAAGATCCTCGGTAACTATCCAGAGGTCATAAAGATCCTCGGTAACTGTCCATAGGTTCCGAAGAACTTAGGTAAACTGTCCATATGTTCCTTAGAACATAGGTATACTGTTCATATGTCTCGAAAGACATAGGTAATTATGTCCATATGTTCCGTAGAACATAGGTATACCCTTGACTCTTGGCATGCCAACTATACCCCTAGCTCTCATATCACATAACATGGGCATCATTTATAACATTTCATATCACTTGTTATTCTCTTCTGTCACATATCACATGTATGTGTAACCATATATCTCATATCATATCACATGTATCACAAGTGCATGTATTCACGTAGATCGTTTCATATGACTTATATCATTTCTCATTTGTTCATGTAACTCACATGTCATATCATGTAACATATAACACATAATCATATAGGCTCACGATTTTATCACCTATCATGTTATTTCACATACACTTTTATCGCATAACCATATATATCATGTCACCTATAATATATGACTCATATACCCATAACTTCATATCACATACTTATATCAATTCATACTTAGTCACATGGGTCATTTCTCCTAACATATATCACACATATGTTCATGGGTATATCTCATAGCATATAAAATAAACATATAACTTATATATGTATTCATGTGTATACTTTCATTTAGCCTATATATCAATGTCATATAACTTATCGCATAACTTATTTGATATTCATATATTCTCATCTTATAACTTATATTACCTATGCATATAACCTTATGACTTATTATCAAGTACTCAATTAATGTTCCTATATGGTTCCATCTTTATCATATAACCTATGAGCTATTCTTATATTACCCTATATCAACCGTACTTTGTTTATCTCACTTTTCATATCATTCATTTATCACATATATGTCACTTTTCACTTATCACATAGTTTATATCCTATGATCATAGAATCATATCAATAACACATATACTCATGCACACATATAAACATAACAAACACATACCTCTATGAATTCATGCATTTTACTATTGGAATAGACTTATCATAAGTCTATTTTCCATTTAACATCGTATACTAAATAATGTGCACTCACCTTAGCTTTGTTTTGATTCGATTCTAATCCTTCAATTGATTCAAAATGGGATCACGTTCTATCTACATAATCATACATAGATCTATATTAGTATTATAACTAATACTCTAATGGTTCACTCTTTAGATTAAGATAAATGCCAATTTCTTCTTTCAAAAGGGTATGCATCGATGCACTACTGATGCATCGGTGCATAAAATACATTCGATGTTGTATTATTATTGGGATGCATCGATGCATGCCTTATGCATCGATGCACTAATTGCATTCGATGTTTCTATTTTAAAAGAGTGCATCGATGCACTACCTGTGCATCGATATACCTTCAAACAAATTTGGGGTTTTAACCTTGATGCATCGATGCACAATGAATATGCATCGATGCACTTTGCCCAGAATCCTCTTTTTGAACCCGAAAATCCATTCATTTTTGGCTTAAATCCTTCATGTTTATCCCCTTTTTCATTCTTAAATCTAGTACACATACTTAAACCAATCTATACTCATTTATTTCATCTTAAACCTCAAAATCCTATATTCCATATGTAATTCAATAATTACATAAATTTTGCAACATGTTTCAAATCCAATTATATTACTTCACATCTCTTACTTAGATTGACAAGTCAAATCCAACTTTCAATTCTTATTATAAACTCTATTTCAAGATTTCATTCAAGAACCATTAATCTTTAATCTTCTCTATCTCCTTTATCTTTTGATTTTAGGACAGCCTAAGCTTTCCATAAGCTTAGTTATCATCTAATGATCAAAACCCAATCTTAAACTTAACAAATAATTAACTAAGTAGAAGACTCACCTTTGAGCTTGGAGATACGGGAGGAGAGGAAGAAGAAGAAGAAAAGAGAGTTTCTGGAGAAATCTCTCAATCTTATCCCATATATATCATTATCTTATCCTTTCCAAGTCAAATAACCACTTTGCCCTTAAAATCCTTTAATAATTACTAACAACTTTTAGGATTTATTTTCAGATAAATCATTGAACTAATTCATTTTTCTACTTTAATCATCAAATTCTGAAACTTTACAATTAAGTCACTAACCCATAGTTTGGGATGTTACAACTCTCCCCTCCTTATAAGAAAATTTGTCCTCAAATTTTCACTGCACATCTTGATAAGAACATATCTTCTAATGTTCTTATGTTGCTTCCCTGACTTATTCTTTCTTGTCATCATCGGACACTTACTTTTCAATCCTTTAGTTTTCCAACTATCTTTTTCGTTATACATTCATCTTTTGTTTCTTGTCATATAAACAATAACCAGTAATATCAATCCATTGTTGTCTTTTCTCTCATTCGATTATGCATTTTTCCTTTGACCTTTCTAAAATTCATATAATGTTACTTATCCTGTAGACAGTAACATCAATTCTTATCACTCAAAATCAAAAATCAATCAATTGATTTCTTTCCTCATTTTCTAATTAATTCACCACAATCCAAACTTTACTCATTCTTTCATCCTTGTATGTATTACGATACACATAATCTCTTCATATAACCTTACATACTTTTCTTACTTCTAATCAAACTTACAATCTGCACTTCCTTATAACCCTTTATCATATTTAATCATTTAAACACCATCTTTTCATTTCTTATCCATTTATCCTTTTATTATCAAAATCTTCTTATATACATATCATATCTTTATCACCTCTTTATAACGTTAATAACCAACTTCACTTATACATAACCTCATTCTTTACTATCTTTTATAATTGTATTTTCCTTCATCAACTTCTAATCCTTTAACTTAATATACTCCAACTTCATAACTCTGTTAATCAACATCGATTCTTCTAATCTAAAGCAAAAACCTTCATCTAACCATTCATACATTTTTTGCAATTGGAATTATTTCAACAATTACCAAATCTCAATACATCTCACCCCTTTATAATACATTTCCCGCTTCAATTTTCATAACTCTAACAGAACTTTTAATCTAATTCACAAAGGTTGTCTTTAACCTTGGTTTATCAATTAAATCATTGTTTAATCTTTCAGTACCAGACCATACTAATTGAGTCTGTCTGACTCTCTTTGATGTACTGAACTCTATGAAGCACCAATTCTCTTAATCATATCCACACTCTTATACCCAATATTATCCATTCGTTTCAAACTCATAAGCTCTGGCTTCATATACCTTATACCCTTATCACTGATGCACTTATCCTTGAACTCTTTTACAAATTCTCACTAATTCATTTAATCTTTTAACGTTCTTATGTTGACACTCGTTCACCATATTCCATCTTATCCACAAAATAACAAACTTCTCAATTTAATTTCTCCACTATGGAGAAATGAACATCTTCTGGCATTATCTTCATATCATTTATCCAAAGGTCTGTAACAACAGAGCCTTCCTCAAATTCACCCTTGAGCTCGGGTGCTCATAACTCTTTTAACTATTTCGATACATTCATTCTATGAGTTAACGAAGTATACAATTGAAAACACATCGGAATATCATTCAACATCCTGAATCATTCTCTAATCTTATAGAGACATTCCCTGAGGTTTTCGCTCTTCTCCCTGCCTGGCCAGGGCAGGTGAATGCTATTACCTTCAGGTCTATCGTCTTGTATTTTACTTTAGAAACTCTCATATCATTTCTTCTATCACATCACGTGTGCATATGATCATCCAATTCATATCATAACATGTCATTTGCATATGTTCACATATCACCTATCATATCATATAAACATATATATATATCTCATAAATCATTCTCAGTATTCACTTATCTTATATAACATAACAATTTAACTCTATTAACAAGACAACACACTCCTTACCCTATCAGATCAGATTTTTTTTTCTTTCACTTTGTGTTGGCATGTACACTTTTTAAAACACTTTTGATTTCGTTTTTAGCCTAGAATCGGCTAAACCGTAGCTCTGATACCATTAAATGTAACACCCCAACCCGTATCCAACCCGGATCCGAGTCCGAAGTGCCACATGGACTTTTCAAAAACCTTTACTTGTATAAAATAGTGAGTAATTTAAAATTTATTATTACATATAACTTATTCAAAACCTTTATCGAACTATTCATAGCTTATACAATATATTATCTTGAATACATGCCAACTAGAACTTTATGTATTCAAATACATATTATTTATCTTTCTTCTGATCTGACTTTTGGTAAGAAGAACTGACATGTCTTGCTCCACGTTGTTCTTTACTCTTCTCACTTTTGTAACCTACGTGTGAAACAATCACACGCTAAGTCGATGACTTAGTGAGGCATATAAAACATATAATATTTCATATAACATAAAGCATACATAAACATATAACATCATTATCATAATCTCTATCATTATCATTAAGAAACACATATAACATCATATGGTTCATGTAACACATTTCAAACAAATTATTTTTTATAACCATTTATAAACCCATCGTATACATATCACATTCAGTATGTTTGTTTAATCTCTTTATTAGCCCATGTACACTAGTAAGAACTTAAGGTATGTGAGTACATTGAGGTTGTGCACACATATGTTGTCACCACAGCTCATATAAATGTCCCAAAGGACTTATTCATATGTCACAAAGATCCTCGGTAACTATCCAGAGGTCATAAAGATCCTCGGCAACTGTCCATAGGTTCCGAAGAACTTAGGTAAACTGTCCATATGTTCCTTAGAACATAGGTATATTGTCCATATGTCTCAAAAGACATAGGTAAATTTGTCCATATGTTCCGTAGAACATAGGTATACCCTCGACTCTTGGCATGCCAACTATACCCCTAGCTCTCATATCACATAACATGGGCATTATCATTTATAACATTTCATATCACTTGTTATTTCTCTTCTGTCACTTATCACATGTATGTGTAACCATATATCTCATATCATATCACATGTATCACAAGTGCATGTATTCACGTAGATCGTTTCATATGACTTATATCATTTCTCATTTGTTCATGTAACTCACATGTCATATCATGTAACATATAACACATAATCATATAGGCTCACGGTTTTATCACATATCATGTTATTTCACATATACACTTTTATATCGCATAACCTCATATATATCATATCACCTATAATAACATATGACGCATATACCCATAACTTCATATCACATACTTATATCAATTCACGCTTAGTCACATGGGTCATTTCTCCTAACATATATCACATCACATATGTTCATGGGTATATCTCATAGCATATAAAATAACATATAAACTTATATATGTATTCATGTGTATACTTTCATTTAGCCTATATATCAATGTCATATAACTTATCGCATAACTTATTTGATATTAATATATATTCTCATCTTATAACTTATATTACCTATGCATATAACCTTATGACTTATTATCAAGTACTCAATTAATGTTTCTATATGGTTCCATCTTTATCATATAACCTATGAGCTATTCTTATATTACCCTATCAACCGTACTTTGTTTCTCACTTTTCATATCATTCATTTATCACATATATGTCACTTTTCACTTATCACATAGTTTATATCCTATGAACATAGAATCATATCAATAACACATATACTCATGCACACATATTAATCATAACAAACACATACCTCTATGAATTCATGCATTTTACTATTGGAAATAGACTTATCATAAGTCTTATTTTCCATTTAACATCGTATACTAAATAATGTGCACTCACCTTAGCTTTGCTTTGATTCGATTCTAATCCTTCAATTGATTCAGAACGGGATCACGTTCTATATCTACATAATCATACATAGATCTATATTAGTATTATAACTAATATACTCTAATGGTTCACTCTTTAGATTAAGATAAATGCCAATTTCTTCTTTCAATAAGGGTATGCATTGATGCACTACTGATGCATCGGTGCATAAAATACATTTGATGTTGTATTATTATTGGGATGCATCGATGCATGCCTTATGCATCGATGCACTAATTGCATTCAATGTTTCTATTTTAAAAGAGTGCATCGATGCACTACCTGTGCATCGATACACCTTCAAACAAATTTCTGGGTTTTAACCTTGATGCATCGATGCACAATGAATATGCATCGATGCACTCTGCCCAGAATCCTCTTTTTGAACCCGAAAATCCATTCATTTTGGCTTAAATCCTTCATGTTTCATCTCCTTTTTCATTCTTAACTCTAGTACACATACTTAAACCAATCTATACTCATTTATTTCATCTTAAACCTCAAAATCCTATATTCCATATGTAAAAATTTTGAAACATGTTTCAAATCCAATTATATTACTTCATATCTCTTACTTAGATTGATGACAAGTCAAATCCAACTTTCAATTCTTATTATAAACTCTATTTCAAGATTTCATTCAAGAACCACTAATCTTTAATCTTCTCTATCTCCTTTATCTTTTGATTTTAGGACAACCTAAGCTTTCCATAAGCTTAGTTATCATCTAATGATCAAAACCCAATCTTAAACTTAACAAATAATTAACTAAGTAGAAGACTCACCTTTGAGCTTGGAGATACGGGAAGAGAGGAAGAAGAAGAAGAAAAGAGAGTTTCTTGAAAATCTCTCAATCTTATCCCATATATCATTATCTTATCCTTTCCAAGTCAAATGACCACTTTGCCCTTAAAATCCTTTAATAATTACTAACAACTTTTAGAATTTATTTTCAGATAAATCATTGAACTAATTCATTCTTCTACTTTAATCATCAAATTTTGAAACTTTACAATTAAGTCACTAACTCATAGTTTGAGATGTTACACTTTCACTAGTCAGGGGACTTAATAGAGCAACATCCTATAGTTGGGGGATGATTTATGTACTTTACCCAATTAAAAATTACCAAAGATTAGCTGGTTTAGTGGGACGAGATACTAGTTTCCTTAAGTAATGTCAGATATTCAAATCATGACATTATAAACAAAGTAAATTGGTTCATGATAGTTGCCCCTATAATAATTATATACGGGAATATGCATCTGAATACATTAGATGATGTTTTAATCGACCCTTAAATTACAAGATGTTTTAACTAAGTCTCTCAAGTATCATCAATGTATCAATTAAGTCCTCTTGTCAATATTTTATGTTGGGTTCGATGAAGCTCGTTCGATCAACCGAAAATGAGCTAAAAGGGGGTGAATTGGATTTTTAAAATTTAGGGAGTTAGGAGAAGAATGATAGGAAAATTTACACAATGATTTATAGTGATTCGACTTATCAACCAAGTCTACATCCATTACATAAGCTCATCACTTAGGATTTTCCAACAAATCCACTAATTTGTTCTTTCTTTTTCAAAGATCAAGAGTAACCTTTACAACTCCTTAGTTTTTCACTTGGCTAAGCTAGCAGAAACTGGGAAAGTCGCGGAAAATCTGAGCACATTATGGAACAAACAAAAGTCTTGCCGAACGGGACTGTACCATCCCAAAAAACCTAGCAACAACCACCACCGACGGGTTATATAAACCCTAAAAACCATCGAAGCAAGGTACAAAAAAGAAAAACCTGATCCAACAACAAAAATAACCAATAAACAACAAAAATATACGACAAAAAATGAGGCATTCGTAACAAAAAGAGGAAAGCAACCAAACAAAAACAAACATCAAGATATAACAAAAACCGAGCAAAAACGTCTCAGAAAATCACAAAAAATAAAGGAGCAGTTTCAGTCGTGGCTTAGGAGAGGAGCGATCGTCGGAAGTTGAAGAGACTCATCAGAAAAGGTAAACCCGATACTTTGTATTTTAGATCTACGTCGGTGGATTTGTTTTTAGGGCGTTTGGACCTTGGTTTTGGGTTCACGGGGTTGAGGGCTTTCGAAAGATGTAAGTCTTTAAGTTTCCAGCCACAGGAGGTGGTGGTCGATGCGGCGGATGGTGGCGGTGAGGCTCCACCGGAGGGTGGCCGGCCATTAGGTTGATTGGTTTGGTTGAGAGAGTTTTAAGAGGTTGCGGGAGAGTTATTTTTTAGAATGGGTTAAAAATGATTTTTTTTTGTGTTTTAAGGGCAATTTATAGGGAGGACCTTAGTGTAATTATGAACTTCTTAAATTATTTCTACAATCCCTGTAGTTTTGATGTGTAATTCATTTTGGTCACCTGTTGTAAATTTACCCTTGAATTTTGAATTTATTTAATTTAATCCCTGTTTAAATTTCTTATATTTTGTAAATTGACCCCTCCTAACTTTTTTTTCTTGCAGCTCTCAAATAGTATCAATTTGATCCTTAATTGTAATTTTTTTGCAATTAAATCCTTTTAATTTTAAAGTTTTTATTTATTTTTTATTTCTTAATTTAATTTTGTTTTGCTTTAATATTTAACACGGATTTGATTTATATTTTTAGGTCAATTTTAACTTTATCAAAAGTAAGTAATTCAAATCAAATTTCAAATTTTAATTTAACTTTTAATTTTCGTAATTAAGACAACCAGGAAATTAAATTGGTACCGAAAGGGCAGTACAAGGGTGTTAATCCTTCATTGACTGTAATAGACTCTCGAATCCGACAAATTTCTGGTAAAAATACAAATCAGGTAAAATGGTGAATTAAGTATCCAATCACCTTAATTTTAAATGATCGGTGGCAGCTCCATCACCCTAATTTTAAATGATCGGTGGCAGCTCCATCACCCTAATTTAAGTCAAAGCTCGATTCCGGACCCACCCGAAAGATAGTTACGACAAGCGTTTTCTCCACTAACGGTGTTATGACGTGGATTTTTTATTATATTTTTAATTATCATATGCCAAGTCAAAAAAAAAAAGAAAAAAATTAAACACATAACTATAATATTTTACTATAACATCGACACAACGAACTAGTGACATAATTTGTTCCACATTTATGTAGTACATATTGTCAACACCTAATGTGTGCAACGAATATGCCCATGAATTGCTAATTTTGTTTATACGCGCAATGAATGACTCAAATATTCATACGAGAAATCATCCCATATACTTTCTTTTAGAGGAAAAATAAATACATACTTGAAGATCAAAACTTTACTATTAGTAAGTCAATAAACACATTCTCTTAATTGTATATACACTCGAGCAAATACATCTCATTTATATACCTTTTTATATATCAATAATCCATTTTGATATTTCTATATATGTGTTGCATATTTATGTACTTTATCGTAATGGCACAACTTTTACAATAATTTATTTGTGTCACATTTATACGTTTATATAGATTTTTTATGTATAATTTCTTATACACATGTCATTTAAATCTTAAATAGTTAAACTCCTTAACTTTGTCTAGGATAAATTACGTATTTAGTACATAAATTATCAATTATAATATGTTTTAATACCAAAATTTCTAAATAGTTTAGATACTGAACATGTCATTTATAATGTGAGTTTCCAAGCGGCATTTTATAACCAACAAGTTGATTCAAGTGTTAAGCAGTTTGATATTACTTAAGTAAAGTTTTAAATTCGAATTCTTGTGTATGCAAAAAATCTTCGTTGGGAAACTCACCCACCAAAACCAAATATGCGACCCGGCTTGATTAAGATTAGTTAAGATAAAGCTTTAAAACGGAAGGACAATAAAATAAAATTAATATGTAAGAAAATATGCTATATGGTAATTAGTAATTATGTATTTAAAGCATGTTAGCAATTTAGAAAAAGAGATGACTGGCATAAATCAAGAGGTCTTAGTAGTCATAGAGAGTTGTTAATTTTAGATATTTTGAGTTTGAATATCAACACTAATTGTAAAATATTTGAGTGTTTATTGACAAATAGTTGATGGTTTCTAGAATAGGTATTAACACTTATGATCACCTTTGATTAATAAAAAAGGGTAAACTTAACGAATGTTAGTAGTCATAGAGAGTTGTTAATTTTAGATATTTTGAGTTTGAATATCAACTAATTGTAAAATATTTGAGTGTTTATTGAATAGTTGGATGGTTTCTAGAATAGGTATTAACACTTATGATCACCTTTGATTAATAAAAAAGGGTAAACTTAACGAATGGGCTGACGGAGCTATGCTTCGATGGATGGATGACCAATCTGAACGGTGGACAATAAGAGAATGACGAGTTTACTAACATAGTCCTAGTTTTAGGTCCATCATCGATTTGGGGAGATCGGGGAATTTTACGGTGAAACGGAGATCGAAATCACGTTCAATGGGTCAAAAAGGTGCAAGCTAGAAAGTTTGGATTTCATTGACCGACAGATACGACGAAAGATAATTGTAGACATGGCGACCGACAAGTCCGTCCGTTAAGTTTTTAACGATGAGATACTAAAATGAAACAAAAAATAAACACTAAGTATGATTTGGAAAAAATGAAAGTTAAAGTATTGAAATGAAAGCATTTTACGGTGAAACGGGGATCGAAATCATGTCCAATGGGTCAAAAAGGTGCAAGCTAGAAAGTTTGGATTTCATTGACCGACGGATACGACGAAAGAAAACTGTAGACGTGGCGACCGACAAGTCCGTCCATTAAGTTTTTAACGATGAGATACTAAAATGAAACAAAAACTAAACACTAAGTATGATTTTAAAAAAATGAAAGTTAAAGTATTGAAACGGAACAAATCTGATAATTTAAGTACTAAACATATAATTTACCCAAAAAGATTACTGTTACCGCACGCGTCTGATAGTGAAAAATGAAACGCAGGCTATCGTGGCAAGAAACGCCCAATTTAATTAAAAAATAAAAGTAGAAATACAATATACTTTTTTATATAAAAAAAAAGACTGCATAGATTAGATTGGATTTCGGCAAAATAATAAAAGAGAACATTTTTTTGAAGGGTAAACTACACTCCGAGGTCACTTAACTATAGGTTTGATAACAATCATACTATTGTTTTTATAAAATTACGAATAGGTCACCAAATTGAAATATTATTATAAATAGACCACTCATAGTTAAAATTAAAACGAACGTCTAATATACTATGATAAAATAATATTTATAATCCTAAAATTTATGTATCCTATTAATTTTTTTTCGATTCAAAATAATTAAATAAATTTAATCATTTATATTTAAAAATTTCATCAATTTAATATTTTTGTGATATATCCAACCAAATGAGATCCTCTAAGTAAAATAGTGGTTAAATAACTATATTTTTCATAAAACAACAAGTTGTTGTTAAATTATTATTATACTAAAAAAATTAATATAACATTTATGAGAGAAAAAGAAGTGATTTAGGAGAACAAAAATTAAAATGGTAAAACTTTTATTTTAGATTAAAATTAAATTAATAATTTATATAAATTTTAAAGATTAAAATTATTATTACATTACGAATATTTAATAGAGAAAATAACTTCAGTGACCAAAAATCCCAGATAATATACGATTTTGACCAATTTTTTTTGGATTTGCGAAAATGACCACAAATCGCAATGCGATCTCTAATCGCATTGCGATCTCCACTATCGCAATTCACGTTGCGATAATGAAAATCGCGTTGCGATAGTTGAAAATCGCGTTGCGATTTCCATTTCGCGTTGCGATAGTTGAAAATCGCGTTGCGATTTCCAGTCGCGTTGCGTTTCCATTTCGCGTTGCGATAGTTGAAAATCGCGTTGCGATTTTCCATTTCGCGTTACGATAGTCTACAATGTCGTTGCGATTTTCCAAATTCGTTGCGATAGTGTACAGTTGTCGTTGCGATAGTTAAAAAAAAAGATTTTGTTTCTTAAGAATTTTCTCTAAAAAGATAGTATCTGCGCGGACATGTCGAAGACACGTATTACCACGACCACGACCACGACCACGACCTGACCCGAGACGGCGGCGGCGGCGCGCGAGAGTCCCTCTTGTTCTCTATCACTCAACAAGGAAGTGGGAAAGCCAAGCCTTAAATACCATCTCAATAGTGTTTCCAATACTATGGGATGAACATACCAACACTTGTTTCCAATACAATGTGATTATTCAGGAAACAATTAACAATCATGCACCTTAAAACAACTGAATCAGCAACCAATTGCATTAGTATTATACGATTAAATATGTCATAATTAAAAGTCAATCTACAATCAATCGCGATTATTGCAATTTTAAACAAAACATTCAAAAATAATATCACTATTTAAGGCTCAATCCCACATAGTATTGGGAACAAGTGTTGGTAATATTCAAATCCCACATAGTATTGGAAACACTATTGGGAATGGTATTTAAGGCTTGGCTTTCCAACTTCCTTGTTGAGTGATAGAGAATAAGGGGACTCTCGCGTGCCGCCGCCGCCGTCGCCGTCTCGTCTCGGGTCGTGATCGTGGTCGTGGTCGTGGTCGTGGTCGTGGTAATACGTGTCTTCGACATGTCCGCGCGGATACTATCTTTTTAGAGAAAATTCTTAAGAAACAATTTTTTTTAACTATCGCAACGAATTTGGAAAATCGCAACGAATTTGGAAAATCGCAACGACAACTGTAGACTACCGCAACGAATTTGAAAAATCGCAATGACATTGTAGACTATCGCAACGCGATTTTCAACTATCGCAATACGATTTTTAACTATCGCAACGTGATTTTCAACTATCGCAACGCGAAATGCAACGCGAATTTGCGATAGTGGAGATCGCAATGCGAATTAAAGATCGCTTTGCAATTTTGTTGGTCATTTTTGTAAATCCAAAAAAAATTAGTCAAAATCGTATATTATCTGATATTTTTGATCACTGAGGTTATTTTCTCTATTTAATAATAAAGTGATATATATATAGTAATATTTTAATCAAATCATAATTAAATGAATAGTTTAACCGTTTTAAAAATAATAAATAAAAGTGAAGGAAAATAAAACAAATCTTTTTGGGTATGAGAAGGACGTTTCGGTTCAAAAGGGCGTCTAAGTTCTATTCATGTAAGAAAGTGGGTCCCCTCTGTTTCTCTCTCTTCTCCCTTCTTCTTCCTCTTCTTCTCCTCCTCCTGCTACTTTCTCTCTCTTATTCTTTTTTTCCTTAATAAAATCAAGGGGCTGCTTGTTTAGGAAAATCCTTTGAAAAAGGAATCAAACCAGTACCAGACACAGACAAAACTCTAGACCAGTGTTTTTCTTTATCCTTCTTGTCTTTGGTGGTGATGTACTGTAACGGGAAAAGCTTTCGAATTTATATATACATTTCTTTTTCTTTTTGTGTGTGTTTGGGTTCTTTGAAACCTGTTCAAATGATTGAATTTGCAACGTTTAATGATACTAAAGCGTTGGAGAGTTATCAAAGTGTGTGTGTTTTTGGCTTTGCATGACATAGAAAATCAAAAGATCTGAAGGTGGTTTTCTTTTACTTCCCTTCATCTTGTTTCTGGTAAGTTTCTGTTCTTCTTTCTTTTTGGTTCGTTTTTGGGCTTGATTTCAGCCTGCATTTATGGGAATATCAGACCAAATGGGTTGCTTTTGTTTTTCTTCTTGTTGTTTTATTGGGTTCTGGGTGGGAATTTCATATTTTGGTTTTTTTATTAGTTTTCGACAATACTAAGTTGTTTCTCCATTACAGACAATGAGGATTGAAGTTCGGGATTATAATGTTGTAGCTCGAGGGAGCTGTGTAGCGAACAATGTTTGGAAATATCTGGTGATTTGTATCAATAAACGGTTTGAATGACGAGTAGAAGCAGTTCATTTGGTGATGCAATGTTAAAGGCATTAGCTCCCGGGTTGTTGATTTCTTCGCTTCTGATATCGGTGTCCGCCGCCGATGAACGGCTTTCCGAGGTGTAGTTGCGACGATGAGGGGAGTTTTTGGAGCATCGAGATCTTAGAGACTCAAGAGTGAGTGACTTCTTGATTGCCGTGGCGTATTTCTCGATCCCGATCGAACTGCTTTACTTGTTAGCTGGTTCGAATGTGCCGTTCAAATGGGTCCTCTTGAGTTCATTGCTTTCATCGTGCTCTGTGGATTGACTCATTTGCTCAATGGCTGGACCTATGGTCCCCATCCGTTTCAACTCATGTTGGCTCTAACCGTGTTCAAGATTCTCACCGCGGTTGGTCTCGTGTGCAACCGCTATTACGCTTATTACGCTCATTCCGTGCTTCTCAAGGTCAAGGTGAGGGAGCTAATGCTGAAGAAAAAGGCTTGGAATCTCGGGCGAGAAGTCGGTTATAATGAAGCAGAAGGAGACCGGTGCCCACGTCCGCATGCTTACTCAAGAAATCCGTAAATCGTTGGACAGGCATACCTTTTGTACACGACAATGGTGGGTTGTCCAAGACATTAGGTTTGCAAAATTGTGCTGTATGGATGCCTAATGAGATCAAGACCGTGTGAATTGACTCATGAACTCAAAGGGAGGGACTATTCGAATAATTTCACCATTCCGATTTCTGATCAGGATGTTGTGAGGATTAAAGGAAGTGATGGAGTAACATTCTTGATTCCGACTTGGCTCTTGCCACTGCAAGCAATGGAGAGTCTGGGGAGCCAGGACTGTGGCTGCTATTCGGATGCCATGCTTCGAGTATCCAATTTTAAAGGGGGAACTCCCGAACTAGTTTCAGACATGATGCGATATTGGTTTGTGTCCTTCCGAGTGAACAAAATAGATCATGGAGCAACCAGGAACTAGAGATAGTTAAGGTCGTTACAGATCAAGTGGCCGTGCGCTCTCTCATGCTGCTGTTCTTGAAGAGTCTCACACACGAGGGACCAATTGGTTGAGCAAAATCGAGCATTAAAACAGGCACGGCAGAATGCTACGAGGGCAAGCCAAGTTAGGAATGCATTCAGAAGGTAATGATGATGAACGAGGAGGCCAATGCACTCGATTTAGGGCTTGCTTTCGATGATGCAGGATGGAAATCTGAATAATGATCAACGAATTATCGTTGATTCAATGATGAAGACCGTAGTGTACTATCGACCTTGATAAACGATGATGGATTTTCAACAATGGATAGTGGAAGATCCCCATTGGTGAAGAGATCTCTTCGATACATTCCATGATAAAAGAACCGCTTGTCTTGCCAAGTGCTTGTCTGTTTATAGGGTGTTTTTTCAATTGAGGTTGACAAATCGTTGCCCGATCTGTTTATGGTGATGATAGGGAGTTTTTCAGGTGATACTGCATATGGTGGGAGTCTATTAGATGACAATGGTGAAGGTGGAACTGTAGTGCTTCAGGTGTTCTCCGAGAATGGTAGTCAGGAACGGAATGATCAAGAGACAGGCTGCATGGAGGAGCAGCTCTTTGGATGGCGATGTACATATCAGGTTCGAGATTAGGATTGACAATTGCAACTCTCAGTCGGAGGGCAGCTCGATTCAGAGTACAGTTCATGGGAAAGTATAACAGCCATAGAGCCAAGGAACGGTTGAGCTTCAGCATTGCCAAAGCTAGTGCAGGTAAGAATGCTAATTGTTTCCCGAATATGCATCCGTCTATCATTAGATTATTGTATGTTTTTGTTTATACTTGTTCTTCTATGGGAATGCTAAGCTTTTGATGCTTAACCGAGGTTGACCGTCTCTATAGAAGTTGCTAGGCTAGAGGTGTTAATTGTTTCTTATCCGATTAGTGCAACGAAAAATTTACTCGGTGAATAAACGAAAAGTTGTTTATGTTAATTGTTGATTAATTTATTTTCGTGATTTCGAACAAACGTGTAGCTCATGCACGGGAACATATCGGTGGTACAAAATCCTCGAGGTTCGCTCAAGCATGGTGCTTGTTATTCTTTTCAAGTCCGACCATCCCATCATATAACAATAAACGAGTCTGGAGAATCTTCAGACCAGCCGTGCTCTAACTCTCTTTTCAAGGGCTTGCAAGTCTTACTTGCTGACGCCGACGATTTGAACCGCGCTGTGACTCGAAAACTTCTTGAGAAGTTGGGATGCAGTGTTTCAGCCGTGTCATCCGGATTTGATTGCCTCAGTTCTATTGGGCCAGCCTCATCTCCATTCCAATCGTCTTTTTTGGAGCTTCAGATGCCCGAGTTAGATGGATACGAAGTTGCAATGAGAATCCGGAAATTCCGAAGTCGTAATTGGCCTTGATTGTCGCCATGACTGCCAGCGCCGAAGAAGATAGATGGAAAAATGTTCACAGATAGGAATCAACGGAGTCATTCAAAACCAGCTCTGTTACAAGAAATTGCCATCGAACTCCGAAACATCCTGATGCAGACCACCAAGTTCAAGTCACGGGACAGTACAACCTTGACATGCTACTTCATCGACATGTTACGAGACACATCATTCACGATCGAAATGGTATACAAAGCTCCCTTTTTACCTCTTCTTCCCGGCTTAATGTGCTCGATTTCATGATCGAATCGATAGTTTTTGTTAGAATTCTCTACAACACAACACTCCTAATAAAAATAAATTACATGCACAGTGCAAAAACCAGATTAAAGATTAAAGTTATTGCAGATCTTAAAACAGTTTATCTTACTTACGGCATTCGGCTTTCATGTCTTGTATCCATGTCTGAATATATATATATATATATAAGGTTAGGATCTACTTATACATTGTAACTATTTTTAGTTTTATACAAATTTCGGACATTTTATGATTATTCGAACTTGAATCGGATCGGATATAAATATATTTGATACGTAAGTGTACATTTCCATTCGTGGTGCTTTGAGAAAGTGGGAGAAATGAGGCCATTTATGGCTATAGTTTTTGGTGTTGTTTTCGTTTGCAAATTCATGCATGATCCCTTACACTTGCGCTACGTATGACATGGACTCCCTTTTTTTTTTTTCCGAATCGGGAATCGAATTTAATATTAATACCGATTGATGTACGATTCGACTAATATATCAGTCGAATCGTACATCAATCTTATCATAATGATATTTATAAATTTATATTCGAACAAGAATATCATTATTTTATTCTGAAACAAGTTGACCCTGGGAATGATTTTGACCACTTTTACCGACGAAGACAAGGATTTGTCGCATTTGGTGGCGGTGGCTTTTGCTCCCATCAAGTCCTAGGAATTGCCTTCATTGTTAGGTACAAGACAAATGTTGGGTTGCATAATTTCCAACATCAACTTGATTTTTACCTATGCCCATCTATTTTACAATTTTTTATTTTATAAATAAAAAATAATTTCTATTAATATAAAACAATTTATCATTTCCGGGTTTGTTCAATTCTAACATTTCATAAATATAAAATAGAATTTTATTAGGAAACAAACACAAGATTTTATATCATAATGAACTTATAAAATTTTCAAGCGAAGATCGCTCACATCAATCTCCTCGTCTATATATATAGGAACGGACACAAGATTATGTTAGAGGGGATGAACTTAAACTTAGGGAACAAAAAAATACATAGATTTTTTTTAAAATATATAATAATTTTAAATTTTCAGAGGAGGTAAATATCCCCATCCGTCCCTCCAGGGTTGGCTCTAAGGGGGAGCACACTGAGCGCCCCCAGGGCCCCCAATTTTTTTGTGTTTATAATTAGGGCCCTGATTTTTTATATTATAATTAGTACCCTAATTTTTATAATTTCGGAAAATTTTATCTTGACCATCTTTTTCCATTTCTCTTATTAATTCATTCAATTTTGAATTAAATTTAACCATTTTTTTATATTTATAATTAGGACCCCTTGTTTTTATAAGTTCATAAAATGTTTACTTTTTTTTTTTTGTTCTTTTTCATGGAATAGAAGCAATGAATCTAGAGAAATGGTATTCCTCTTCATGATGGGGGTAAAGCTGTACAATAAATTAAATAATCAACTCTCAGATTTTGGTGGCACCATTTTCTAGTTGGGAATTTTTTAGATCTTATGCGTGCACTTGTATTTATTTACGAGTGAAGTACGCAAATAATCCCCTGATTATAAGGTAAAACTTTATTAAGTTTATCGACTATTAAAAATTACAAAATGATCACACCACTATTCATTATATTTCAAACTCATCTTTTTCGTTAAAAAAAATTGATGGTATTCTGAGTTGAACGTGGATCTATTGTGTCGATAAATAAAAAATGATCCCATAAATCATCTTGCTCCAATGGGATTTAGCTTTGAATACAGAGGGAGCGATCTATGGGCATAATCTTATTATTTATTACCAAACATCATGGCTAGGATCTAGGGGATATGTTTGTAATAAAAAATTATTAGTTTTTAACTTTTAAATTATTACTTTTTAGTTAAAACGTGAAAAATAATAACATGGATTTGCCCATAGTTTTCTTTTTTTGGGGTTTGATTAACAGGGTAAATTACACTAGTCATCATTGAACTTTATTCTCTTTCCTATTTTACTCATTGTATTCTAAATATGTTTAATTTAATCACTAAGTTTAATACAATTAACTTTTTTGATCATTCAGTCGTTAAATATTTAACGGCGTTAAAATGATGTCGTTTTGGAAAAATAAACGACATCGTTTTACATCTATATAACAACTTATTTACAATGCCATTTTGTGAGAAAACGGCTGAGTGACAAAAAATGTTAATTGCGTTAAATTCAATGGGAAAATTGAACATATTTAAAGTAAAGTAAGTGAAATAGTACAGAAAGTAAACTTTAGTGATGATATGTGTAATTTACCCTCAATAGTATGTGGCTGAATTGATTTTTCGGTCCATTAGACTTGAGTTTAGGAAAATTTTATTTGTTCTTAAACCAAACTCGATCTTAAGGTAAAAGAGCATCATTAAAAACTAGAGAATAGTACATAAATAATCTATTGACTATAGGTTACTATTTTATTAAGTCCCTCAACTATTAAAAGTTATAAAATAGTCCTCTAACTATAGAGTGTTACTTTATTGAGTCCATTGACTAAGTTACAAAATGGTCATTCGACTTCATTATGATCTAAAATTGTCCTTTTATGCTAAAAAATTAACTGTCGTCTGAGCTGGACGTTAACATGATGACTGAGATATGATAGTCGTTTAAGATTCTAGGATCATATTTTAACATATCACAATCAACATGTTAACGTTCAACTCAGATTGTTGTCAGTTTTTTAACCGAAAGGGACAAGTTTGAAATATAATGAATAGTCAGGTTACCATTTTGTAACTTTAATAGTTGAAAGACTCAATAAAACAACACTCTATAATCAAATGACCATTTTGCAACTTTTAATAATCGAAAAACTTAACAAAGCATCATCCTATAAATGAACATATAATCCACAATAATTTGTGGCCCAAAATATGTGGATCTTTTAATTTCTTTAAATTGCTTAATTGGACCAAAGGAGGGGTGTTAGCATCCTAGTTCAAGGCGGGCCATGAAGTTTCTCACTGATGGGCTCTGTTTTAATTACGTTTGTTTATCTTTTTGGCACGTTTTAATTTTGTTTTATGACACGTTTTACTATGCTTTTGTAACACGTTTCATTTGTTTTATCGCGCATTATTCACTTATTTTTATGGTTGATATGTATGTAATCGAACCATAATAAATATAAGAACGTAATTGATGAATTAAAATCTTTGAATCTTTCTTTAGTTGTGGTCTTCCAAGAAGATAGGTTGTCTCTTATAAAAATTTTCTAACGGGATAAGAGCAATGCAAGTTAACTTATTTAATTACAACCACTACCTCTTTATATAGAATTGATATTAAGTCAATCTATTAAGTATTTATAATTATGTCCCTCATAAAATTATAAATATAACTTATACAGTTTAATTCCATGACCCTTTAATCTTAATTAGTATCATTATTGTTGAAATATTTTAATTGAAGATGTCAGAGATTAAAGTTTAGAATTTAGGATTTACAAATTTTAAAAAATAGATTTAGAGTCATTCAAAATATATTATTTAATGAAGTTTAAATTTACACGATATGTATATTAAATATTTTTCTATTGATATATTTAAAATTTATGGGTTACTATAGATAAGGTGAATAAATTTCGACACGACTCGAAAAATCAATTATTCTTTTAATTTGAGTTTCAAGTTAATTCAAATTATCGATTGAATTTGAGTTCCAATTGATTTGAAAAAATTTAAGTCATTCGAACAATAAAAAAATTTGACTAAACATTGACGATTTAGTCTACCTATTTAACTTCAATTCTTATTTTTACTAAAAATATACTCTTTTTAATTCCCTCAATTTTACATTTTACTCGATTTGGTCTTTTGACTGCAATTATTTGCAAATTCTTTTTTTTCCATCAATTCCTTAACTCTTTATACTGTCATCATTATTTTACCCTCAAAATACTTTATTTAAAATATAATATTGTAAATATATTTTATAATTTTAGATTCTATTTGATATGTTAAATTTATAATAAATTTAAAGCTTAAATCAAGTGCAAATATATAAAAAATTATAATAAAATTATTATTTTTAATAATTTATTTATTTAAATTTATATTATAATAAATTCAAAATGATATTTTTTTTTTTTCTTTTTAATTAATTTAATTATGTTCAAAATGGTTTTATATGGAAAAATCGAAACTGAACTGAATTGCATATTTATTTTTATAAAACGAATCAAAACTGAACCAAGTAGTCTGGTTCGGATTGATTTTTTGATTTTCTCGATTTCGTTGGTCAGCCCTAAGCATAGGATCCACTTACACTATGTAAACTTAACTAATTTATAGCCATTACATTTAAATAAATAAAGACTTATATTAATTAAAATATATAACCCATTAATAAATATCTTTTAAATCATAGTAAAACAATATATATTTTACCCCAATTTCAAATCTTAAACTCTAAACCCCAAATCTTAAAGCTTAAACTATAACCCTAAAAAGAAAAAAAATAGTATCTTAATGCTAGTTAAAGAAATATTTATTTATGAGTTTTAAATTTTTACCGCTTTTTCTAAATAGGTGCTCAACTTTTTTATTCGTCCAGGTGTCGAACGACAAATGTTATCACTTTAGGTGCCTCAGCCATAATGAATATTAAATTCTACCATTTAAATGATACATGTCACATTCTGGTAATTTTAAAATTTTATTTTAAATTTTAATTTTAAATATTATTATATTAAAAAAACCCAAATTTTCAAAAACTTTAAAAAAATCCAAAAACTTGAAAATCCTAATACCAACCCTTAAACTCATACCGAGTGCCGATCTTTATCGTCGATGAACTTGCACATGACTATCGATAACCCCATAAAAAGCCACCAAAACATGAGCCAATTGACATGTGTACCCCGATGAATCCTGACGCTACAAATTATGTCCTCTTGCGATCTCAATGCTTAATTCACAACAAGAATGATGTCTGACTAGAAAGATGAAAACAACGACGTTGACAATGGTGGTCGTACGACGGCGGGTTAAGGTTAGTATTTGAAATTTTTAGGAATTTAATTTTTTGTAGTTAAGAAATTAGAGTTATTTTTAAATATATAATTTAAAAAATTATCAAAATTATCAGAATGTGACATATGTCATTAATATTATTTAGAGACTACCAAGATGCCAGATGAGTGGAGACAATCTACGGTGATACCAATCTATAATAATAAAGGAGATCCCCAACGTTGTGGCAACTACAGAGGTATTAAACTACTTAGCCATACCATGAAGATATGGGAAAGGGTGATAGAAGCAAGGTTGAGACAGGTTACTAGGGTTTCGGAAAACCAATTTGGCTTTATGCCAGGTAGGTCTTCTACGGAGGCGATTCATCTTCTTCGACGGCTTATTGAGAAATATAGAGAAAAAATAGAGATCTTCACATGGCATTCATTGACCTTGAGAAGACGTATGATAACCTTCCCCGCGATACGATCTGGAAGACCTTGGAAACGAGACGGATCCCAACTGCTTATATCCGGGCGATTCGTGATATGTACTGTAGAACTACTTCATACGTTAGGACTACAGTTGGCGACACCGCGCCATTCCCGGTGGAAATCGGACTCCACCAGGGGTCGGCTCTTAGCCCTTACATCTTCGCCTTGATTATGGACGACATCTACTGTGCGACACCAGATGTTGTCCCATGGTGTATGCTTTTCGCTGACGACATTGTCCTAGTTGCTGAAACAAGGACTGAGCTTTATAGTAGACTGGCTACCTGGAAGACTGCTTTGGAAGAAAAAAGGTCTAGTGATCAATATTGAAAAGACTGAGTATTTATGTTCAAACTTTAGTGGGAGCCAAAACGATGAAGATGTAGAAGTATGCATAGAAGGACACGTTCTCCTCTCAAAGGATTGTTTCAAGTACCTAGGATCTATGATACATAAAGATGGATGTGTGGATGATGACGTTACACACCGTATAAAGGTGAGATGGCTAAAGTGGAGGGCTGCTACCGGAGTTTTGTGTGACAAGAAGGTGCCTCTAAAACTTAAGGGAAAATTTTATAGAATGGCAATAAGACCAGCGTTGCTGTATGAATCAGAATATTGGGCAATCAAGAAGGACCACGTAAGGAGGATGGAGGCCGCAGAAATGAGAATGCTTCGATGGGCATGTGGTAGGACTCTGTGGGACATGACACCGAACTCTGCTATTAGGATGTCCTTGGGGGTGGTGCCTATACCCGAAAAATTGAGGGAAGGAAGACTACAGTGGTTTGGACATGTCCTTAGGCGACATCCATCGGATGCAGTCAGGAAGGGTGGAGTCGATTACAGTCGACGGTGCCAGAAGGAGAGGACGACCAAAGCAGAAGTGGGAAGACTGCTTGAGATTTGATTTAAAGGATTTAACCCTTACTGAGGACATGACCTCTGATAGGAAAGTATGAAGACTTAAGATCAGGGTAACCGAGTAGTACAGATCACATCCATAGGGTATAACATCTCTGTCTTCTTTTTTATGCATTTGTAGTAATTTCCATGACTTATTCTTTTTATACGTTTATGTCATTGGAATTTATGAAGGCTTAGAACTAGGGTAGCGGAGTAGTGTTGCTTTAGTTTAGGTTTTAACACATTTGACTTTATTCCTTCTCGTTGCTTGCTATCGTTGAATTTTGTGTTTCCTTCACTTTAAGTTTTGCTCTTTTTAAATATTAGTCGGGTCTTACGTTTCTGTCTATATGCAGAGATTTTTATGCAGAAATTATTTCACAATTCAGACGCACATATGAAGATTGTTCAACTATTTATTTATTTATACATGCATGTCATTTCTATCTTTACTTTTAATTTTTCTAACTGTCGGAGGTCTTCCACGGATGTTACTCTCAACCTGGTATTGATGACAGCCTACTACCCTACCTTCCCTTACCTCATTGCATATGAGAATAGTATTTTGTTGTTGTATGTCTCATTGCATATGAGAATAGTATTTTGTTGTTGTATGCTGCCCATTTCTTTCTTGACCATTCAAACAAGATCTGGTCATAGTAATATTAAACCCAGAAAACAAATCAAGCCGGCACCTAATCCATTCCCTTTTATTATTCTCTTTGAATTGAAATATCAATTTCGTTTGTTACCTTTCATTTTCCGTCATTTTCTCACTTCCCAAACAGAATAAAAAATAATTATGTAAAGCAAAGTGAAATGGAGAAAATGCACAACTGTGTACATTTTTTTAAAAAAAAGTATAATAATATGAACAGATTATACAAAAATGGAACAAAACACGAACACACGCCGTTAGATCTAACTACTACTTTTCGTCTTCGTGTATGAAACTAAACCGGCACGAACGACGGCACGAACGGTGCCGGCTCGCAACAAAACGGTGCTGCTGGATGCTGCCACATCTTGAACACAAGCTTCTCGGGCTCCGTTCTCTGGATCTGTCGCGGCTGGTGTTCTTCACGAGGTGGCTCTTGCTTCCGATCAATCGAGGGAGGCGAAGATGCCAGCGGAGATAAGAGAGGGATCGCAATTTTCCAGCTGGAAACAGGATTGATCTTTAAGGAAGCAGGAGCACGAAGTTGAAGTCGGCCGGACCGCCGCATGGAGCCACCGTTGGCGGCAGTGAATTTGTTCGGCGAGGTTGACATGGATGAGATTCTAGGATTTCCGACGAGAGTTAATAATTTCTTTTTCTTTGTTGAATGAGAGTTTCAATCGATGCATCGCTTTTGGAGGGTTTTTATAGGAAGAAGAGGGGCGAGTGGATCCCACGTGAAAAGGATAAGCTTAGCTGGTTCAACTTTTTTTCTTTGACTTTGTCTGATTTTTTCTGGAACATTCCTTTTATTGGCCTCAAGTGTTTCTATTTTCCTTTTAAATTAAAAATACTTTATTTATTATTTATTATTTTCCTTTTTTGCATTAAGAAAATTAGTTTGATTTTATGACTACTTTAATTCAGTCAAAAGATACTGTTGAATGGTCAATCTTTCTTTTTAACAAAAATAAATAAATAAATAGTTGCCATTCATAATAACCAGAATTTACAAAAATGAGGTTAAAATGGACTATATACTAAGAAGCCCCCCGTAAAAGCAATGTTTGCATTTTAGTCCCTCTCTTAAGTACATTCATCATTTACAAAATTAGAGGGTTATATATAATCATCAGAAGAGCATTTTGAGCTCTTCAATCCTTGCTGATCTGGCTTCTTCATCAATGAAAGCACCTGCAATCATCTTCTCCTTCCTTGCCTGAACTTGTTGCATCCTTTCTTCAACTGTTTCCTGGGATCATATCATTTGTTCATCTCAGTTTGTGTTCATTAATGGAAGAAACCCAGAAAATAACATATTTGAGAGACTGAAACTCACCTTAACAATGAACCTTCTAACAGTGACTGTTTTCTTTTGTCCGATTCGATGGATTCGCATGATTGCTTGTTCCTCAACTGCAGGATTCCACCAGGGATCCTACGAAGGGATGATCATAAATTTAGACAAAAGCATAAGAATTTGATTCTCTTGTTTTCTATATGTTTTGTAATATTACAATTAAGAACTCATTTGATGCTGCAGTTAGATTCAGGCCTACCCCACCAGCTCTTGAAGACATCAGCAAAACCTACAAACAGGAAAAATGAGTTACGAAAAGAATTGATTCAATGATTTAATCAGAATTCTTGTGTTGGGGGCTTTACCGTTTTCTCTCGTGTCATAGAACACTCTCAGAATTTTTGAACCAGTTTCCCGTCGAATCTTAAGGATCCAATCCATCTTCTCTTAATGGGATCTCCAAGAGGTTTAGAAGCGATGTCCATTGGCTGAACACGATGCTTTTCGATGGAGCCTGACCGGCGAATGCGTTCTAAGCACTCTAGCAGCTTTGAAACCTTTGATGACTCTTTCCACTTGCTCTCGATATCAACACACTTACATTGTTCTGTAAACAAGCTTTTTCGTTCATTTGCGATGATGTGGTCTCGAAGGAAATTCTGTTTCCTATACATGCTCTGCATGAAACCTTGTAATCCATCCAAAATGCGCTTCGATACCACCTATCATCATAGTCGGACGGCATCATCACCCCGTTTCCACAACTATTTCCTCTCAGGAAATGAGTTCAAGAATCAGGATTGTGAGTATTGTGACACCCCAGTTATATAGACTATGGGAGTTACTACTGCTCGTATTGCAATTTTATTGCACATGTGAAATGTGCAATGGAAGCTTGGCACGTTGTAATTGAGGCAAAAGATTTAGATGAGAAACTTGATGATGATTTGTCATCTATTGATCCCATCACTCGTGTCATTGAGCAAAATGAGGCTGGAGAAATGACTAGAATAAACATTTCAGTCTTGCACATGATCTAATATTAAGTGACAATTTCATTGATAATGTTAAGACTTGTGATGGTTGCATGCTACTCATTTCAACTTTTTTTACTATTGTTCCTGCTACTGTGACTTCTATCTTCACAAAACTTGTGCTGAATCACTTATGAAGAAGTTCCGTTGGTCTCATCGACATCAACAACCACCCATCCTCGTTGTCGGCTACATTTTCAAATGCCGATTTTGCGATTGTGAGAGTTGCATTACTTCTGTTTGATTGTTGGTTTCAACATGTCTGAATATGGAGTTGCATTACTTCTGTTTGATTGTTGGTTCAACATGTCTGAACATGGAATTACTTCTGTTTGATTGTTGGTTTTATTGAGTTTTCTTTTTATTTTTACTGTCTTGAAAAAAAAATAAAGAGTGTACTGTGTAAGAGCTGTTACAAGATAATAAGTCACATCTCACTTGTAAGTCATTTTATAAGTGATGAAGTGAAGGATTAGATTTGTTATTGTTGACGAAAACGGGTAAAGAAAACGAAAGAACACGAGAATTTTACGAGGTTCGGCAATGTGCTTACGTCCTCGGTGCCTAGGCGGCGCTAGAATTTTATTCAATGATATTTTAGGTCTAGGTTACATCTCTATTTATAATAGAAAACCCTGGTACATAATTACAAAATCAACCCTGTACCGTACCGCGGGGGCTACGCCCCGCACCCCCAACCCACATAATTTGTAACCCCACAACGAGACTTTCTTTGTAAGGACAGTTGATGTTCGCTTCGCTCACTCCGCTCCATCTCCTATCCTCTTTACTGGTATATTTATGAGCCATACCTAACAGTTATTTTTATTCGAATGTGGTTTGGTATTTTTTTTTTTCTCTTGGTTTCCCGAATCTCTCTCTAATTCTTTTTCTCTATTTTTTCCTCTCCAACCCTAAATCCCTCTCTAGTTTTTTTTTAAACTCTTGATCTCTCTCCCATCTAAAGGATGTCTCCTCTCTTTTTATTTACTAGCCTTTGATTTATGCTTGTTGCTGATGGATTTGATGGCCTCTGCCACAACCCAATTTCATCGGGATTTTGTTGGATATGCTAATTATTATTTTTAATTTGTTGTCAATTTATTCGCTGTTCATATGATTAGGTGCAACAATCAGTCACTGTTGATGATAACATTGAACAGTGGGACATTCGGCGGCGTCTCGGTGGCTTGACGGCCTGCTAATGCGCGGGGAGAGAGGCAGTGAAGACCACGCGCCAGTGGGAGCTGAAGGGTCAATCGGCGGCGGCAACTGCTTGATACATTAGGGTTAAAAACCCTAATGTGTTTAGGGTTTACCAAACGGGCCAGATCGAGTCGGTTCAGGTCTGTGCTTGAGTCTCGATCCGAGTTTGCTGGGTGGGATCATTGTTGGTTGGCTGCTGAGTTTGTATCTCCTTTGGGCCAAATTTGTAAACTGACAAATAAGATAAAATTAGTAAATATAATAATAATAATAATATTAATAAAATATTTTTGGTAGACCTGGAAAAAAAAAGGTGTCTAGAGTGTTTTTTATTTTTATTGTCCGAAAAAATAAAAATTGTACTGTGATAATAAGTCACATCTCACTTGTAAGTCATTTTATAAGTGATGAAGTGAAGGATTGGATTTGTTATGTTTATTAAGTTAAAAAGTTGTGTTTATTCATAAGACACATATAATTGAGTGCAGGAATTGATTCCAAACTTGCATCTTAATGTAAGGTAAAGTTTTGATTCTAAACTTGCATCTTAATATACTAATTTGCTCTGGTAAAGTATTTCTTTCCCTTGGGACACACACAAACTGTATCTTTCTACAACATCTGATTCCAAACTTAAACCCTGCCTCTTAAAGAAGGGATGGGAAGCCCCAAGTACAAGACCCTAAAAGTAAAAGGTCTGCATATCTTTCAAAATAGGTGAAGGGAACTCCAACATTTGAAGGAAATAATCTATGCCCTTATCTTCTTTTCTTGTCATGTCTTTTTACACAGTAAATGTAATTTTATTAATATAAATAAAATTGTCAAAAGGTTCCCAATCAATACTTCAAAGAAACACAAACGATTACAAATGTCACATATCCTAAACTTGCAACTCTATATAATGTGGTTTCTGAAAACCATGGAAATCTTATACACATAATTTCATTGAGAGTTGAAACAGAAATAAAGAAAAAGAGAGAGTTAGAGATGGAGTCTCAGAACTTTGGGCACATGCATCCAATGGTGTTCAACGAGGAGAGGGGCAATGAAACCAAAGAAGCTCATTGCGGCAGATGTGGAGAGATGGTGTCCGGTCCATGGTTCAGCTGTGCCGAATGTGGATTTTCACTCCACAGCAAATGTGCCAAGGCACCTTCGCCGATCCATCACCCTTTCCATCGCAATCACCCTCTTGTTCTTCTGCCAAAATCACCATACAAGAGTGGAAGATGTATTTGCAATTTTTGCGGCGAAAAAAGTGAGTCGTTTGTTTATCATTGCTCTTGTCAAATAGACTTGCATATCAAATGTGCTTTATTTACCCTAAGCATAGCCGAAAAGAAACCTGAGGAGCTTAAACACATAGCCACCATTGATCCACCAGTGGAACCGGGAGAGGGTAACAAATTACCTGAAAACTGTGTCTGTTTTGGGTGTTGGGAACCATTAGGAGAGTCCACATACTTTTCTATTGATTGTGGGTTCAACCTACACAAGAAATGTGCCCAACTACCCCATGAAATCAACCATCCCTTTCACAAACAACACCCCCTTGTTCTACAGTTTAGTGTTCAACTTTCCTCCTGTAACATATGCCAACGGACACGATATAGGGGATTTCTTTATTGTTGTTCACCGTGTAAGTTTGAGGTTCACATTAAATGTGCGGAGTTACCTTCCAAAATCAGTAACCCCTCACATCGTAGACACGCTCTTGTTTTACAGTCCAACCATGAAAATATACCTTGCAAGGCATGTCCAGAAACCCAAAATCCAAAATTTGTTTATTCTTGTTCGCCCTGTAAGTTTGCTCTTCATACCGAGTGCGCAACACCACCACCTTTCATTAAAGGAAAATACCATGAGCATCCATTCACCCTGTTCTGGAAAGTCTCGTTCATTTGTGATGCATGTGGCCTCGAAGGGAATTCTGTTTCCTATATATGTTCTGCATGCAACTTTGTAATCCATCCAAAATGTGCTTCAATACCGCCTATCATCAAAGTCCGACGACATCATCACCCCGTTTTTCACAACTATTTCCTCTCAGGAAATGAGTTCAAGAATCGGGTTTGCGAGTTTTGTGATACCGAGGTTAATATAGATCATGGGAGTTACTTTTGCTCAGATTGCAATTTTATTGCCCATGTGAAGTGTGCAATGAAAGAAGGCTTCTACGTTGTAATTGAGGCAAAAGATTTAGATGAGGAACTTGATGATGATTTGGCATCCATTAATCCCATCACTCGTGTCATTGATCTAAATGAGGCTGGGGAAATGACTAGAATAAAACATTTCAGTCATGCGCATAATCTGATATTAAGTGACAATTTCATGGATAATGATAAGACTTGTGATGGTTGCATGCTACTCATCTCGGCTTCATTTTACTATTGTTCCTCATACTGTGACTTTTATCTCCACAAAACTTGTGCTAGATCACCCAGGAAGAAGTTGCAATGGTCTCATCGACATATACGAGGACTCATCCTTGTTGTCGGCTACATTTTCAAATGCCGATTATGCTATTGTGAGAGTAGCGGCTTTGCCTATAATGTGAAGTATGTAATGAGCATTTTTGCCTTCCATGTGTGGTTAATAGAGGTTATAGAATCAAACATCCAGCACATGAACACACTCTCTTCTATTTAGAAGGGTTCAAAGGGTTTTGCAAAGGTTGCGGTAAATCATTGATAAACCTAAATAGATGCAAGCGTTGTGATTTCAATGTGGACGGTTTTTGTCTATCGTTGCCGCTTAGAATTCGAGATAGGTGTGATGAACATCCGCTCGCACTCACATATCAGGAGGACAATGATTATTCAGAATATCTTCACTGTGACATATGTGAGAAAAGAAGAGATCAAAATCACTGGTTTTATCATTGTGCAACTTGTGATTTTTCTGCTCATCCCCAATGTGTTCCTCAAAGCCGTCTGTTGATCAAACCCGGAAGCACGTACAAAGCAGAAGGCCACCACCCGCATCCTCTTACTTTTGTACGCAAGCCTCATTATTATCTTCGATGTAACAAATGCAGTAATCTCTGTCAAGATTTGGCTCTCCAATGTGCAGACTCTACATGCAATTACACTGTCCACTGGGGATGTGTAAAGCCCGTTGACTTCGATGATGACAAACCAGTTGCGCTTTACAAAACTCAAGCAGATTGCTAAAATTGAAGGAAAACATGATTATAAAAAACAAGGTACGTTCATTTGCTAATTCCTCCTCTGTAAATATTTTCTACTTTGATCTAACTTTGCAGATTCAATCATAGCTCATCAATGATCTTAATTCTTTTTTCTTCTTGGTTCCATTTTCTGTAAGGTTCAATGGGGATGGATCCAAGTAGCAGGTTCAACTGCATATATGGATGAGAAAGCTTGGTTTCAACATGTCTGAACATGGAGTTGCATTACTTCTGTTTGATTGCTGGTTTTATTGTGTTTTTTCTTTCATTGTCTGAAAAAATAATAAAGTGTGGTGTGTAAGAAGTGTTTGAAGATAATAAGTCACGTCTCACTTGTAAGTCATTGTATAAGTGATGAAGTGAAGGATTGGATTTGTTATGTTTATTCATAAAGTGTGGTCTGATTTTTCATTATCCGATGCCTATTTAGGGAATCAATTAGTTTGATAATATAACTTTTTGTTTTTTTAGTAAGTTCGTATTTACATGTAAAAAATAAAACATTAAAACAAACTTAATTAGTGAACAAATATCAAATATACTAATTTGTGGTTGCAAGTAAAGTGTTTGGGACCACTTTGTGAATTTGAAAGTGTTTAGGGGCATTCTAAATAATTAACACCACATTTCCTTTTCACGTTTTACTTTTCGATCCTTTGATAAAATTATTAATCCTACGGTGGCTCACAGTATAAAGCCTTTAATTTATCAGTTCTTTTTTTGGGAATTTAATTAATTATTTCCAAATGAATTCGAAGATGACAAGAAATGTAATATTATTAATAAACACTAACCTACGTGAAGTATTAATAATTTCCATCTATGCATTAGTAAGGTTAAAATAAAATAAAAAATTTATTTCTAAATAAATTATTTTTAAGATATTAGTATTAAATTATTAAAATAAAACTTTAATATATAATTGAGTGGATCCTATACACTAGTAAGAGTACAATTATAATTTGTTTTGAAACGTAAAGTTGAAAATGAAAAAAAAATCTAAAAATCTTAACTTTTGCAATTGGTTTCAAATCGTTGTTTTCCTCGTAATCTTTTTTTTTCACCCATTTACCATTAGTTTTATAGTCAAAACGAACTTTTTAATTAAAATCTTTTAAGGAGGACATTAGCTACAGCTCTTATTTCATTTTTATAAATGTATGGTCACTCGATTCAAAAAACTTAATTCGTAATCACTTTTGTTTCGTTTTAATTAATATGTGGTAACTTTCGTTTCGTTTTAATTAAGATGTGGTCACGATGACGTTAACTTCCGTTATTAAGATACGATTTATCCGAACATCAAAAACCTCTATAAAAAGGGAACAAATTTCAGTCTAAGCATCATTCACTTCCAAAATCAAAGTCTCAAAGCCTTTTCTACATAGGAGAGTGACGTTCATTTTCTCATTGCCTTAGATAGAGTTTTAAGGCAAAAAAAAAAATTGTTGTCACAGCAAATACAGCACCAGCTGAGTTCAACTATGACAAAAAAAAAACGAGTTAATGGCTATTGACGGATCGAAATCCGATATTAAAGGACTCGTTGATGCCGTCTTAGCTAAGCTCCCTCGAGTTTTCGTTCACGACCACTTGAATCTTCAGATTAAATCAGGGCCTCCCCCTGCACGTGAAGATCCCGGTGATTGATTTCGCAGATGTCAACACTGACTCCACTCGACGTGAGGTGATAATCGACGAAATCTGAAGTGCTTGTGAAAAATGGGGACTCTTTCAACTTGTTAACCACGGAATCCCTGTTACCACCCTGGAAGAGATGATCGATGGGATCCGTCGGTTCAACGAGCAGGATACCGAAGCCAAAGAAAAGCTTTACTCTCGAGAAGAATCGAAGAAGATCACATTCAACACTAAAATCGACATGTCCCAAGCTTTGGCTGCCTATTGGAGGGACACCCTTACTTGTGTCATGGCCCCTAATCCCCCTGCACTCGAAGAAATCCCTGAAGCCTGCAGGGACATATTGCTACACTACACAAACGATGTAATGGACTTGGGGCATACCCTATTTGAATTGTTATCCGAATAACTTGGACTAGACCCAAACCACCTCAAGAGCATCGGTTGCGCCGAGGGACTCTACGTAATGGGTCATTACTCCCTGGCATGCCCTGAACCCGAACTCACAATGGGGTCCGGCATCCATACAGACAGTGGCTTTGAGAGATGTTGCATTTGACTTAAGCACTCTTTTTCCTCCGAATAGGGTTAGTTAGGTATTTTAACGAGTCTCAGGTTTTTTGTTTCCCTCTGTTGAATTACCATTCTTATAAATTTAAATTACCACCTTTAAAAAAACAAGATTACAATTGAATCGTTTGATTTCAAAATTACAAATGAAACACTTAATTAATCGATTATCATAAAAAAAAATTATTGAATTGTTAAAATTTAGATGGTCTTTTGACTTTGAATATTTTTATTTATGAAAAGTATTAGATTTTAGAGAGTTACAATTGAGTCACACAATTAATTAAATTGTAACAATCGATTATCGTCCGTCATTATATGAAGTGGATGATGAACTTTAAATTTCACTATAAAATTCATTTGGTCAGCTGTGGCTCCTCCGGTTCAGAGCCAAGGCATACCTAAGACTCAATTGATATTTATATAAGAATCTATGGATTACCCACCAAGAGTGACAGTGGTAGACTTCAAATTTAGTCTGACAAACTCAAATTCTTAAATGTCAACCACATGGACGATGTAATTTATCTCTATAAATAAAGATGTATGTAAAATTTTATATTAAAAAAGATTACGAGGTAAGAAATTATAAACTGTCGAAGAATATAAACTTAGATTATCGATATAAATATAAAATAAATATTTAAATTATATAAAAAAATTAAATTTTCTAGAGAGTACGATTATTCCCGCCCCTCGATTTATCACTGTCTTCGAAAATATTTAAATAGATATGAATCTATTTACATTTGTTTTCCAATCTAGAAATGTTGAAACATTGAGCTGCTGAAGTTTAGAATTTTCCCTGTTATGGAAAATTAGTAGTAAACCCTTTGACCAAAGACATTGATTAAATTCGGGTAAAGGTGCATTTTTGGACCCTCTGCCGTGACCAAAAGAGAAAAAATGTCTCTTTACTCTGCTGCTGCTGCAACCTTCAATGGAGCTAACCTCCGTCTTGCTGCCGGTCCCAGTTCGATCTTATGGCTTCTTGAATGGCTAAAAGTACGTAGCCGACGATCCGACGATGAACCCATTGAAATAGACCTTCTTATCGGCTGAATTGTAAACTGTTCATCTTTGTATCTAATGTCAATGCATTCATCTCCCATGCTTGTCACCTTAGAATGTCTTTGGTCCGACTTCCATGGCGAAGGACTAATCGAACGAGCCGGTAACTCGTCCTTGTTCAATCTTTCTTGAGCACCAAGCAACGTTTGATGCACAGAACGACTACGGTTGTTGTTGTTGTTACCAGGGCCGGTCCTGATATTTTAAGGGCCCTAGGCAAAATAAGAGATAAGGGCCCTTAAAAAATTAAATTAAAATTCAAGAATAAATTTCGATAGACGCCAAATAAATTTTTTCATTAAAAATTATACGAGTATATTTTATTATATTAACCAACATTATTTTACCAAATATATAAAGAGACATCATAATTTTTCACTCAATTTACTCCTATTATGTCTTCAATCATCTCGTAGAATCGTTTCTCTCAATCGAAAATTGACGTTTCTCACCTACAAAACAACATACACATTTTCATAAGAAACAGTTTTTTCTAGCATTTTGAGATGCAAAGTCATTAATAATAACATCAACATGAATGTTTCCTATCATCTCCTTCTCAATAGCTAATGTTGCTAAACCATTCAACCTTTCTTGTGACATTGATGACCTCAAGTACGTTTTTATTAATTTAAGCTTTGAGAAACTTCTTTCGGCTGAAGCTACGGTCACAGGCAAAGTTTATAAAATCCTATAAGCAGTTGAAGTATTCGGATAACAATATGCAGATTTGAAAAACTTAAGAATTTCAGTGGCGGATAACAATTCTGTCGGCAAAGTCATTTGTAAGACTTTCAATTCAGAGAAAAGATCATCTAAGTCAGCATCCGATGAATTACCATGAGAAAATGTATAATGAAAATGAGCACAACATTCTTTCAACTCATTATCATCTAATGACTTTAACTTATTTGAATCATATAAAAATCCAAAAATACTTTCAAATGTCTTCAATTGCTCAAATCTATTCTTCAAAGAAGCAATTGCCATATCTACCACAACCAAAAAATAATTGACTCTTCGGGCAATTCAACTTCGTTATCTCATTATTCTCTCCAAAAAATTTCTTCCTAATCACAAAATGTTTTGTGGGAAAGATAGGCTCCACATCCATTTCAAGTGCAAGACTTTTAGCTACATTCATACTAGTTGTAAAGCCTTCATCTCTATATTTTTCAAAGTAGGACATCACACCTTCTAATTGCCTTATGGTAGTATCAATGCACATAGACTTAGATTGTAATTTCTTGCTTACCATATTAACAGCAAATAAAATGTCATACCAAATCACAACACCAAGCAAAAACTCAAAACTTGAGATGCATTCACCAAACTTTCAGCTTCACTTTTTGACTTTGCATCATTTTCACAAGATTCATATAATTTATACAAAGCCAATCTTATTTGGGGACATTGAAATCTAATACCTTTGACACTTTTAATTCGACTCTCCCATCGAGTATTTGATAAATATTTCACAGTTAATCCAGGAACATTATCAAGTAAAATTTTCCATCTCTTTGTAGAACCCGAAAACAATGCATATATGCGTTGAATAACTCCAAAAAAAGAAATAGCTTTAACACAAGAATGTGACATATCACCAAGAGTGAGATTTAGACTATGACAAGCACAAGGCATGTATAATGCTTTTGGATTAATTTCAAGAAATCTTTTTTGAACACATTGGTGCTTTCCTTTCACATTAGAACCATTATCATAACCTTGTCCCCTCACATAATCAACATTAAGATCAAGAGACTTCAAAACATTTTGTAGTTCATTAAAGAGTCCTAATCCAGTTGTATCGTCCACTTTTAGAAACTCCAAAAAGAACTCCTCAATTTTAACTTTGTTATTTAATATATTAACACATCGAACTATGAGGGTCATTTGTTCTTGATGGCTCACATCAGGCGTACAATCAAGAATTATGGAAAAATATTTAGCCTCTTTAATGATCTTAATGATAGAATTTCTCACACTTTGAGACAAAAGGGAAATGAACTCATTTTGAATTTTATGTCCAAGATAATGATAATGAATTTCACGATCCTCAATGCGTCTAACATGATCTTGCATAATCACATCAAACTCTGCAATCATTTCAATCAATCCCAGAAAATTACCATTGTTATCTTGATATAGTTTTTCATTGGATCCTCGAAATGCAAGATTATGTTTAGCAAGACATTTCACAACTGAGAATATTCTTTGTAACACTTGTCTCCAACGCTCTTTCTCTTTCATAATCTCTTCTTGCAAATTTTTATCGATTGTTTGATTTTTATCCAATCTTACTCTTAATTCATTCCAAATATTCATATTACTCATATGTTCAACACTATTTTCATGTTGTTTAAGCCTTCGGCTAATATGTTTCCAATCACTTAAGCCATCATTTGCTAACAAACTTACATTACTAATCGATTTGAACAACTTGCAACAAAAACAATATATTTTGTCAACATTTTTGGAATAAACTAACCATTTTCTATCACTAATCTCACCATTGCTCAACTTTCTAGAATAACATGCATATGAGAAATGTCTATAATATTTATCAACAGTAAATTCAAGATTCATTTCTCTTATGGGCCCTTTTGTAACTAATATATCCCTCGCATTATTGTCAAGATTCCCCCAATTTATAGGATCATATATATTCAAATGAGGAAGTGGTTCTTCACCAATGCCTAAATTTTCAACATTTTCATCAATTGGCACATCATTAAAGTCAATTGAATCATTCACTTCATCAATCACATTTTCAGAATTTCCAAGATTTTCAGTATGCAAATTTTCAGTTGATTTATTCAAAGTTTCATGAGAATCAACCTTTTTAAACACAAATTTATCAAGAGCACCTTTTTGTGACTTCTTTAACTCCTCCTCTAGCTTCCTTTTTTTTTTCTTTTTTCACTTCCAGACAAATGTTTTTTAGACAACATCTCATCAAAGAGTCACACAAACCAATTCTAATAAATAAGTATAAGAAAAGAACAATTGCACCTGGATTCTTCAATTAGATTTGTAGTCCTTTGGAGTAAGATAAAATCCCAAATTCCCAATTTGATAATTGACACTGTTGACATAAATATTAATAGTTATAACATGAATACCAAAATAAAAACATCAAAAAGAGAGCAAGTGAGTGGATACATAAAATCTCTTATCATAATGATAACCAGCAGGTGTCTCACCCTTCAAATTCTGATAAAAGTAAAAAATTAATAAATTAAATCTTATATTTTGAAAGAATTGAGGCAATACATCAAACTTTTACCAAATAACATAGGTTTTGATCACTAGGCAATTGAAAGCATCAACTTTTTAGTTGGGCCACATCGAGCACTTGTATTTAATAACATGGACTAACCCATTGTGATGGAAGCCATATCCTGTCGTTCCATAATTTAAGTGCCCTCCTCCTCGCTTGGGCCCTAGGCGGTCGCCCTCCTCGCCTGGGGAACGACAGGTGATTAGGCCTGTATGAAAACTTAGAATCAGCTCTTGTTAGCACAGTAAACTATTGTTATCGTGGGTGATTATGGGTGTGCTCATAGCTTGGTTTAATAACATTTGGGAAATATGACTCCCCCATATGATCTTCTAGGATGCTTCGGGGACGAATTTTGCGGTGACGGATGATTAGGGGTAATCGCTCCCGTGGTTTCTCGACGTAGAATGATTTATCGACATGTAATGACTCGTTCGGTCCATCTCTGTCCCTTCGTAATTCTGATGGGTGGAATACCTTGCCTTCGGATGGTTTTCTCATACGGGCGAATGGACTTATTGATGGTGGATTTGCAATAAGAATTATTGGCATTGCTGATGGACTTATTTCGAGCTCCTCCTCTTGTGATTCTACCGGCTCCTTTCCCTCGTCATCGGGTGGTATTTCACCAGCAAACGAACTATCGCGTTGAATGTCATCTCCCATCGATATTTCCGGCTCCCCTACCTCGTCACTAGGTGATTTTTTTACCAGCGAACGGACCATCTTGTTGGACGTCATCTCCCATTGATATTTCCGGCTCCCCTGCCTCATCACTAGTTGATATTTCACCAGCGAACGGACTATCTTGTTGAACGTCTTCTTCCATCGATATTTCCGGCTCTCCTACCTCATCACCAGGTGATTTTTCACCGGCGAACGGACTCGCTGCTTAAACCTCTTCTCCCAGTGGTCCTTTCGACTCTCCTAATTCATCAACTGATTTTTCACCAACGAACGGACCCTCTTCTTCAACGGCTTGTAGAAGGTGTCTCCAATCACGCAGCTGGATTATGTGTTGTTGCAATGGTTTCTCACCGAAAAACAGGATCACGTAGGGCGATTCATAATCGCTGCGGGATTCTTTGGCTAAAGATGGAACGGAGGTGAAAACAAACACCATTCCAAGGAAGAACAAATGCAAGAAAGCTTTAGACATCTTTAAGATCATAGTTGTTTTCTTTCTTCTTGCTTGGCAACAAAATTGATGGAGTTGATTCCCTTTTATAAGGGGATGAAAGGCCTTGAAGCCATGTCTTTATCACACTTGTATGCATTCTATTTTGGACCTTTCTTTTCTTTATATTCCGTAGGACACGCCTATACCATAAATTGAGATTTGTAGGGCATAAGAGTCTCCAGTCATACATAAGCAATCATTATTGCGTTCCCTCAAAACAACTCATTAAATACAAGAAGTGTCGGTCATATAGAGTCTTGAGTCAAACCACTTTATAGTATTCTCTCGTTCAAGAAAAAAAAATGTTATACCTCCTTCGAATCTCCTCCGTAAACAACCTCTTCGACTATCAAAACCTTCAGAATAAGAAGTCTTCGAAGAATCACCTTCATCGACCATATCATTCAAAGTCTATTCCTCGGTATTGTCAAATACCCACATGATCATCTTATCTTGACATTATCTTTGACAGATCCACGTAATCTACGATGTCTGGGTTTTAAAGAAACATCTCTCCTTAATTTGGCGAATGACTAAAACAATGTCAACGCTCGGGGTGGGTCAACCTTTTGTTCGTGTTCCGTTAGTGTACGAGTAAATAACTGGAGGCTATGAAATAGACGTCAGAGCCAAATCTACTGTCAAACAGTCATTTATTCAACTTACCAATCTACGAGTACCAATCATGACCTTATGACCAACACTAACAATAAAGAGACAAATACTTGATTTTATTTTTCATTGTCTTCTTTATCTTGAATTTTTCAAATCATATGACATTGATCGTATATAAACCTACAATTAATCATCAATTACGACTCTCCATCTAAACTAGAAGAAATGAATGGCCCTACAAAGTGTGAGCTCGTCTCTTTTGTTTCCATTTTAGTCACCTTATTTTTTTCCCTTTAATACTTTGTTATTTTATGTAAAAAGAAAACTTAGGATATATTCTTGTGGCTGCCTTTGGTTTCCAAGGGACATCACAAGAATAATATTTACAAAGTCAACTCGTACTAAATCAACTTTAGATCACTTAATATACCTCTATATATTTATAACGAATTTGAGATAAATAAAATATTTTTAAATAAGTAAAAAATTCCCCGCGCACCATGAACGACCAGTCGTGCATGCTTGAACAACACCAAGATGAAAATCATACTTCTTTAAAGAAAAAAAAACATTCTCTTTCACTTTCCCCAGAAAAACAAAACATGCAAGTGGTGGAAAGACCCTTTCTTTATTCTTTGATTCTTTCTCTTTTGCCTGCCTTTATCTTCTTGCCTTTCTCTTCTTGTTGTCATTTGGTCCACAAAGGTTTGATCTTTAGGAGGGGTGTTGTTGTTTTGGACTATGGAAGCTCGAGTTCTTGATAGCATAATCAATAGGTTGCTTGAAGTTAGAGGCAAACCAGGGAAACTTGTCCAGCTTTCTGAATCTGAAATAAGGCAGCTTTGTCTTGTCTCTAAAGATATCTTCTCCAGGCAACCCATTCTTTTGGAGCTTGAAGCACCTGTTAAGATTTGTGGTATCTATCTTCTTTTCTTCAATCTAAATTCATCTCTCTGTTCATAGTTGTGCATGAATTTGATTCTTTTGAAATTGGATTCTACCGGTTTATGTGTTTACTTGTTGTTTCATGCTATAATTTGTTCGTAAATGGGTTGTTTTGCTTCAAGATAGGCTTGAAGTTATTTTGATGTATGGGATTTTGGGCATTTTCACTGAAATTAGATCTTCTGCATAAGAGTTTTCCAGTTATTCTCTCGGTGCTTTACGTTGATTGTTTCTGGTTTTGCCATATGAGATCCTATCACAGTATTAAATTGCGGTCACAGACGTTACGACATGATTTATTTCTAAAAAATAACTACGTTTTTAACAGCAAAAATGCGGTTGAGGTGTCTTAATGACCTTGAGACTGCAATTTAGTACTACAGATCAAATGACCTTGAGATCATATGTGTAACATTTGTGAAAGTTTATGCTTATAACTTCGGTGCTATGTATTGTACATGCCACTTTTGAATTTTTTCGAACTGGTATTCGATATCTACACTCGAGTTTGAGTAACATGGCATTGTGATTCATGTACATCATTTTTGTGATGCAGGAGACATTCATGGCCAGTATTCTGATCTCCTGAGGCTATTTGAGAATGGCGGTTTCCCTCCTCGTTCCAATTACTTGTTCTTGGGGGATTACGTAGATCGCGGAAAACAAAGCCTCGAAACGATATGCCTTCTTCTGGCGTACAAGATCAAGTATCCTCAGAACGTTTCCCTTCTGAGGGGCAACCACGAATGTGCTTCAGTAAACCGTGTCTACGGATTTTACGACGAGTGTAAACGAAGATTCAATGTGCGGCTCTGGAAAGTATTCACAGATTGTTTCAACTGCCTGCCCGTGGCAGCTCTGGTTGAAGAAAGGATATTCTGCATGCATGGCGGACTTTCACCGGAGCTACGCTGTATGGATCAGATTAGAAACATAAAGAGGCCTACCGACGTACCAGAATCTGGCCTGCTTTGTGATCTCCTATGGTCTGATCCTAGTAAAGACATCCTGGGATGGGGTCCTAATGATCGGGGAGTTTCCTACATGTTCGGTGCTGATAGGGTGACTGATTGTCTCAAGAGGCTTGATATCGACATAATATGTCGAGCACACCAGGTTTAAATACCTTTGACACGAAACATCTGTTGGATTTTGTCTTTGGGTTCCTCTGTCTCAATCTCTGATGTCCGTGCTTGTAGGTCGTTGAAGATGGATATGAATTCTTTGCTAATAGGAAACTTGTAACCATATTTTCGGCCCCGAATTACTGCGGAGAGTTCAACAATGCTGCTGCCATGATGAGCGTGGACAGGAATTTAACATGTTCTTTCCAGATAATAAAGGCGGCGGATAAGAAACTGAAGTCATCAGGATTCGGAACCCTAGCTCCAACTAAGTCATCTATTACTCCCAGTATAATCAAGGTATATTGAAATACGTACCATATACGAATATAAGTTGGAAATAGGCACTTCAACGAAAACGAAGTCCGGGTAACATGATACTTAGAAGCAAAGCATAGTAATTTGTCCTGTTTATGTCTGCAGGAACCGGAACAGGAGCCGGTGCAGGAAGAGGGGTGCCGTTTGATGTAAGATTTTTAACTCTTTAGAACTGGAATTTGTTGCTTCTTTTGGAGCCAAGACAGTACGTGAAAACAACACAACCAGGGTGATAACTAGAAAAGCCAAGAAAGAAGAGAAAATAATACCAGAACAAGAATGGTACTTCTTAAATGGATCGATGAAAATAACAACTGCAACAATCCGAAGGGGTGTGTGTGTTAAAGTATACGTCGTTTTTCTGGGGTTATCTTTGATGTTGTTAGGGATCTTTGGACCTGGAGCTGTTTATCATTTTTGTTCATTGGTTTGGGAAAATGTAGAAATGGTGGTGGGGATTAGTGGTTCAAATTTTGAGTAAATCACAAGATTTTACCCATATAATGTATAATCAATAAAGCATGATTTGATGTTAAAGTTTTATGGTATATATGACTGAAGTTCATACAAATCAGTAGCTATTGTACATAAAAACACACTAATTCGACTTATATATATTTCATGAGCACAATTCGCAGCACCCCGAGCTCTTCAAGGGCTCAGGCTTGCAGGTTGGCATAAGCCAATGTACTAGTGAGATAACTAAATAGCTTTACTTACCATTCTTACTTGAAGTCTGTTCCATGTTGATCTTTTCTTGCATTGATTGCTTCGTATCAGAAGAATCGTACTCCTGCAACAGCCTGCCATCGGACGAAGAACAAGATTGGGGGACGGAAAATGACATTCTGCTAATACTTTGCCTCTTGGATGTTGAAGATTCGGCTGTCGAGCATAATTCTTCTCCTCTAGAGGTCCCTGCTTGTTTATCGTGGTTATTCGGTTTATTAGCAGGCAACCTTTTTTCTTCCACAAGTTTTGCTCTCTTCCTATGCAATGAACCGTTATTGCCATTTTGAAATGATGGAACCCTTTGATCATTAGATGAATATGTCGGACAAGAAGACTTTTCTTTTAGAATAACTTTAGGGATCGGAGACGTTTCAATACCATCGGAATTGTCGAAAACTTCTTCGCTCATCCCATCCGAAGTTGCAGCCTTTGCAGCTGCTTCCGTTTCCCACATTTTAAATATAGCTTCTCTCAGATGTTCTCTAGCTGTATCGATATCTATTACAGGTTTTGGATAGTTTAACCCCAACTCCACTCCGGCGACTTTAAGCACGGTAAGAGGTGCATCCCAAGGATGATGGATCCACTCGGTTGGCATCCTCGCTAGCTCCGGCAGCCATTGCCTTACATATTCACCTTCAGGGTCAAACTTGGCTCCTTGAATCTGACTCAAAAAATCAACTTAAAATGAGGTTCAAAGATAAGGAAAAATGCTTGTTACCATGAAGATAGTACCCCCAATAACACAAAAATGTACCTGTGGGCTGTCTAATCGTTCTAGCTCGTGACCATCGGGTAAGCTGCCGGAAATGTACTGCCAACCGAGAATATCGCATTCTAAATCCGCATCCAAAAGTGTGTCCCAGAAATACTTCATTCCCCATCTCCATGGAAGAAGGAGAAACTTCACCGCGAAACTCGAAACGATGACTCTTATTCTATTGTGTATCCAACCAGTTGCCCAAAGCTCCCTCATTCCAGCATCCACCAACGGATATCCCGTCCGACCTTGTCTCCAAGCTTTAAAACGATTCGTATCGGCATTCCAAGGAAAATACTTTAAGTTGCTCAACAACGGTCTCTCGTGAGTGAACGGAAAGTTGAAGGTAAGGTACCGGGAGTACTCTCGAAGCCCAATGGCCTTTAGAAAAAGTGTTACACTCTCTTTCCCTTGAGCATTATGTTCTCTTGTCCATATTAACTGTTTCATCCGTGCGCTCTGGAAAACTTTCCTCACACTTAGCTCCCCGAAATGAAGATACGGAGACAAAAGCGATGTGGAGTTGCCCCCGACCTTAAGTCTGCTTGTCGAATGGTCGAACAGGTTCTGTTCAATAAACTCGGTTAGAGCCTTATCGGCGTTGCCCCAACCTGGAGACCATGCTCTTCCTAACAATGCATTGCTAGCTTTTTCTGTTTCATTTTCGAGGCCCAAATCTTCGATCGAGCACTTTTCTATTGTTCCTGTCACTAATAAGGATAAAGAATAGAAAACTGATTACACATTTTCTGCAATATTCATGTGTGCATCATGCTTAGTACACAAGTCATCTTCGAGTTAGCTTCGATTTCGTACTATCAAGAATGAACCGAACCAGATTACATGTTATTTTGTTCAAATTTACCTTCAACTGGCAGCAATCTCCATGGGGGAAGAAGTGAAACAGGTTCCATTTGCACGTTCAAGCACTTGTCCCAATATGCGTCGAAGGTCGTAAAAGCTTGCCCCTTCTCATCATATATCTCCCATGGTTCGTATAACAAATCTCCATTGTAGCTTTGCACGGAAATGCCGGCCTCTGCCAGTTTCTCCTTGATGTTATGATCCCGAACTAACGAAACCGGATCTGCGAAAGAACAGCAAAACGAAACGCATAAGCATCTGCTAGTGATTGAAATAACATCATCAGATGAATCAGAACATACCATAAAGATGGTTAAATACAACTTTAGTAGCGCCTGTAGCATTGATGCAGTCCAAAAGAGCTGAAAGAGTACTATGTGTCTTGATCAACACAAGTTCAGAACCAAGAGACTTCAAAGACTGCTCCAAATGAGCAAGAGATTGCTTCAGCCACCACCGCGATACTCTACCGGGATAGAATTGGTCTTCCTCTTTGGGGCACCATATATAGACCGGAAAAACACCGTTGTCCTTCGCAGCGGCGGCCAAAGCAGGATTGTCATCAATCCTAAGATCCCTCCTAAACCAGACTATAGTCTTACAGCTGCTACTACTACTACTACTCATGTTGAAACTAACAAGATCTTTCCGATGAGACGACGACCGATGTGTTCAAATTCATGAACATGAAATGCTACAAAAGCAACTAAAAAAACTTGAAACGAAACCCTCAAAATTACCTTTTGTTATGTATCCAAGATATCCAACCAAATCAAACTTCAATCAAGCTTTGCCCTACTTGTCTCAATGATCCCCCAATTCTGCCACTCAAAAACATCAAAAGCTTACAAAATATCTCCAAAGCTAAGATCTTTGATGAAGACATCCATTAAAGAAGCTAGTTGAATAGACAGGCAAAATCTCCGCAACTTTACAATATTCTCTACATATATATACAGAGGAATATGAGATTTTGTGGGAGTAAAATATACAGATCTGAGATCCCAAAAAGAGGAAAATAAGTGATTCTCTTGCTAATTCTTATTAAAGAATGTTATCCACAGACATAGACAACTAAAACATACGAGGTTGTGTTTGTTTATCTTTTAAGACAACAAAACCAAGAAATAAAACTTGACAAGACCCAGTTTTTACCCCCCCATGAAAGGAGAAAGCTTGAAACAAAGCAAAAACAGACAAAATAATGTTTTCAAGGGAATTACCAATGGCTTTACGCCAGGGAAGCTGTGCTTTATATGTCAAGATCAGGCTATTTGACACCAATTTTCTCTAATATCTCTTTTCTGACACCGTTTGATCAATATTTTTTGAAGTAGCACCCTTTCTGCTGAGCTGACGAAAGGCGCGTTCCCGGAGACGCGTTTTACCCGTGTTTTCGTTGAGTTGGATGCCACGTGTGGAAGGCGCATCTCCGGGGACGCGTCTTTCGTCAGCTCGACTGCCACATATTTTGTTTAATAATAAATATTTTATTTTTATTATTATTATAAATTAATAATATATTATGTAAAATGTTTCGATTATAATGTAAGAATTATCAAATGTATTTTGTTAATGTGTGTTAAAGGTAGAGTGAATTATCTACATTAATATGATATAACAATATATGAAAAACAGTTTTGACTTTATTGTAGTTATAGGAAAAATGTATGAAATTGTAATATTACACATATGGTTATATTATTATTTTTGATTTTGATTATCGATCTATTAATTTTATCAGTTAATTATTTAAATATTATCAATCTAGTCATCTCATATTAATATTTAACGAAAATATTGATGCATAAGTTAATAAATTAGTATAATTACATATTTAATCTTCAAGACTTACATATTTTATGAAATTAGTCTTATTAAAAATTTAATTTAATAAATTTAATCCTCCAATCAGAACATGAAATGTGTCATCGTATACATAAATTTTTTAATAACTTTTAATTTGTTTAATTTAATATTTTTCTCTACTTAGAAGGTGGAATTATTATTATATTTAAAAAAAATTATAACTAATAATATTAATTATTATATTAAATAAATATATTAAAAATATTTATGTATTTAAAAGTTAAAAAAAAAATTATTTAGGTGTACATACATTGACAAATTATATAAATGCAATAACATTAAATTATTAGAAACAAAATCATTCATTTAAATACAATATTAATTACATAAGAGTTAACGGTTATATGATGATAACAGAGCTGGACATTTTTTTTCTATTGTGCCCGATGTTTCTACAATGCCCACATCGTTTTTGTTCTGTTGACTTCTCCCGAATATCCATATCACAATGTATTCTAGTAGATTTTGGACGACCTGAGTCCCTCAATAGCAATGGATCTGGTACAATTGTAAGCCAAGTTTGAATCTCATTTGGGTCTCTTTCGTTTCCTATGGGCGGAAACTCAAATTCATATACCTTGAATACTTGTGAAAGTTGGTATACGGGATCAACATAATTTTTGTAGTCCAAATGCGAATGTGAGCAAGCAGCAATGACATGAGAGCATGGATATTTGAGTGCTTGAAAGAAACCACAATCGCACCACCTCTCTTGCAGATTAACTCTGAAAGAGTTAGCTTCAATCCCTTGCAGCGGACGTGGCTTTTCGGTTACACGAAACAATTCACGGGTGCGAGAAAAATTTGTAACTAACATCCCATTTGATGCAGCCACTTTTTTATGTAAATCAACTACTAGTCTTGGGTGGTATATATGTCCGTTTTGCATCCAAGTAAGAGCTTGTCCACCGAGCTTTGCAAAGAGTTGACCCAAACGAAAATAAGTCGTTTTAACCAACGCCGTGACTGGTAAATGACGCACCCCCTTTAAGGTTGAATTTATTGCTTCAGCCAAGTTTGTTGTCATATGACCATAGCGATACCCCCCGTCATATGCATTTGTCCACATTTCTTTGCTGATGTCCATAATGTACTCGCACCCCTTCTTATTTTTGCCAAACAGCTCTTGTAGCATCGACTCAAACCTTTGAGGTAAGAGTTCGTAACCTAAGCCATTAGGAATATGTAATAGTTAATATGAAGTATAAATAAGTAATAAGAAATTGATAGAAAAATTGGGAAAAAGTAACATACCCATCCGCACGACTAACTGACGTTTATCGTTCTTCTTGTATTTTCCGTAATAGTTTGCAGCAATATGACGGACACAATAACGATGTTGAACATGTGGAGGTCTATACATTGTACCTAAAGAGTCCATTTCTGCTTTTATCTCGGCTCCTCGGTCTGAAATAATGCATACTCGTTCCCTGGTGACAACATGTAAACGTAAATTTTTAAGGAAAAAAGCCCAAGACTCAGTGTCTTCTCCTTGAACGAGGGCAAACGCAACAGGAAGAATATTGCGGTTTCCATCTTGGACCACAGCCAATAATAAAACTTGCTTGTATTTTCCATACAAGAAAGTACCATCAATTTGGACAACTGGTTTACAGTACTTGACTGCATTAATACACTGAGGGTAAGTCCAAAAGACACGGAAAATTGGCAGCGATCGCGAACCATTCGATCATTCACGTAATGATGTTGAGTTTCGAACTCAACAATTGTCCCAGGATTAAGTCTTTGCACAACATGAAACCAACTGGGCAGCTCGTTGTAAGAGGAATCTCATTCGCCATGAAGTTTGCAAATGGCATTCTGTTTTGCCAACCACGCTTTTTTATATGAGACAGTGTACCCATATTGTGACTGTATAGCAGAAATCAACACTGCAACAGCTATATGAGAGCTTTGCTTCACAATGGGCATGATTGCTTGACAAATAATGTTGGAGTCCAAGTTGGGATGATCCTGGTTTATACCTGTTGCACAACATGTATGAGGACCGTTGTATCTGGTTAGTTCCCATAAGTTGTTCTTCCTCTTTGATACACAGACCATCCATTGACATCCGTTGTCACGTTGGACGCAGTAGCAGACATATTTCTCCGTGTTAGATCGATCAACTCGGGACTTAACTAAGTTACGAATATTGTAACTCTTTATTGCCATCATTGCTTCCTCATTCGATGCGAACTCCATTCCAATATGTAAATTACCGTCATTGACTAATGATTGAAGTCCATAGTTGCCAACATCAGGAAGATCTGGAAATTCAGGCTCATACATTGCATCATAATCAGTCTCATACATATGTGCAGGAAGTTCGGCTGGTGTTGTATTTATCGGAACGTCATCCTCGTCATCATCAGAATGTACGTTAAACTGTGGTGGGTCAGATTCAACGAATAATCCCGTTTCAGCACCATCTACACCTGGCTTCCGAAGAGGTTCTTCTGGTGGAGATGAGGGTTCCTCCGATAATCCAATGTTGAGGTCAAATAAGTTCCCGTTTGCGTGTCCTCCCCTTGAACTTGAGGCCATTGTATCATGTGGGATGTGAATAGACTGTCGTCTCGTTGGCATTTCCATATATAAGTCGAAAACATTGGCAAATGAATGTCTGCCCCTTGAAGTAGAAGAGATGTTGCCATATGGATTATTGGTGAAGCCACGTGGGTTGAGATCATAAGCAGTTGCAGATGAATGCCTTCCTATTGAACTTGATGGCGTTGGATCCGCCATTAATGATGTGAAATCATTACAGATCAGTTGTGTCTGGCTATCAACTTGATCAGTTTGATATGCAATGCCAAAGTGAGAGGAATATGAGATACCACGAGTTGCACGAACCTCAATAAAAGTGGCATACATTTCAATAAGAGACTGTGAACTCCCCATATGAGCATCAACCATCATAGAAACATCATCATCGTTTGAAAGCTGAAATGATATATACGTGAGCGGAAAAAGTTCAGTAGGAAATATGTACTGAAGTGAAGATAGTCTTCTCTGGCCTGCTACACGAATCTTTAACGAAATTTTTGTGATTAACTCCTCAATTGTGATGTTTCTCTTCAAGGTTAAGGGGATATAATGATCTGACTAAAAAAAAACCCCTCTTCAGCTTCCTTAATTTCTCCATCATACAAAACAACAGCAGAAAGATGACTCATTTTCAGAGAATTTGAGAATTTAGAGTTTGGGAATTTGAGAATTTGAAAGCTTGTGAACTGAAGTTTGTTTTGAAAGTTTATAATATGTTGCATATAATAGTGTCTATAATCGGAGTACTATTCATATGAAGGCGCGTTCCCGGGGGCGCGCCTTCTATTATTTTGTCAAGAATATGTTACAATTACCCTATTATGTCACTCATGTCCCTCGGGAACACTAGATATATCAGTACCTATTATTTTACTATTCACATGAAGGCGCGTTCTCGGGGGCGCGCCTTCCATTATTTTGTCAGAGAATATGTTATCATTGCCCTATTATGTCACTCATGTCCCTCGGGGACACTAGATATATCAGTACCTATTATTTCACTATTCACATGAAGGCGCGTTCTCGGGGGCGCGCCTTCCATTATTTTGTCAGAGAATATGTTATCATTGCCCTATTATATCACTCATGTCCCTCGGGGACACTAGATATATCAATACCTATTATTTCACTATTCACATGAAGGCGCGTTCCCGGGGGCGCGCCTTCCATTATTTTGTCAGAGAATATGTTATCATTGCCCTATTATGTCACTCATGTCCCTCGGGGACACTAGATATATCAGTACCTATTATTTCACTATTCACATGAAGGCGAGTTCCCGGGGGCGCGCCTTCCATTATTTTGTCAGAGAATATGTTATCATTGCCCTATTATGTCACTCATGTCCCTCGGGGACACTAGATATATCAGTACCTATTATTTCACTATTCACATGAAGGCGCGTTCCCGGGGTGCGCCTTCCATTATTTTGTCAGAGAATGTTATCATTGCCCTATTATGTCACTCATGTCCCTCGGGGACACTATATATCAGTAAATCAGGTAAATTATAACCAAAATTTAACTTCTTTTGAAAGTTCAGCAAGTTAAGAATAACTTAAATTAAAACGTTATGTGAAGTTTGAATAAATTAGATAAAATATTATGGATAAATTGAATAAATGTGAAGTGATAAGTTGATTGTGCCATTGAAATTGTATGGAATGAGCATTGAAATGTGACATTGAATAAATTGCCAATTCACCCCCCTCTTGGCCGATTTCGTCGATCGATTAACTCAATATAAGTTGATTTTAATGTATATGTTTTAATATATATGTTAATGATAAAATCATATGTATGGATAAATTTAATTTCAATTTAAGTATTGTGAACTATAATTGGAATATAACTTTTAATTTCAAATACAATTGGAATATTAAGTTGAAATTTAATGTTAAATTTCGAATACTATAATTTATATTTTAAATTTAAATTTCGAATAATATTATTTTTATTTTTATTTTAAATTTCGAATAATATAATTTGTATTTTAAAAACATTTATCAAACATTTAATGTTAAATGTGAATAAAAAATAACATTAAAATTATGTATGTAACAACCATGAAACATTTAAATAACATAACCAAATTACATAAAATTCTGAAATATAATTATTTAAATAACATTAAATACAACTGGATCACCGATGTCGTCTTCTCGAATGAGTTCCACATGGCGGTGGTTGTCTATTTCATGGAGGATTTCTTCGTGGAACTTGTTCTTCAGTCTCATCATCTTCTCTATCATCATCAGCAACATTTTCTTCATTTGGTGTAGATGACGCTGAAGGGGCTGAAGGGCCTGTATAAAATAACGACCCTGGAGGAGTGCTAGTAACAATCCCACCGCTCCCCGGGAACTGTGAAAACTGTGGAAACATTGGCATCGATGTCTGTGATCCATATGGAGATTGAGGTGTCTGCGGAGAAGCACCACCAGCCAAATAAGATGCATATGAACCATATGATGAATCATTAAACATAGTCGTATATGCACCTCCATATGGTATAAAACCCTGCGGGCTAGGCATGTAACCTGGCGGGCTCGGAATGTAACCCTGCGGAGATGGCATATAAACTGGTGGGCTTGGCATATGAAGTGGAGGGCTGGGCATGTACCCCTGCGGCATCGACGAATAAGGATGTTGTGGTGGGACTGATGCAGAACCGGTAACGCCTTCTCTCCGTCCACGCGTCGGGGGACGATGATATTGAGACGGTTGACGTCTTTCTCGGCGCCTAGGAATGTTAACCCCTCGTGCTTCCGCCGAAAGTAGAAACGGCTTCCCATTTTCATTAAACCAGTCCATATAGTTATCCGTAACCATATGACCAGTTTCAGCGTAATATTGTCGAGGGGCCAACAGTGTATATCGGTTCTCCCAAAGCGCAATCCAATCTCTGTGTCTCACCACCCAGTTAACATCTTTCTTTCCTCGTCTATCTATGTTATGCACGTCGTCTAAATTCCTAGGTGCTCCAGGAATATATTGCGTACAACCATACTGACGGAGCGCGCGATCAACTGGATGCCACTCAATAATAGCATAACATATAAGAGGTATAACCGATATCCATACCTCTAATGACCCACTAAGGTGGGGTGGGATGCAAGCTTTCACTTCATCGCTCGCATAAGGTATCCACTGAAACTGAAATATAAATATACAATTCAAATAAATAAAATATTCTAATAATATCTAGCATTTTAAATTAAAATATTAATAATTAAACAAATTTAAAAACATACCTCAGACCCAGCTTTCGTATCAATAAGTAAACGAATTTCCTCTAACCCAGTAGGTATACTTTTATGGTCCTTTCTTTTCATCGACCACCTATGAATTATAATATAAACTAAATATAACCCTATTTAATTGAAAATATTTAAATCAAAATTTATTTCGAAAATTACCTCAACAATAAGGGGAATACGTATGGTTCATTCACGATCGGGCATAAGAAAGACATGCGGAACCACACCCATGATTGTAGAAGCAGAAGACATCCACCGATAGCAGTTTTCTTATAATTCGTCGCCCGACACATTTCTCTAAAGAGAAATGCCAAAACTGCAGCGCCCCAACTATATCTTCCAGCTTCATCAAAATCGATCAGATGCCGCAACCACATACAATGCACCTGGTTGCAAGATTTGTCGGGCATCAATATTCCTCAAATTATTCGTAGAATATATGTCCGAGCACATATCTTTGCTTGATCCTCTGAAGCATTTTCATTTAAAACCTCAAAATTAGCTTTCAACCAAGATAAAATTATTCTACCTCCATTAAACTCTGGCGGAGCAGCTCCAAGATAATCAATGCACATTGATTGCCAATCACCATCCGCCATACCACACATCATATTTTCGTCGACGGGAAGCCCCAGATGCATAGATACATCCTCCAATATAATTGTGGCCTCTCCACATGGAAGGTGAAAAGTGTGTGTCTCGGGCCTCCACCTCTCAATCAGTGCAGAAATTAGGACATGTTCGAGTTTATAACCGCCTATAATTGTTGCAATATACCCGAACCTAGCAGAAGCCAAATATGGCAAAATACGTTCTGGTGTCGGTATACGTGGATTTTTAATAAAAGTCTCTAAAATACGATCAGTATCCTAAATAATATACATTATAAAAAAAAAAATAATATAAATTCATAATAACTTTAAAATAAAAATAAATTAAATATTAACATTAATTATAAAAAAATATTACCATATCGCTAAAATGTCTGGAGATATGATCAATATCCAATCGCAACAGCATTTCGTTTTCCATTATAACTGTAGACAAAACAATAATTAGCAAAAAAAAATTAATAATTCTAAATAAATAATAATTATAAATATTATTTAATAAAAAATAATATTTACATAAATATATTAATATAAAATATAATAACTATTTAAAAAATACTAACATAAAAATAAATTTCTTACCACTAATAACAAATTTAAAACTCAAATAGTTGGAGAATTTGAGTTATGTAAGAGATGAGAATATGATTTTGGTGTGAAGAATGAGGGAGGGTTGAGGGGGTTTATATAGGGGAGGAGAGGGGTAGTTAGGGAAAACGGATGGGGACATTTATTGCATTTAATGGAAGGCGCGTCCCCGGTGATGCGTTTTCCACACGTGGCAGTCGAGTCAGTGAAGGCGTGTCCCCAGGGATGCGCCTTCCACACGTGGCATCCAACTCAGCGAAACACGGGTAAAACGCGTCCCCGGGGACGCGCCTTTCGTCAGCTCAACAGAAATGATGCTACTTTGGGAAATATTGGTCAAACGGTGTCAGAAAGAGGATATTAGAGAAAATTGGTCAAATAGCCCAAGATCACGTGGGGACTTTTAATGGTGGAAGGCATATCGTGTCTGCTTTGTGGATCCACTGTAGAACTTACCCTCAAGATAAGGTTTTCCTTTTTTCTCCCGTCTTTCTCTCTCTGTCTCATTCAATTCACACTTTGGTCATGTAATAATTTTTTTTTTTTTACTTTTTGACTGAAGAATAATTGCACTGAGATCATCTAGGAAGAAGAAACTAGCCAGCTGCCTAAATCCCAAGTTTTATGAGTGATATTTTTAGTGAATGAATCTAAACGTTTCTCCCTAGCTGCCATTTTTTCTGATCATCATACAAGAAACTAGAACAGTTGAGAATCTTAAATTCAACCCAAATCCTAATCCCTTTTGTCATGTTCTGAATCAAAGTTTGCTTATTTTCATGCATGTCTGTCTCACAATCACAATTGCAATTGTTGTCTGCTTGTGATAAACACTAGTTGAAATTTCATCATTAGACCCTGTATTGTGTGTAAGTTATAGATTTAGCCATTATACTCTAAATTACTCGATTTCTCCCTGCACTCTTCGATTTTAGCTCAACAATACATGGATAATATGACTAAATTACATAAAACAAAAACGACCAAATTAGCGAACGAAAACTAATTAAAATTTAAGGACTAAATGCATGATTTACATTAAACACAGACTGATAACAAGATTTGACCTAAGGTAGTACTGTTGACAAGTTAAGGTGTGATCAAACTTATCGCCCTAGGCTAGCAAGAGCTAGCAAGAGGTTAAGTTTCCACGTAAAACTCTGCGACTTTTAAGCCATCATTGTGGACTTCCATGGCATCATCCATCATTTTCAGGATGGTAGCCACCTCTTTTTCTCGAATTTATTCTCGTATATTCGAAGATGTGTATGTGTTAGAAATAGATAAAATGAAGAATCGAAGCATCATAAATAGTGAATACCCTCTAATTTGTTTTGGTAGTGGTTCTTTTCAACCACCAGAACTCTTCAAAAGAAACAAAACTAGTGGGTGTCAAAATGATGAAGGATTGTAAGTGATTGAAATTAAATTTCATTAAGAGTCAAAATATTCATTACAACACCTCATTTTCACCTGAGAAGCATAATGGCAATGAGGAGTCCAAGTTCCAAACACCGGAGCTCGAAATCAGCCTTCTTAGGTGTTATTTTAACAACAAAAACATATGGTAGATAGCTTCACTTAATAACTAATTTAAGCAAGGGAGATCCCTAAGCATGCAAAACCAATGACGGGATTCAACACCTAACGTGCACGCTCCCTGATCACCTCGAGATCCATCTCGGTTGGGTCGGTTGCCTGGATTTCATAATGAATGCCTTGCAATTCCCTTCTGAACCGGTCCTTGGATGTTGAGTAGAGCATCTTGGAACGGATCCTTGAAACAGAAGGAGACCTACAAGAGAACATTGAGTCAGCCTTGTATACCGAAAACCACAGACGACAAATAGAAAAACAGGCACGGTTAGCATTCACTCTCTTGGCTTTCTCTTACAATTCAACAAAAACATCCGTCCACGGCACAAAAGGAAAGGTCATTTCGTGATTTTCAGAGTCAAACAACTTGATTTAATGAACCTTAAAGAGAACACTGAAGCAGATATACTTGACTCGATATTCTATTAGATAAGCTAATCATGCACCAGAACACAGGACCGGTGATAAAACACCATGTAATCACTAATCACACACAACATGGGTACAAACTTACAATCAAATCAGACAGAGTTATAATGCAAATGCAGCACATGATTTTCCACAGAATCGGATTATTCTTCAAAGGAAAAGGGAAACTGACCATGCAATAAAAAAGATCTTGCTCTTCTGGCAGTTCTCAGAAGTCACAAAATCAAAGTCATAAACTGCATAGCGGCAATCAGCCTCGGGCAATGAGGCAGTGAAATCATTGTAGCTCTCGGATGGATCTCCAGTCTTTTCAACAACAACCTCCTTTTTCTTCTCATCAATCTTAAAGATCACATATCGGAACACCTTCTTCCTCTGCAGCTCCAGGTACGTGTTTTTGCTGTTTTCAGCCACTCCCATGCCAGATGATGCATTTGCCTAAAAACCAGAACCAATCGCTACTTGTTCAATTCAACTCCACTTTTAATATAAAAAGGAACATTAATTTTCGGCAATAGAAAACTCTGTTCAATGAACACTATAAGAACATGTCCAGGATGCAAAAGCGAGTGCTTCGAGAGAAAGTCTCACAATGTGCAAGGACCCAAAACGATATTTTCCAACACAATCCTTAATTTCTAACTCTTATCACTTTTCACAAGTACTATAGATGCCAATATAAGAGATGAGGTTAATGCAATGCAAATACAACAATTTCAAGTTCATAGGTGAACAAACCAATAGAAAAAGTACTTCAAAACCCTAATCCTGCTACCATTGCAATTGGGATAAAGATGCCAAAAAAAAGTACAAAATCAAATCTAATTACTGAAAATGAAAACAAATATAATATAATATTCTAATATTTCATTAACCCAAACTGAAATCATAAAAAAAGGTACATTCAACAACTATACTAAAAGCTAAGATATAAGTTATATCTAGTCATGGAAAATCCAACCTCCCCAAACAAATTATACCCATATAGTACAAACCTTAACTTTCTTTAAGTTTCAGCATGAAAATACGAAATCACCTCATTTTAAAGCTAAAACAAAGAGAATTAAAAGAACCCAAACAAGATCAGATCTAAAGGATTCATAAGAAAACAGAACTTACTCCTCTGAAAGACATGGCCGCTTTGAAAATGAAGTAAAAAAATGGGGACGACTGGAGGACAAAATTTTACATGTAAAAGTAAGCAGCCATCAGGAAGAACTCTTTCGAAATTTAATAGGAATAATTTTCCTTTTATGGTTAGGGAAAAGTACAATAGAGGTCACTTTTGTTCATTCTTTCTGATTTTAGCTACTCAATTTTTAATTATTATGATTCGGTCACTTTATTGATTAATGATAATTTTTTTTTTGAAAGAGGGTACTTTGTATTGTAAATAAATGCAAAGTACATCACCTCAATAACCTCATTAAAAAAACCTCCCCAATTCTAAATGGAGAAAAAAGAGTGAACCAAGAGGTAGAAGAGATCAAATACAATGATAGCTCTTACATCAAACAATGCATATCCCAAACCACAACAAAACTCACACAAACACCCATACATTCCATGCATCGGAAAGAAAAGAGAACAAAATGGACAACAAAAACTGAACTTAAGCGAACACCACATCAATAGGGAATGACCGAACAGCAGGAGGAACCATGTTCACCAAACCTGCTAAACATTCCATAACACCATTACTTCATCGATCTTCAACCCAGCACGCAAAATGCAGCATAAACATTCCTTAACAAGGATAAAACACTTCAACATACCACTAAAACAGAATCCACTCATTTCTAATTCTTGAAACAATTGCTGGAAAATCTCGCTACCACGACTAAGGCAGAGTAACAGACATATCCAAAGCAGAACAACAAAACTTCAAAGGACGAGCATAACAAGAAACGCTTCCTTTAAATGCTCCAAAGAGACTGGCCCTACCAACCTTAGCGCTCCTACACTATTGATTCTTGAAAACAAAAACTACAAGACAACTAACTCCAGCCCTTTAAACAAACATCACTTTGCACATAAACCATAAAACATAGCAACGATGGATTCCTCTTAGACATGCCAAAATGACCGTGTTTTGCCACCCCAAAACCTCCTGCAAAACTACAACGAACTCACCCTACAGACAATGAATTCTTGGGAACTATATGAATTAGCAAAAACTAGTACATCCACATTCAGCCTTCCTTAAGAAATAATGAACCTAATTTTCGGTGAATACTGTACAATTGGAGTAATCCACCTTTCCACCCAACAAGACTAGAGCCCACAGCAATTCAGATTAACAATTAAAACCACCTACTAATAACCTAACACTACGATACTATAACGTAAACAACTCCAACTTCTCTTAAAAACTACAGCGCAACCTCATAGAACAAAACCTTAGACCTCACGCAACCCCTGATAGTCATGCACCAAACTCAATTTGTGACTGGAGAACATCAGCCAACTTTCTACCAAAAATCTTACTTGATGGCAGTGTCTCCTCCGTTTCAACATAAACAGCAGCCCACCTTTTCTTCAAATCCGAATCTAAAAGGGATCTACCAGATAATTCAGAGGAGATAAGATCAGATTTCAACAAATTGAATCTCTTAAACGCTCGATCTCTTCTTTTTTTCTCGGCTTTCGATAGGAGATAATTTATTTACCATATATGAACTATTGTTACATTGATGATGCTCTTAAACATATACTTACTTTTTTGTATAACCATTAGTTTTCGATCTATTGATCAACTAACTCGAATCGGGTATTACAAATAGGGGTGTATTTGGTTCGATTTTCACTAAAATCTAAATTAAACCGCGCATTGTGGGTTTTGAAAAATTGAAACTGAAACTGAATGACATAAAACACGATTTTCGGTTCGGTTCGGTTTTTAACTAAAATATAAACCGAACCACGCATTGCGTGTTTTGAAAAATTAAAACTGAAACCAAATGACATAAAAACTACAGTTTTCGGTTCAATTCGATTTAACGGTTTTTGATTGTTCGCTATTTTTTAAACTCGACCTCCAAAAGAGGCAAATCTAAAGCTTAAATCGAGTGCAAATTTATAAATTTAAATTTATACAAAATTGTTATTAGTTTTAAGATTTTATTTGTTTAAATTTGTCTTGTAATAAATTCAAAATGAATTTATTTTGGATATTTTTTCTTTTATTTTTTTAATTCGGTTCGGATCTATTTTTAATTTTCTCGGTATCGTTGCTCAGCCTAACTGCAGAGACGAGGATGACCCTCCCAACATAGTTTGCTCCATTCACAATCATCAAAATTCGAACCTCTGTCCTTACTTAAAAAATTTAGTGTCTCGTCCTACTTAATTAACCAATTGTTGGTTTAAACGTATACTTATTGAATTATTGAAGACCAACTTAATACAAACATATTATTATTGTTCGGCTCATAAAGACACATATAATACGTTTATTTTTTTAATAAAATTGATATTGCTTTTCATATTATTAACCTTTTCGCTTTATTTAATTTTGATATAATCTTTAAAATTTTTAATAAACTTTTAATACATTAAGAAGTATATTCTATCAAATGTCTAATGAATTTTGAGTCCCTCGAGATCTGTGATTCATTTCTGATAGTCACATATTGTTGAGGACCACGTACTACTAAACCTGATTTGACAGATGAGACCATTATGATTTAGATAAGGCAAAGCCCCATATAATGATAAGGCCCAAACATTAGTCCAAATCTACAACCAAAAGGCTAGAACAAGACAGGCTAGCCCTAAACAAGGGTAGATTAGGTCGGTTTAAGTAATAAATAATTTATATAGTTTTAAATATGTCTGTTCGAGACGACCTAACGTATGCAGAAAATTTCTGCTGAGAGATTCACACATTAGTATTAGATGTACGACTCAAGTCGGTCCATATTAATTAGGTCCATCTTATTAAACTTTTAATTTATTTCTATTTAGGTCATGTTGTTAAATAACTAATAATATCATGATTAGTTAATTCTCTTTTAAAATTTGTAAAATGATATCATATTTTCTTTATTTTTTAATAATTTTTTTTTGATTTTTTTTATTTCCCGGTGGTAAAATATTTTTTTTTCAAATTGTAATGGTTAGAAGGCAAAGAAAGAAGAATAAATTTGTTATCTTGATTTTACGTTGATGAGATAGTGGATTAGGGTTTCATAAGGTTTGGGTTTGAGGTTATTTTTTATGAGTTTTTAAGTGATTTAGATAAAATGTAAAATAATAGAGTGTCGTAGGAGACGATAAGACGAATTCATTAATGTCTTAATTAGTAAGAGAAAAAAATCGAAGAATAATAATCGCAACGTCGACACAAGATAGTAGTGAAATTGCAAAACTTTCATCTAAAAAAATAAAATCAATGAAAATAAAGAAATAAAGGAGAAATGACGTGAATGACATGAATTTCATGTCAATAAAAATTACATCAGTATACGTAACTACCATGCAAACAACACAATCCAACATTCATCGTATAAACCAGACATCCCTTGTTATATGTAAGAAACACAAATCTTAATCCAATCTATACAAATATCAAAACCCCATTTTTACTATGTCATAGTAACAATAGATAGAATCATATGATCAGACCAAAACCCTCACCATGCCTTGCATTTTCATAAAAAGCGACAACAAGATCATGCACTTCGAGCCAACATCTCCTGGAAATCGAGATCACTTCGTTCCTTCTCCAGCTTCCTCTCTTCTCGAAACTTGTATATGAACTCATCGGCTCGTTCATCCACTCCCCTCAAATGAGGTGATTTCGCAATCACAGCTTTCCGTGCATCTTCAATACTATACACACCGCTACTCTCCTCCACTTCTTCGCCGATTCTTCTGCTCGTCTCAGCCTCCTGCGGTGGTTCCTTGTGCTTTGATTGCAAAAGCTGGTCTATGTATATCGAATTTAGGACGTCCAAGGTTTCGAGCTTCGACTTCACTTTGATGGTGAAGCTCCTCCAGGCCTTTCTGGCTGGTTTAAGCTTCTTTGCCAAGTTCAAAGGAGGCATTTAGAATTTAGATTGCTCTGTGAACTAGAACCAGCAATGATGGGTTTTGTTTGATGAAGAAGAAGACGAAGAAGGAGATGATAATTTGACAGTGTTTTAATGGAAGAAAAATAAGGGTTGGTTGTTCATCTTTGGGTGTGCTTGAAATGAACCTTTTTTGCTTTCCATTTTGCTGGAACACCACTTTTGAGAAGCGTGGGAGACAACGAGAATGAGTTGAGGGAGACGTTTCTTTTATTCCTTAGGAATTTTCAGAGATCAAATGAAAGGGTAAATTACACGTTTAGTATCTAAAGTATTAGTTTTAGTCCGTTTCACTATTTGAATTTTCAATATTTTCTAATTAATACATAATGTTTAATTTTTGTTTCATTTTAGTATCCCGCTTTTAAAAACTTAATAGACAAGTTCGCCAATCGTAGCGTCTACTACATTCGTAAGCCGTCGTATTCGTCGACCGATCAAGCCCAAACTTTCCAATACGCACCCTTTTGACCCCCTGAACGTAATTCCTACATCCGTTTCACCAAAAAATACCTTAATCTCTCCCATCTTGATGAATGACTCCTCAACTTCTTCATCCTCCGATTTCCGTTGTCTACCATCCGATAGGCCTGAAGTTGGACTATGATAGTCGACTCGTCATTCTTTCGTGGTCGACCATTCAGATTGGTCTTCCGACCACAGAGCTATGCCCCATCAACCCATCTGTTAAGTTTTTAACGGGCGGTGCACTAAAATGAAACAAAACAAAACATTATGTATTCATTTTAAAAAATTGAAAGTTATTTTTATAAATATAATAATATTTTTTAATATTTTTTAAAAATAAATTTCAAAATCACCAGATTATAACACGTGTCACTTAACGAGATAAATTAACGACGTTGACTGACCGAATACCTAAATAGATGACGTTTGTAACGTTAGACAATTGGATGAGTCAAAAAATACTTTGGTCAATTATTTTGGTATTAAGCCTTCTATTAAATCATGGCCTTTATTGGACAATTTCTTTCATTAGTCCTTGTCCTTTATATTATTTACGGATTCATTCAATCCACTCTAATTTGATCATGTTTAATCTATGAATTTCTCAAATTTTAAAATTTCAGTCCTAATCCAAACAGTACCAATAAAATTTGTTCAAATCCAATTATGTTATTAGTCCTTACATTATGCCTAAGTTTCTGCCTAATTGTTTGTCTATAAATTGATCAATTTAAGCACGTGAACTAGGCCTGCAAACGAATCTAACGAACACGAACGAGGGTATGTTCATTTTCGTTCGTTTGACTTTAACCGAACAAACGAACAAACACAAACAACTAAACGAACAAAATTTCTTGTTTGTATTTGTTCGTTTAAATGATAAACGAATACAAATGAACAAACGTAAACGAATGAACATAAAATTAATTGAGTTTATATTTGAGAAGAGATTTTTTTCTTCTCAAACAATTTTAAGATTTATATTTTCTATAATTGATTCAATTACTTTTTATTTGGGTTTAAAATTAATTGAGTTTAAAAATATGAATGGATTCAAGGTTAAAATTTATTAAGTCTTTATATTTCAAACGGGTCTGGAGAACATAAACAAACATAAATGATCATAAACGAACAAAAATAAATGAACGAACATAAACGAATGGGTTATCAAAAGTTCACAAACATAAATGAACGAACGAGCATTTTGTTCGTGTTCATTCAATTAATTAGATGAACATAAAATCTTGTTAACGTTCGTTCGTTTAATAAATAAACAAACATAAATGAATTTTCCACTTAACGGTTCGTTGAACGTTCAGTTTGTTTACAAACCTAACTTGAACTTTAATCAGATTATACTTATATTATTTGAGTTAGGACTGAAATTTCAAAACTTGAAAGGAAAATATTATTATAGACCAAACCAGAGTATAAAGATTAAACTCATAACTTGTACATAGTACAAGGAGTAAAGGTGGAATTTGACCATAAGAATGTACAAAAGATCTCCACAATCTAGTGCTGCCGTAAGCCATTAATTTAATCCCCAACCGCCCATATTGTTAACAATTGTTTAATTACAGCACTTAAGGCCCCTAATTAGCAATTAGATAAGGAAATGGATAACATAATCCGCGTTTTACGTGTAGTTTTCTAGGACCATTTTTGGTGGATTAGATAAACTCACCCCATCTTTTTCAATAACTCTTTTTATATAGATAAAAGGAGATAAAAATTGACTATAAACTGGAGATTTGACCACTACAATTTTTAACGACGATATACTAAAATGAAACAAAAATTAAACTTTAGATATAATTTTTTTTAAAAAAAGTTAAAAGTTTAGGTACTAAAATAGACCAAACTAGTAATTTAGATACCACATGTATAATTTACCCATTAATTTAAATTAGGTACGATAAAGATGGAGTGATCTTTTTAACCATATTTACTCTATTCACAATATTAAAATTCGAACTATTAACATCGCATTAGATATACTTTTTGTTGGATGACCACTACAAACTTTGATTAGTAAGTTTATTTACTTTTAATTATAAAAAATAATTCACAACCGGTAGTTGTTAGGTTCTAATCAAGCAATAACATTTCAGTGTAATACCAGAAAAGCCCTCAACGTTGACTAAAATGGTCATTTTGGTCCCTACTCTTTTTTGAACCATTTTGATCCCGACATTGCACTTTGGGGCAAAAAGCACCATCTATAGATGGAAACTATTAGTTCAAATAACGTTCCAAAGTAGGAGCATTTAATCTAGATTAATCGATAAATAACTTAAATACCATACTAGTACAAATAAAATTAGGGTAAACTATGTGTATAGTCCCTTATGTTTAGGGTATAACCGACTTTGGTCATCAATTTAAAATTTAAGGGGAAATGGTCCCTAACATTATTGACCCATTCGATTTTAGTCTCTCAACCATTAATTTTCATTAACCCCTTTTATTCAAGTCACTGACATGATGGAGGGACTAAAATCGAACGAGAATTAACGACCGAGGGACTAAAACCGAACGGATCGATAATGTTAGTGATTAAAACCGAATGAATTGATAACATTAGGGATTATTCCCCTTTAATTTTTAAATCGACGACTAAAGTCAGTTAGACCGAAAATATAGGAGATTATCTGCATAGTTTATCTAATACCAAATTGGAACACTTGTTAGATGAGGATGGACCCCATAAAAGTTGTAATGGAAAAAGAACCTTTCATGCCAAGTCCAACCCATGTGTGATGTCCTAAATTTCTTTGTTTATTGGGACTTCATTGTCCTTAGATGTGTTATGTAATTCATGTCTGGTAATGGAAAGACGAATTTGGATATCCTTTTCCTACTTGTAAAGATTGATCATAAATTGAACATGTGAGTTATACAAATATAAAAGTGATAAATTTTTGAATAAAATAAAAAATATTTTAGTTTATAATAAGAATATAATGTTAATGCATATTGGACATTAATTAAATTAAAAATACACAAAAATATTATTATCAACAAGACACATAAAAGTGTCATTAAAATAAAAAAATATTTATTCAATAGTATTTAAGGCTCTAAAACTTTTGAAGAAAAATTAATGTAATCTTTGATTTTTTTTGGCACTAAATGTGACTGTTAATCTGAGAAAAATCAATCTAACATTTTTACTAACGGAATCACACGTTAATCGTCATGAAGCTTACATAACATTAATTCACAAAGCTTATATGATAATCTATAATATTGATATGACAGTTCATGATGTTGTTGTGACAATACACGATAGATGATGATGTGATAGATTGACTTAATTGTTTTTTTTTTTTGGCTAAATGCAAGAGTCTAATTGATATTTTAGAAAGTTTTAGGACTTATTTAATTTTAAAGAAATCATTATTAAGATATTCAATACAATAAATATAAAAATACTAAAAAATTAAATTATTAAAAAAATCAGTTTAAGGACCATATTGAGTATAAAACATTTAGGGACCACATAGATTTTTTTGTTGTAAAAGTTTGAGGGTTTTGATACCATTAAGTAAAAAAAAAATATTGTTAGAAGGACTTGAATCTATGTAAGTTAAGTTAAAAATCTAGATATTTTGTTTCCTAATTTTCAAATTTCCAAAACATTTTTAATGAAAATACTGAAAATTCTTTTCATTTTCTAGAAATCATTTTCTGATTTTACAGTAAACACGTTTCCTTCAACGTTTTTTATTTTCTAAGAAAATGAAAATGAAATAATCTATATTTTCTAAAATCAAATGAACCCTTATGTTTTGGAGGCCGTCTCCATTATTATCAGAAAACCATTGTATATATCAGTAGCGGAAAAATAATACTATACATATGAGATTCGAATTTTTTTATTAGTATAGGTAATTAATCTATCTAAATTTCTTTAAATCAATTGATAACGTAAAACATACATATATTTTACAGATATGATTATTCAATTCTAAGATCTTTAAATAGAATAACATTATTTTCAATCATAGAAATCATTTAATAAATTTGATTTCAATGTTATTGTATGTCTTAATTATAGTTTAATATTTTTTTAAATAACTAAACCCTATAAAAATAACTACTCGAATCATAATATTCAAAATAAAAGTTTATACATGTCCGAAGTATGAGATTTAAATTTTAAATACTTTGGATATTTTTTTGTATATTTAATTTAATATTTATTTTCGTCCCTATAATTTTTTTTAAGTTTATTCCCATTAAAAATTTTAGAAGTTGGCTCATACCACCTAATCGATCCATCCCTAGGGTTGGACTCAACACCGGCACCTTCACCTTGCATGTTGACGTGCATGCATGGGGTCGTCCATTAACGAACACCTCGATGGTTTTTTTTTTTAGGCAACGGCAACGGCCTTCGGTACTATATGTAAATTGACCGATGATCATCTGAGAGCAACGAGTCGAAAGCTTTAACTCTGAGTTGATCATCACATATATTTAAAAAAAAATGTGTAAGCATGAGAAAATATCATTTAGCCATTTGTCGATGAAATAGAAATTTTGAAAGGAAGTTAAATTGGTTGAAAGTTGAACGTAGAAATTCCTCTCATTTCGCCTCTTCTCTCTCTCTCTCTCTCTCTCTCCCACCATAATCCCTTTCTTTTTTTTTCAATTTGGAACTCTGGGTTTCCTTTTATTTGATCTAAAAACCACAAATTTGGGTTTCTTTGTTTCTTGTTTTTAATTGCTTTTGTGAATCATCAAAGAGTAGTGGATTTGATGAATGGATAATCAGGGAAAGAAGACTTGATTGATCTGTTCATGAGAGGACGAAGCAGAAAGCATATGAATCTATGGAGATTAGGAGATCATTAAGGGATTCGAGTTTTCAACGCCTGATGTTTGATGGCATTTTTCTTAAATGGAATGGCTCTTGCTCGTTATGGTTTGTGCATTGAGCAAGTAATTCCTCCTCTTCTTCTTCTTCTTCTTCTCTTTATTATTGTAATCTTTTAAGATTGAGATACCAATACTTATATGTATATGCTATAATGAGATGATAAAAGTCTGTTAGTATTGACACATTGAGAGAGGAAGCTCAGAACCGGGGTTCATATATGCACATTTATATGATTTTCTTTGATATTATTTATTCAAGGAGCTCATAGATTAAACCATGGGAGGACCATGGGAGGGTCATGAAACCAGCAAAACGAATAAGAAAACCTAGTATTAGTTCAGGTTTCAGCATTGTCATTTTCTTTGTTTGATTGTTTCATTGATGTCCCAGATTTTGATTTACTGTTGGTCTTTGCTCTTTTCATTTCTTACCCTTTGTTTGGAAGGCAATTGTTTCTTTGAAAAAGGGCACTCAACTTATCAAGTATAGCCGTAAAGCAAAACCCAAGTTTCGTGCATTTAGACTCTCTCCGGTGAGTTACTTTCAGTCTCTCATGCTCTGTGTCTTCAAACTTCAAAGTCTATTACATCTCTGTGTATTCTTTTGCTCAAACCGAATCGAATATCGCCTATGTTCCTCCCTCGGCATTTTCCGATGATCATCGGTTTAAATTTCGGTCTCGAAACTATAAAATAACGACTGTAACATTATGTTCTTTTTCCTTTTGAGTAATCTCAAATGCACATATGATTTTCAATTTTAGCTTCATTGAACAGGATGAAACAACACTGATATGGTTATCACGTGGAGAAGAGAAGACTCTGAAATTAAGCTTGGTGTCTCGTATCGTTCCCGGACAACGAACTGTGAGTTCCATTTCAGCCGTTTATTTTGTTGGTTAATCTCATATGTTTCAGTTTAATCAGCCTTTCATTATGATTTCCATGGCTAACTTCTACAGGCTGTTTTTAAAAGATATTTGCGCCCAGAAAAGGAATACTTGTCATTTTCACTTATATACAATAACGGTGATAGATCTCTTGACCTGGTTCGTTTCGGTTATTTATCTATGTTGTCTCGATTCTTCATTTTTTAAAGAACTCGTGTGCTCAACGTATATATATGATGGAAGTGAACCTCCAAGGTCAGAGTAACTTAGATTATTATGCTTTTTATTATACCAGTTTGATGATGCATTTGCTTACATCCATAGATCTGCAAGGATAAAGCTGAGGCAGAAGTGTGGTTAGCGGGACTCAAGGCATTGATCGGACAGAGCCGTAATCGACGAACCGCTAGTGATCTAAGCGATGTGAGTGCACCTTTATGCATACACATTGCTCAAGGATATTCACTTGCTAACTTCAGCATCTTTATGACAGCTCCAAGAAGGATATTTCTTTCGGAATGGCTACCCAGCTCTAGATTCCACCAGTAGTATTTCTTCCAGCAAGGCTTCTATCGATCACAGAGGCTCAGATGCGGGGGCAGAACGGGCAAATATGCAGCTGAGATCTAATGGTGGAGACGGTGTCCGACTTAGTGTTTCAAGCGCACCTAGCTGTGCGAGCAGTGGATCTGCAGGTCCGGATGATATAGAATCATTAGGTGATCTTTATGTATGGGGAGCAGTTTGGTCCGATGGACATATGCCGGATGGGTCCGCAAGCTCCGTCCCTGTAAAATCGATGTGCTAACCCCGAAGCCTTGGAATCGAATGTAGTGCTTGATGTTCTTCAGATAGCTTGCGGGGCAAGGCACGTGGCTCTTTTAACAAAGCAAGGTGAAGTTTTCACTTTGGGTGAGGAACATGGTGGGAGGCTCGGTCATGGAACCGAAAAAGACTTGAGCCGTCCCCAGTTAGTCGAATTCCTGGCGTTAACTAATGTGGAATTTGTTGCATCTGGAGAGAGTCATACATGTGCAGTATCCGCCTGTGGTGATTTATTCACCTGGGGTGATGGTACTCATAATGCCGGAATCCTCGGTCATGGAACCGACGTGAGCCACTGGATTCCGAAAAGAGTTTTGGGTATGATAGACGGTCTACAAGTCTTATCGATTGCATGCGGCGCATGGCATTCAGCTCTTGCAACTTCTGACGGGAAGTTATTTACATTTGGTGATGGAAAATTCGGTGTTTTGGGACATGGAGATCGAGAGAGCGTTACATATCCGAAGCAAGTTGAAATGCTGTGTGGACTAAAGACTGTTAAAGTTGCTTGTGGCGTATGGCATACGGCGGCCATTGTAGAGGTCACGGGCCAGACCGGTGCTAACATATCATCAAGAAAGTTGTTCACTTGGGGTGATGGCGACAAACACCGGCTAGGCCATGGAAGTAAGGAAACTTATCTACTTCCGACATGCGTCTCATCGCTAATCGATTACAATTTCCAACAGCTAGCTTGCGGGCATACCATTACTGTCGCACTTACTACATCAGGTCACGTCTTTACCATGGGTGGTACCGCATATGGTCAACTAGGCAACCCAAAATCTGATGGAAAGCTACCATGTCTGGTGCAAGAAAAACTGGTAGGTGAATTTGTTGAAGAAATTTCTTGTGGGGCGTATCATGTCGCCGTCTTGACATCGAGAAGCGAAGTATTCACTTGGGGAAGAGGTGCCAATGGAAGACTGGGACATGGTGACATAGAAGATAGAAAAACCCCAACATTGGTTGAAGCATTGAGGGATAAGCATGTCAAGAATATATCATGTGGCTCGAATTTCACTTCCAGTATATGCATCCATAAATGGATCTCCGGTATTGACCAGTCGGTTTGCTCCGGCTGCCGGCAAGCATTTGGCTTTACTAGAAAGAGACACAATTGCTATAAACTGTGGGATGGTGCATTGCCATGCTTGTAGTTCCAAGAAAGCATTAAAAGCAGCATTGGCTCCGACACCGGGAAAACCGCACCGTGTTTGCGATTCTTGCTATGCAAAACTTAAAGCTGCAGAAGCTGGAAATACTTCAAGTGTGAGTCGAAAATTGGTCGGCCCCCGCTCCTCCATAGATGGTAGGGAAAGATCATGTAGGATCGACGTAAGGCCTTCTAGGCTCTTGCTATATCCCAAAACGGAACCGGTCAAGTACTGCGAGATCAGGTCAGGAAAACCCGGGGTCAAATTCCACTCTACGTCTCTCGTCCGAGCATCACAAGTTCCATCACTTTTACTGCTTAAAGATATTGCGTTTCCAAGTTCACTCACTGCTATTCAGAGCGTTTTCAAACCTTCTCCTCCACCTTCACCACCAAATCTTTCCCCCATCAACTCGAGATCTTCTTCTCCGTATTCGAGTAGATCGACCCCTCCGTGCCCTTCCACGACTCCCTTTTCAAAGAATGTCATCGAAAGCCTCAGGAAATCAAATGAACTTCTGAACCAAGAAGTGTCTAAATTGCAAGACCAAGTACTTATGATATACCCTTTTGCTATTCCATTATGTTCATTTTCAGCCGATCATGAAAAATAACTCCTTTTTCGATATTTTCGATCGATTTCAGATCAAAAGTATGAAGCAGAGATCCGATTCACAAGACGGGGAGATTCTGAAACTACAAAAATTTACTCAACAATCCACTTCATATGCTGCAAAAGAATCATCCAAGTCTAAAGAAGCCGAGGCACTTGTGAAATTCATCACAGATCAGGTACAATTTAGTTCACTTAACATTTAATTTTTCCATTTGGTTATATAAATCACTGATTATACAATTCAAAATGGTTCAACAGTTGGTGGCAATAAAAGAGAAGTTGCCCCCTGAAGTTTCTGAAAGCGAAACCTTTAAAGCTATGCAAACTCGAGCCGAGGCCCTCGTGAACCGACTTGAAACGTCTGAAGCTTCTTCTCTGCCTGCTAGCTCAGAGTCTTCTCCTATGGAAGGTAAAATCGATGCATCGAGATCACCAGAGGCTTCAGCAGTTAGTGTTGGTGGAAAAGAAATCACCGAGCAATTCGAACCCGGAGTCTATATCACTTACAGTTATCACGGTAATGGTGTAAAGATCTTCAAACGAGTAAGATTCAGGTATTTGACTAAATCTGTTGTGTCAAGTGAACAAGAACTATGTTACTCGAACTCGAGTCCCGTTTCGATATACATGAAAAGCAACAAATAATCACACTGCCTCATAGTGACCCCCAACATTTCTTGCAGCAAAAGGAAGTTCATTGAACAACAGGCAGGAGAATGGTGGAAGAAAAATAAAGATAGGGTGTTTATGAGGTACATGCCGACTGCAATAAAACCGGCTGTGGCCGTTCCATCCGCTACTCCACCGCCGGTTGCCGATGAAACCGGTGAAACTGCACCTTCTCAAACTTAGTCATCCGGCAATGTAGACCAATGGTACCTAGACAAAGGTATGATCTCAAACATATTGAAAAAAAAGATTTTATTAGTAAAATCGAATATATTTGTGTCGGATACATATACTGGATCGGAAACTTATCGGAGTGAAGATCAAGGGGGCTATGTTGCAGCAATAAGATACGATGTTATGGCTTAAAATTATTGAAATTTTGTTGCTGTACAGTAGACATTTTTTTGTTGCTTTGAAGCTATTTTATGTTCTTTTGGGACACTGGTTTTGTGGATAGTGTTTTGTAAAGGTTAAATTATAATTTTGATACATCTATTATCATAAAATTTAGGATGTAGTCTCCATACTTTTGCATTATTTGGTTTTGCTATTTAAACTGTTCATAATTCCAGTTAAGGGTTAATGTGAACCCTTTCTTAAAATATTAAAACAATATTCTTTTATTATTAAAATTAGTGGAGTGCTTTAAAATGATTTTTTTATTTTAGAATTTGACTTTGGATTTCAAAGATAGTGTAAAACGAGTATTAAAATAATTTTTAAAATATTATTTATTGTTATTTTGTTTAAATGAGTTTATGGTTATTTCTTAAATTTATAAATTTGGTATCATCCATAATTAGAATGAAAGAAATGAAAATAATTTATAAAAAATTATAAGGATTTTATTTAAAATAAAATAATACGCGTTATGTGTCAAAGACATATATGTATGAGCACAAATACAAACACGAACGAACCAAACAATGACGATAAACTACAATGCACGATGATAAATTTTATCTTCAATCATTTATAAATATGTTAAAATATTATAATTGAATTCTTTAAAAAATACTCATATAAATACACGTGACACATTTTATTAATAAAAGAATATTTTTTTTAATAATTAATGAAGGTCAAGTTGAGAAATTGTGTTTTAAGATACCATTTAAATAAGAAAAGTGAGTCCTCCATTAGCTTTTACTTTTATGGTTTAAGTACAGAAATGGTCTCGTGATTATAGAATAATATTTTATAGAGTCACGCTATTATAAGTTAAAAAGTGATCCCTTGATTATTGGGAGTTGCTTTGTTGAGTCCTTTAACTATTAAAAATTATAGAATGGTCACTCGATTATTCATTATTCTCTAAATTTATTTTTTTTCGTTAAAATTTTAACGGTCGTCTGAGTTGGACGTTAACATATTAACTTAGATATGATAGTCTGAGAAATCTGGAAATGAGTAGTACCTTAGCAGTAGCATCCTTTTCAATTTTAGCAGCTTCTCCTCAATTCCCTCTTTTATCTTTCTCTTCTCAACGTCGTCTCTCACTCTTAAGCTCAATACAAAGTTAAAGAAAATATTATAACAAATATAATTAAGAGTATTTAGGTAAATTAATTTAAGAAGTGACAGTAAAAATAATAAATTTTAATATAAATTTTAAAATTATAGTAAAACTTTTCGCCTAATTTTGTTCAATGGTACAAGTATGGCTAGAAATATGATATTTAAACAATATATAACATATTTTTTAATCATAGATCAAAAGTTGAGATGGCCGAGTTGGTCTAAGGCGCCAGATTAAGGTTCTGGTCCGAAAGGGCGTGGGTTCAAATCCCACTCTCAACAACAATACATTTTTATTATCAATTTCATTTAAAATTATTCATCTTTTTGGGTTAATTCATAGTTTAGCTTTCCAACTATGTATGCTTTCCCATTTTGCACCTAATTATTTTCTGTCCATTTTGGCCCTCCAACTATGATTTTTTCTCCACATTGCCCCCCAAAGTATGATTCTATTATATATGTTGACCTATGAAAGTAACAAACGTTAAAAAAAGGGTCAATTAATTCATGCCGCACGACAACCTTCTTCTTTCGTGGTGGTAGGATCTGGTCGGAAAATTTCTAACAATCGAAGGATTCTGAGACATGTTTCGACTAATTTGAACGACCAAATACATTTAAGTAAGTCGTAATCAAAATTTCAAATTGATTTGGCGGCTAAATTTAGTGATCGAAACGTGTATATTTCAAACTTAAATCTTAATCTTATAATTTCTGAAAGGTTTATTTTAGAACACAGTGAAATACAATAATTAGAAAATGAAATTTGTTTTGTTCTTGTCTTTTATCAAGTGACATGTTGTTCTTGGTCTAATTTGTAATGTATCTAAAAACATTAAACATCTTTTATGTCTAGGGCTCAAAGACCAAAAATATAACAAAGCATACATTTAGGACCAAAATGGGAGAAAATTGTTTAGGGTCCAAAGTAGAAAAATGTTTATACTTAGAGAGATAATTTATGAATTAAGCATAACCTTTTGGTGAATTTAAAAACTTTAATATATATAAAGTATGTTTTTCACATTTAAAGAAAGGGTAAACTATACATTTAGTCCCCAATTATCACTTTTGTTTCATTTTGGTCACCCAACTATTTTTTGTCCAGAATCATAACTAATGTTACATTTTGGTCACCCACCATTAAAAAACATAAGGGTAAATTATGTATTTAGTACCTAAACTATCAATTTTGGTCCATTTTAGTACCTGGACTTTCAATCTTTTTAAAACCACACCTAAAGTTTTGTTTTTATTTCATTTTAGTACCATGGCGGTTAAAAACTTTAGTTTTTGTTTCATTTTAGTACTCCATTCAAAATTTAACATTAAGTTTTGAAAAATTGAAAGTTTAGGTACTCAAACGGACCAAAACTGATAGTTTAGGTACTAAACGCATTAAGTTTTTAACGCGGGGTACTAAAATGAAATGAAAACTAAATGTTAGGTATAATTTTAAAAAATGAAATTTTAAGTACTAAAATGGATCAAAATTGATAGTTTAGATACTAAATGCATAGTTTATCCATAAATTAATGATGGTGCTTGTCATCATAGGGTAATGGCATATTATCATTGAAAGTTTTCTAAAAATGTCAGGTCGTCAATTTTTTTAACTTTTTAAGGGAGAGATTAAAATGAAACTAAAACGTAATATTATATATGATTTTAAAATAAAAAATAGTTAAGTGACTAAAATAAAATAATAATTAGTTACTAAACGTGTAGCTTATCTAAAAAAAACAGAGGAAAAAATATAAAACAGACGTAAGCCCATTCAAATGGTTCATAGCCGAAGAGACTGCCGCAATTGTCGTCTCCAAATCCAAAACCCATTCCCCAGACGAACATGTTACTTAGTTTCTGGTACTTAAATTATCGATTCTTCACTTAAATTTTCTCGAATTCTCCGTTTTATCATAAAAGACGAACAGAAAATTGTTTGTAAAGCTCCAGTTAGATACCAGTTGCCTCAACGTTTTATGCTCCACGAAAATCTCACCACCCAACATCAATGGAGCTTTGGTTTCAGTTTCAGTATCAGTTTCTCCTTTAGAAAAGCTACAATCCATCACCAAAAGCAAGCAGCAATGACTTCTCGAGGCTCCCAATGGAGCAGGGACCAAGAAATTCAATGGAGTTCGAAAACAGGGACTTGATAATCAACCCGAGTCAAGCAACCAGTCTTTGGAGGAAAACCCAGACAGAGAAAGGAGAGATACAACGAGGGGAAGTTTCAAATTTGTGGATAAAAGAGTTAAATTTGATGTTGTTAATGGGAAACTTCCGGTGGATAAAATGCACGCCATCTGTTCGATGAAATGGACTTCTTACGGAGGTTGTATTCCAGCGATTTTGGGAGCTTTGGATAGTGTTAAGGATTTGGACGAGGCATTAAAGCCATGGGCTGACAAGTTAAGTAATAAAGAAAGGAGTATAATTTTGAAGGAGCAATCAAGTTGGGAAAGGGCTTTAGAGATTTTTGAGTGGTTCAAGAGGAAACAATGTTATGAGTTGAATGTAATTCATTATAACATTATGTTTAGAATTCTCGGTAAAGCTCATAAATGGGGATATGTTGAGAGGCTATGGAATGAGATGAGCTTTAGAGGGATTGAGCCGATTAATTCTACTTATGGTACTCTGATTGATGTTTATGGTAAAGGTGGGATGAAGCAACAAGCTCTTTGTTGGCTTGGCAAGCTGAACAAGCAAGGGGTGGAGCCCGATGAGGTAACTATGGGGATCATCGTGCAGTTGTATAAGAAAGCCGGCGAGTTTCGAAAAGCCGAGGAATTTTTCAAGAAATGGTCATTGAATGGATCTTTGAGGCATGATGGAAGTGAAACATCCGGTGCTGTGGGAAGTGATTCGCATTTGAGCTCATATACCTATAATACTTTGATAGATACATATGGTAAGGCAGGGCAGGTTCGAGAGGCTTCAGACACATTTGAACTCATGCTTTGAGAAGGGATTGTTCCGACTACTGTTACTTTTAATACCATGATTCACATTTGCGGTAACCATGGACGGTTGAATGAAGTAGCTTCACTGATGAAGAAGATGGAGGAGTTAAAGTGCCTTCCCGACCGAGGACTTATAATATTCTCATATCCCTTCATACTAAGTACGATGATATAAAGATGGCAGCAGACTACTTTGCAAAGATGAAGGAGGCCTGCCTTGAACCGGATCCTGTGAGTTACCACACCCTCTTGTATGCATACTCGATAAGGCAAATGGTTAGTGAAGCGGAAGACCTCATACACGATATGGATGAAAGACATCTCGAAATCGATCAATATACACAATCTGCTCTGACCAGAATGTACATAGAAGCTGGGATGCTGGAGAAATCGTGGTTATGGTTCAGGAGGTTCCACCTTGCAGGGAATATGAGTTCAGAGGGCTACTCTGCCAACATTGATGCCTTTGGGGAGAGGGAACATTTCCGAAGCTGAAAATATTTTCTCTGTTGCCAAGAAAGGAAAAGTCTTACTGTCCTTGAGTTTAATGTAATGATCAAAGCTGACGGGATAGCGAAGAGCTATGATAAAGCATGTTGGCTATTTGATAGCATGCAGTGTCACGGTGTAGTTCCGGATAAATGCGGTTATAGTTCTCTTATACAGATTTTAGCTAGCGCAGATTTACCACACGTAGCGAAATGCTACCTGAAGAAGATGCAGGAAGCCGGACTTGTGAGTGATTGCATTCCATAATGTGCTGTGATCTCAGGCTTTGTGAAATTAGGAGAATTGGGAATGGCTGAAGGACTATACAACGAGATGATTCAGTCGAAGGTAGAGCCGGATGTTGTCATCCATGGTGTATTGATAAATGCTTTTGCTGATGTTGGAAGTGTTAAAGAAGCTGCCAGGTATGTAAATGAAACGAAGAATGCTGGATTTCCTGGAAATGCTGTTATATATAACTCATTGATTAAGCTTTATACAAAAGTTGGTTATCTGAAAAATGCACATGAAGTTTACGGACTACTTCAGTCATCAGGCTTCCGACCGGACTTGTATTCTTCAAATTGTATGATCGATCTGTACAGCGAGTGCTCTATGGTTACTCAAGCCGAAGCGATTTTCGACAACTTAAAGCAACGCGGAGATGCCAATGAATTTACAACGCTATGATGCTATGTATGTATAAAAGGAATGGGAGGTTCGAGGAAGCCACTAATATCACAAGACGGATGAGAGAACTGGGACTTCTAACCGATGTGTTGAGTTACAATAATGTGCTCGGATTGTACGCCATGGATGGAAGATTCAGGGAGGCAGTTAGCATTTTTAGAGAAATGGTAAGTTCATGTGTTCAACCCGATGACAGTACATTCAAATCACTGGGATCTGTTCTCGTGAAATGTGGAGTTCCAAAACGCGCTGTTAACAGACTGCAAGTCACACGGAAGAAGGATGTTCAGATCAGTTTGCAAATATGGTTGGCCACCCTCTCCTCGGTGGTCGAAATGTATGAGGATGAGGATGAAGATGGCAATCATGATGATTATGCTTAGATCGTCTCTTCATAACCAAAATTTTCGGTTCGAGTTCACAGGCTGAATCAGTGTAGGGCCTAGAGATGAACTCGTAGATAACTTGGATCAAAGGTCTCGCATATGTATAGCAGGTAGGCTGAGCTAAATTCAAAGTCCATGGCAAATTTTATTTAGCTGTTGTGTTTTGCATATTAGGTTGAAGATGGTAGAGCAAACTCAGTTTCTATTTACATTAACAATACTGAGTAATTGACCAAAAAATTAAAAGGGAAAGAAACAAAGAAGTTCCATACATTACAATCACCCCACAACATGATTATCCCAAGAAACAAAAATGTTTCCAAGGCCGGCTTCTAAATCCAACCACCGCCCTTCCTCGAACTCCACCGTACCTTCCACCACCTTCACCTCCACCAAAACAAACAACTCCGCGATTTCCACCACCTCCACCGTCAGCACCACCTTCCCTTTCCCCAACCCGATGACACCTCTTTTCCCTTTCTCAACCCTATACCCCAATCTCTCCCCAACCTCCTTTACCCTCTCCATCACCCCTTCGAACTCCATTGATTGTATACCTCTTCTTTCCTATTCCCACCTTCAAAAAGACCAGACAAATCCAACCCTGATGACAGAGATATTATGTCAAAAGCATTAACCCCATTACAAACCATCTCATGCTTCAACTTCCTACCGTGCAACAAGCTGTCGCCTTCCTTGTTCAAAGATGTATACGCACTTAAACTCCTCTTGAGCCATGATGTTTCCATTAACTTCACCAAGCTCATTCTCGTGTCGGGATTCGGATCGAGAAGCTGCCATATGATAGCTTTTACTTGCTTTGATATCCATGGTGGAAACTGAAATTCCTACGATATATCTTTTTTATACATACCACAAGTTAGTGTCATCAAAGGGTAATTTACCGGCCAACAAGACGAATAAAATCACCCCACAAGACCAAGCATCGGCCTTGGAACCGTCGTACCCTTTCCTCCGAACAACCTCCGGAGCCGTAAAAGCCGGTTCCACAAGCTGTATGTAAAAGCCCGTTGTTTAGCTGCTCGGGGAGCGCAGAGAGACCAAGTCTGAAACTTTTAGGTTTCCGTTTTGATCCAACAAAAGGTTTTGCGGCTTCACGTCACGATGAGCGACACCGTTTTGGTGGCAGAAATGGAGGGCGGAGACGAGTTGGATAAAGTACCTACGGGCGGTGGTTTCAGTTAACTTTCCACGGCGTAAAACTTTGGTGAAAAGTTCACCACCGGAGGCGAACTCCATCACAAGGTAGATCTTTGTCTTTGTGGCCATAACTTCGTGGATTTTAAGGATGTTGGGGTGGTGTGTAGGCGGCGCATAGCTAAAACTTCACTGATGATCCTCGGTTCCAGGGCGGCTTCCACCGTTTTCGTCTTGTCTATAATCTTGATAGCCACAACGTTGTTGCTGTCGTCGATGGATGTTGCCTCGTGAACCTTTGCAAAGCTTCCATGACCCAACAAACGACCCAATTGATACTTCCCCAAGAGTATGCCTCCGGTCGGTGTTTTGGTTCGGGTAATTCTTATCAGTGGTGGCGATGGAAGGGTCGGTGGCGGATCTTGTTGTGACATTGGTGATGGTGGCGGTCGCAGGGTCGGAGGAGCCCCCGACGGCATAGTTACTTGTGGTGATGCGAATAAAGAGAGAGTTTGAGTCCAAAGGGAGCGGGGTTTGTTGGCTTATATATAATAGCGATGTGGGACTTCCTCTTTTTTCTTATTTCGGTTTTCCTCAACTACCCTTTATTTGTTGCATAATTCGTCTGGATTTCTCTTTTATTTTTATTCTAAATTAATTAGTTATAAGTTTCATTTAGTTAAATCTATTTCACTTATTAAGAATTTAAAATAAAAGGTTTATATAACAAATAAGTACTTAAAATATATCATTTTTCATTTAAGTACGTAAAGTATTTTTTTATTAAAATAGATACTTAAAGTATTCATTTTTTTATCCAAGTAACTAAAGTATTTTTAATTAAAGTTAAATATCAACTTTTTAAAAGATATAAAGAGAATTGCCTCCAAAATAAGGTTATCAAAAATATCTAATATCTTTCGAGAAATGTGGATATAATTTTTGACAGACGCATATGATCTATAAGAATCAAATATTACATATCCTTATATTTAGCACAACTCAAAATTTATTATAAAATTTCTCAACTAACCCTGAGAGAAGGGGTGTGACACTGTGACCTTTTTCTTCTCTGATTTATCTTCTTATGTAGACACAGTACTTCAACACCAACTAAAAACAGGTACTTCACAGGTAATAATTCCATCTTTAAATCGATTAAGGTGGTGTTTGTTTTTGTAGAGGTAAAATGTCTACAGTATGTGGATCATATCTGCAGGCATCTGCAGTAGAAGAGGTAGACTAAAAGTCTGAAGTCTGCAAGAATAAGACTGTTTATTTTTTAACGTTTACAGACTGCTAAAATAAACTGAAATATAAATAAACTGATCTTTTAATAAATTTAATAAGTATTTTATAATTTTTAAAATTTTATTGACGAAAATGATCATTTGTATATAACTCAACGATATCTATATACTTTATTTGAAAAATATATTAATAATATTATACGAATTTTATTATTATAAATTATTACATTTACGGATTATTAGATTTTGGTTTTAATATTATATATCATTTTAAAAATTATTATTAAATCAATCGATAATGAAATCAATTTGATTTTAATTCTCAATTATTATCTATTCACAAATATATTAATACTCGATTTTATAATATCATTTAAATCTTAATTATTCGAGTGGTACAATTCGATTCTAGTAACATCAAAAAATATATAATATATATTCCATATAATATCAATAGTATTTTTCTATTTAAAAAAATATTATTTGTTATTTATTTATTTATTATGTATAAAGGTATTTTTGTACTTTACCAGAATTAAATGATAAGAATCATATTTTTCAATAGTGTGAATATTTTTTATTAAAAGATTTATTTTATCTTTTAATGCTAATAATTGTATGTCTCCGTGATTTTCTAAGTTTTTAAATAAAAAAAGTTTACTAAATTTAATTGTATAATATTTTTTACTAAGTTTAATATATTTTTTTCAATAAAGTAGATTAAATATCGTTGAGTTTATATACAAATGATCATTTTCGTCAATAAAATTTAAAAATTTAAAATACTTATTAAATTTATTAAAAGATTATAAAATTATTAATAAATTTATCTAAATACTATAAAATTATTATTATATTATCGAACTTTTATAATTTATTACAACATTATAGTGACTATTTTGTAATAATTCATTAAATTTAATGACATTTTATAATTTTTTAAAAAATTAATAGCAAAAATGATTCTTTGAAGAGGTTAGAAGACGTCAAAAACATAAAGCCTCGTGCGCCGCGCAGACCACGCGCAGACATTAGAAGAGTTTCTGTCTTCTAAAAACAAACGGTCTGTGAAGTCCAATGTCTGCGTGTGGTCTGCGTGACGCAGACATAAGAGCTTGAAGATCTTAAACAGTGAAAACAAACACCACCTAAGTGAATCGGCAAGCATTCATCACAATCTCAACAACAATATCAACAGAAAATTAGGATCTAATTTAAAGTTATAATTCAGAGTTGATAAGGATAAGATAGAGTTTGATTTTCATTGCTTCCAAGTAGGGGTGTAAACGAGCCGAGTCGAGCTCGAGTATTGTTGAGCTCGACTCGACTCGAAAACTCTGAAATGGAGCTCGACTCGACTCGAAAACTCGCGAGCTTAAAATTTTTAAGCTCGACTCGAACTCGAAATCCTGAACTGAAGCTCGTGAACAGCTCGAAATGAAAAAAAAAATCTTAAACTTAACAATATTGAATCTTCAAACTCAAACCTGAGCCTTAAATACATGAAAGCCTTATTGTATTTTTTTAAAAAAAGCAACACATAAATGTTAATATTATTAATAATTTATTTTTAAAAAAATAAAATCTTAATATATATATTTTCGAGCTACTCACGAGCTTTTCGAGTCGAGTATTAAGTAACTCGTTTCAGCTCGTTAAGAATTCGAGTTAAGATCGAGTTCGAATCGAGTTCATTCGATCTAAGTATTTATCAAATTTTGATCGAATAAATCTCGAATAACTCACGATATATCTCGTCTCATTTCCAGCCTTCCAAGAGGGGAGAGGCGCAGTCAAAAGTGACGAGGCGTGTTTGAATCAACTCTTTTCCCAGCATTTATGTTTTTGTTCTTACAAGTTCGAATCAGAAACATCGGCTGTCATTTTCACTTTTTTATGGGTAAATTACATTTATTATCTAAATTGTTAGTTTATTTTGTTTTAATACCTAAATTTTCATTTATTTCAAAATCATATCTAACGCTTGTTTTTTATTTCGTTTCCAGACCTTGTCATTAAAATTTAATGGAATTATTGTATGCGACACCTTTTTATTGGTAAATTTAATCACTCTTTCTAATTTAATTTTTTATTTTAATTATATATTAATAAAATAATTAAAAGGTCATATAATAAAAATATTAATAAAATAAATTAGAGTGATTAAAATAAGAGTAATTTGAAAGTTGAGTAATCAAATTAGAAATTTTAAATTTTAGATACTAAAATAAAAAAACTAATAGCTTAAATAATTAGTTTTTTTTTTATCTACTTATGTGCTAGAAGGTTGGTCCGTTAAAGTAAAAATATAGTTAAGTATGAATGATATAATTTATTAATAAAAAATGAGGTGGTGTTTATTTTTGTAATGCATGTATTAAAATGAAAAAAAATATTAAGTTTAATTTAAATAATGAAATTTTAGATACAAATAAAAAACTAATAGCTTAATAATTAGTTTTTTTTTATCTACTTATGTGCTAAAGGTTGGTCCGTTGGGGTGTGCGAGGGACAAGGCAATTGGACATATAAATTGAACGGCTTTGAAATTGCCATATAATCTGATTGATTTAATTGAAAACTGAAGTTTTGTTTTATTTGATGCAAAGATTTGATATTGATTGTTTTTCCTAAATGATAAGATTTATATTTGGAGAAAATAATCGTAGTGACCGAAAATGTCTTATAATATCGACTTTTTTTTTGATTTGTCAAAATGATCAACAAAATCGCAGTATGATCTCTAAATCACAACGCGATCTCCAGTATTGCAAATCAGTTTCCAGATTCGCAACACGATTTTGACTATCACATTGCGATTTTTTCAAAATCGCAATGCGAATATGTAATCGTAACGCGAATATGTAAATCGAATGCGAATATGTAAATCGCAACGCGATTCTGACTATCGTAATGCGATAATACAAAATCGCAACATGATAATACAAAATCGCAACGCGAATATGTAAATTGCAACGCGGATACTATCGTGGTCGTGGTCGTGGTAATACGTGTCTTCGACACGTCCGCGCGGATACTATCTTTTTAGAGAAGAAACAAATGCAATAGGAAAATCGCAACGTGAACTTCGACTATCGCAACGAATTTGGAAAATCGCAACGCGAACTTCGACTATCGCATTGCGATAATGGAGATCGCGTTGCGATTTTGTATTATCGCATTGCGATAGTCAGAATCGCGTTGCGATTTACATATTCGCAATGCGATAGTAAAAATCGTGTTGCGAATCTGGAAACTGATTTGCGATACTGGAGATCGCGTTGCGATTTAGAGATCGCATTGCGATTTTATTGGTCATTTTGGCAAATCGAAAAAAAGTTGGTCAAAATCGTATATTATAAGGCATTTTCGGTCACTGAGATTATTTTCTCTTATATTTATGGTATAAAGCCCGATATCTGATGTATCAATCGATTAATTTAGTTAGGGTATTACAGAGGTAATGTCGATCCTCTTAATACAGTTTATTTCATTTGCTTAAGAAATTTAGTGTCTCGTCCTATTGGATTAACTAATTGTTGTTTAAGATTTGTATTTCTAATTACTTAATATTGATTAATTATTTTTTAATATTAATGTGGTAAAATATTTAACACGCATGATGGCTTACGCCAGCATCCCCAGCTCACAGCAATAGCAAATCGTTTTCATTTACATAATCATCGAATTATATTACTTTATTTTTTTTAGAATATATGTGATAGGTTATAATCATCGAATTTGAACGACTCAACCTTATCATTCATAAAATCTAATTTGATTCGATTCAAATTTAAATTAAACAAAATAAACTTATAAAATTGGATTGGAACATCGAGTTCAGATAAAATGATCCGACCCAACCTTATCGAACTCGAACAACTCAATTTTTTCATTCATGAAAATGTCGTATTAATCGGGGGCGGAAGGGGGATATGGCCCACTCTAACGTTTTATATTTTAATTGTATTTTAAGCTCTTAAAAATTTTGAAACCATCGAAATTAAGTCTCGGCCTCTTCCGAATTTTATGGTTTAACTATTTGTTAAGACCTTATCAGTTTTAAAGTTTAATAAAATTAAGTCATTTCTTTTTTGGTCTAATTAGTTTTTAGGACATAATAGTTTTGAAATTCATGAAATTAAGCCTCAATCCTCTATTTTTATGATTTAATTACCTTTTAGAACCCTGTTAGCTTCAAATATAAACAACTTGGCTCCTCCCATAATTTAATCCTAGTTCCGACCTGTATTAACCTTGAGCGACAATGTCTATTTAAATTAAATTATCAAGACGAAATATATCATACTATTAATAATTAAGATACCAAATATTATAATTAATCATTATAAAGCACAAATTAAACGTAATTTAGGTCAAAATACTTTAATACATATAATTTACGAATTATAGAACTCAAACATCACCCCAAAAAATTCAGGTCTCATTGAGGGCTATGAAAGTTAAATTTCAGGTATCAATATACCAATTCAGGTTTCCGACGTTAAACATGATGAAAGACATGAAAAAAATATTAACGGGTTGGTTCATGTGGTAAGTATCTTGATATCGCTTAAACAAGTATCGAGTTTGAGTTCTTATGCATGTAAAAAAAATTCTTCAAGAGACTCACCCATCAAAATCAGATATGCGACACGAATCAATCTAGATTAGTCAAAACGAAACCCTCGAACCGACAGGGTTAAAAGAAATACATGAAAAAAATTAAGAAATGAAAACAAGAGAATAGTTATATGCACCTATATGTACAATGTTGGTTTACCTAAAACATTTTAGTACAATACTATAGTTAGCCACATGATTAACTAAATCATTAAAAACACCAACAACCAGTTGGTATAGTAAGATGAGACATTAGATTCTTTAAAAAATGTCAGAGGTTCGAATCCTACAGTATTCAATTTAGATTAATCGGTTAATAGATTTGATATCAGTAATTAATTAAAAAAAACTAATCATTAAAAACCATACATCACTAACCGTTGACGTTAGATGATATTAATTAATCAGACTTCTCGTCAATGGCTATCTTTCAACCATGAAAATAACTTAATAAAACAAGTTTTGAAAAATAAAACAGTAGGTGGGTTTATTGCTAATAGGGTAAATTACAATACATGTCACTTTTGTTTAGTTTTTCTCCTATTTTAATCAATTATATCTTTACAAAAATATTTAATCACTTATATTATCGATTCGTTATATTTTGATAATTAAATTTAGTTAGTGTCTTTTTGTCAGAATATGCACACAAAAAAACTTTCTAAAATAAGATTTGCATATCAACCTCTTTCTCTTCAATATATCTCATTTGATGTTGGATCGTCACTATACCAAGATGTATGTTTCTCCTCCTCAAGAAGCAGAGATAGATCGACGGCGACGTATGCAAAGCATATTTAGGGTGAGTATGTGTTTACCTTGAAATTCAAAATTTTTTATATTAGTTGTTTATTTTACTAGATGTCACTTTAAAATTTTATTTGTGCTTATCTCATATAAAAAAATTCAATAATTAATGTGTTTCTCCACCCTAAAAAATTTTATAAATCTGTTACTGTATACGAGTGACAGTGAGACATCGCTCTTGAAAATTAAATTTATATTATTTAAAATTTACGAGTTGAATTAAATTTATTATTTGTTTACTTTATTATTCATATTTGTTACGAAAATTAATGAATCGTATGACCAATACCGTTTTCACTCTAAATTGTCAATGACGGCATTATACCCACGTGGACGAACGGAGTGACATACACATAGATGACAATTAGTCTATATTGTCAACGATGGCATTACACCCACGTGGGCCAATGAAGTGGTGTATAGTTAGATGGGAATTAGCCTCGTTGGATCTCTATAAAGAAAATATTAGATATGAATTCAATCACTAATATAAATAATATTTCTACCTAATAACATAATTCATTTTAATTTTTATTTGAATATTATTTTAGTTAATACTTTTTTTTTAAATACTTTAGTCTTAACGTTTAATTTTTAAGTAAAATGACTCTTGATTTGAGGGATATCGATAGTTGACTAATAATTAATGTTTCTCACTAACATGTCAGTTACATATATATACAAAGTAATGATTGATATATGTTATGTGCATATAAGTACTAATTTGACACGTGACATGTCTAAAATGGTGATGTATCATCATTCAGTACGAATGATATGTATCATGTAATAATGATTAAAAAAATCGTTGTTATTTCTAAAAGTTATGAGCTTGAGCATTAATAACTGTAGCAAAGGTGATTGAGTGTTTGTTATCAACAGATTAAGAGTATGGAGGACCCAAGCGGAATAGGTTGTCCCCTCTAAAAATTTCAAATCTTTATATTTTAGATTTTTATTTTTTTTATTAAAAACCTGTTTTCGCTCCCCTAAATTTTTTATAAGCTTCTTTCTCCTTAAAATTTATAAGTTCGTTACTCCTACATAAAATTTATACCCATCCTTACAAATATTAACGGAAAATAATTTAATTATCATTCCCGACTGAAAACTCAATAAAATATTATAATATAAATATTCAATTATATTGAACAATCATCATAAATACTAAAAAATTGCACATTTTACACACAGGAAGAAAAAAAAATATTTAGCAATAAAAGACGTGCAATCCACCCATTTTCATCGTCACTATTGATTCTGCTTACCTAAACATCGATATTTACCAAATATATCTACAATCAATTTTAGCCTCTCATTCTCGTCAATGTAGGCATACTTATTTGTCACCTCTATAATCGATAAACTATTGTTACTCGTATAATAATCTTAAAAGTAGTAAATTGTTTTTAAAAATTGATAAGGATCATTTTAGAATTCGGTCTTCAACTTTTCCTTTGTTACGACTTTAATTCGATATATAATTAATAAATCCTAGCATTTAATTGGGGTGTGATTATTTATTAAATTATCCGATTTTTATGGTATCTCAATTGTACCTTAAAATGATTGGTGACGACTCCCAATATTTCATTAAAGTCATTTCAAAATCATTTCAAAAACCCTAACGTTACAACTAGTCGGTATTTCCCCCTAATGGCCGATTGTGACAATTTCCATTCCTAAAAAAAAGTCAAAGAAAACAAAAGAATAAAATATAAATATATTATAAAAGTGTAAAATATAATTATATTACATAAGATTCAAAGCTTTCTAATTAAGAATACAATGATTTATAGAATTAAGAATTGGAAATTATTACAATTTGGGTATAATACTATTTTAGCTATGACTGTGGAAGTTTGTAAAAATAATCATTTAAAAAACCTCACTTCATAATATGAAGGAATATATTCCTTTTAGTTTGTTCGTGCGTGAAAATTTGTGTTAAAGAGCTTGAGAATTCTCATTTGTTTTAACAAAATATATACACTATATATTAATTACAAATTAAATATTTTATTAATCGATTATCAGTACAGGTGAACAAAACTCGATTCGACTCGAAAAATCACTTTTTTTTTATTTCGAGTTGTTCGAGTCGACTCGAATTATCAATTCGGTTTTTTAGTTATAGCCGAGTTGAAATTTTGAAAATTTGAGCTACTCGAAAAATCAAAAAAATTGACCAAGTATTTTTTGACAACTTTACGATTTAGTCCCTGATGTCATTATTCATTTAATTCATCCTTTATTTTAAATCAATTTTTATCAAATTTGAACTGCATGTTCCAGAACCATCATAGAATTCATATGTACTTTCAATTTCTCTTTTTGATAACAAATTTTTTTATTTTTTCAATTTAATCCATCATTTTTTTTTATAATTTCCTTATTTCTTCAATTCATTATTTATTTTAAGTGTGTTTTTACCAACTTTGAACTGTATGCTCCTAAAACATCATATATATAATACATATGTGTTTTCAATTACTCTTTTCGTTAACACATTTTCTATTTTTTAATTTAATCCCTTAATTTTTTGTATTTTTCTCATTTCTTCAATTCGTCCTTATTTTGAGTCTGTTTTTTTTCTTCTAAATTTGAACTACATGCTCATTTACCACAATAGAATACCTATCTAACTTCAATTCTTAATTTTTTACTAAAATTGTAATATCTCTTTTGTTTAGTCCCTTAACTTTGCATTATGCTCAAGTTGGTCTTTTAACTACAATTGTTTGCAAATTCTTTCTTCCCAACAATTTCTTGACTCCTTCATACTCTCATCAATATTTTACCCTCAAAATACTTTCTTTAAAATATAATATTATGAATATATTTCATAATTTTAAATTATGTTGATATATTAAAACATTTTAATGTGAAAAGATATAAAATATCTATATCTTTGACAAGCGACAAATTTGCCAAATAAAAAAAATCCTAATTCTCAAATAAATAAATAAATAAAATAGAGAAATATGGTCGATCCACATGGACTAAGAAAGTTTGATAATGCTATTCCTCGGATTGAATCAACTGTCAGAAAATAAAAAGGGAATTTAAAATTAATGAAAATAAATGAAATAAATAAATAAATAAATATTGAATAAAAAATAATAATGAGAAAATAAATAAAGTAGAAGAATCCAATAAAGATGATATAGCCTCAGGTTTTGCTTAGCATCAATTTCGATCGAACATCGGAATAAAATTTTCCCTTCGTGATGTATGTCGGTTACAGTTGACAAGGCACAACCCTTGCAGCTAACTCTTCTCTCCGATTAATCGAAATTTCCAAGTATATCACCAAAATTCAATCTTTGTTAGTCTAGCCACGTCTATCGGCGTTAGACCCGAAATAACTTTAAATTCTGGAAAAGTTTGACTCGACTTATAGCGTCTCACAGTGAATCAATATCGATCTTGATTCCCCTTAACGAACCATCACTAAGTTTGTTCAGAGGAAGCCGAATTACGACCAACCGGTCCGACTTCCAAACTTTAAGCAAAATATTCTTCAAATCAACGTGCACATTTTGAGTTGAATATGTAATAACTTTTAAGAGAATGACCGATTGTCACTCCCAGTTTCCAAAGAATCAAGAAAACGATTTGAATGTATGAAGATCAAGATTCAATTCTTATGAATGGAATTTAGTTTTGCAAAAAAACTTTGGCTAAGTAGAAGTTTAGTCAAGCATGGATTGAATCATGCTTAGCATTGTGAAAAGAAAATAATGAAAGAAAATAAAGAAAGATGGATATGAAAGAAAAATAAAACTTCAATAAATAACCAAAGAAATTAAATTCAAATATGAATTTTAACTGTTGGACCTAAGAGATATTTATAACTCGAGAGTTCTAAGCAAATAGAATAACTCATTCCTAAAATAATCAAACTAAAATCTAATAAGAGTTCTAATAAATAACTAATAAAATAATAATAATAATCAACTAAATCCTAAATTAAAAAGGTTTATCACAATAGATAAAATATCTAAGTCTTCTGGTTGAATTCTTCTTCATCTTCTAGATAACATTGTCCCAGGTAAATTCTAAATTAAATATTCAAGGAAGTTCTGCTTGTCTTTTATAAGATGTTGAATAGACCGTCGAAATCTACTAGTTTTTAGACTAATTAATCAAATGAAGTTCATGTCCAAAATAAACTCAAAATAAAGATAAATCAATAATATAAGCGATAAATGAGAGGTAAATAATAATAAAATATATATATTAAACTCTCATCAATCTTATATGGTTAGAGAAAGTCAAAAAATTAGAATAAATCCTTGTCATAATACTATAAATAATTATAATAAAATTAATATAGAAATTCGAATAACTCGATTCGAATTTCTTAAACTCGACTCGAAAATATTTCAAGTTAAGTTTTAGTTGTAAAAAATGACTCGTCAACTCTAATAACTTAAAATTTTTTGACTCGACTCGACTCGAGTAAGTCGAATACTCACCCCTAAATTTATCAGTAGGATTATAAAAGATTTGCGTTGTCTTATTTTAAGAACAAAGTCTTAAATAAAATCATTTTGTCCGAAAAGAAAAGAGTTAGGTGATTTTATAGGTAGAATAATTAATTATTATAATTACAATAATAGTGATTAAATCACATATTTTGTCACTGTTAATTGTCATGAAGAACAATGAAGGGACATGGTTAGATGACAATTAGGTAGTGTTTGTTTTTGCAGAGGTAAAAAGTCTGCAGTCTGCGGATCACATCTGCAGGCATTTGCAGCAGAAGATGTGGACCAAAAGTCTGCAGTCTGCAAGAAGAAGACTGTTTGTTTTTTAACGTTTGTAGACTGCTAAAATAAATTAAAATATAAATAAACTGATTTTTTAAACTTAAAAGAGTTTTGTAATACTGAAATTTAAATAATTTTAGTTTTATAATAATGAAATTTAAATAATCCATATAACTACAATAATAAATTTTTTAAAATAAATCAATCAATATTTTAAAATAAATCAATCCATATTAAATAAATAAATAAAATAGAGAAATATGGTCGATCCACATGGACTAAGAAAGTTTGATAATGTTGTTCCTCGGATTGAATCAACTGCAAGAAAATAAAAAGGGGATTTAAAATTAATGAAAATAAATGAATTAAATAAATAAATAAATAAATATTGAATAAAAAATAATAATGAGAAAATAAATAAAGTAGAAGAATTCAATAAAGATGATATAGCCTCAGGTTTTGCTTAGCCTCAATTTCGATCGAACATCGGAATAAAATTTTCCCTTCGTGATATATGTCGGTTATAGTCGACAAGGCTCAACCCTTGCAGCTAACTCTTCTCTCCGATTAATCGAAATTTCCAAGTCTATCACCAAAATTCGATCTTTGTTGATCTAGCCACGTCTATCGGCGTTAGACCCGAAATAACTTTAAATTCTAGTGAATCAATCTCGATCTTGATTCCCCTTAACGGACCATCACTAAGTTTGTTCAGAGGAAGCCGAATTACGACCAACCGGTCCGACTTCCAAACTTTAAGCAAAACATTCTTCAAATCAACGTGCACATTTTGAGTTGAATATGTAATAACTTTTAAGAGAATGACGGATTGTCACTCTCAGTTTCCAAAGAATCAAGAAAACGATCTAAATGTATGAAGATCAAGATTCAATTCTCATGAATGAAATTTAGTTTCGCAAAAAACTTTGGCTAAGTAGAAGTTTAGTCAAGCATGGATTGGATCATGCTTAGCATTGTGAAAAGAAAATAATGAAAGAAAATAAAAAATATGGAGATGAAGAAATAAACTTCAATAAATAACTAAAGAAAATAAATTCAAATATGAATTTTAATTGTTGAACCTAAGAGGTATTTATAACTCGAGAGTTCTAAGTAAATAAAATAACTCATTCCTAAAATAATCAAACTAAAAACCCTAATAATAGTTCTAATAAAATAACTAATAAAATAATAATAGAATAATCAAACTAAAAATCCTAAATTAAAAAGGTTTATCACAACAGATAAATATCTAAGTCTTCTGGTTGAATTCTTCTTCATCTTCTAGATAACCTTGTCTCAGGTAAATTCTAAATTAAATATTCAAGGAAGTTCTGCTTGTCTTTTATAAGATGTTGAATAGACCGTCGAAATCTACTAGTTTTTAGACTAATTAATCAAATGAAGTTCATGTCCAAAATAAACTCAAAATAAAGATAAATCAATAATATCTAAGCGATAAATGAGAGGTAAATAATAATAAAAATATATATTATTAAACTCTCATCAATCTTATATGGTTAGAGAAAGTCAACAAAAATTAGAATAAATCCTTGTCATAATACTATAAATAATTATAATAAAATTAATATAGAAATTCGAATAACTCGATTCGAATTTCTTAAACTCGACTCGAAAATATTTCAAGTTAAGTTTGAGTTGCAAAAAATGACTCGTCAACTCTAATAACTTAAATTTTTTTGACTCGACTCAACTCGAGTCAGTCGAATACTCACCCCTAAATTTATCAGTAGGATTATAAAAGATTTGCGTTGTCTTATTTTAAGAACAAAGTCTTAAATAAAATCATTTTGTCCGAAAAGAAAAGAGTTAGGTGATTTTATAGGTAGAATAATTAATTATTATAATTACAATAATAGTGATTAAATCACATATTTTGTCACTGTTAATTGTCATGAAGAACAATGAAGGGACATGGTTAGATGACAATTAGGTAGTATTTGTTTTTACAGAGGTAAAAAATCTGCAGTCTGCGAATTACATCTGCAGGCATTTGCAGCAGAAGATGTGGACCAAAAGTCTACAGTCTGCAAGAAGAAGACTGTTTGTTTTTTAACGTCGGTAGACTGCTAAAATAAATTGAAATATAAATAAACTGATTTTTTAAACTTAAAAGAGTTTTGTAATACTGAAATTTAAATAATTTTAGTTTTATAATAATGAAATTTAAATAATCCATATAACTACAATAATAAATTTTTTAAAATAAATCAATCAATATTTTAAAATAAATCAATCCATATTTTAAAATATAATTTTTCATATTTTAAAATAAACCAATCCATATTTTAAAATAAATCAATCCATATTTTAAAATAAATCAATCTATATTTTAAAATAAATTTTTCCATATTTTAAAATAAATCAATCCATATTTTAAAATAAAAATTTCCATATTTTAAAATAAATAAAAAATAAATCAATCCATATTTTAAAATAAATCAATCCATATTTTAAAATAAATCAATCTATATTTTAAAATAAATTTTAAAATAGATTTAAATAATTTTAATTTATTTGAAGAGGTTTAAAGACTTTTGAATATATAAAATCATGTCTGAACCAAGAAGACCTCGCGCAGACGTTAGAAGAGCTTCTGTCTTCTAAAAAACAAACGGTCTGCGAAGCCCAATGTCTGCGCAGCCCAATGTCTGCGCGTGGTCTGCGGCGCAAACATAAGAGCTTTGCAGACCTTACACAGTAAAAACAAACACCACCTTAACCTTGTTAGACCTCTTTAAGAAAATACCGAATATGAATATCATTATCATCACAAATATAAATTATTTTCAATATTTTATTATGCATGTAATCAATCAATTAATATTTTTATTTTGTTTTCTTATATCACATTTATTTTCTTATATTACATGTATGATTTTTCTTTTCTTTTTTCTTTTTGAATTTTTAATAATTTTGATTTATGACATATTTTTCTTTACCTTTTGGTATATTTTCGATTGTTTGACATTTTTTCGTTTATTCTTTTTATTAGGGTTGAATTTGACATCACTACGACTGATTAAGATGACGTTTATTTGTTATCATAATAATCTTTTCTGCTTTGGTCATTCTGATTGATTTTAGATATGCGATTTACGTTCGCGAATAATTTTCTCACGTCGTTTAACTCTCATTAGTGATTTATCGGTTATTTTTAATTTTGTGGTTTAACACACGTGCATTTTAATAAGAGAGTCTAATTTGTGACTTAGTCATAGAAAAGGAAAGAGGAACATTTATTAGTTTTTGATTTTGAACAATTTGACCTTTTCTTGTCGAGCTGAAATTTCCGGGAAAATTCCCATTTTTCCACCGTTAACACGCTTTGTCATTAGAGAAAATGAAATTGAAAGGAAACTACATGGTCCACACTCAACTAATAATAATAGTAAAAGAGCTTGGCTTGATATCCAAGTCGTCTTCTCTTCAATCAACAGTAAAAAAAAGGTTTTTGGTTTCATTTCACATTCCCGTCTTGTTCTTAGCTGATACTAATTCTGTCACAATTAAAGCTTCTTCTCGGCTCTTTGGGTTTCTCTGGTGATTTTCAAATAGTCTTTCTTCAGAGATATGGACCTTTAACTTCCTGCTCTTGTGTTCCATTTTTTATGCTTTTAGTTTCTTTGTTCAAGCTGATATGGAAAGAAAATGAAGGAAATTGTGAAATGTAAGGTAAGGTTATCTTCCTTTCTTTCTTTTTGGCAACTTAAGCTTTTGTTTGAATTCCTTTTGCTTTCATGGGTGTCAATTTAACCTAAAATCAGGGCCCTTTTCCGTGTTAAATTGCAGTATTCTGTGATTTTAGTGGTTGGAATTTAGTTGTTCTTGGAGATAGAGAAGATTGATATGCTAGGATTCGAATAATTGCATGAACTGACCGAGCTAAACTCGATTACTAGGGAGTATATGTTTAGAATATTTCTTAGTCATCGATAACCGATGAACACCAGACACAACAGCTCGAATTATTTGGCTAATCATAGTAGGACATTGCTGGGAAACGAACTTCAGGTTTCATGTTTTCTTTGTTTTATCATTGTTCAAGGAAGTGGCATCTTCCCTTTCTTCTGTAAATTCGGTATGTTGTTGTGTTGATTGTGTTATGTATTGCTTGCTGATAGGTTACTCAAAGGCAAATGATGCTTTATAAAGTCGAATAATCGATTTCTATTTGGGAGCGGTAATCGGTCTTACCGAACATTATTAAAGATTTAGAGAAGAGAATTGATTGCAATGGCAATGGAACTTATACCGATCGGGACCATCTTGGCTGTGGTGACAAACCAGGTGATTAAAACAGCTCAGGCTGCGAAGGATATTGTGATCGAGAAGGAGAGTTTCAAAGTCCTCTCGAAGCATCTCTTTGACATAGAGCCTGTGTTGAAGGAATTGCAGCTTCGACAGTTAAATGATTCTCAAGCAGCAAGACTAGCTCTGGAGGCTTTGGATGCAGATGTCAAGAAGGCAAATAACTTGGTCGAGAAATACAAAAATAGGGGCCGTTTCTACTTGCTCGTCAAGTGCCGGCACATTGTTAATGAGGTGCAAGAAGTCACAAGGGATATCGGACGGTCTTTGGCTGCATTCTCTATAGCGAATACCGAAATTCTTTCTGGTATATCCGATCAAGTCAATAGACTACAGAGTGAGATGCAAAAAGTAGAGTTTGAGACTTCACATTCTCAACTCCAAATCGTTGACAGGTTAAACCAGGGTCTTAGGGATCAGAAACGTGACCAATGTTTCGCGAATGATATGCTGGAAGAGATAGCAAGGGCAGTTGGGGTACCAGTGGAGCCTTCTGAAATTAGCAAGGAGCTAGCAAGCTTCAGAAGGGAAATAGAAGAAGCTGGCAATAGGAAAGAAAGGGCCGAAGTTTTCTTCTTGGAACAAGTTATCGAGCTACTTTCTCAAGCGGATGCAGCTAGAGATTATGAAGAAATGAAGAAGCATTACTTTCAAAGGGCTCAGGTTATAGAACGATATGATACGCAGAAAGAATACATCCCTCCACTTAAGCCTTTCATTTGTCGTATAAGTGGGGAAGTAATGGATGATCCTGTAAGCCTTTGCACCGGTACTACATGTGAGAGAGCTGCTATTGAAGCTCGGTTTGACTGTGGGATGAAAACTGATCCCGAAACCGGAGATGTTCTCGAAGATACTTCTTTGAGATCTAACCTTCCACTCAGACAATCAATAGATGAGTGGAGAGAACTGAACTATTGCCTTAAAATCAGAGCTTCTCAGGCAAAGTTGTCATCAGGTGTTGATTTAAAAGTAGTGGTGGCCCTGAACCAAATGCAAGAACTTATCAGAGAAAATTCTATAAACAAGGATTGGATATCCATAGGAGGGCTCACTGACAGTATAATTTCTATCCTCGGTAGCTCTCGCAACCGAGAAGTCAAGAAGAAGATTTTAATCACATTGAAAGATATGGTGGAAGGGCATGCAAGAAATAAGGTAAGAATACTGACACCATGTACTTTTCACTCATTTTCTGTAATCGTCTAAATGCATACAAATAGATTCATTAACACCCGCAGACAAACTTGCATACTCGCATACAATTGCAGATACCAACATATTTACAGTTTGCACACCTGAAATTTTGATGGAATGTGCTATTGGATGTCCATTGGAGGGATTAGCTGACTAGAAATGTTTCTGGTTTCCAAACCTACCCTGAATTAGATTTGATTCACTGTATGCCGGTTTATCTACAAATAACCATTCTGATTAGAACTCATCGGCTTGCTTTTTAGTAAATTAGATTCATGATTTTCTCTGTTGATAATCTTTAGATTACTATGTAAAGGAAAGAGTTGAATCCTTTCAACTGACTATGTTCTTTTAAACAAAAAATTATAGGAAAAAGTGATCGAGCAGCAGGGTTTCGATTACATTGTTCCATGTTTAGGCCGTGATCCGACCATCTCAATGGCTGCAGTTGAACTGCTATATGAGTTATTGCAAGACAGATCCAAATGGAATGTTTGTTTTTGCCGCCAACTCTCTCTGCAAAGCAGTGCAATTCTTTTTCTTGTTACCCTTCTAAAGGGTCCGGTCAGGGAGTCGGCAGACTATGCCGAAAAAATATTAAATAAACTTTTTGATGTTGATGAGGAGAACATTCCTCGAGCTGCCAAGTCAGGGTGGTATTATAAACCACTGATTGATTGAATCGTTCAAGGTTGGGAAACCCTTTTACGTATACTTTTTTGAACAGCTTGTCTTTTTATTGAATGATTCTATTCGGAATAATTTTATGACTGCAGTGTATGTTGATACCTCTGATTGTATTTCAGGGCCGGAGTCTTCAAGGATGTCACTATTGAGAGCATTGGTTATCATGGATTTGTATGATTCAAACTTAAAAGTCCTTGGTGAGGAAGGCATTATACCTCCGTTGCTTTCGATGGTGGCATCCGGCAATATTGAACTGAAGGAGTTGTCGTTATCAGTTCTTGTTAAACTATCCGGTTGTCGTGCTAATAAAGAGCTTATTGCTGCTGGAGGTGGAGTTCCTATTTTTCTGAAGCTAATGTTCTCTTCACGTGTGTACAATTCTTATAGTCAAATGCTCCGAAATTGTTGAGAAACTTTCTTCTGAAGGCGACGGAGTCAAATATTTTGTTGACGAAGACGGGGCCCAACTTGAATTGGAGCCAATCATCACTCAATTGTTGGCTTTGCAACAGAGTACCAATTCATCGAACAATTTCCGAAAGCCTGCATTGCATGCGCTGTTAGGAATATGCAGGTCCGAAGCTCGATTGGTTAAGGCAGCTGTTCTTACTGCCAATGGCGTATCTTTAGTCCTTCCTCTTCTCGATGATCCGGACTCTGAAGTAAGAGAAATTGCTGTAAGCCTTCTCTTCTTGTTTTCTCAACAAGAGTCGCAAGGAGTTGTAGATTACCTTCTTAAGCCGAAACGGTTGGAGGGTCTCGTGGGCTTCCTCGAAAATGACTGTAACATTGATGTCAAAATGGCTGCTGCCGGTCTACTAGCCAACCTTCCGAAATCTGAAGTATCACTAACTACAAAATTGATCGAGTTGGATGGACTTCCGGCAATTATAAATCTTTTGAGATCCGGGAGGATGGAAGCTAGAGAACAGGCTTTAAGTGCTCTCTTTAGGTTTACAGATCCTGCAAATGTCGAGTCACAACGGATGGTGGTCAAACATGGAGCTTACCCGTTGCTCGTAAACTTCCTCAAAGCTGGTTCAGTAATAGCAAAGGCAAGAGCAGCAGCTCTCATTGGCTATCTATCGATGAGCAGTCCTAAGCTCACCGTCGTGTCCGAAAGAACCAGCTGCTGGTGTTTTCGGACATCTCGTCTTCCCGTATGCCCTGCACACGGTGGTATTTGCACGGTAACCACTTCGTTTTGTCTTTTGGAAGCAAACTCGCTGCCTTACATAGTAAGCCTCTTGCATGACAAAGTCGAGGCAACTGCTTATGAAGCAATCCAGACACTTTCCACATTGGTTCAGGATGGCTGTCTCCAGAGAGGAGCCGTCGTCTTGCACGAGGCTAAAGCGATAGAGCCCGTGTTAGATATCTTGACATGGGGAACGGATTCGCTAAAGGAAGCGGCACTCGGTCTCCTGGAGAAGGTTTTTGGGTCGAAAGAAATGGTGGAAAACTACGGAACGAAAGCTAGATACCTTCTCGTTGGTCTAACTGGGGGGAATGTTCACGACGGCGGCCATCTAGGGAGAAAAGTTGCGAAAGTCTTATCACTTCTTGAACGATATTCGAAATCGTCGACATCTATTATTCCGGGACTATTTGGATGAAAATTTATGATCACTGAACAAAAAACTCAGTGATTCTCTTGAATCTAATTAATGTTCTTGGTGTACATAGATACATATATGCTTTGTGATGCAACCTTTAGTTCATGACACAAGGGAACAGTCTTTTTTTAGGGGTAAAGTACAAATTTCATCAATCAATTTTAATCTCATTCTTGTTTTGATCATTAAATTTTAAAAAAAAACTCAATTTGATCACTTAACTTTGACATTATTCCCATTTTAGTCACTATGTCATTAAATTACATAAGGTGTGTTGACATAGATCTTTCTTAATATGGACTATTTTTCGTTGATGTGTAAGCCACATATTATTCGCTTTTCTTTTCTCTCTCTCTTTTCTTTATCTTTTTCATTCATCATCTTCCCCATGTTATCCACTTTTATCCAAATGTTATCCAGTTGATTCTATGCTGATCGGATGTTGGAGACTATAAATTAGAGTGATTTGGAGTTTCGAGTTTAGGGTTGAGTTTTATGAGTGATTTATGTAAATCTAAACTTATAAAGTAGTTAGAGATAATGATATGAGTTTGTCGATATCTTATGTGGTCAGATAAAACACTGAAGAATGATAATTGCAGCGTTGTTATGACAAAAGAACGAAACTATACAACATTCATATTCAGAGGAAAAGATAAAAGAAAAAAATGACGTGAATGACACATGAATTTCGTGTCAATTCCATATCAGTACATAAAATTATCATATCACCCTTCCATTTATAATTTAAATTAAATGTTTGATAAGTAAACTTAAGATTTTTAAATTATTTGTACAAATTTAACTCGTATCATTATCAGGTCAAACAAATTTAGTGAACCCCCTACAATGATGAAGTAATATTTTACGACAAACATATTTCTTTCTTGCAAATTAATCCAAAGCATCAAAATATTGTGATTTGGACCCTAAAACATGAAGAGAAAATCAATATTTATTCCCATGATTCCTATAGGGCAACCCATTGATCCCAAACAAGACAAGTCGTGTATGGACATGGCAATGCCACCAAGGTTTGCCATTAGTTGATTTCGTGTTTAGAGTTATTTCTTGCAAACCATTTCTTCCTCAATTTAAGTGACCCAAAAGTCTTTACCCCCCACGGCACCTTTACCGCCAACACCCATTATAAAAATATCATAATCTTTGTTCCATTAGGGTGAACGAAAATTATGACCAGAAATTAGGTCTCTCTCTCTCTCTCTCTCTCTCTCTCTCTATATATATATATATATATATATATATATATAATAAATTAAAATAAGTTTTTCTTTTAAAGCAAGTAGATATAGAGTGTCCAAAGCAATCCATGAAGGTTTAAATCTTGCATGGTCCTTGGGTTTTGAAAAGTTTCGGTTTAAACTCACAGCAGTGATGCCATTCAGCTCCTTGCTCCACCATCTGCAGTCAGTCCCTTTGCTACGATACGTGCTATTGTTCGAGTCTGTTCTCAAGCTTGGTTCGTTGATTCTCGCATATCCCTCGCGAAGCAAATGTAGCTGCTGATCTCTTAGCTAAGATGACTTCAGATACCACTTTTGTTCTTCATACTGTTGATCCTTTGCCACCTTCCATTCAGGTCGTTGTATTTCGAGACTGTCACGGCTCCCCTATGATCGTGTAAAACTGTAGTCTGTTGACTTCCGTTTCCACTAAAAAAAGTGTCCATAAATATTTCGAAGGGTGTAAATACGTATATTAACAAAAACAAAATGAATGGGTACAAATAGAATCTTAGGATGAACACAGTCAGTGAAATATGGGTCACGAAACAAGTGGCCTCCGTGGTAAATGAATTGTTGTTGTTCCTTAAAGATCTGAGTTCGAGCACTATAGATGTTAGAGGCGACAGCGTTCAATGTCGAAAGGTTGAGAGTTTATCTTTAAACATATATTGCCTTGTACTTATCCCGGATTAATAAAAAAAGATAAAATATGGGTCAAATTTTATGACACCCCTATATTACGCCTTTTTAGTTAATTAAATCCGATTAATCGAATGACTCGATTGTGAGTTCTTAAAATATAATGAATCATTTATAAATTTGATAATAGTAGAGTTACATGCAATGAGTTTACCTTCATTGATTTGGTTACAAATTAATGTGGCATGACATATGTAAATGTATAGAGTGTCACTCTAACTTAGCGTATAGATTACTATCCCTATTTGATTTAATATCAATAATGAGGGTTTCAACTCTCAAATTAAAACCCTAACTATATATATATATAGGTATATGATCTATTGACTGGTTAATTGGAACCGGATATTGTAGAGGCGAGCGTAATCATTTCAACCCAATTTATTACATTCATATTTAATGTTTAGTTTTAAGTTTCAATTTGATACTCTGTTGTTAAAAACTTCACGATGATATTGCATAGTACGATGTGATATTTAATATTTTTTAAATTTTCACGCCAATAATTAAATAACATTTTTAGTTAATTTTATTTAATTAATAGAATAATGACACATAAGTTACCTAGTTTTTTTATTTTATATACAACTATTAATGGAAATTTGATAAATTTCCATTAATCGTTGTACATTGCGTAAGCTGTAGAATTGATTTATATTATCTTATTTGATCATTTTAAGTCTATGATAATTTAGTTAGGATTAAGATTGAAAATTTTAAAAAAATATATAAAAACTAGAATTGATCAAAATTAAAGTACAAAACTTTAATCCACACTATTCAAAAAATAAACTAAATCCACAACTTATACATAGCAAATAAACCTAGTATAACTCCTGAATTAAACTTGAATTAGAATACATAATTTTAAAAATTTTCATTAAAATTATTTTTTTATAATCACTAATGTTTAATTTATTGATTTATTAACTCGAGTCGAGTACTGTAGAGGTCCATTATGGGAGCGATCCTTCCAACCCAGTTTGCTACTTTCACAATACCATGGTTCGAACCCCTAATCTTATTAACATGTTTACTATCTAAACTATCAGTTTTGGTTCGTTTTATTACCTAAACTATCAATTTTTTAAAAACTTTACGTTAACTTTTGAAGGGGTTCTAAAATAAAACAAAAACTAAAGTTTTTAACAGCGGGTTGTAACACCCCAAATCTCGAGTTAATAGTTTTTGGCCAACCTAAGATTTATTTAGGCAATCCCAGTAGACTTATAGAAAGCTTGGACCAATTTAAGTTGGTTTTGGGGCTTGGGTTAGGCCAATTAGTTGTAAAAATGGGGCATTTTATTAATTGGGATAAGTTGGAAGGATTAAAAGGGCAATCACACCCTCTTATGATTCAAAGGCTTATTTGGTTTTAAATGGGATGGTGTATTATGCTTACCCACTCCCTCTTTTTCCCTTAGTAAAAGTTTTATGGAGAAACCACAGAGTTGATGAATCAACTTGGGAAACCAAGAAAGATATGCAACTTCAGTATCCGCATCTTTTCTATCCAGGTAAATTTCGAGCACAAAATTTCTTATTAGGAGGAGAGAGTTATAACGCCCCAAATCTCAGGTTAATAATTTCAGGCCAACCCAAGATTTATTTAGGCAAGCTTACTAGACTTATAGAAAGCTTGGACCAATTTAAGTTGGTTTGGGGCTTGGGTTAGGCCCAATTAATAGAAAAAATGGGGTATTTTATTAATTGGGATAAGCTGGAAGGATTAAAAGGGCAATTACACCTCTTATGATTCAAGCTGATTTGGTTTTAAATGGATGATGTATTATGCTTACCCACTCCCCCTTTTTTCCTTATTTTTATCATCCCTTGTCCCCTACCTTCTTCCTCTCCATTTCGTAACTTTTCTTCTCCAAGTAAGTACAAAGATGAAAACTTGATAGCCTTTCAAGTTTAGTATGAAATTTCCAAGGCAAGAATAATGATCTCCTCACCTCAAGCTTTCGTTTAAGCCCTCAATCTCAAAGCTTGGTAACAATAGCCATAAATGGGAGTTTAATGGGATTTAAGAAACTAGGGATTTCTAACTCGTTTTTAGTGGATTTGAGTTTAAGAAAGTGTTCATAGCTTCATTTTAGTCTCATAAATAAGTTAGTAACTCATTTTTCATGTTATATTAGTGAGAGAAGTTGGAGAAGGATCCGAAACCAAAGGAAAATAGAAGTTAGCCTTTGGTTGATTTGGAAACGTTTTTCCACAACAGAGAACCAAGGTAACACATTTATAACCTCCCTATACCATTTGTGGGTCATTAAGTGTATTTTCTTAGCTAGCACAAGTAGAGCTGGGTATATGGGCTAAGGCCCGCGGGCTACCCGTTTAACTCGCGACCTGTGCGGGCTTCGGGCCTCAAAAATTAAAGATCGTTTAAATCGCGGGCTTTTTAGCCCGGACCGTTAAACCTGCGGGTTTAATGGGTATAACCGCGGGCTACCCGCGAAACCCGTTAAAGCCCGCTTAATTTAAAATTCATAAAATTTTAGATAAATAAACTTAAAGAATTTTATAGAAAAAGAAATAAATTACCTATAATATGATGTTACTTATAACTATTGTAGTTCTTAAATTTATTAGGGCGTTTGTCATAATTTTACCGCTATTTAATATTTTTTTCATTTAAATATACATCATTATCATTTTGGTATTTAAAGATTTTTTTTTATTTAATTTTGACCTTTATTTTTTTCATGAAGTATGTTATCCATTTTATTCTTTAATTATAAAAAGTCACGTGATATTCTAATAATATATCACATGACACGTAATATTTGGATTAAAAATAAGAAAGAAAAGTAAAAGAAAAAATTGAAAACATACTTTTCAACTTTTAAAGACTTTTACAAAATAAATATATTTTAACAAATTAATGACTTATATTTTATCAATTTTAGTATAACTGTATCTTTCAAATTTACTCTATACTGTAAGTATTTTATTTATATTTTCATATTATGTTTTAGTCTTTCTCTAAAGTATCCATAAAATACAATTATTATGACAACTTGACAACTTTCTTGTTAGATTTGTATAATGTTTGACTTTGTTGAATTTTTATGTTTGAATTTCTGCTTTCAGAATTCAGACACTTCTGTGTCTTCATATTATATCCTTGAATAATCGTGTTTTATAAAAGTGTAATGTGATTATTGTTTTATTTGTTTTTCAATTTGGTGATATAAGTGAATATTGTTTTTTAATTTGAGTTTAAGTAATTATATCATTATATATATATATATATATATATATATTAATGATTAAAAAATTTAAAAAAATATTATTTTATAATCATTTCTGGCTATTTAAAATAAAAATTAAATATTATTTATTATTTTGACGGTGCTACCTTCCTTTTCAAGTTGCTCGATCATTTTTAAAGGTGTAGTAAGTTAAAACATTATTTTTTATTGCATTTAAAGCATTTAAAATTATTTTTATTAAACGGGCCGCGGGTAAGCCCGTTTAGCCCTCGGGTTAAATGGACAGGCCGCGGGCCTTAAAATTCAAAACCGTTTATGAATGCGGGCTTTTTAGCCCGCTCCGTTTAAGCCCGCACCGTTAAAACCCGCAGGCTAAACGGGCGGGTAGCCCGTATACCCACCTCTAAGCACAAGTTTATGAAATGTTGATCATGTTCATGGTAGATTCTAGTTGAAAGTGTTTTTAAGCATGAAAAATAACTCCTCATAACCTTTATATACTTACCTAAGATTTAAACATCAACTAATGTCCTTAAGGGGACAAATGAGTAATGTTAGGTTGCATTCTCGTGCCCAAAACATGACATTTTTGGGTTCGAGTATCGGTACTGTTCTTTCAGTACCCATATTGTTCATCAACTAGCTTGATATAAAGGAATTTTGGAAGGGTAAGTATTGATACTCATCTACAGAGTATTGATATTACAAGTCGTGTTTCGATACTCATAGGGTAGTATTGATACCGTTTTAGATTTAGGATTCCAATAGCCTATTTTGATATTCAATGGAGTATCAATACTATGGTGAGGGTACTGATACCTTAAATAAGGGTATCAGTACTCAACTAATTTTTTTCAAAAATTGAAGCTATTTTTGGTATCAAAACCCATAAATTGGTATGGATACCCTAGAGATCAGTATCGATACTGTAAGGCCAGTACTGATACCCTCGTCTTGAGTAGGGTAAAAAATCATTCTCATCTCAAGTATGATAGTTCGGGAATTCAATGTCATTCAAACTCCATAAATAAGACTCCAAGTGAGAACAATATTAAGACTATAATTACTTCTAGAAATGTAATTCAATTAGGAACTCATAAAACTAGCCTTATATGATGCTTAGGAAACAACCAGGACACTCGAGTCACTCTAGTTATAAGATGATCGTTTGTATGTTAGAATGTATGGACATGTTCCAATTAGTGCGCAAGGCACTTAAATGATGACCAGGTGTAGATTAGGGGTGTTCAAAAAACCCAGAATAGTTAACTGTAACTGTTACATTTAATAGGTTAATTAACCGAACTGTTAATATTAAAAGGTTTCAGTTAATCGAACCGCTAAAATGATGGTTAACGGTTAATGTTACGGTTACAAGTTTTGATAAATGGTTAACTGTTAAGAAATTACATTTATAATTATATTTATAATTTATTATATTTTTTACATAAATAACTTAATATAGTTTTCTATTATTTATAATTTATATATATTTAATAAAATTTGTATACAAATAATTTAATATATATATATATATATATATATATTTATGATTTTTTTTATTTCTTTGAAAATATAGAAATATTCTTACACCAATATAATTATATGTTTATTGTTAGGTACTAAGATATTTGGAGATGTACATAATTACACCGATGTAAATATGTGTTAAGTGTTATACTTTTTTTATTCACTTATATCGGTGTAATTATGTCTTAAGTTAAATATGTAGTATGAATTATGAAAAAAATTGACAAATAATTGTAATAGGTTAACCGTAGGTTAACCTGTAACAGAAACGTTAATAATCGTTAACCGTTAGCGGTTAACCGTTTCTTAATGGTTAGGTTACGGTTAGAAAAATCTCATAGCCGTTATAACAATTAACCGACCGTTTAGGCTAAGCGGTATGTTTAACTATCCATGAACAACCCTAGCGTAGATGCCCTAAGTAATAGGTTATGGTTAGAAAAATATCATAACCATTATAACGGTTAACCGACCTTTTAGGCTAAACGGATCTAGCCCTAGGTAGGTTAGAGGGGTATGTGTCTATGAGATGTAGCAAAACCCTCCGATTGTACCATGTTGCCTACCTTTGTATGTATGCTCAGCTTAGCATCTTCTTATACTATGATTTGCGTTTACTAACATGTTCATGTAAATGAACGCAAGTAATATAGTTTGGTTATTAGTGTGGCACTGAGCTTGTGAGTTCACGTTCAAAATTTATTTTCATGCACAAGTTCTTAGGAGGAGCTTTTCGTGGAGCTTATTACACAGTCCACTTTCTAGACCGGCAACATCTTTGAGTGCATCTTGAGTATATTGTAGAGGGCATGTACTATATATGGACCTTTTGTATTCGAGTCGTACTTGTATTTTGAAATATTTCTTTAAATCAGTTTGGATGTATTTTGGGGCTCCTGATTTGTAAACTTAAACACTATTATTTCATTTTATGTTTATGATGAATGTTTAAAGTTGGGCTTAATAATTGTTTTAAAACTAAAAATTTTGGGTTAACCACTTCAATGGGAGTACTAATCCTTCGGTCTTCGGATTGTAGTGGATTAAGACGTTACAGAGGTACTAAAATGAAATAAAAACTAAACTTTATGTATGATTTTGAAAAAATTGAAAATTAATTTAGGTGCTAAACTCATACTTTACCCTATTTTTTAATATGATGAATTAAAGAAGTTCACCAACAAATATAATTTTCCCAAAATTAATTATATTTTATATGAATGCAAAAATATGGTTTCTTAATTCCCTAAAGAAAACACGGTTGGGGGTAGTTCTCTCCCTCTAAGATCTTTAAATTCTCCCCTAAACCTCTTCCCACAAACTACTACTCATTAATCTTTTTTCCCACGCTTTCCTTCATTTTCTCGGAAAATCCCAAGTCGAAAACAGATCAAAGTTTTCATTTTTCTTGATTCGGATAAACTTTTCGATCTGGGTTTTGCTTGAACTTTGTCTCGTTGCCAAAAAAAAGATGGCAGAAGAGAGTAGAAAAGGCTCGAATCCTGAGCCAGTTAATGTTCAAACTACAGATTCATCAAATGAAAGAAGATAATCTCCCAAATTTTCTTCTTTCAGTGAGATTAAAATACGTGAAGCTCGGCTACCATTATTTAATCTCCAACGCCATGTATTTAATGCTGGTGCCTATATTATGCATCGCTTCGGCTCATCTCTCGACGCTCAAGTTGCTCGATTTCGTTCAACTATGGCAGCAGCTCAAGTTCAATCTTGCCTCGGTAACCCTTTGTTTGGGACTTTTAATTTTCTTAGCCACGCTTTACTTCACCAGCTGTCCCAGGAAAGTTTTCTTGGTGGATTTCGCTTGTTACGAGCCCGAACCCGAGCGTATTTGCACCAGGGAAATCTTCATGGAGAGATCTGCTTTTGCCGGCAGTTTCACCGGCGAGAACTTGGCTTTTCAAAAGAAGATACTCGAGCGGTCCGGTTTAGGACAGAAGACGTACTTGCCGGAGGCGGTGATTCGCGTGCCGCCGAACCCGTGCATGGCGGAGGCGAGGAAAGAAGCCGAGGCCGTGATGTTCGGTGCCATTGATGAACTGCTGGAGAAAACTGGTGTTAAGGCCAAGGATATCGGTATCCTCGTGGTGAATTGCAGCTTGTTTAATCCGACGCCGTCTCTTTCCGCCATAGTTGTCAATAGATACAAGCTTAGAGGCAACATTTTGAGCTATAATCTTGGTGGAATGGGTTGCAGTGCTGGACTCATTTCTATTGACCTTGCTAAACAACTCCTACAGGTACACGATGAATTTCGTTTTAAATAAATCCATAATCACATGAGTCTCGATTATATTATCGATCTATTCTAAAGCGAAAACTCGAAAAATGAAACATGTTCATGCACAAAATTTAATGTATCATAACATGTGCTTTAGACCGATAATTGGATCAAATACGAAAAGGTTTCGATACTAACTGTGGACACCCGTTTTTGTCCGGGTCTTTCCTATCTAATTTAATTTTAATTTTATTATTATTATTATTATTATTATTTATTATTATTATTATATTAATTACATATTACAATATTTTGGCAAGCCAAAGCCCATTACAACCGGCCCAAACAGGACCCAACATTGCTAGGGTTTCACCCTATCTCACCAACCCATCAGATTAGGGTTTCAAACCCTAAAACAGATTAGGGTTTCAAACCCTAAAACAAATTAGGGTTTTAACCCTAATCCCCTAATGACAGCCGCCGACCTAACTCATCAGCAAGCCAGCCAGCCGCCTCTGGCTATTTAGCTTCCCCAGCCTTGCGTGGTCTTCACCGGTCACTCCCGAGCCGAGTGAGCCGCCGCTGGTGAGTTCTCGAGCCACCGCCAATCTCTCCAGTTCATCCGTCATCCACAGTGACCCTCAACAGTGAGATAGCAGAGAAATCAATTAAAAATTGGAAAAATCCAAGCAAATCTATTCAAATCCAAGAGATGACAGCATGAGTATAGGGATATCATTCCCTACGAACTCAACCATCCATCAGTTAGAAGATATCAACACATGCATCAATAAAAAAACCGAAGAAAAAAGGAGGGGGGATTCGAACCACAACAAAAAAAAAAAAAAAAAAAAAGAGGAGTAGGAGAGGATAATACCTTCATCGGAGGAGTGCCGGAAAGCCAAGTGGTCGCCGGAGTTCAAAGCTTTCGAGAGGTATAATCTTGGATCTAGGGTTGCTAGGTGGTTTTGAGAGGAAAATGGTTTAGGTTTCTGGTAAAGGAGGGTGAGGGGCTTTTGGGATCACCTGGTCCCTCCGGCCGCCGCGCCAGCAGCCGTGCGTCGCTGCTTGCTACCGCAAGCTCAGCCGGTCCCTCTCTCCGATGAGAGGAGTTTAAGAGATTTTTGAATCTCTCTCTCCTCTCTATTTGGATAAGAGATGAGAAATGGGGATGAATGTGTAAGCAAGCCCGATCTTGGGCTCATATTATTCAATCAAAACGGCGCCGTTTCAGCAAGGGACCTTCAGCGTGTTTTTTATCTTGTGGGGTAACTACACGTTTAGTCCCCCGCGCTTTGTAATATAATTATTAAGCCATATAATGAAGTTATATATTATTTGATTTCGAGCCTTTATTTTTCCTTCCTTACATTTTAGTCCTGCTATTACTTGTTATGCTATTCTGGTTATATGTGACTTTGGTCTCAATATTTATAATCATTTCAATTTAGTCACGGGTTTTTGTGTGTTGCTTATTTCTTGTGAACGTTCGAATTTGGATATGATATTTATGTATCTTACATTTTAGTCACTGATCATGTGTTGTTTTTTTTATGTTCGAATTTGACAGCAATATTTGTAAATCAATCATTTTAGTCACTGGTAGCTTGTGTTGTGTATTTTTGTTGACATTTGAATCTAGTCATGGTATTTGTAAAGTTATTATTATGGTCACTGTTTACATTTGGTTTATTTATGATTCGGCCTTCATGTTTGTGTTTTTTCATTTAAGTCTTTTTTTGTTATTTTATCTTTGGGTAAGTTCCTGCTAGTATCATAGTATTTTATTTTCTTATATTTCAGTCCTTAATTGAAATGTTGGGTATTTTACTTCGAACTTTAACTTTCATCATTCTTATATTTTAGTCATTTTACACTGTTAATTGTTTTTAGTTAAATGTTTGATTTCACTTATTAATTTGTGATGTGTTTATTTTATTCCTTGCCGTTAGTTTTACTTTTTCATACTTTGATTTGCCAGGTTCGATGTTTGTTCATTTAGGCCTTAATATTAAATTATAATGTGTATGCTTGCTTGGTGTAAATATATTTATATTAGCGCATAGATCATGTTTACATCGATTATTTATTTATTTATTTATGTTTTCCATATGTATATAAATTGTATGTGCAAGGTGATTTATTTACTTTATTTTTCCTATTAATTTCTAATTTGCAAATTGAATGATATTCGGGATTTATTTATTTTTTATGTATATAAGTGTTGTTAAGTGTATTTATGTGTATTTCGTGTGGAGCCCACCTTTGTGCCTTATATATACATATATTTGCTTTTCTTCCATGATTTATATTCATATTAATTTATTTTGTGTCAGCACTTTATGTATCTCTCGTATTTGGTTAAACATTTCATAACTAATTCAAATAATTTTGAGAACACAAATTTGTAGAACGTGCATGGAAAGTATCGCTTGATCGAAGTGGTACAATCCGATATGACATTCGAACAAATTGAACTTGAAATTAATTGATTTTATTTTGTTAATCCATTTCATTTTAAATCGAACATTGCAATGAATGTCTCTAAATAATAATTTATTTCATTTCATGTAAATTATTAATTTTCATTCTACGATGTATATTCGATCCTTTTTTATCAATTTATTTCATTGAATGCGAGTGCAAATAGTCGATTTTCATTTTTAGTCGATTCATATATTTATTAACGAGGGAATATTCTTTTATTGATAAGAAATAGTCGAGTTAGCTTTCTCGATGGAGGATTGCTAATTTCGAGATTTCTTTTCGAATTAAAGAATTTTCTCTAATTAATTGATTCGAAGCAAATTAATCAACGTTCGATAAATAGATCATATTTTAACTTTATATTCGATTTGTAATTTCCACTATTTTACGACAACATGTAAGCGACACAGTACCATTTTTGGGCGTTGTGGGGTGCTTACCCTTCCCCACACGTAACCGACTCCCGAACCTGTTAAATTTGATTTCTGGTAAATGTAGACCATTTTAGTCTTAAAAAATGATTTTTCTTAAATTTCTTTTAAAAAGACTTTTTTAGGTATTCGACCTACCTAACCCAAAGGTCGATGGCGACTCTATTCAATTTAATCCAAATTAATCCAAAATACTCAATTTTTCAAATAAAAGTCATAATCGTTTTTTAAATAATATTTAATTGTTTTACAAAAAAATGGTTATGACAGCTTGGCGACTCCGCTGGGGAAGGAACTAGAGAGTCAGGCTGTCGGTCGCTTATATATGGTCGTTATGGTGGAAATTATAAGTTCGAATCTTTAGTAAAACTATGATCTATTTATTGAATTTTTATTTATTATTTTTATATACTAACATTTTAATTGTTTTCATTTTTTCAGATATTTCTTAGTTCTCGTTGGGTGTTATTTTTTATTTTCCCTGTTTTTGAGTCAAAGGTTTGTTTGTTTCTCCTCACACACATCACTTTCATTAGCATAACACGAGCTCTAGACATGAGCTTCGATCCAAATTAGTTAGGGTGATTGCTTTACTCTCGTAAGAATTTATTCTTCGTATGAGTTTTAGCAAACAACCCATGGGATACATACCTTATACCTTCGTAGGAATTTATTCCTCGTATGGGTATAAGGCAGTGAATCCCCTCGAATTGAACTCGATCCGTTTGAAACCTGTAATGGGTGAGGATTGAGGGTTTGGTAGCCCAAGGGGGCACCGACATCAAGGACAATTCGAGTCCCTTTCCTGTTAGAACCGAAACCATGCATATAGTGAACCGTAAAATGGTCACCCTAGGTATAGCTATATCGAATCTCTGTCCGTCAGCAGGTACCTAAAATAGGTGTACAGAAAGGAGGAATATTTCTAAACCCTTACCTTTTGTTTTAAGTTTGTAGAATATTTATTCTTTTAGAATAAAAGCATGCGAACTAGATACCATGCGGTTAGGATTATTTTCTTGAAATTAAATCATTTTTGGGTAGATAGCATGTCCGGGTAGGATTGTTATTTAATTGAAAGCATGTTTGGGTAGATATCATGACGGGGTAGGTGGTATATCATCTCTGACTAATATTTTATCCGTATAAATTATTTACATGTACTAACTCGTTTTTCTCTTTGTTTTTGCACACTAACTTATTTATTTTGTTTGTGTCGTTTTTCATCCTTCTTTGCATTGCATTGCATCGACATAATATAATGCGAAAATATTGATCCGCAAGGGGATATCCATGAGAAAATCTTCGCAAGAAGAGATAAAAGTTTTCAATCAAGCGATCGCATACACAGACATGCATCGAGGGCTAAAAAGAAGTCCAGAGTACAAGAATGAGATTTTCTCGAAGATCGTGCATCATTCAATACTGAGATGATGATCCACTGATTCAAGGAGTAATCTAGCAGTGGAGTCTTATCTACAATCATTTCATCGCTAGTTATCAAAGAGCGACACACCGACCTCACTACCACAGAGGCATTAACGGAGTCAGATTACAGAGCGCTAGAGGGCATCATTATTGAGGACGAAGATCCGAAAGGAAGCAGTGATCCATTCCAGGCTCACCATCTAAGCGAAGACATGTTTGTAAATTGGATTGTCTTGTAATGCGAAAACTTTTATTTCTGGTGAAGACTATTCTATGATATTCATCGTTGGGGTCAACATTTTTCCATCTGCATTTGCATCTTTTTATTTTGCATATATATTTTATTTTTAAGCATTTTCATATGCATCATTCATAAAAACATGAGATCAATTTGTGGAGAAGTCTGTGGAAGTGATCCTGATCACGTGACCATATTGAGAATATAAACAAGAAGCTGAAATCAACACGATAGAAGCTTGTTCGATTGAGTCTTCCAGGATGGTTCGAGAAAAGAGTCCCCGTTCCTGGAGGTCCATGATGTTGATCTCGGGTACGACTACAATATAGGAAACTTCAGTCATTCCGCTGAGAATTGTAAGACACTGAAGATCAAGGTCCAGAACTTGAGGGCATCTACAATTGAAGAAAATTGGGGCATTGCTTCTAACACTTGAACTGAGAGATTGTTTGTTTGAACTCGTTTGTTATCTCTTTTATATTTGCATAAATATTTTTAATCTTAATACTTGAATTTATACTACCTTTTAAGGTTGAATAATGGAACAAATTTTAATCTTGAGTTCTTTGAATATCAAATGAATTACATATTCTCTTAATTCTTCAAGAATTATAGATCTTTGACATATGCCAAGATTGGACCTATCTTATCCCGTCTAAAACCCAAAATAAAATCTCGATTTTTACCCGAGATAATTCCTGGTCACTACCAAATAACCAATTTTTGACATTCTATCTCTTTGATACCTTGAGATATTCTTTTCGACCTTGAACATTCCCTCTCTTTAAGGCCTTGAAACATTCTTTCCACCTTGAAACACTGCATTTATTTTTGAGACACAAAATCATACCCATACCTTTCTTTGAGCCAATAAAGTCACCATCGTCTTCTTAGACGTAAAACCAACATTTTCTACCAATAAAACCTACAGACATTGAGTACGAGATGCTCACTTGAACATAAACCTTCATACAAAGAAGACACAGTATGGGGCATCTCGCATCAATTTTATGAAGACGAGCATGAGCAATGAAGACATGTTGAGAGCAAGAAGCGAAGAGAAAAAATGGAATTCATTCAAAATAATTCTATCATGCATTAATTACTGTTTTCATTTAAATAAAAATTAATCCTGAAATTTATCCCCCTGGGATACCTCTTCTGCAAGGACTTCTGTCTATGAGATGATGAACGCTTTCTTTCTTTATCCCTTCACAAAGGAGAAAATATATCCCTTGTGTCCCCTTGAGCCTGAATGATATTTTCTTTTGATTTAACCCTAACCAAGGATCACCCTCCACACTGGGGAACAATGTGAAGGAAATCTGAGTGAAGAAAATTGATCCAAATGAGATACCGAAAGGTGAACCAGACGTAGAGTGCAAAGATCAAACCAAAGAAAAAAATCAAAGCAAAAATCAAAGAAAAAGCAAAGAACAAAAGAGGACAAAGAACACAGACAAAGAGTCTCCTGACTTAAATGGCGCATTAAGCTTCAAACCGTGAGATTAATCAAAAACAATCACTCTAGAATCACTTGACTCGAAGATCATAAAACATCAAGAGAAGAGCATGCGAGTAGATTCAAATTGAGCAAAACAGGATCGAAGGCATCAGAGTTAATTGATCCTTGGTTCAAATACCCTTAAAACACATGTTTGGGCCTTTTATCCCTTTCTTTCATAACCCTGAACCATGACCTACATTACGTGCCTTACAAGTCCCTTCTAATCATACATGGATTTCTAAGCGGAAGAGACTATCTTCATATTTCATCCCGCCCGTCAGGATTAATCTTTTATTTTCAAAAAAAAAGTTTTCTAAAATCTTTAATGCATGATAGAGAAAAATAACAAAGGGGGGTTAAAGACGTAAAATTCTGAGTAACGTCTTGAAACCAAAGGAGGATTCGAGTTGAAAACCTGAAAGGGCGGCTCGAATATGAAGGTTATTACATAGGAGACGATTGCTCAAATCCCTTGATGAGGCATCACACAACATGAATGAGAACATGAGAGTTGGGAGTCAGAGCACACTTCCAATAGCTGAGTACAGAAGCTACTCCATCAGATCAGAGAACATCAAATAAATGAGAACACTATACTGTTGACCAAAAATAACCACTTGAGATTTTTTTATCCTTCCTTACTTAACCATCTCTCAAAGATAGCATTGATCTTGACACTTGTCAAATAGCTATAATTTATTGAAGGATTAAAAGAGTAATTAATTCTTTGATATCCAATGAACTCTTGTTTTATGATTTGTCAATTGTGAAACCTTAAAAGGGGCAATATTTTCATATCTTTTGATTAAACATTTTTCAAAATTATTTAATTGATATTTTCATACTTTTGAAAATAAAAGAGGAAGAAAAATTTTCAAACAAGATAATCTCTGGAGGCATATCTTAGATTCAACAAATATCTCACCGAAGCTCAGAATCGAAGCTGGGGCAAGAGAAAGTTAATTTTTGGACAAATTTGATGGGACAAACAAATGGTCTCAGGTCAAGGTTTGCAAGAGTACACCATGGTGGAAATACGGACAAGTTGAATCAATGATAGACTGCTCTCGCGATCATTCTCCTTCTAGATCGAGAAAAGTATATACATACATACACACACATACATACATACATACATACATCCATGATACATAAAATTTGCATCAAACATTTATCATCATGTGTATTAAAGACTTTTTCTCCTCACTTGAGGACAAATTCAATAAAAGAAGATCAATAAATTTCATCTTGACATCTATCATAACTTCCAAGATAGTTAGTCAAATTGCATCATTCTGATCTTTTCAGGAAATTAGAGCTCGGAAATAACCAGGTGTTTTCAACCTGAAAGAACAATGCAATCCACATATTTGGCTTCCTGAAGTCAACAATCAGATCTTCTGAAGATGTTTCCTCACATGCAGGAATCAATAGATAACTTTGAGCTATTGAGATTATTTTCTTTAAAAAAATAAGTGTCGTCTCACTTGAGATAGTTTTCTTAAAAACAAATTTTATTTTGTCTCGCTTGAGACAACATTCTCTTTAAAACAAATTACGTCTCGCTTGAGACATTTTCCACAAATTTTGAGAATTTTAAAACAAATTGCGTCTCGCTTGAGACATTTTTCCTTTGATACAAATTTTGAATTTGATTCACTTAAAACAAAATTAATCTCACCTTAGATTGTTGTTTCTTTCAAAACAAATTTTGTCTCGCTTGAGACCTTTTCCCTTTGAGATCCAAATTTCGAATTTGTTTCACATTAAACAAAGTTGATCTCACTTGAGATCGTTTTCTCAAAAACAAACTTTGTCTCGCTTGAGACAATTTCTCTAAAAACAAATTTTGTCTCATTTGAGACTATATCTTAAGCAAATTTCATCTCGCTTGAGACATCATTTTCTCTCATAATACAAATTTCAAGGTTGTTGTACTTAAAGCAAATTAATATCACTTGAGATTTTCAAAGCTGATTGGTCTCGCACGAGACAGTTTTCCCTTTTAACAAATCCTGAAATTGTTTCATTTGAAACAAAATAAACACTTTTGAAAACACCCTTGAGATTATTTCCATATAAACAAAATCGACAATATTTGAATCTTTTAAAACGATTTTTGTCTCTTGAGACAGTTTCTCTTGAAAAAATCTTTGAGTTTGTTCCTTTTGAATAAAAATCTTGGAGTTTGTTCCTTTTGAATAAATATCTTTGAGTGTTTCTTTTGAAAAATCTTTGAGTCTATTTATTTTAAAACAAAGTTTTGTCTCTTGAGACAGTTTCTCTTGTAAAAATCTTTGAGTTTGTTCCTTTTGAATAAAAATCTTGGAGTTTGTTCCTTTTGAATAAATATTTGAGTCGTTTCTTTTGAAAAATCTTTGAGTCTATTTTTTTGAAACAAAGTTTTGTCTCTCTTGAGACAATTTCGTGAAAAATCTTTGAGTCTGAAACAAAGTTTTGTCTCTCTTGAGACAATTTTGTGAAAAAAATCTTTGAGATTGTTTCTTTTGAAAAAAATCTTTGAGTTTGTTTCTTTGGAAACAAAATTTTTTCTCTCTTAAGATAGTTTCTTTTGAAACAAAAATCTTTGAGTTTGTTTCTTTTGAAACAAATTTTTGTCTCTCTTAAGATAATTTCTTTGAAACAAAAATCTTTGAATCTGTTTCTCTTAAAATGAATTTTGTATCTCTTGAGACCGTTTCTTTGAAGTAAATCTTTGAATATGTTCATTTTGAAAATCTTTGAGTTTGTTTCTCTTAACAAAATCATCTTTGAGTCAATTTCTTTAAAAACAAATGTTGTCTCTCTTGAGACGGTTTCTAATGAAAAACTAACTTTTGAGAGTGTTTCATTTGAAACAAATTTGGTCTCACTTAAGATGAGATCCATCTTTGAGTTAGTTTCTTTTGAAACAAAATTTTATCTCTTAAAGACAATTTCTTTTGAAAAAAATCTTTGAGTTTGTTCCTTTGAAACAAAATTTTGTCTCTCGAGACAACTTCTTTTGAAAATACCCACCTTTGAGATTGTTTCTATTAAAACCAATTTTGTCTCGCATGAACAGTTTCCTTTCAATGACATCTTTGAGTCGTTTCCCTTCAAACGAATTTTGTCTCTTGAAACATTTTCTCTTAAATAAGATCATCTTTGAGTTTGTTTCTCTGGAAACAAGGTTTTATCCCTTAAAACAGTTTCTTTTGAAGAAAAATCTGAGTCTGTTTCTTTGGAAACAAATTTTGTCTCACTAAGATACAATTTTCTGAAAAACAAAGTTTTGTCTCTTATGACAATGTTTAAAAAAAAATCATTGAATCTCTTTCTTTGGAAACAAATTTTGTTTCTCTCGAGACAGTTTATTTGAGAAAAATCTTGGAGTTTGTTTCTTTGGAAACAAATTTACCATATTTGAATCTGTTTCCCTTGAAACAAAATAAACATCTTTGAGATTTACCTTGAAATGAATTTCGTCTCATTTGAGACAATTTCCCATGAAATACCGATCTTGAGAACGTTTCCCTTAAAAACAAATTTTGTCTCGCTTGAGACAATTCCCTTTAAATGCCATCTTTGGGTTGTTTCCTTTGAAACGAATCTTGTCTCTTTTGAGACAGTTGCTTTGGAAAAACTTATCTTTGAGTTTATTTCACTTGAAACAAAGCAAATATCTTTGAGATCGTTTCTCTTGAAACGAATTTTGTCTCCCTTGAGACAATTTTTATCAAAATTCAATCTTTGAGTTTGTTTCTATTGAAGCACATCTTTGAGTTGGTTTCTCTTGAAACCATAGCTTCTAAAGATGGCCAGCCGTCCTCATCATGTAGGAACCGTGTCATCCCCAGACCATCTCCTTATCACGTAGGAGCCGTGTCAACCATAGATAACCAGCCGTCCTCATCACGTAGGAACCGTGTTATCACCTTAAGATGGCCAGAACTCTTCATCACGTATGAGCCGTGTCATTCCCAGACCAGATCTCCTTATCACGTAGGAGCCGTGTCAACCATAGATAACCAGCCGTCCTCATCACGTAGGAACCGTGTTTCACCTTTAGATGGCCAGAACTCTTCATCACGTATGAGCCGTGTCATTCCCCGACCATAGTCCTCATCATGTAGGAACCTTGTCACTTTTAGACGACCAGAACTCTTCATCATGTATGAGCAGTGTCGTCCCCAACAACCAACATTATCCAATTTCTAAGTTTAAAAGGGAGAGAACCAGACAAAAACGTGATGTCTTGTCGTCTTTGCCCTATTCTGGTTAACACAAGAATGTGCAAAGAGGGGCAGCTGTGGACACCCGTTTTTGTCCGGGTCTTTCCTATCTAATTTAATTTTAATTTATTATATTATTATTATATTATTATTATTATTATTATATTAATTACATATTACAATATTTTGGCAAGCCAAAGCCCATTACAACCGGCCCAAACAGGACCCAACATTGCTAGGGTTTCACCCTATCTCACCAACCCATCAGATTAGGGTTTCAAACCCTAAAACAGATTAGGGTTTCAAACCCTAAAACAAATTAGGGTTTTAACCCTAATCCCCTAATGACAGCCGCCGACCTAACTCATCAGCAAGCCAGCCAGCCGCCTCTGGCTATTTAGCTTCCCCAGCCTTGCGTGGTCTTCACCGGTCACTCCCGAGCCGAGTGAGCCGCCGCTGGTGAGTTCTCGAGCCACCGCCAATCTCTCCAGTTCATCCGTCATCCACAGTGACCCTCAACAGTGAGATAGCAGAGAAATCAATTAAAAATTGGAAAAATCCAAGCAAATCTATTCAAATCCAAGAGATGACAGCATGAGTATAGGGATATCATTCCCTACGAACTCAACCATCCATCAGTTAGAAGATATCAACACATGCATCAATAAAAAAAAACCGAAGAAAAAAGGAGGGGGGATTCGAACCACAACAAAAAAAAAAGAAAGAAAAAAGAGGAGTAGGAGAGGATAATACCTTCATCGGAGGAGTGCCGGAAAGCCAAGTGGTCGCCGGAGTTCAAAGCTTTCGAGAGGTATAATCTTGGATCTAGGGTTGCTAGGTGGTTTTGAGAGGAAATGGTTTAGGTTTCTGGTAAAGGAGGTGAGGGGATGCTTTTGGGATCACCTGGTCCCTCCGGCCGCCGCGCCAGCAGCCGTGCGTCGCTGCTTGCTACCGCAAGCTCAGCCGGGTCCCTCTCTCCGATGAGAGGAGTTTAAGAGATTTTTGAATCTCTCTCTCCTCTCTATTTGGATAAGAGATGAGAAATGGGGATGAATGGGTAAGCAAGCCCGATCTTGGGCTCATATTATTCAATCAAAACGGCGCCGTTTCAGCAAGGGACCTTCAGCGTGTTTTTATCTTGTGGGGTAACTACACGTTTAGTCCCCCGCGCTTTGTAATATAATTATTAAGCCATATAATGAAGTTATATATTATTTGATTTCGAGCCTTTATTTTTCCTTCCTTACATTTTAGTCCTGCTATTACTTGTTATGCTATTCTGGTTATATGTGACTTTGGTCTCAATATTTATAATCATTTCAATTTAGTCACGGGTTTTTGTGTGTTGCTTATTTCTTGTGAACGTTCGAATTTGGATATGATATTTATGTATCTTACATTTTAGTCACTGATCATGTGTTGTTTTTTTTATGTTCGAATTTGACAGCAATATTTGTAAATCAATCATTTTAGTCACTGGTAGCTTGTGTTGTGTATTTTTGTTGACATTTGAATCTAGTCATGGTATTTGTAAAGTTATTATTATGGTCACTGTTTTACATTTGGTTTATTTATGATTCGGCCTTCATGTTTGTGTTTATTTCATTTAAGTCTTTTTTTGTTATTTTATCTTTGGGTAAGTTCCTGCTAGTATCATAGTATTTTATTTTCTTATATTTCAGTCCTTAATTGAAATGTTGGGTATTTTACTTCGAACTTTAACTTTCATCATTCTTATATTTTAGTCATTTTACACTGTTAATTGTTTTTAGTTAAATGTTTGATTTCACTTATTAATTTGTGATGTGTTATTTTATTCCTTGCCGTTAGTTTTACTTTTTCATACTTTGATTTGCCAGGTTTGATGTTTGTTCATTTAGGCCTTAATATTAAATTATAATGTGTATGCTTGCTTGGTGTAAATATATTTATATTAGCGCATAGATCATGTTTACATCGATTATTTATTTATTTATTTATGTTTTCCATATGTATATAAATTGTATGTGCAAGGTGATTTATTTACTTTATTTTTCCTATTAAATTTCTAATTTGCAAATTGAATGATATTCGGGATTTATTTATTTTTTATGTATATAAGTGTTGTTAAGTGTATTTATGTGTATTTCGTGTGGAGCCCACCTTTGTGCCTTATATATACATATATTTGCTTTTCTTCCATGATTTATATTCATATTAATTTATTTTGTGTCAGCACTTTATGTATCTCTCGTATTTGGTTAAACATTTCATAACTAATTCAAATAATTTTGAGAACACAAATTTGTAGAACGTGCATGGAAAGTATCGCTTGATCGAAGTGGTACAATCCGATATGACATTCGAACAAATGTGAACTTGAAATTAATTTGATTTTATTTTGTTAATCCATTTCATTTTAAATCGAACATTGCAATGAATGTCTCTAAATAATAATTTATTTCATTTCATGTAAATTATTAATTTTCATTCTACGATGTATATTCGATCCTTTTTTTATCAATTTATTTCATTGAATGCGAGTGCAAATAGTCGATTTTCATTTTTAGTCGATTCATATATTTATTAACGAGGGAATATTCTTTTATTGATAAGAAATAGTCGAGTTAGCTTTCTCGATGGAGGATTGCTAATTTCGAGATTTCTTTTCGAATTAAAGAATTTTCTCTAATTAATTGATTCGAAGCAAATTAATCAACGTTCGATAAATAGATCATATTTTAACTTTATATTCGATTTGTAATTTCCACTATTTTACGACAACATGTAAGCGACACAGTACCATTTTTGGGCGTTGTGGGGGTGCTTACCCTTCCCCACACGTAACCGACTCCCGAACCTGTTAAATTTGATTTCTGGTAAATGTAGACCATTTTAGTCTTAAAAAATGATTTTTCTTAAATTTCTTTTAAAAAGACTTTTTTAGGTATTCGACCTACCTAACCCAAAGGTCGATGGCGACTCTATTCAATTTAATCCAAATTAATCCAAAATACTCAATTTTTCAAAATAAAAGTCATAATCGTTTTTTAAAATAATATTTAATTTGTTTTACAAAAAAAATGGTTATGACACTAACTATATCGATTTGAATAATTAAATTGGAACTCGAATTAATGCTAATAAAGTACTGGTGGCTTATATGTTATGTTGTTTTTGTTACAGGTCCACCCTAACTCATATGCCTTAGTAGTGAGCATGGAGAACATTACTCTGAACTGGTACTTCGGTAACGATCGATCTATGCTGGTCTCGAACTGTTTGTTCCGTATGGGTGGCGCCGCGATCCTTCTCTCGAACAAGTTGTCCGATCGTCGTCGCTCGAAATATCAACTCATCCACACCGTACGCACACATAAAGGAGCTGACGACAAGTGCTACAACTGCGTCTTCCAACGCGAGGACGACACCAAAAGGATCGGCGTTTCGCTCTCGAAAGACCTCATGGCGGTTGCTGGCGAAGCCCTAAAGACCAACATCACCACCTTGGGACCATTGGTCCTTCCATGTCCGAACAATTATTGTTTTTCGTCACTCTAGTTGCTAGGAAAGTCTTCAAAATGAAGATCAGGACATACATCCCGGATTTCAATTAGCTTTCCAGCACTTCTGCATCCACGCCGGAGGGAGAGCCGTGCTAGATGAGCTCGAGAAAAACCTCGAGCTCACCGATTGGCACATGGAGCCGTCGAGGATGACACTTATAGGTTCGGTAACACGTCGAGTAGTTCCCTGTGGTATGAGCTGGCTTACTCGGAAGCGAAAGGGAGGATCCGAAAAGGCGACCGGACATGGCAGATCGCATTCGGGTCAGGGTTTAAATGCAACAGCGCTGTTTGGAAAGCTTTGAGGACCATTAATCCAGCAAGGAGAAGAGTCCATGGATTGATGAGATTGATGAATTCCCTGTTTATGTTCCTAAGGTGGCAAGTGCTTCTTCTTCCTCACATAAAAACAATTAATTCTTGACGCCGGACAGAATAATGATTATCCTGCAAGCGCTCCAACAGATGATTCACATGAGAAAATTCGCCCAAAAAAACCAGAGAAAAAAGTCTCTAGTATTTAATAAAATATTATAAAATCAAAACCATCCCTAAAATCAATCCACAAACCGGACTGTTATAGCCAAAAATCGTCTTTATTCGAATTTTGCCAAAAATAGCAAAATCCCGAAAATCACTCTAAATTGAAATTCAAAATAAAATAAGCAATCTCCAAAAAATCCGGCCTAAATCGGATTTAAATTGACTTCCTAATTGACAATCAAAATATTATCATAAATAGTAAAAAATATCTAAATCTAGTGATTCGGAGGGGAAAACGGCAGAATTTGATGTTGAAAAAATGGCCACATGGAGCATAGCTCGATGTGGAGAGCGTGCGTGTCGAAAAGAGCTTTCCGGATTGGGGTCTTATGCGCGATTCTGACACCTGTAGCCAAAGTTATGGCCAAAAGACTAAAACATACTCAAAACGACCCCAATGAGGAACATGTCACAATCAATTCCCGCATTTGCGCTGATCTGCCAATTCATGGTATCTCAGCGCCATCAAAGTGCAATCTGACAGCTCAACATCATATGTCTCGGATCCCCGCATCAATTCTTCATCAAAAGATAGATCTAGAGAGAGAGAGCATTTGACAAGTAATTATAATTATAATATAATTCAGGAATTAAGCAAATATACGAGAAATTAGATCATGTTCGTAACCAAAAATCATACAACATAAACATTACATACATATAAACATATTAATTAACTCCAGTATTAATATATATACACACAAATATAAACTGATACGTATATGTGTTAGTATTTGATATGTCGTTAATAAAATATTTTAATTTCATAAATAGTATTTAAATATTGTCGCATGTCCGAGATTTTAAAACCCTAAACACTGATTATAGATCATAAAATTTAATCCATAAATTTTAAATTATGAACCCTAACTTTTAATACCACACGTCATTTATTCAATTCTATTCGTGAAATTTTTTAACGTTCATTGAAAGTATACATACATGGAGAGACAAATGGACATATGATTTTATATCCAATGAAAACTTTTAGAAATATATTAATGACTTAGGAAGTGTGAAATTATAAATTTCATAAACACATTGTAATACCTTAAATCTCGGGCTAGAAGTTTTGAGTTAACCTAAGATAGTTTGGATGATCCCATGTATCTTGTAAGAGTATTAGATCGATTTGAGCATGGTTTGGACTTGGTTTGAGGCCCAATTGATATTAAAATAAAAGGGGTATTTTTAATATTGAGAGAAAAGGGAACGGACTAAAAGATCAATCAGACCAACGTTTAAAAAAACTAAAATCTCTTGATTGGGAGAAGATCTCACGCCTGATTCTTCTCTTTTTCATCATTCTCTCTTTTTTCTTCTTCATCCTTTCCTTCATCTCCAAAAGCTAGAAAAAGGTTGAAACTTTTAGTTTTACAAGCCTGGTTCATAAATTCCAGGGTAAGAAATGAAATCTCCATCTTCTAAGCTTTCATTCAAACTATTAAGATCAAGGTTTGGCCATAGAAACTAAATGTGGGTTTTAGTGGAGGTTTAATAAACTAAACATTTTCAGCTCGTTTTTAGTGTATTTAAGGGTTATGAAGAATCCTTAACTTCCATTCAAGCTCCTAGATGAGTTAGTAACTCATTTACCTTGTCTTTGATTAGTGAAAGAGGTGGGAGAAAGCTCCAAGGCTAAAGGAAATGATATTTCGGCCCTTAGTTGATTTGATGGAGTTTCCAACAACTAGGAAACTAAGGTAACATATTCACAACTCTTTCATACCATTTGTGAGTCATTAGAATGTGTCTACCTAAAGAGTCTTGAGTTTATGAAGCATAAATGAACATTCATGGTAGATTCAAGTAATTGGTGTTTTTAGTATGTTAAAGATTTATTATGATCCCTTATTTCATATATAAGACTTTAAGAACACTTAGGAACCTCAGTAGAGCACTTGGAGTAGTTCAAAGAATCATTTTCATGCCCAAATAGGTCATTTCTAGGTTCAAGTATTGATACCGGAAGAATAGTATCGATATTGTTCGTCAGCTAGTTTAAGAAACCAAAAGGTTTGGGAAGGAAAGTATCGATACTTCTCCAAAGGGTATCGATAAGTATCGATACTGATGGTCGGGTTTCGATACTAATAGGATAATATCGATACCGAGTGCACTTAACCAATTCCAGTAGGCCATTTTGGTATCAGTACTTATGGTAGTATCAGTACCAAGGGTAGAATATCGATACCTTAGCTCAGGAGTATTGATATTTGTCCAACAATATCGATACTGCCAACCCTTCTCAGCTTGATATAACTCTATAGTATCTATACCCAAGGGCGAGTATCGATATCATTGTACATTTTTGGGCAAGAAGTCTTAGGGATTCAAAAGTAATATTGAGGGACCCAAGAACACTAATACACCATCGAATAAAACTACAAGTGAGAACCATTGAGAATATGCAATTACAACTAGAAACAATATCAATTAGGACGACATAAAACTAGCCTTGGTTGATGCTCGGGAAATGATCAGGACTCTTGAGTCACTCTAGTAGATGATGATAGTTTCGAGGTATAAAATGTCTGGTTATCCTTAAGCAAGTGCGTGAGACACTTTGAGACTAACTAAGGCGAGGCTCAAACACTCGCGAGAGGTGGGTTAGTCGAGTGTAGTGTATGATGTAGAGATTTTGGACCTAACCCTAGGTAAACTAGAAGGTTGTGTGTCTCGAGATGTGTAACCCTCCGGCCATACCATGATGTATACCCGAGAGTTGCGTGAAGTATACGAGTATAGTCACTTTCCTTATTGCACTCGATAATTTGAGCATTTAATGAACACTTTTAGTATGGTTTAGTTGTTAGTGTGACATTGGGATAATGAGTTCAGCATTCGAAATTTGTTTCCGTGCATAGGTATTTAGGAGGAGCATTTGAGGAGCCTATCGTGCAGTAGACGTTTTAGATAGTCCGAGCAGCGAAGTACGTCTTGAGTCTTATTTCTCAGAGAGTATGTATTATTCAAGACCTTCTTGTACTTGAGTCGTAACTTTATTTTAAATACTCAGTTGTATTATCTTGATATACTTGTTTTGGGAGCCCCGATGTAAACTTTAATTATTTATGTTAATTTACTTTATTTTTAAATGACTTTTAAATTTATGATCTAAAATGTTTTTAAAGAAAATTATTGGGTTAGTCACTCCGGTGGTTCCGTGTGACATTCTAATTGATCGACTTTGTGTCGTATCGGATTAGGGTATTACACCTACAATTATATCATAAAAAGTTTAAAAAAAATACTTAAATAAGAAATTCAAATATATATGTAACAGTTGCATCCATATGTTTTCTTGTTGGGTATTGGTGGAGAAAGCCAACTAACTTCATTTAAGTTATTTTAGAATCAAAACAAAGAAAATCCATATGTTTTCGTTATAATACTTAATGTGAACTCGAACAATTAAAAGATCATTATAATATTATTTATCACGGATCATTATTTTTTCCTCAACTAATACTAAATTAAAATACATATAATAAAAGTGACTGATATACATTTATATATTTTCAAAGTAAGCCCTTTTATTTCTTAATATTTACATTAAAAAGGAATAAAACTTGCACATATTTATGTCGGTGTTCGAATCCGAAAACTCTAGGGAGAATAATAAATCTCTTAATTATTGAGATCGCTTGATTTGTGCTCTCATTTTGATTTTTCATCCAAAAATAGTAATAAAATATATGAAAATTAAAAATTTGTAAGTATATGAAAATTATTAAAAATGGGTAAAGTACATAAATGATTCATCAACTATAGGTGATGCTTTGTTGAGTCATTGGATTATTAAAAGTTGCAAAAATGATCTCTTGACTATAAGACAATACTTTGTTAAGACACCAAACTATTAAAAGATATAAAATGATCACTCAAGTATTTATATTTTCAAACTCGCTCTTTTTTTATTAAAAATTGACGATCATCTGAGTTGAACCTTAACCTCTTAATTGTGATATGATAAAATTTGATCTCAAAATATTAACTGATTATACAATCCAAACAATTTTTTGATCAAATTTTATTATACCACAATTAGTAGGTTAACGTCAAACTCATATGATTTTATTTTTTTAATCGAAAAGAGACAAATTTGAAACATACAAATAACTGGATGATCACTTTATAAATTTTAATAATCTAGTAACTCAACAAAATAACTCTCTCAAAAAGTAAGAAAATTTTTCCATCACTTGAAAGTTTATCGTTCTTTTCCCTAAAGTTTCCTCACAAGACAAAGATGAAAAAAAGATAAAGAAAAAGAAAAGGATTGCCACTCAAATAATTGATGTACGATCCATTAAGGAGTTAGATTCATTCTCTCTCTCTCTATATATATATATATATATATATATATATATATATATATATATATATATATATATATATGTCTATATATATAATATATATATATATATATATATATATATATATATATATATATATATATATATATATATATATATATATATATATATATATACATATGTATGTATATATATATATAGACATATGTATGTAGATAAAGAAAAAGAAAAGGAGTGCCACTCAAATAATTGATGTACGATCCATTAAGGAGTTAGATTCATTTCTCTCTCTCTCTCTATATATATATATATATATATATATATAGACATATGTATGTATATATATATATATAGACATATGTATGTATGTATGTATGTATGTATGTATGTATGTATGTATGTATGTATGTATGTATGTATGTATGCATGTATGTATGCATGCATGCATGCATGTATGTATGTATGTATGTATGTAATATTCAATATGATGAAAGGGAAAGAAATAATTAAAGATGGAAAGGGTCCAAAGAAGGACGGACCACATGTCACCAATGTACAAGACTATAATCATAGTGCACTAAAAAAGAAAAGAAAATTATTTTCATACATTTATTTAATTTAAAATTATTCATTAAAATGTTCGATAAAAATCAGGTGTAGGACGCGAATCGATCTGAATTAATTAAGACGAAACCTTGAAATTAAACAACAAAAAAAATGGATTAAGAAAATACTTGATAGAAATGTTACTATTTTAGATCACGTGTAAAGTCAGATGATTTTACACTCAAAATAAAATTTTATTTTAAGATGAAATATAGTATAGTGTCATTGAATTATGTTCTAATGTTCATTTTAATTGTTAAATTTTTTTTAAAAAAATTAAATTATTATTAAATTTATCACTTTTTATAAAATATTAATTAAATTTATCAATTTTTATATTGATTATAATATCAAAATGACCAAATTTAATAATCATTTTGTAATCTTTCAACGTTTAGTGACCAAAACAATCATTTAAGAATAATTTAACGACCTATAATGTATTTTACCCTTTACTTGTTTTCTTTAGACCCTTTCTGCTTAAGATAATGTGAATAGTTGACGAGGGGTTCCTTTCATATAGATGTTATATTAATATTATTAATATTATTATTATTATTATCCAACTTGGGCAATTTACTTTTTGATTATGCAGTAAAGGTCAAAAATTAAAATAACAATAAAGACCCACCAATCCATTATTCTTGTACTTTATATAAATAACAAAATAAATTATTATAAGCATGAATAAGTGATTAAATGAAACGATATCGTTCTTTGAGGTCATAAATTTGAGCATCATCGATTATAATATGATAATTGATCGTTAATTATCAAATAATTAAGAGTATTTAAAACGTTATTGATTATAAAAATTATATGATATTTTCTTATGTTACCCATATTCCTATCACTATAAGTGTTCTTATATATTTCTTTATAAAAATAAAATAAAATAATATATAATATAATTATGAAACAACTAATTGTTGAACAATCATTTTCCCATCAATGTTATTTATAAATAATTATAAATAAAATAATTATAAAAAGAGGAGAAAAATAATTATAAATAACTGAAATCTTATAATAATAAATCTGCCGCCATAGACAAATGCCTCGTTGAGCATCTAAATAACATATAAATAAATAACTGACATCTAATATCCTTAAAAGAGGAGAAAAATAAAATAAAAGTAAAAAGAGGAATAAAGTTAGCATACTCCATTGCTCCCCCCTCAAGAAACAATACCTACTAAAATTGCACATAAATAATTAGAAAGGAGAATAATAAAAGAATTACCATCAATGTTTCCCATGCATTTTTTTTACCCACATTATTTGATCAATTAATTTTTATGGTATAACCACCGGTATCCGATCTATTGATCGACTAATCCGGATTGGGTACTATATAGGCAAATGTGACCCTCCTAACTCAGTCTACTCCATTCGCAATCGCCAGAATTTGAACCCCTGACCTTGCTTAAGGGATCTAGTGTCTCATCCCACTAGACCAACTGATTATTAGTTATTTGATTAATTAATTAATTATGATTAGATACTAAAAGTTTAATATAAGAGTAATAATTTTAATCTAATTTATTTCATTCATAAATATCAATATTCGAACTCTTAAGTTTATTTAAGAATAAAATATATAATGTATAATTTATATATTATTCATTTATTAAATTATATGAATAAGTTTGAATAAAAAATAAATTTGTGTTAAACAAACGAGTTAAACGGGTATATATATAATTTGTTTGTATGCATAAGTATACACATTTTTTCTAAATTATTTGTATTAACATAATTATTAATATTTATTTTTAATTATTTATAAATACTATATAATATATTCACTAATTCACTCTGTTTTAGAAAAGTATTTTATTTATCTATTTTTATTTATTTTTATTACAACAGTAATAGATTTGCTGCCTCTTACAACGTAGAAAATTAAAAAAAAGAAAGGATCAATAAAAAGGATTATACGATTTTTTTATATAATATCTATATTTATTAATTTTTAAATACGGCGAAAATTGTAACAAATTTAATTATGGTTTCTCTTTGAAAAGAGAAGCCAAACCGGTGACGATCTCCGTTCTTCCCTCTACACTTTTTGCTTTGACCGGCGGCAGCTGCCACGTAGTCACCGGTAATTCATTTTCACCGGAATTTTCCTCCGACGAGGCTGTTTTATCCTCGCCGAAAATCAAGTCCAGCTCTCCGCAATCACCGGAGTCGAATGTTTCCTTGACATCAGTTCTATCCGAAACGTCGTCGGGTTGTGAAGAGGCTCTGGTGAATTGAGAGAGCCATTTGGCTCGCATGTATTCGGTTTTCCTCCAAGGAGGAAGGTGCATGCCTTTGTTTTTCAAGCTCTGCTTAGCCGCTTCCGATACGATCGAAACAATCCGATCGAGACGATCCGGTTTACCGACGAAAATGAACGGCAACGATTGGACGACCGCTTTGTAGGTCCCAGTCGATCGCGCCATCTCAAATTCTGATCGGAAATCAACGTCGATCAACATTCGCCCCTCTTCCACAAAAACCACATCTATATACTCATATTCACCTAAATTTAATAATAAAAAGAAAGAAAATTTCAATTCCGTATAGAGATTGCATTTTCAGTTTTGGAAGAATCTAGAAGGAAATGTCGTTACCGGCGGGGAAAGATGGAGATTTGTCCCATTTTGATTTGCAAATTGAAGAGTTGTAGCCAAGAGAAATTAAGTCATCCATAACGATCTTCCTCAAATCGTCTTTCCGTTTGCAGTTTCTGTTCTTTTCAACGATCATCGCGGTGTCAGCTAAGAGGTTTCTCTCGACGACGGTGGCGCATTGTGCCAGACTCTGCTTTTAAAAAAATCCAAAAATTTCAACATTGTTTGTTAAATTTTGTCGAATAAGGAAAAAGGAACTGGCATTTCTTTGATTTTTTTTTTTAGAAAGATTTACCTTGAGTGTTTCGCAAGCATCGGCCGGCGGTGAGCCGCCGTTGATTAGTTCGCCGAAGGCATCAAACTCGTCATCGGAGCTATCGTTGCTATTTCCGTTAAAGCAATTACAGCGGTTACGGCCGTATTTAGCAGGAGGCTGCGGCGGTGGCGGTTGCTTGTCGTAGTGGCTATCTTCAATGAAATTCTGTACCATTTTATCCAAACAAATCGAACTCGGCTCGAACTCAGTTGCTCCATCTTTGTTGCTGAACTGAGTTTCGCCAATGCTCAGCTTATCCGCTGCCGATGTTCGCAGAACGCTCGGAAACGGCCGGTCAAAGATTCTTTTAAGAAGAGATTTAAGAGCCGGTTTGACCGGTTCTGCTCGAGCCGGAGCAGTTTCTTTCTCCGCCCGTGAACCGATGTCTATCGGCTGAACCTTCATCGGAAAAACGCTCGAAGCTTCTCTCCCTCTCTCTAAAACTCTGCTTCTCTGCGTTCAGTACCAATCACGATCTTGAAAACTTAATACTCAGCTAAAAAAAATCAAATCAACTAATGACTGATTTCATCTGCATATACATCCAAAACAGCTGAACCTCCCAAATACAAATTACTGACCGAAAAATTAAGTTCAACATTTTAGAACCAAAAATGCTTTCATGCGCATTTATTAGCAAAAGTGTTAAGGAAGCTTTTCTAGCTCAAGAATGTTTAGATTGCTTTGTAAAAGACATGTCGACGGTGATAGGATATGCGAGTATAACGTATCGATAGAAAATAACTGTTCGCCGGAATATGCATTTTCCGGCAGCGGTGAATCGGTAGCTGGAGGGTTGCAAGAGGACTTTTCCCTGTTTTTGATGATGAGATAGAAAGAACGAAGGAAAAGGAATTCTGGCTGAGGCTTTTTCTAGTAGGAAAATCGAGATTTATTTTTATTTGGGTAAAATATATAGATGTCATTAAACTATATTCAAATAATTATTTTGATCATAAAATTTTTAATAATTTTCATTAAAATGTTGCAAAATGAATATTAATTTTATCATATTTTCATAAAATAATAATTAAATTTATTATTATTTTTACAATTGTTATAACATGACATGATTACTTTATAACTTTTAAAAATTCAATAATTATTTTATAATTTTAAACGTTTAGTGATAAAAGTGATCTTTTTAATATACTTTAATGACATCTAAGCTATTTTACCCTTTTACTTTTAGAGGAAAAAGATGGCGTGGACTTAGTAACCCATCAACAATCCTACGTGGCCTCGTTTATCCTAAACGACATGGATAAATTTTGTTTTGACACGCTAGAGGAAAGTGAAATTATTGAGTTGTCCTTTGCCCACTTTCCCACGATTTTCGGTGTTATTGGGAATTGTTGCTGTTACCGGTAGAAATGAGACATGGGCAAATTTGGAAATTCACTGATAAAAAACGTGAAGGGTAAGAAAGAAAAGGGGAATGGGGTTTTAGAATGTGAGTGCGGTAGATCATATTGAAAGGTCTGCACCAAACATTTTGCGACACGTGTTCCTTTGCGCTAATTTGGAGTTTGGACCGCCGATCACAATAATTTGGGTTTTTAAAGATGATGATAAACTTTTGTGGGGCCATTCATGTAATATTTAGAAATTACAAGTCAAAATTAAAATTAACATATAACTATTATTTTGTAAAAAATACTTAAAAACTTAATTACAATAATTAGTGTTAATGAGATGGATCGAGGGGCGGATGAGAGCAGTCGTCTCCTGAAATTTTAAAATTGTATTGTATTTTATATTGTTCTATATATTTTATATTGAAAGACTATTTTTGTCCACTTAAATTTTATAAGTTTAAGTTATCCCCTAAAATTTTATAAAATCAAGTTCATCCCTTAACATAAAATATTGTGTTTGTTCGTCATGATAGTAAGGAAATGTCATGCTTTAATTAAAATTAAAGAATAATGCGATAATTAGATGTAGATTGTTATGCAATTGAAATTATATTTAAAAAGAAATAAATAAAAAGTGGTCCACATTATAAAAAAGGAAAAAAAAAAGGGAAGAAATGTCATAAGATAGGTCACATGAATATTGGGTTAGGAAAGGTACAATTTGACAATGATAGATAACAATAATAATTTAAATCACATTTCCAAAGAAAATTTAGAGGATAATACAGATAATTCTCATCACTTTGTATTTATCTATAGTAATTTTATTTGGGTAAAAGTTTAGGTAAGGGTGGCTCTCTAGTTCAGGGTCAGTGTATACCTAAGATTTAATTGTGACGATGGTAGAGATTTGAACTTGGTCTTACAAGTTTAAATTCATGAATCTTAATTGTTTGTATCGACACTGGTTGCCATTTATCTATAGTAATTTATTATAAATTTGAATATATTTTATTTTAATATATTTATTTATGCATTGTAATTATTTTTTTTATAGAAGCAACTAATTTTATTTAAAATAGAAAAAAATCCTAAATTATAATAAAGATTTACAATCACAATCGTAAATTAAGCAAATAATTAGGGAAATTTCTTATAATCATTGAAACAAAACTAGTAACTTAAGATCACATTAGGATCATACAAGGAAAGGTTAAATCTAACCAAGAAACTCAAACAAATATAGATACAAACAAATCTGATCGTATCGACAAACAAATCACAAAAGGGGATCAAACTATTGAAAGACCAACAAACCGCAAATCGTAAATCAGACTCGAGCGACGTGAAAAGCTATCCACGAACGTAAATCGAGTATCCAAATCCAATTCGAGGGTTCAAAGTAGGGAAGATCAATAAGATATAAAATAAATACCATCTTGATCAGTCGTGATGATGTCAAATCAACATTTAGAAAAAATGATAGATAAAAAAATGACCAAAACATAAGAAAACGTGCCATAAAGGCATATGACAACGTGCAACACATGCATACTTATTGAAAATCAAAATAAAGTAAAGATACAATATAAAACAGAAAAATACAATAAAGAATATTGACGGTCGACAACCAACATTAGAATTGGTGTCAACACCAATCAACAAAGACGAAAAAGAAAAAGGACCGACCACACACAAATGCATTGTAATTATTTGATTATTGTTGTAGTAGTATGAATGTATTAAATGCAACTCTAATTGTATGGGAAAATCAAAGTTTTAGTGCAACAACTACAATATAACTTAAATTCCCAAAACTACCTAAAATCCTTCACCATAAGTTTTTCCAATTTTTAAAGGGCATTTTCTTATTGTGGTGGCTAAATGATTATGTTAGAAAATACTAAAATAGTTTCTTAAAAGGACTCAAATTTATATTTTATTGTTATCAAGTTCATGATTTCAAGCTAACTTATTACCAAAAAAAAAAGGAATGGAAATAAATAGAATGATTAATATAACTTCTTAATTCCATTTATAAAGTCAACTTTTCTATTAGTATGTGACGATTACAATATATTATATGTTATAAAGACTCTCAAGCATTTGACAATAAATATGCATATATTCATGCAAACGATGTACTCGAACATTAGACCTCAAGTGATGATAATTACCCCTTAACCGTTGAGATTACTTGGTTTGTGCTAATATAAAGTAATCTTATGCTAATATAAAATTCTGACTGTCGGAGGTCTTCCACGGAAGTTGTTCTCAATCTGGCGTTGGAGGCAACCTACTACCTTACCTCTCCTCACCCCATTACAAATGGGAATAGAGTCAACTAATTTCTCTTATGTTAATTAATGTGATCCTTTTGGGTAGTTATTTTTTTTTTTTCACTTTTGAAAGTTGTAGGGCTATTGCCAACAAATCCCTATATTCAAGGGCAAGCAAAGGATAATGAAAAGAGTTTGAAAAACATGACCCTAATTCCCACTTTCATCAAACCTCAAGTGGGGCCAAACATATTGTTTCAACTTTTTTTCTTCATTTATGGACTAAAATGTTTCCTACATTAGAAACATGCCATTAATCCAATAGTTTTGAGTTTGGTTTTAAGCATAATGTTGGGGTATTTGATGTGTCAAAGACTATTTGATTTCACTTTAGTGAAACTTCTTTTTACATGGTGTATATTGATGTTATTGGATCACTTAAAACATGTACCATATCTTCTCTCTCTTTTAAAAAGAACCTTTCTTTTTAACTTTTGAGAACTAAAATGCTTTTAGTAAATGCATGTTGATTTTTCTTTTATTAATCTCCGTAATTAAAAGGTAATATCTGTTTAAATATAATTTTCAACTCTTTAACATCGAACATTTATACCCAGAGACGGGCACATGATTCTATGTCACTTAATAAATAAAATATGCTAGTGTGGAATATGTTAATGTCATCATATCAATCGGCCAAACTTTGGTCACCACCTTATAATATATAGAGATATCAAAATGAAATAATATATGAACTATTAGCGTTCTAAAATGAAATGTCAGGGACATAAATTTTAGAAAAAATAATAAATATTAAAATGATTATTTAATTAAATATTAATTTTTTAATTTAAAATAAAATATTTAAAAGTTTAAAAAATAACAACTAAAATAATTATTTTGATACCAACAGAGGTTGGTTCAAGTGATAAGCAACTTGATATCACTTAAGAAATATCTCGAGTTTAAGTCTTTGTGAATGTAGAAAATTTATGTTGGAAGACTCACCTATTAAAACTAGATGTGTAACGAGGGTCGGTCTGGATTAATCAATGTGAAACTTTTGAACCGATAAGGCAATCAAAATAATAATTGTTTTTTCTCATTTATTTAAAAATGGAGATGATGAGTGACAAGGACATAAAGGCATCTGATAAAGAAAGCTTATGTAGTATATGAAATGATGGCAGTTGGAAGTGTTGTGGTTTGGATTCTTCCTTTGGGTATTTTTTTACCTTTATTTTTTATTTTGGTAAAACCAAACAATTATTTAATGCTTGCCCAAATTCATTTTATATTTTCATGTTATACCAAAAAAAATATTTAGTACATCAATGATGAAGAAAAATAATTATTTATTTTCACAATAATTGATTGAGTCTTATTTAAATATTTTTGTTTAGATAATTTATAGATTATGAATAATTTATTTAGGATGATGAAGAAAAATTAACGGTCATCTGAAATGAATTATTTGAACTCTATTTAGTGAACCGATTCTCCTTTTGCATTATACCGTCAAGCTAATGATCGAAACTTATGTAGCCAAGTCAGTGTTTGAAAGCAACAAAATAGTAGTAGACATCATTAACATCATCAAAATATGATTTTATCATATTTTAGTTAACAAGTTAACATTAAGCTTAGACGACCGTCAATTTTCTAACGTAAAATGACGAGTTTTGAACATACGAATAATTGAATGATCATTTTGTAACTTTTAATAGTTAATGGATTCAACAAAATAATATTGTACGATTGAAGTACTATTTTGCAACTTTTAATAATCGAGTCTCAACAAAACAACGTTTTATAACCGGGACAGTTGGTCGTGGCAAGAAAAACGGTTTAAAGACTGTCCGATTTACGTGGCCAAAAGATACTCTCGACGGTGGGATTACGGCGGACAGTTGGTCGACGAGAACTTGATCATGTTGAGGAAACGGATTCATGACATGAAGATCGTCGATAGAAACTACGAGCCTCCGTCGGATTGGATGGAGTGGGAGAAGCCGTATTATACGTCTTACAACGAGTGCGTTTGTCGAATCGTGGGGCTCTTGCAATCGTACTTGATGAACACCAAGCCTAGCTCGGCTCTTGGGATGTTAGCATTGCTCACAATGTGCTTGCAGGCATCCATGATCATGGTTTTAGCGCACTTGGTTATGGCTGCCAACGGAGTATTGTCCACCATCAATTTCCATTAACATTGTTGACTTTTTGTTTAGGACTATTGTGGACCTAAAAAAGGTTCAATGACTAAATTAGAAAATATTAACAAGTTCAAGGACTAAAAATTATTTTATCCCTTTTAGTTTATCTTGGAATAGGCTTATATTTTTTTGTTTGTTTGATATTAGTCACAAAGCTTATATTTTATCCCTTTTTGTAGATATTGAAATTTAAAATAAATTTTAACTGATATTGTGTTTTAAGAATATTTATATAAATCAACTGATTTAATTCTTTTGTTTTAATTAAGGACCATAATGGTCAACGAAGAGAAACGTTAATCAATGAGTCACATTGAATTTATTTTTTAAATTGAAGGATCACATTAAAAGAAAAAAAATAATAAGAGATACATTAATTTAAAAAAAATTACAAAAACCTCTTATGTCATTTCACCTTTATACAAATTTTAAAGGCTACTTTTTTCCTTATGTTAGTTAATAATATAACTATTTTATGGTTAACTACATGGTTGATCATTTATGTTTGTGTTTTGTCTATTTTTCTTCACTGATTTAAAAAAATATATAGAGTCACTTTCGCTTTTATTTAATTAAGATTTAATCACCACGAGTTATATGTGGTTAAAAATTGATATAATCATACATTTGATCTATATTATTTATATATTCTCTCAATTTAGTCTTATTTTTAATAAATTAAAATAAATTTAATTTACCAATCAAATGATGTCACTTGTCACTAGTACCACGTGTCACGGGTACCAAGTGTCACCATTTGGTTGGAGGACTAGTTTTTCAAAGTATTGGTGAAAAATAAATATATTAAATTAAAATAAAGTTAGTCCCCCAACTGAATGGTGATACATGACACCAATGACATGCGGTATCATTCGATTGAAGGATTAAATTTATTTTAATTTATTAAAAATAGGACTAAATTGAGAACACATAAATAACAAGGATCAAATGTGTGATTATACCAAAATATCAAGTCACCTAATATGTTAACTGTTAACGGCAGTTAACTCGTAGTGACCACATCTTAAATAAATAAAAATGAAAGTGATCATATCTTAATTAAATATAAATGAAAATGATCATATACTATTATTTTTAAAAATAAATAAGTAAAAGTGGACAAAATATAAAGATAATTATGAACTATGGAGTTCACCCATTGTTTTATTAACACCGAGTTCATTGACACTAAATTCTTGAAGAAAGATAAAGAATTTAACTATCAACGTTTGTAAATGAAATAAGTTAGATTCAGAATATTATTCTATAATAAATTTTATATTATTTAATTTAAATTGTTCGGTCAATATATCAAATATTAATATTAAAAATATAATTGTTTTAGTATATTAAAAATATCAATATTAACAGTAACATATATTCATCCCTGCAAACCTAGTAGCCCTAACAGGACCAAGCTGTTTCCATTAAGCATCATCTTCTCATTTGAATAATCGTATTCTTCTTCAGGAACTTGTTTATGTGCAAAACCAATGCACCCGAGGTTTGTTGCAGCCATGCCTCGAATCATTTGCTCCAGTTTCTTCCTTTCGTCTTCCCCGAGATCTTTCAACTCAGCCTCTCCTTTCCAGTGAACATGGACACTGTCGTCGTTGCTCCTCCCAACCAAAACTCCGCTTCGATTTTTCTGGGAATCAGCTTCAAGTAAGACTGCACAGCTCTTCTTCGTTTCCTCCACATCCATGTCGGCCCATGAAAGGATTGCCCTTTCTGCAGAACAGGAACCAACGGGGAATTCAAATTCCCTGGTGTTGAAAGCCATTCCCTGATGGATCAGTTGAACAATCTTTGGAGGAATTGAGGTTGAAGAAGCAGACTCTTGTGTGTATTGTTTACCCACCCAGAGTTCTGTCACTTTCATTCTGTTGTCGTGTAAATTTCTAATTAAAACAAATTATTCATAAAAAATATAAATAAAACATTTAAAATTTCAATAGAACGAATCTTTTATGCAAGTTAAATCAACAATGGCGGATTTAATAGTGTGGTTCGTTTTAGTACATAAACTTTTAATTTTTTTCAAAATTTAATGTTAAATTTTGAATGGATATTAAAATGAAACAAAAACTAAAGTTTTTAACGACATGATACTGAAGTGAAACAAAAATTAAACTTTATGTATGATTTTGAAGAAATTGAAAGTTTTGATACTAAAGCGGACCAACTGATAGTTTAGGTACCAAATGCATAATTTACCCAAAAAGTTATTCGTTTAGCTTTGTTTATAGGTTCAGAAGTGTTTTTACTTGGAAAACACTTTTGATATCAAACAGGGTTAATCCCTCTGTTTTCCAGTTTTAGTAATCAAAGCTGAACTGATAATGAAAGATACAACAAGCTCAACACATAACTGAGTATAAAAGCAGGGTTCGAAAAGAGCATAATCTGCATCATACGTGCTTTTATTTAAGGAACATTCATGACTTGAATGGACTGCAACATGTCCGAGACCGCGATTACGAGATCCCCCGATTTGATCATTCCTCTAGCCTTGAGTAACGAGAAGGTTTTGTTGAGGTTGCTTTCCATATCGTCGGAGAAGCCGAGACGGAAGGGAATGAGCCCCCATTGTAGGTTCAGACGTCTCCGGACAGAAGTTGTGGTCGTGAAAGCAAAGATAGGGCAATCCGGTCGGCAACGTGAAAGGAGAGACGCCATGTGGCCTGTCTTTGTGTACACAAAAAGGGCATCCACCTCTAAATTGTTAGCTGCAGGTCACATAACCAAACTCATGTCAAGACCACAATCAATGAAAAACCAACTCGGAATGAAATACTGGCTCAAAATGGGTATCCGGTTGCTTAGCCGATGGATGTTGATGCGTCATTTACTCCATCTATACCAAAGGTTTCGGAGAAATAAAATCGTGAACAGGAAAGAATGAAAACCAGCAACATCAGGCGGATATAAATTCACGGATCAATGCTTGTGCAAACACGTAATGACTAATGCCAGATTATGGAACCGAAGATTCTTACCCATCTTCGCCGCGGAAATACAAATCTCTTCCGAGATACTATCTGCAAATGAAGCTCCTACATCAGGCAGTACCATAGCCTCGTGGCGTTTTTCCTCCCTCCACCATTTCTCTATTCTCACACTAACACTTCTCAGAACAGCTAGTGCCTTGTCAGGGTACTGTCCCATTGCTGATTCGCCAGAGAGCATTAAAGCATCAGCTCGCTGCCTTACTGCTTCAGAAACATCAGCAACTTCAGCACGGGTGGGTGTAGGGTATTCAATCATTGATTCGAGTAGCTGGGAGGCAACAATCACTGGCTTATTTAGTTGCCTGCACACCTGAACAATCCTTTGCTGAGCTGATGGAACCTGTTCCAATGGTATTTGAACACCCAAGTCTCCTCTTGCGACCATAGCTCCATCTGATGCTAGAATAATTTCTTCTAAGTTCTTTAAAGAGTCGATACTCTCTATCTTTGCAATGACAGCTATGTCGCTGTATCAGAAGATTGCAATGCCAATTTAAGGAAAAGGAAAGAAAGATTGATCTGTGTTACTCATTTTAGGAACACTAGCACTTATATTACGAAATAGTATTTGGTTTCAGTCTCAAATTCTAATCTCTGTTGAAAGTGCACATGCAGCATCTACCACGACCATTCCAATCAAAGTGTAACGCAACATATGATACTTACCTACCGCGAGACCTAGCAGCAATATAGCTTTTAAGATGATTAATCACTTCAGCGGATTTGACAAAAGATATTGCAATAAAATCAACACCTTCCGCAATCCCAAAGTCAATGTCTAACCAATCCTGAAATGAAAAAAAAGCTTGATCATGCAACTAGAAAAAACGTTTTGGTTTCTCTATAAAAACATGCAGGCAACACAGATAACAAGAAGGTATACAAAAATAAGAAACGCATCACTATTAAAAGTTTGAAAATCATGATAACATACAGAGAAAATAGCAAAAATCAGATCCAAAACACCATTGGTGGGATTGCATGATTAGAGTCACACTACCACCTCATTTCACAAACCGACTTCAATCTATTAATTACAAATTTTAAATATCCTTTGACTTCTTTTAACAACATTACATTATCAATTCCTCATTGAATGGAAAATGCAAATGCAAGTTATAAAACAAAAATTCAGACAAATGCACGGTTAATACAGAGAAACTCTAAATTTCTTAATAGTGGTAGCTCTAATGTCCGATTCCATTGTTACTATATGTGACTAAAGACGAATCATAGACACCCTTGGATGAAACTAGCATTCACATTAGCTAAATCATTCCATAGCAATATCTAAAATTCAAAGTGCAAAAATAGAGGAACATGTAACAACCTTGGAAGAAATGGTAGGAAGCATAGCGTTACGCTCACGAACAAGACTCCCACCCCTCCAGAAAGTCAAATTGGCTCGAGGAAGCAGCAACCCCGGATCAGTGCACCTACACTTAACATCAGGACCAATCTTCTCAATCACCTCAAACCTCACCATTCCACCATCAACCAAAAGTTCATCCCCAACTTTCACATCTGTATAACAACTTCAAATAATCTTACTTAAATCACCAATAAACCAATTTGTTCAACATAATTACTTATGTTTTTACTGCAAGTACACAAACCTTCAGCAAAACCATCATAATTCACATTAATTGTTCGCTCAGGCCGCGGTGTACCGAAAGCTCTAACACTAAATGTCCAGATTTCTCCATCCTACATTTCAAATTAATTAATCCAGAATTAACTAAATAAACATATTTGTAACATGTATATCTTTTCTTCATTTTAAAATTTACCTCAGCTTTGGCGGAGGCAGCGCCACCGAGATCTCCCATGTGAATCTCGCTACCTTCAGTATCCATCATAATGGCGACAGCGAATCCTTTCTCTTCATTGAGTCTCCTCACCCGCTCGATCACCATTCTATGCCACTCGCGTGTGCCGTGACACATGTTGATCCGAGCCACGTTCATGCCTCCGACAGCCAACGCTTCAAGCTGCTCGAACCCGCAAGTTGCCGGACCTATCGTGCAGATAATCTTCGTCCGCCTCGTGCTCCTGAATCCATTCTCCTTCAGCTCCGCCTCCTTCACCGCGTCCACGTCGATCCCCGCAGCCGCTCCCGAATCCGACGGCACATGAGACGAAGCCGCCGCCACTTTTTCCGCCGACAAACCCCTTGTAGCTCCGTTCTGCCCGTTACCGGAATCCAACACTTGCGATGATGCAGCATCGAGATCTGAAGATAACGATTTAATGATCGTGAAAGAGTGTTTTTTGCTCGGGAAATTGAGTACCGGGAACCGGATGTAGGAAGTCGCGGGAACTTTCTGGAGATTGAGGTAAGGAGCACGGGAAGGAGTGAAGAATTGGAGGGAGTGCGACATTGTTACCGGGAAAGGCAACGATTTCCGGTGGCCGGAAATGTATGGGAGCAAGTGAATTTAGTAGAGGAACTTCCGTTTCTATTTTTGTTTCGAGGTTTTAAGGTGGATTTTGAGGCGGATAAACCGAAGACAAGTGCCGTGTTTGGGACTTGGGAAATATCGTCACGTGAAGCAGGCAACTCACTGAAGACAAACTCCTCTTTTTCTTGCCGTTTGCCAAACAGTGTCTTGAGAACCAATTTGCTTACGTGGCTTATTATAATTGGTTTGAAATCAAACAGTGAATTATATAAAGTATAATTTAATATTTATAGAATTTTACCTATTCAATTTTTTTTATTAATTTAAGGTAAATATCATATAGTATTGTTTAAAAATAAGGGTAAAGTATAGCAACGGTCACTGAATTTTTCTAAAACTTTCATTTAGGTCCCCCAACTTTTAAAACTTAAAATCAGTCCCTCAACATTTAGTCTATTTGCAATATGGTCCCCGACGTAATCGGCCGTTTGACATCGTTATACTATCGTTAGTACGTTTTCAATATGGTCACTAAACTTTTCAGGTGCTTGCATTTGGTCCCCCAACTTTTAAAACTTACAACACAATCCTCAATTTCATTCTAAACCTCAAATTTCTTTTCGATCTCTAATTTCATTTTTCGCTTCTCTCTTCTCATTTCCAGCGTAACTTTTCAGTCGGGGATGCATGGGAAATTCTAATCTAACTTTGAATTACGTGGAGGTGTTGACTTGAATAAGGGTCCATTGAGAGAAGACCCGACCAAGGGACTATCGGGACCATCAACGATTCAAGGTGTAATGTTTGATACATGTCATCTCAGGTGAAGCATATATGTTCGATGAAATGCTTGTGAGAAAAAAATGAGGTTAGAACTACAGAGTTGACAAATACTACTAAGATGAACTAAGTATCATTGTTGAAAGTCACTAACAGATGAACAAAGTTGGAATTATTTTGTATAAATGGCATATAATAATTTATTCGTTTAATCCTTATGGTTATATATTTTCCAACAGATGATCAAATATAATAAAATCCCAAATAGCGCATTCACCTCTCAATCTCTTTCGCAACTCGAAAGACATCGTGACAGAGTCAAGTAGATGCTCCAAATATACTACCCTGTCATGATGCCTTTCGAGTTGCTTGCATGCAGAATTGTCTTCTAAAGCTATAATTCAATACAATTCAACTGTCAAATTTTCAAAACATGTAAAAAAATCCAATTCGTTCATGATATATTAGTCCCATAATCAACATGAACTTATTAAAAAGAATACGAGCTCATAGGACGCCGAAAACCACAAGTCGGATCAATACAATTCCAGTAAACTAGTACCAGTAGTCTCTAGGATTGAGCCTGGCGATTTCACTATGTCGATACTCACAACCAATTCCATGGTTTAAAGAAAAACCAAACAAGAAGATCAAGAAAATAAATACCTTCTTGCAAGTGAGGGGAAAGGCTAAGAAATAAACGCAATCGATGTTGCACTATTTGGGATTTCATTATATTTGATCATCTATTGGAAAATCTTTAACCACAAGGATTAAACGAAGAAATTATTATATGACATTTATACAAAATAATTCCAGCTTTGTTGGTGACTTTCAACAATGATACTTAGTTCATCTTAGTAGTATATGTCAACTCTACATTTCTAACCCCAATATTTTCTCACAAGCATTTCATCGAACAGCTATGCTTCACCTGAGATGATCTGTATCAAACATTACACCTTGAATCGTTGATGGTCCTGATAGTCCCTTGGTCGTGTCTTCTCTCAATGGACCCTTATTCAAGTCAACACCTCCACATAATTCAAAGTTAAATTAGAATTTCCCATGCATCCCCGACCGAAAAGTTACACTGGAAATGAGAAGAGAGAAGCGAAAAAGGAAATTCGAGATCGAAATGGAATTTAAGGTTTAGAATGAAATTGAGGACTATGTTGCAAGTTTTAAAATTTAGGGGACCTAAATGCAAGTGCCTGAAAAGTTCAATGATCATATTGAAAACATACTAACGGTAGTGGAACGGCATCAAATGATCGATTACGTCGGGGACCATATTGCAAACGGTCGATTACTTTGGGGGCCATATTGCAAACAGACTAAATGTTGGGGGACTGTATTGCAAGTTTTAAAAGTTGAGGGACCTAAATGAAAGTTTTAGAAAAGTTCAATGACTATTACTATACTTTACCCTATTTATAATTTAATCCTTAAAATTTGATTTTAATTCAAGTTAACCTTTTATTTATTTTATAACATTTAAATCGGTAGGCTAACCATCTTTTTGTTTTGCAGTGTTGTAATTACTCTTTATATTTTTTTTTCTTTTTTTAACGTTTCTTTTAAAGGAATCTATTTAATTCCTAAATGATCATCAGTAAATAATTCATATAGACTTTGATTTAAATTTTTATTTAAAATCTAAATTTTCACAACTAGGACAATCGGTAATTGAATAGTACTAAAAGGGCAATTCAATAGTGTTCATACTTCCTCAATTGTAAACAATTCCTAAATCCGACAAATCACTGATAAGACACACATACCCACTAAATAATAAGTTCAAGGTGTCCAATCTGCCTAATTCAAAAGAGATCGATGACGACTCCATCACATTATTCAAATCGATAAGAGAGTACAATACCATACGGAAAGACCGTTGCGACAAAGCATATTCGGGTTGACTCGACTCGAGATCTTAACGAACTGATTTACTAATAGAAGTTATCTTAAAAAATTACTAATTTACTAATAGATAATAAAACAAATAATAAATTACTAATCTATTAATTTTTAATAAATAATTAAAAATAATAAATTAATAATTAATAATTATAATTTTATTACACCAAAAACCAAATCTTAATTATTATTTTAATATATTTATGGATTGTTATATTGGTGTTTAGACTTTGAATTTGGTTCATATACTCTTTTGATAATTTTTAGTTAAATTTATTAATTTATGTTTATATCAAGTTATATATAGTATTAGTAGATTTTATTTATCGGTAAAAAATAATATAAAAAATTCAGTGAGGTTAACGAGCAATGAGGCCAGCAACGAACTTAATAAATTTAACGAGTAACGAGTCAAACAATAAATTTTCTATTTTAAGTTTCTATTTTTATCTGTTCACTTATTATTTTTTATTTTGTAATATATGCATAATTATAATTATTATTTCTATTTTAAGTTTATCCATTAATTTTTTTAATCATGAATTTTAATAATTAATTTTTTAATTTTATTATTATTTAAAATTTATTATTAACAAAAATCTGGAAAAATATATTTTAAAATTAATCTCCATCGTTATTGGACAAGAATCAATTGAATTAGTACGAATACATTACATTAAAACACTCTGAAATCTTGTTGTATATATGATATATCCTTTCGGCAGTGACAATATCTGCTCAAACTTTCACGGTGGTTGCAGTTGCAGGTGCAGGTGCCGGTGCCGGAGCCGATGATGTCGACGAAGAAAAGAGGTTCTCAACACTATTTTCCATGCCGGTGATCTCTTTTTTGGCCCAATCGACCCATGACGAAGATCTCCCCTTCGCATCACCCTTAGCTGGCCCGGGAGCAGCCGACACCGATTCGACGGATTCTTTGACTTCCGTTACCGGCGCAGCGGAAGCTTCAACATCTCCGACGATAGATTGGACTGAAAGAATCATGATCATTGAGATCAAAACGATAACTAAAGCGATCTTTGCCATTCTTTTCTCTGTTTCTTTGCGATAGAAAAGAAAAGAGAAAGTAGATGAATTTATTTAGTAGAATGTGATGGATGATTTGAGGCTGAAATCATGGCAATTTATAGTACTTTTGGAGGATATATATGCGGCGAGTCCATGGGAAAGGTGACTACAACTTTATTTTTGAACATTTCATTTTCATCCCCAATCTATAACTCTCATTTAAAATTAGTCCCTAAACTCTAAAACCTTTCAATTTCATGCTTAAACTATGACCATTATTCTAAATTAGTCCTCAAACTTTTGAACATTTCATTTTCATCCCCAAGCTATGATATAACAACAACAACAACAACAATAAAACCCTATTCCCATATGCAATGGGGTAAGGGAGAGGTAGGGTAGTAGGCTGCCCCCAACGCATGGTTGAGAGCAGCTTCCGTGGAAGACCTCCGGAAGTCAAAAAATTAAAATAAAGATAAAATGCAATGCATGTATAAATAAATAAAGAAATATATAGTTGAACAGTTTTCATATACAGTCTTCATATGCGCGTTTGTACTGGGAAGTACTTCCTGCAAATAAATCCCTACGTAAAAAATCTATGTATATAGACAGAAACGTAAGACCCGACTAAATTTAAAAAGAGGAAATATGAAGAGAAGGATACACAGTAGTCAACGTTAGCAAGCTACGAGAAGGAATAAAGTCTGATGGGATAAAACATAAACCAAGGTAACACTACTCCGCTATCCTAGTTCTAAGCCTTCATAAATTCAAATGACAGAAACGTATAAAAAGTAGAAGTCATGGAAATTACTATAAAGGCATTAAAAGAAGACAGAGATAACACACCCTATAGATGTGACCCGCACTACTCTGCTACCCTGGTCTTAAGTCTCCATAATTTCCTATCAGAGGTAATGTCCTCGGTAAGGGCTAAATCCTTCAAATCAGATCTCAAGCAGTCTTCCCACTTTCGCCTTGGTCGTCCTCTCCTTCTAGCACAGTCGACTGTAATCGACTCTACCCTCCTAACCGCATCCGACGGTTGTCGCCTAAGGACATGCCCAAACCACCGTAGTCTTCCCTCCCTTAATTTTTCGGATACATGCACCACCCCCAAGGACATCCTAATAGCAGAGTTTGGTGTCATATCCCACAGAGTCTTACCACATGCCCATCGAAGCATTCTCATTTCTTCGGTCTCCATCCTCCTTATGTGATCCTTCTTGATTGCCCAACATTCTGATCCATACAGCAGCGCTGGTCCCCAAATTTTTGAATATTTCAATTTTATCTAAATTATTCATATATACTAATCATATCTCTCGTCAATGAAATCAATAGGCAAGTTATATAATTATATGTTTGAAAAAAATAAAATTTAGGTTAAACTATGGATGAAATGGAGTACATATTTCAATGAATTTGGGGATGAAATTGAAAGATCTAAAAGTTTAAGGACCAATTTAGAATGAGATTCATAGTTTGGGGATGAAATTTGAATGTTCAAAAGTTTAAGGACTAATTTAGAATGAGAGTCGTAGTTTAAGGATGAATCAATTTTTTGGATAAAATCTGAATGTTCAAAAGTTTAAGGACTAATTTAAAATGAAAATTGTAGTTTAAGGATGAAATTAAAAAAAAATATTCGACTCGATTGACCCAATCTATTAAACAGTTCACCCTAATATAAACAATCGAGTAATACTCTAAACTGACCCGGGTATTCAACCTGTGATTTTATGGAGTAGTTGGATCGGGTTAGGCCGAAATTTTTTATAACTGGATATCCGATCTGGCCTGATAGTTTTAATATATATATTTAGTTTAAATTATTTTTTATATTTTAGGTTTTTTTACCGTAAAATTAAATTTAAATCCCTAAATTTTCTTAGAATTATGTACTTTTTAAGTTTTAAAATTTTTAATTAATTTGTCAATATAAGATTTGAAAGAAAAAATTACGATCGATATTAATATTTTTAATGTTTTCTTTTAGAAATAAACTTTAATATATCCAAATACTTATTCTTAAAACTAATTTCAAATCATTATTTTTTATGTATGGATAAAAAAATATATGAAGTATGTACCCATGACCTAAAAATATGGATACCCGAATTTTACAGGTACCCGAACTTAACGGGCCGAAAAATAAATGAATTAGTTCAAAATGTGTAAACCTCAAGTTTTATATTACATTTTTTAGAGTAATTAGGGGTGAACAAAACTTGACTCGACTTGAAAATTTGATTTTTTTTTTATAATTTCGAGTTATTCAAGTCAACTTAAATTATCAATTTGGTTTTTGAGTTCGAGTCGAAATTTGGAAATTTCGAGTTACTCGAAAAAAAAATTGACTATATATTTTGATAATTTTACAGTTTAGTCCATGATTTCATTATTCCTTCAATTCCTCCTCCATTTTAAATCTATTTTTAACCAAATTTGAACCACATGTTCCTAAACCATCCTAGAATATATATGTACTTTCAAATCTTCTTTTCGATAACAAGTTTTCTATTTCTCAATTTAGTCCCTTAAATTTTCTTAATTTCATTATTTCTACAATTCATCATTTATTTTAAGTTCGTTTTTACCAAATTTGAACCACATGCTCATATACCACTATGGAATACCTATGTATATTCAATAACTTTTTTTTTACTAAAAATGTACTCTCTTTTTTATTTAGACCATTAACATTACATTTCTCTCAATTTTGGTCTTTTGTTTGCAATTATTTGTAAATTCTTTCTTCTCGTCAATTCCTTGACTCTTTTATACTCCCATCAATATTTTACACTCAAAATAAAGAAAAATATAAAATTATGAATATATTTTATAATTTTAGATTGTACATGATAAAATACACTTAATAATTTTAATATTTTTAACATCATTATCATTATCATTATTAAATTTAAAATTTATTTTTAACAAATTGATCATAACATAATTTTTTTCATGCGTCCAAGAGGTTTAAAATTAATCATAAGAAATTGAAGGAGAATCGGTAATTAATCCAAATATATTACATTACTATGCTTTAATATTTCGTTGCATATACGAAATATCCTTTAGGCAGTGACAATATCGGCTCAAACTTTCACAGTGGTCGCGGTTGCCGGTGCCGGTGCCGATGATGGTGATGAAGAAAAGAGGTTCTCAATACTATTTTCCATACCGGCAATCTTTTTCTTGGTCCAATCGATCCACGACGAAGATTTCTCCTTTGCATTATCTTTAGCTGGCCCGGGAGCTGCCGACACCGATTCGACGGATCCTTTAACTTCCGTTACTGGTGCAGGTGAAGCTTCAATGTCTCCGGCGATGGATTGGATCGAAAGAAACATGATCATTGAGATCAAAACAATAACCAAAGCAATCTTTGCCATTTTTTCCCTCTGTTTCTTTGTAATAAAAAAGAAAAGAGAAAATAGATGAATTTATTTAGAGAAATGGATGGATGGTTTGAGGTCGAAATCACGACAATTTATAGTATTTTTTGAGGAGACATTTGCGGTGAGTACATGGGAAGGTGAAATTAATGTTGGTTAGAACTTTGACACCTTCCTTACGTTGTTGTAAACAATTTTGGCTTAGTCAGTTTCTGTTACGTCTTTATTGGCGTAATATGTATCACATCACTCAAAGTGATGACATAATATATGTAACATCGTCTAAAATGGTCTAAAATGATGATGTGATATGTATCACATAATTCAAATTAATGATATAACATATGTCACATCAACAATATATGTTTATCGTTAATAAATTAATAATTTTTATCCAACAATGATTGTTTTGACAAAAAATTAAAACATTGGGAGTAAAATGTTCCAAAAATAGGGTATCCCCTTAATGCATGGCACATATGAAAAGAGAGCTCACCATGACCTTAAGCATTTAAAATAATTTTATAGGTATTGTGCTACAATGCATATAATAAAAATGTGATAAATTCATTGAGAGTCGAAGGTGAATACTTGGTTAACTTAAAATTTAATTTTTTCCGATTAATTATATATTTTATTGATAATGTATACCGTGAAATTTTATATATGTTCATTTAATTCAAATTTTTTGTATTATTAATCTATATATATTTACTCTTAAAAATATTTTTGGAATCGGACGAGAACCAATTGAATTAATGCAAATATATTACATTAAAACACTTTGATATTTTATTACATATATATATATATATATATATATATATATAAACCTTCTCTGAGATTGTAGCCGTCGGTGTATGTGCCGATGACGGTGATGAAGAAAAGAGATTTTCAATGTGATTCTCCATTCCATTGAATGCATTGCACATCACAAGTTACATATAATTTTTTTAAATTAATGAATTTATATATAATTATCAAAATCAAGATAATCCCAGCTTTTTTTCCTTTACCTGATCTTTCCCTTGGTCCATTCGGTCCATGACTCCTTTTTATCGTCCTTAGCTGACCTGGTAGCGACCGACACCGATGTGTCGGTCGCTTTAACCTCCGTTGTTGATATAGGTGAAACCACATCGTCGCTGAGGACGGATTGGATCGAAAAAATCATGATCATTGAGACTACAACGATGAGTAAAACAATCTTTGCCATTTTTTTCTCTAATTCTTTGTAAAAATAAAAAAGAGAGAAAGCAATGGTTTTCTTTGCCTTTTAGTTTTTGTTTCGTTTTAGTGACTCGTCGTTAAAAACTTAACGAGTGATGTGCACGTGGCACTATTTTATGGGTAAATTACATCATTAATCACTCAACTATCTTCTCACTTCTATTTTGGTCACTAAAGGTTAACTTTTTTAATTTATTTACTTCAATTTTAAATTACTCCTAATTTAATCACTCTAACTTTCAAATTTATTTTTTTATTTTTAATTATATATTAATAAAATAATAGTATAAATTTCATATCACAAAAATCAGTAATAAAATAAATTAGAGTCATGAAAATAAGAGCAATTTGAAAGTTAAGTAGTTAAATTGAAAAGTTTTAAACTTTAGTATCAAAATAGGAATGAGAAGATAGTTTAAGTTTTTAATGACAATGTACTAAAATGAAACAAAAATTAAACATTAATTATTATTTTAAAAAATTAAAAATTTAAGTATTAAAACGAATCAAAACTAAAAATTTAGACACATTGTACACCCACGATATTACATGTCACCAATAGAGGTGGGTATATGGGCTAAGGCCCGCGGGCTACCCATTTAACCCGCGGCCTGTGCGGGTTCTTAAAGTTATTAGGGCGTTTGTCATAATTCTACCGCTGCTTGATATTTTTTTTCATTTACAATGTATCAAATTATTCTTCATTTTAAAAAAATAAAAATTAAAAGATTTATATAGTATTTTAGTCTTATAAAATTTACATCATTATCACTTTGGTATTTAAAGATTTTTTTTTTTATTTTTACCTTTATTTTTTTCATGAAGTATGTTATCCATTTCGTTCTTTAATTATAAAAAGTCATGTGATATTCTAATAATATATCACATGACACGTAATATTTGGATTAAAAAAAAAGTAAAAGAAAAAATTAAAAACATATTTTTCAACTTTTAAAGACTTTTAAAGGCTTTTACAAAATAAATATATTTTAACAAATTAATGACTTATATTTTATCAATTTTAATATAACCGTATCTTTCAAATTTACTCATATATTGTAAGTATTTTATTTTATATTTTCATATTATGTTTTAGTTTTTCTCTAAAGTATCCATAAAATACAATTATTAGGACCACTTGACAACTTTCTTGTTAAATTTGTATAATATTTAATTTTGTTGAATTTTTATGTTTAAATTTCTGCTTGCATACACTTCTGTGTCTTCATATTATAGCCTTGAACAATCGTGTTTTATAAAATTATAATGTGGTTATTGTTTTATTTGTTTTTCAATTTGGTGATATAAGTGAATATTATTTTTTTAAATTTGAGTTTAAGTAATTATATCATTATATATATATATATATATTAATGATTAAAAAATAAAAAAAATTATTTTATAATCATTTCCGACTATTTAAAATAAAATTTGAATATTATTTATTACTTTGACTTTGCTACCTTCCTTTTCAAGTTGTTGGATCATTTTTAAAGGTGTAGTAAGTTAGAACATTATTTTTTATTGCATTTAAAATTGTTGTTATTTAACGGGCCGCAGATAAGCCTGTTTAGCCCGTGAGTTAAATAGACGAGCCACAGGCCTTAAAATTCAAAACCGTTTATGAATACGAGCTTTTTAAACCGCTCCGTTTAAACCCTCACGGTCAAAACCTGTAAACTAAACGGACGGCTAACCTGAATACCACCTCTAGTCACCAAGCTTGCATGAAATGCACGTATGAAAGAAACTGCCACACGTAGTTACACATGTCGATTTCCTTGGTGTTCTTATTTTAACTCAAAAATATTTTCTTTCAAACCAAACATGTCCACTCCGACCAGTATCTTCAAACTGTCCCTCCCTATGAATTCTTTCAAATCAAACATGACTAAACTACCCATCTTGCTAACCACAACAAATTCTAACGGCACAAAATTATCGCCGCCGCCACGGCGTCGGATACTAGCTGAAAGATCCTTTGGTGCCCCAAGGGAGGTTCATTCGGGGTCAAACTATACGTCACCGCCGACGGATGTTCTGGAGATTCAGGGGACTACCGAAGTGGACCCTTCCGATACCCCATTAGAATTCACCGCCGGCGACCCTCCACCACTCGGACGTCCTACACCTGACACTGGCCCTGATTTTCCGAAGCCACCATTGGGACCTCCTCCAACTGATCCTGAAGTAGTTCCTGTCCCACCATCATCACCACCGAGTCGGGAGGCGCCACCTGAAATGGATCCTCCTTCAAAGCCTCCGGATTATGTGCCGCCACCATCTGTACCGCCAGAACTTCCCACGCCAGGAATCCCTCCGTCACCGTCTGAACCGCCGGTACTTCCAACGCCGGGAATCCCACCGCCACCATCGGTACCGCCAGAAATTCCAACACCCGGATTCCCTCCTGATATTCCACCGCCTCCTAAAGGTCCATCATTTGTTTTCTAGATGGATCATAGATGTACAACTTGTTTGAAATGTTCTACTTTTTCTCAATAATAACAGGTTCCATTTCCATATTCTCTCGGAAGAACCGAGATATCCATAATAAAAAAATCTAGGGTAAATTATGCATTTAGTACTTAGTATTAAATTATTAGTTTTGATCCGTTTTAATATTTAAATTTTCAATTGTTTCAATACTTAAAGTTTAATTTTTATTTATTTTAGTATTTATCCTAAAATATTTAACATTTAGTTTTATTTATTTTAGTATTTATCGTAAAATATTTAACGTGTTAATACTTAAATTATCAGTTGGTCCATTTTAGGATCTAAATTTTTTATTTTTATTTTCAAAACTTAACGTTAAATTTTGAACATATACTAAAATGAAACAAAAATTAAATTTTAGGTATGATTTTAAAAATTTTAAAATGAAACAAAATTTGAATTTTAGGTATGATTTGAAAATTTTAAAATTTAGATATGATTGGGCGAATGAGTTGATTTCGTTGAGGATGGTTGATCACTCATTACATAAATAAATATGATTGGACTGGAAATAAATATTATCTATTCTAAATATATATATATATATATTGATCCGGGTAAAATATCAAAAATATCTTTCAGATACAAATATGACATGGTTTACCTCTTATAGTGGAAATAACTTAGAATAAGTGAATGATCTTGGATAAACTCTGAAAAATACCTTAAACCTAGCATCAAATTGTCTCTAAAAAGTCTTGGAACACGGTCCAAGCTCGTCAGTCTATCTGGATACGATTATAATATAAAAATAAATAATATGATTGGGATACATGTTCGTCTTCTCAAGAATCGTGCTATTGGTGGTATGATGGTGACTAGTTCAACTAGTGTAATCAGTATTGAAAAGTGAATATTTTGAAGGATATCAGTCCAAATGATTAGTGAGTACTACGATATTGAGATCTGTTCAGCCTTATTTGATCCAAAATCATGATAATTTAATATAAATTTTGAATAGGACAAATTATCATTAAATTATTAAGTATTCTTTCAAAATTAAAATAACAAAAATAACTAATAGAGTAAAATTACAAAAATACCCTTGCATTGCAAAATATCAAGATTTCCCCTAAAAGTGAAAAATAACCTGAAAGGACATACCTGAACAAATTATCAGAAAACGTAGATATGTTTGGATTAATCAGAATTACCGAAATGTTTTCGAACTGTGAAATAACTAAAATAACCTCCAATCTTCAAATGACCAAAATACCCTAAATCCTAAAAGAACAAGAATACCTTTAACTCTAAGATTATCGAAGTAACCTCGACTGTTTAAAGCGACTTGTTAACCTAACGACTTAAAATAAGTGGATGTCCTTGGTAAATGTTAGAAACACCGATAAACCTAAGTGTTGTATCGCCATTTAAGGTGAATCACGACCCAAGTACGTCGGCTATTCTGGAATGACGGATTTACTGATTTATTGATATACGGGTGACAATTTATATACCATGGCTATTTAATATATGTTATGTGATTATTTGTTTTCACTAGAAGATATGATTATGTCGATTTATGAACCATTGAATTCACTGCTTACTATGTGAATCGTTTTATTGAGATATTGTTTTGAGTAGGATACTGGACTATGAAGGATCAGCTCTGGTCAAGCTGGTAATTACGTACGGACCCAAGACATTTCCTTAGGTTGGCTCCTTGGTCCATTGGGCCTATGGTAAGTCCTTATAGATGCAGTTTTGGGGAACTACATATAGTGTATGGGTGGAGGGCATTCATGTGATTTAAATTAACTACATAGTCATTTTTACAATATTCTATCGGATCATGATTTTGATATTATAGGATACTGCTAAATCTGATTTCTACTAGATACTGTATGAGTAGGAGTCTGAAGTACGGATATTTAACTCTAATCAAGCTGATAATTTCTTACGAACCTAAGGCGACTTTTAATAGTTGGGTGACTTAAAAAAGTAACATCTTATAGTTAGAATATCATTTTATAACTTTTAATAGTTGAATTACTTAGTAAAGCAATACTCTCCTTGAGTGACCATTTGTGCACTTTACCTATAAATAAATAAACAAACAAATAAATAAACAGAAAATATGTTTGAAAGAGTGACTGAGAGGCGTTCAATGCAAAAAAAAAAAAAAAAAAATAGCTCTCTCTCCTAAATATATATTTTCTTCCATTTTGCCGATGCTCTGAGAGATTCGCCCTTTGAATTTTTTGCTATATCGAATTAAGCTTTCAATCGGGTAAGGTCTTTTGCTTTTTAATCATCGAAATCGGATCATAAATCAAAGTAAAAGTCTCTCTTGTTACCTCGATTTAAATGACTTTTTGGAATTTTTTTCATTGATCTATTAGCTTTTTTTTTCTTTTTAAATATTAGATTATAATATTGGAAATTGATTGATTGAATACAATTTTCTCGATTTTAGCTTTCTGGGTTTTTTGTTAATGCATTGATCGGGTATAGTTTATGTTTCTTTGAATCGATTGAGTCTTTCCCTTTTGCTGCGGAATTTAGATTTTTTGTGATGAGAATTTCGATTATGAGGTATTGGGATACGAAGATATGACCCTTTCAGATTGTATAATATGATTTTATTCATACTTTCTCTTTTTGTTTGCCAGTGATTGATCTAATGAGCTGATTATGAATTTATTTTCAATTTTTGGATTTTGTATTGTAATTTTATCTGGGTCGATAACTTGATAAACGAGTTTACATTGTTCTTGCTTTGGATGCAGCTTAAAAATGGCATCTATGTTTCTTAAAGGGAGTGGTAGTAGTAATAATCCAGTGTCTCCATTGATATCAATTCAAGAAAAAGGTAGTAGGAATAAGAGGAAGTTCCGGGCTGATCCGCCCTTAGGTGATCCGAATAAGATTATAACTGCACCTCAAAACGGTTGTCCGAGTTATGAATTTTGTGCTGAGAAGTTTGACATCAACCCAAACCATGGTCAGGCTAGTGCATGCGACTTGTGTGGTGTAGGCGAAGATCATTGCAACGGATTAAAATTCGACCTGGGATTTCCTAGCATGGTAGGTTCTTCCGAGGTTTGGCCAAGTCGATCTAGAGAGGAGCTAGAAGCTGATGGGTTCCAAGATGCTGATGGGTTCCAAGATGCTGATTGGAGTGATCCTACGGAATCTCAGCTGGAAGAACTTGTTTCAAGCAATTTGGATGCGATATTCAAGAGTGCAATAAAGAAAATTGTTGCTTCTGGTTACACTGAAGAAGTGGCTACTAAGGCAGTCTTGAGGTCTGGCCTATGTTATGGTTCTAAAGACACTGTCTCAAACATAGTGGATAATACCCTAGCATATCTTAGAAGTGGCCAAGATAGTAATCCTTCAAGGGATCACTGTTTTGAGGATCTGCAGCAGCTGGAGAAGTATATATTAGCAGAATTGGTTTGTGTTCTTCGAGAGGTTCGGCCTTTCTTCAGCATCGGGGATGCAATGTGGTGCTTGTTAATTTGTGACATGAATGTCTCACATGCTTGTGCTATGGATGGTGATTTAATAAATGGTTTTGTTGGCCATGGAGGTTCAAATGGGAGATCTTTTACTTTCAACCACCCCCCATTGAAGACAGAAACCAAAACTTCTGAATTGAACCTTCCGAATCCTTGTAAACCTGTTCCATCTATTACTTGTTCTCATATTTCTCTACCTGAGGTACCATCTATAGGAATCCATGACACAACAAAATCAAAGAATTCCCTTGTTCTAAGTGGTATAGTCTCGGAGAAGGAGTGCACAAACTCCATTTCTGACGGTGCTGATAAAACCTTCTCTGCAGCAGGAACGTCTCAGTCTTCAACAATGGAAGAGAAGTTTGTGGGTAGAAAGATTCACTCTTCCAAGAGAGATTATATTCTTCGGCAAAGGTCACTTCATCCGGATAAAAACTATAGGACATGTGGATCTAAAGGGTCATTGAGATCTAAAATGAACGGTTTTGGAGATTTAATCACGGACAAGAAACTAAAATCAGTCTCTGAATCTGCTGCTGTCAATGTAAAAAATGCATCCTTGAAAACTAAGGCAATGGGAGCTGATGTCCTTCAAGATAATGGGAGTCACAATCTTTCAGTTAATTCAGATCCCTCTTCTTCTGCAACATTTTGCTTAGATAATGGTAATCATACTTCTCCACCAATAAACATGCCACCTGAATTATCACCCATGAATAACCCGTGTTCACCTGCATTATCAACTGCCAATACGGAGCTTTCCCTCTCATTGCCCACCAAGAGCAATTCAACTGTAGTGCATACTGTTTCTCATTTCAGGGCTACTAATTCGATCTTTTCTGGGATGTCGAATGATAAATCCTTGGGGCAGTGGACCCCTCAGGATAAGAAAGATGGGATGATTCTGAAGCTCGTCCCAAGAGTGCAGAAACTGCAAAATCAGCTCCAGGAATGGACAGAGTGGGCCAATCAAAAGGTTATGCAGGCTGCTTGTCGACTAAGTAAGGACAAAGCTGAACTCAAGACTTTGAGGCAAGAGAAAGAAGAAGTTGAGCGGCTTAAGAAAGAGAAATTGAGTTTGGAAGAAAACACTAAGAAGAAGCTCATCGAAATGGATGTTGCTTTGTCCAAGGCTAGTGGGCAGGTGGAACGTGCCAATGCTACTGTCTGCAGGCTTGAGGTGGAAAATGCAGCACTACGGCAAGAGATGGAAGCTGCGAAATTACATGCAGTGGAGTCGGCAGCTAGCTGTGAGGAGTTATCAAAGAGGGAGAAAAAAACACTCATGAAAGTTCAGTCTTGGGAGAAGCAGAAAGCTTTACTCCAGGAAGAGCTCATGACCGAAAAACGCAAGGTTGCCCAGAAACAACAGGAATTACAGCAGGCTAAAGTTCTCCAAGAACAGCTTGAGGTATTTCTTCATGAAAGTTCAATTTCCAAGCATATCTTTACCTCTACTTTCTCTCCACAAATTCGCTTCGTGAAAATGTGATTTAGTGAGGAAATCATCCACTGCTTGACGTAGGTGAATTCAGATTTCTGATAATCAACCCGAGTATAATTAGTAAATTTTGCATGTTATAGACTTTGAATTGTCAGAAGAAATTGCCAATCTGCTCGGTAATGTATTTCATTTGTGAGATCGTGAAAAGTTCTATGATGATTTGGCACCATTTATGAAGTCCCCCAAGTGTTGGATCTAAATTTATTTGGCTTGGAAGTCTCTTGGTGTCCTTTATTTCGTTTAGGTGTTACTTTTGCATTATAATAAGTGCAGCGGATGATTGGGGAACTCCTTTGAGATGACAAATGGATATGGTAAACACATATATATCGTGCACTTGCTTGTAATAGGCTTATATTTTTGCTAGTAAAAGTTTAATACAAATTCAAAGAATAGAAGACCGGGGATTTCAGATAATCCATTGTATGACATGCCAAAATAGTATAGATTGCCTAAATTGTTCTTGATTTGCAGGTCAATTCTACTCTTAAATTTCTTCTTGTTAAATTATTTATTATTACATATTTTTTTGTTTGGATTTTGATGTCAAAGTTTTTGAATAAAAAAATCAAGAGAAACTAATATTCGATACATCCTAGCACTAATTTCTCATTATATCCTAAACATTTGTGGAGTTATCTTTTAGCATATTCAATTCACTTGTACATTTTCCCACAATTTTCTAGCTTTTTTTGAGAATATTTCTTTTCCCCCCTTTTTTACCTCGAATTGATTGGATGTAACATATCAAATTACGGTTTCAAGCCACCGCGAATCTGGATTTTGAGGTATGCTGCTTGTTTGTTCAAGAAGATGAACTTTGGCTATTTGTGGGTGATTCTTATGATTATGGCTTATATGTTATTGTCCTATTCTCATTGAAAAGGGGAACTATCACAGGCTAGATTGAAACAAGAAGAAAAGGCGAAGGAAGAAATACTTACTCACGCTTGCTTAGTACGAAAGGAACGAGAAGAAATCGAGGCTTCAACGAAATTAAAAGAGGAGATGGTGAAGTCAAAAGCAGAAACTAGTTTGCAGAAATACAAAGAGGACATTCAGAGACTCGAAAAGGAAATCTCTCAATTGAGACTGAAGACAGATTCTTCAAAAATTGCTGCACTTCGAAGGGGCATCGACGGAAGCTATGCTGGAAAGTTTACGGATAACAGGCACTGTACAGGTCAAAAGGAACCCCGAACCCCTCTTACAGTGATAGATTTCCACGAGTTCTCGGGGAAAGGAGTCGTGAAACGCGAACGGGAATGCGTGATGTGCCTTTTGGAGGAGATGTCGGTGGTGTTTATCCCGTGTGCTCACCAGGTCGTTTGCATTGCGTGCAACGAGCTTCACGAGAAGCAGGGCATGAAAGACTGCCCGTCGTGTAGGAGTCCGGTCCAGCGGCGTATTAATGTACGTTATGCTCGCTCTTAAACTTTTAATATCGGAAGTCGAGAATTATGAAATAATGAATGTTTGTGGGACTCCATTTGAAATTGAAATAATCCATTTGAGTTATACCTTTTGAGAGTTTTAGACTATTGAGTTGCATTATGGTGCAAGATGATGCTATTTCATCTCTTCTTACTGCTAATTTGAGCCTTTTTTCATTTTGCTAATGTGAGCCTTTTTTTTCCTTTTTGCTAATTTGAGTCTTTTTCTTTGGTATAATGTCAAAATCCGTGGTTAATCTTTGATAAAATTAATTTCTATATATAATTAATTATAATTATAATTTAATTTATATACATAAATTTATGTATCACATCATAAATCAATTTTATCAAACATTTTACACTTAAAACCATATTATAAAACAATTAAAATTTGATCCAAATAAACAAATTCAAAATAACAAATAAAAAGTTTACTCGAGCAAAATAACCGGTTAATTTATTAGTTAACGACGAAGCAAATCCATTCTAGTTGCCGTCCGATGAGTTCTCCTACACATCACTCGACGAAGTCGAAGGGTAGCCAATACCATGTCGTGTGTTCGGAAACACGACGAAAACCGATCCCGAAATCGCTCCGTTAACCGGCGGCAAAACCATGAGCAGAACCTTCTCGGTGGACTCAAAAGACGGATAGAAACACTGCACGGTATCAGGAATCAGAGTTTTAAAAAACAGTCCGCGACCGCGATTTCGGCCGCGATATAGCGGTTTTGCCGCCGTCCGAGTTACCCGCGACGGCCGCAATCATGGTAAATCCGAAATAACCAAAAACGCGACCGCGATTTGAAACTCTGGTTGGAATCCAAAAGGGACAGAACAGCAAACACAATGACGGAGAAAAACACATGAACGAAATCACCAACCCTCAGCTTGTACTTGGATAACCCGACCGAACCCGAAGACGGCCAGAGACCGTTAACGATGGCGATACCATAATGAACCCTGCCGTCACCGTCTTCGTAACTGTCCGTAAAGCAAGAGAAAGCACATGAGAAGCCACAAAGGGCAATGAGGATGCTGGTGAGGACCTTGTTCACAGGGCTGCAATGGCCGTAGTTGGTTAAGACAGGGTTAAGGAACTGGAATACGAACACGGTTCCGGTCGGAAGGAGCTTGATAAGGTTCCCGAGACCTGTCAATGTTCTGTCCGAAATCGAAGTTGATGAAGGAGAAGCTGTTTTACTGCTGGATTTCGTTCTCCGCTCCGTCTGAAAACCGAATTGTTTGTAGATGATTCGAACATCAATCGAAAGAAAATCGGATTCGATCTTATTAATTTGGTTAATGGATGGAATTTGTATCCAACGTAACCCATGATGGCATGGAATTTTCAGCTAAAAGCAATGTCCCATATTCTTTTAGTGGTCAATCATTTCTAGATGCACATAGACAACTTTTTTTTGGGGTAAATTAGATATAAATCATTGTTCAAGGACCTTTCTGTTAATGTTGCCGCATCATCAATTTAACGGAGATGACGGTGGAGTGATCGTTTTGTTACAAATCGATATCGTTAGCGATTAGTTTATTACTTTTGAAACTTTAGTGGGGAAAACGTAAACCTAATCAAATACTAATGAGCATTTGTGTAGTTTACCCTTAAATATAACTATTTATTGTCGATATTCTTTTTGGAATAGTTTGTTTTTGGTGGTCGGTATTGATGATTTTAGCCACATAACATGAGATAGTCGGTCAAATATTTCGATTATTTCGAACTCGAATAAAACGTGCTATTATTAAAAAAAATAAAATAAAAAATAGAAATGTGATGTTTCACTTTCTTAATCCTCTGCAGGACCATTTTATTTTGTGTTGTTATCGATAGAGATGTTGCGGTCAAGTTGAGCTCAAGTCGTGATTTTAATTTTTTTTATTAATCTGATATAAGTACAAGATAATATTTGTTTAAAGATAAATTATTAATCTATCAACATTGAACGTTGATACCCTTAACACTTATGGTACTCAAACTCGAATCCTCAAGTAATAACAATAATTTATTTGCCACGAATGTCACTCAACTCGTGCGTGATTTTAATATTAAATTATGATAATTTTTGTTTTGCTATTAAAATATTTTAATTTATTTTAAAATTTAAACTATTATTTTTAACTTTATTTTCTAAGAAATGGTTAATTTTTTTACAAATAAAGACGGACTTATTGAGATCAGGGTTTTAAAAAACGGTATGCGACCGCGATTTCGGCCGCGATATAGCGGTTTCGCCACCGTCCGAGTTACCCGCGACGGCCGCAATAGCGTCCGCGACGGCTGCAATCACGGTAAATCCGAAATAACAGAAATCGCGACCACGACCGCGATTTGAAACCCTGAGTGAGATACCAACTATTGAGATCCCAACGATTTGTTTCATTTTAGTACTCCTATTAAAAATTTAATGTTAAGTTTTGACACAAATAGAAAGTTTAAGAATTAAAACGGGCTAAAATTGATAGTTTATGTACTAAACGCGTTAAATTTTTAACGATAGGGTATTAAAATGAAATAAAAACTAAACTTTAGATATAATTTTAAGAAAATAAAAGTTGAAGTACTAAAATAGATGAAAAGGAATAGTGTAAGTATTAAAATTCATAGTTTACCCTATGTTTTACATATAAAACCACTTTCTAAACAAGACAAAAAAAAAAAAAAGCTTTGGATTTTTGTTTTCAAAGAAATCATGAAGGGTTTAATATTAAAGTAAGTGTCCAAACTATACCTAAATTATTAAATATGTACTTAAATTATTTTTTTACTTATTCAAGTGTCTAATATTACAAACGTCATCCATTGAAGTGTTCTCATGCTCAGGGACGAGCCTGCGTATGGGTGGTCGGTAATCGACGAATGGGTGATCAGAAGTGACCGGCGGTTAGAGTAAATGTGGTTATAATAAGAAATTTTAGGAGTTGTGACCGATAATTTAATCGCTAAACACGTAATTTATTCTATTTTATAATTAAGGCCTGTGTTTTATATACTGATTTTTCATATATAAAACAACTTTCTAAACAATACAAAAAAGGCTTTGGATTTTTGTTTCCAAAGAAATCAAATTAATGGAATATCAAATCACTTTCTAAAAGGTTTGTAGAAAGCATTTATACCCTTTTATTTGTTTGTTTGTATGTTTTCTGGGTTTAGATTGTGCTATAATTCCTTCCCACAGAGTTATAAATCGTAAGCCACAGGCTTTCATCGTTGTCGGGTCAATACTCATATTTGCACCCTTTTTTATTAGTGAGAAATGGAAGTGGTTCAGATTCAGAGAAGATTGGTGGACTTCACAAAATCCTTGTTTATGGAGGTAATTCCCTCCAAAAAGAACAAGACAGGAACTTTAAGACATACAAATTTGTTAACAAAAATCTCCGTTTTGTGTTTGATTTGTCTTGTTTTGTTGTTGTTGGTGGTGGTGGACCGAGAAAAGGGTTTATTGGACAGCCAGTTCTTACAGCTTCAGCAGCTTCAAGATGAGAGCAACCCAGATTTTGTTGTTGAAGTTGTCTCACTTTTCTTTGATGATTCCGAGAAACTTCTCAATGAACTCACCATTGCTTTGTAAGAAACAACATAACTCGTCATAGCTGTCTGAGATTAGTGTTTGATTTTTCTTGTTGTTTTGTTTCCTTTTGCAGAGATCAGCCAAATGTTGACTTTAAAAAAGTTGATGGCTATGTTCATCAATTGAAAGGTAGCAGTTCCAGGTACTTTTATAAATCCCCTTCACAAGCCTTCATGTAATTGGTTGTTTGATTCTTTAGAACAATTCGAGTGCCTCGTCGAATTGATCCGGATCATGTCGGAACAAGGTTCGAGCATACCTGTCTATTTAGAATGCCTCAGCTGCATATATCACTGCACTTTCACTTGTATCTATTCGCGAATCTTCCGTCATTCGATCCCCGCAGGGACATAGAACCCCATACGGTCTTGGCTGCATGCTCCCATTGTTCTTCTATTTAGTGTGCCTGAGCTAAAAATGTCACTGCACTTTCGCTTGATATGTTTTTCTATTTAGCATGCCTGAGCTGCAAATGTCACTGCACTTTCGCTTGATATGCTCTCTGTAATCGAATCTCGAATTTGTGGAACTTCTATCACTCGGTTCCTTCAGGGACCGAGAATCCCTTATATCTCGGCTGTGTATGCTCATTGTTCTTGTCTGTGTTCTAAAACAGCATAGGTGCACAAAGGGTTAAAAACGCTTGTGTAGATTTCCGCAACTTCTGCGAGGTGCAGAACATCGAAGGGTGAACTTAGTTACTTCAAGTCTCTCATTTTTTGTTCTTTTTTACTCGAAATTTATGAAAGCTTATAATTTTAGGTGCCGAACATGTCTGCAACAAGTGAAACAAGAGTGCTACCTGGTGAAGAACAAGCTCGAAACATTGTTCAGGGTTTGCACTTAAGAGCCCTAGCTTTTGCTAATTGATTCGTTCATTAATGATCGGTTTTCAGTTGAGAAAAGTGGGTTTCATTTCTTATTGCAGTTAGAGCAACAGATTGTCGCATCCGGTGGATCGATTCCGATGATCGAAATGGATTTTTGAAGACCATCAAAGCTGAAGAGAAAAAAAAGCAGGAATTTTGAGTGGTATTCTGAAGTAGCAAATATTGTTCTGTACCGACATAAAAGATCAGATGTTGTCTGGTTGTATGTAAGACTTTGATGAATGAAAAAATATTTCGGATTAGAATGTGACTGTCGGATATGAGTATGCATATGACACCTACGGCATCTTCATTTATCTTGAACTTTATTCGAAGCAATATGAATATAACCACAACACTAGCATGAAACAAAACTTGCATTCTGTTCTTCGGGGAATCGAAAATCCGATTCATGATCGGAATGTTTTAAGTTCTACTAGGTGGTGTTTTCCACATTATTCTCTGCTCATCATAGTTTCCTAATGCAGCAGATTGTTTTTCATCAGCCAATCTATTGGCAAATATTTTGTAATAGGCCGTATGATCGACATTTTTCAATATTTTTACTGCTCTCTCCCGTTTTTTATCGATTAAAATCCTGCCGTCCTTCGATTCAACACCTTCGGCAACGACTTTAATGGCTATTTCTTCCGTGGTGGATTTCAGATTGTGATGATTTTCGGCCATGAACACTGCACCAAGAATCTCGCCCAAGAATGTACCCTGCAATTAAATTCGGTTTTGTAATTACTTGTGGCACAAGAAATCAAGCATAAACCGATTAGATTTAAGCTCTTTTGAGCTTTACCATATGGTGATATCTGTGATGAGTTTGCTGCAATGTGTGTAGCTGGAACAACAAACGGTTGACAAACTGAACTTCAGGAGTCTTCCTGGTCAACTGCAGCCTCTCAAGTATCTCTGGAAACCGACCGACTTTGCGTTGAGTATCGAGAGGAATGAGTGTGATGTTTAGCCCCGATTCGAAGACCGTCTTCGCGGCAAACGGATCAAGAAACATATTGAATTCGGCGTACTTGTTGGAAGGAATAGAGAAGACATTTCCTATATTGAGGCGACTTCTGCTGATATGTCCTCCAACAATATACACATTCTGTAATTACAAGCGATTGAAAAATCTTAATATCGACGGAAAACTAGATTTCGGGAAAAGGTTGATCAACTTCCGAAATCCAAGTACCTCGATCAGTGAAGCTGTTCTTGTTTGAGTTATAATCTTGGCTAAACTAGTCAAAGGTCCATTTGTCAATACCGTAATTTTGGATCCAGGATCCAAAGTTCTCAATATTGAGTTCCAAATTTCCAGTGCCAAAGGTTGCCTCAATTCAGGATGATCAGTATCCCTTGGAGCTCCGAACTTTACCGAGTTTTCCGCAGTATACCTGCAATGAAAACCGACATCTTTCAGTTCGGTTTTAAGCTTTTCAGACAAGAAATAGAGTTAAGAGAGAACAAGGATGAAGTGAAACACCTTCTAGGACTTCGTGGTAACTCCCGAGCTAGCCCGTAAAGAGTATCCGAATCGAGGAATCCACCACTTCCGTGCGGGATAGCCTTAGCATATTTGCAGTCTCCAACAGGAGGGAAAACTTTATCTGATTGATTCATTGCAAATACATCTCCCAGACCAACCGGAATGTCATCACGGCCCATCATGTGCAGTACATCATAGATTATATCGATGGTTGCAGCATTAGCCCAACCGGTCGGAGACACTAATATTGCCTGGATAAGGAGAATGCAGTGTGTAATATATCTTAATGCAATCATTTAACGGAAGTCCGAAACCGATGAAACTGAAACCAGTTACCTTGAGGTTGAGCACTTCCACAGGTACTTTGAGGAGATAAAATAGAGCTACAAAATCTCCGGCACTCATATCCATATCGAAAACGACTGGTTTCCCCAACATTTTGTTTCTAAAATCCGGTTTGAAAAGAACTTCTCTGTAATGTGGAAATTCGGTAGTACGATTGAACCGCCCCATACGTACTGGACTATTTAGAACCTGCATTCCAGGCTCCAGCAATGTTTATAACATGTCATCCATAAATATCGGACAAGTTCGAGTAAAATGTGGCATTCCGATCGTACATACATCCAGAAAACTTATGTAGAATTCTCGGTCAAGTTTGCTGCTGACGTCCTTATTGGCTTTTGCCTTTGTGGCGACGAGAACACGAACTGCATCCGGGCCGGTCACCTCCTTTGTGTAACCATCCTATTTGGTCATAATGCTTTAGATAGTTGTAAAAGGTATGTATGTATGTACAAAAGGGTTGCTCTGGTGAAAACTTGACAATGGAGTTACCTCGCATTTCCCTTTTCCGTTCTCAACGAAGCAAAGTGGATCTCGAAGACCGGTCTGGACATGGCCACTATGAACTCCACCTTTCATCAGTTTAAACTTCGGAACTTTAAGGCCATCGAAGAATGGATTGGAGCCATTGGATATTCCGTAAGGCTTGTTCGATGTAACTACAGTTATATCCATGTATTCCATTTCTGCAAACTCATTCTCCCCGTTATTCTTGTGCGAATTACGCATGATCGAGACTGCCACACCGGACATGAAGGAATCCCACATGAAATAGCTCTGCAGGAGGTAGAAACACCACGGTTAATGACATTAACGCGACATTAACGCGACATAACACGGATTCTTAAAACACTGACTAACAGCATTAGCATTACCGTGTAGAATTGGTCATCGAACCAAGTATCACGAGACATTTTCAATGACTGAAAGCAGTATTCAGCCTCATAGGTGCCCCTGTTCGCCTCAAATGCTTTGAAAAACTCCTCGGTTATCTGTATGGTGTTCGTTGCATCAAGGGGAACGAGGGTTACCGGAATGCCCGAATGAAGCACCTACAACATTAGCAAACATATGTTACACTCTCAGAGTTCTAGATCCATAAGCAATTAACAAATCAACTTCTTTCAGTTACCTGATATGCCGCAAAAGGATCTCCAAAAATATTAAACTCGGCATAAGGATTTGTGTTGTAGTCTGTAAACAGATTACCGCGGTCACCGCACTGCCGAGTCTGGCAAGACGACGAGTTACCGTTCCCAGGGCAGCATCCCGTCGGGTTTTGGGACCTCACTCCACCACCCATGACATATATGTGCTCAACATTTTTCTTGAGGTGTGGATTACTCATGAGAAAAATGGCAACATTTGTGTGAACTCCTGTGATGAAAACATTAATTGGACCTTTAGATATTGTTTCGATCATCACTTGCTGAGCGGTAGGCTGTCGAAGAGGAGTATATTTCCGGCTGCCCTGTGGAAGGAATGCTTTTTGGATGCCGTAGTTTGTGTCGATATCTAATCGTCCTCCGAGGCCTACCGGAATCGCTTGCCTATCGACAACCTCCGGACGTCGTCATCCCCTAGTAAGCAAATTACAAATACATAAGCTCAACATACACACTTACAGAGTTACAGTCCTATCCGAAACCGAAACTCGAGTCCTAGTACCTGTTCGATAATCGGAAGATATCCACCGACATTCGGTTGTATGTTACCGTCTTCCATGATACCGCCTTCTCCACCTACTCCGACCGCGACATCATCACGCCCCATCATGTAAAGTATGTCATAAATTTGATTCACCGCATGCCCGGCATCAGTCCATGCATTTGTACTGATGGTGATTGCCTGCAAAATCCGATTTCATATCGCTGCAAAATAATTTTCCTAATGCAGAAGATAAAAGTTCACCTCCAATAGAAACTCTGATCTGTTGAGCTTCAAGAGGTACAGCAGAGCGAAGAAGTCGTCGGTATCGACATCGGTATCCAACAGAATCCGATGAGGCTCGGCCTCGACGATGTACAACCTAACTCCAATGACTTGTATGATCAAAATCATAAGCATCCAAGAATTTCTCAGCTGCCATACCATTTTCATTTCTCTCTAACAGTACTGTGAAACTGTGAAACTGCAACTGGTTTTTGATGATTTCCTCTTTGGGCACATGCTTGACTTCTTGGGGCTGTTGCTTTCATTTGTTCAATATTATATTATTCGTATTTATTTTTGTTTATTTCAGTTGGGACAAATTGACAAATCTAGGGACTAAATTGATAAATTTAGGGACTAAATGTTATATTATATAGAATTCATGTCCGATTTGGACACGTTTTGACAATTTCCAAGACATCTCCAAGATTGCTTGCCGTGTTCAATGCAGTTAGTATTATCAATGAAGTAAATGCGTTGAACTGGAAAATAAAAACCATGACCATTGACCATAGTTTTTCGGTCTAATTATGCCTCGGTCCTTATATTCTTGGGATTTTTTAAATTTAACTACTTTATTTTTGGCTTACTACTCAGTTTAACACCAGAGCTATATTCTTTTTCTCAATGAACTTTCACATAAAAAATGATTATTGAACTTTCCAAACAATTACAAAATTATCATTAAACTTATCAAACTATTACAAAATGGTCCTTAAACTTATCCAGCTTTATCACTATGTGTAAGGTTATGGAGACAATTTTGCAACAGTTAGATAAGTTTAATCATCATTTTATAACATTTGATACAATGTTGATTAAAACTATCGCTTTGACATGATTCAATGACCTCTGGTGTATTTTACCCTATCCTTTTTTCAGTCAACTTTGAGACTTAAAACTATAATTTATCGTTTACCCAAAATCATCAGCAACTTTTGAAAATTTGCAATATAACCAATAACAACATGCCACTTGTATGTTACCATCACGTTCTCATGGCTGACATTCCAATCCATTTTCTTAATTGAAAAAAAAATGATAATTTTCATTATCAAAATGGACTAAAAAATAAGGTACCAAAAAATTAATATTAAGCCTTTAAATTTTAAGAATCTAGTCCCTCTACTCATTTAAAAACTAAAGTAGAGGAATTGATTTCTCGAGACTAAAATCAAAAGTTTAAATAATGAGGACATAGGGTAAAATTAAACCATTTAAATTGAATCAATTTGGGAATCTTATTATTATAGTAATTAGTCCCCCCCCCAAAAAAAAGGGTATCCACTAAGGGAAATCTTGTTTCCCAGCCATTGAATGAGAATTAGCTTTATAGGTTTAAGTTGAGAAATAGTCCCACATCGATGGTGGAACTTGAAAAGTTCATATATATATTGGATAGAAAATATGCAAAGCTTAAAAGAAGGATTAAATTGTAATATTTTAAAACCTTTATGTGAGTAAAGGAGCTTTGCTTTACCACTAATCTTAATTGTTTATTTTTATTAATATTGGTCAAAACATTGCCTTTTTCTTCTTCTTTTATCCTTAATTATTAGGTGTTGGACACATCATGGAGTTTTAGGCCCCCTAGTCTATGATTAGGATCTTTATATCCTTACTACCAAACACTAGAAAATTCATTTATCGAGTAATTGATCGCATTCAAATTCCCATAGTTTAGACATTATTCGTTGAGGAGTTCTACTCAGTTTAACCATAAAACTGTCCAAAGTTATAAATAATCATTAAATTTATCGAACTTAGATAAATAGGAACTAATGATATAACTTAGGTGATATTTGTGTTTGATTTTAAGTATGGATAAATTTATGCACATATGCAAACTAAATTGTTTGAACTCGAGTATATATAGAGAACATGTCACCCACTACCACTAAGATCACTCGTAATATTTGTATACCGATAGTTTTTGGGTAAAGTACACAAATTATCCTCCGATTATCAAGGATCGGATTATATCATATCCTAGACAGTAGGTTAATATTCAGCTCAGTTTGTCGTCAATTTTTTATTGGAAAATGACAAGTTTGGAATATGTGAATAGTCGGGTGACTATTTGTAACTTTTAATAATCGAAGAACCGTTTGTATATTTATTCTAATTTTTTTAATAGTCTATGATGATTACATGATAGTATATGTTCAGAACTCTCTTAACCAATTAATAATGTGCACACACCTTATCAGCGTAACTACTCAAACCTAGAATCTATAGGGACTATTAAGGTCACTTATGAATTCGTATACCATTTTAAATTCAAAGATAAAAAAAGTAAAATTATGATTTGTTAAGATATATTTAAATGAATTTTTTCACGATATATTTAAATGAAATTTAAAACTTAATTAATAATATAATAGTTATCTAATTTAATTAAGGGTAAAGTATAGTAATGGTCACTGAACATTTCTGAAGCTTGCATTTAGGTCCTCCAACTTTTAAAACTTGCAATACAGTCCCCCAACATTTATTCCGTTTGCAATATGGTCCCCCAACTTAAACCACCGTTAGAAATTAGGGTAAATTATATAAAAGGTTATTGAACTTTTCAGACACTTGAATTTAGGTCCCCCAACTTTTAAAACTTGCAAAACAGTCCTCAATTTCATTCTAAACCCCAATTTCCAATTAAATTCAATTATGTTTTAATTTCATCTTATTCATGTGATACGTATTTTTTATATAAATATAATAGTATAATTCTTATTTGTTGAAAAAAATTTAATTAAAAAAAGTAGTTAGGATATAGAAGAGGTTGAAAATAATTCGAATTTTAAATTTATAAAATGTTATTTTGACGTATAAATAAAGTGTAAACTACTAGGTTTGACAACTTAACTATCTAGCCCTTTTTACTTTTGTCATCGATCTTTTAAATTTATCAATCATACAACATAATTATTTAACTATTTCAACTAAGCCACTAGTTGTTACCATTGATACAAATGATGAAGTGGCGTTAAAAGATTGACATTATTATACATTCAATCTTTATTATTTATATAATCAATTTGGTCCTAAATTAAATAAATTTAATAAATTAATCATTTAATTAGGATAGACATGTGTTATCACATGATCATGACACGTGTCATTGGTGACGCATGTCACCACCTAATTATTTATATATGTTATTTATATATGCTATCAATTTGGCCTAAATTAAATAAAATTTAATAATTAATCATTTAACCAGGATCTGACATATGTTAACACATGATCATGATATGTTATGGTGACACATGTCACCACCTAATTAGAAGAAAATTAAGTTACAAAGAAGAAATTTGGGTCTTGGGCAAACTCAAACCTGAGTCACGCAAATGAAAGATACAAGGTGGAGCCACTAAGCTAACACCATCGTTGTGTTAAGAGATATACAATAATACATATACTAATAGTATGACAAATGCCAGAAAAAAAAGAATATAATGGAAAACGGAAATAATGAGATTTGAATTTGATAAATTGTTTGATAGATTTAATATATTTTTAAATATTAGTTGATACAATATTTTAAAAGAATAAATTTAAGATTTATATATTTTTAAACTAAATTTAATATTTAATATTTATATTTTCATATTTATAATTCATGATTATATATATAATCTTAAGTTGAGTATTTCTAATATAATAAATTTTAATTTCTTATTAAAATAAAATATTCAAAAAATATAAATGATTCATACATTAATATGAATATTTTTTTTTATACATCTAAATATAAATATACATTTATATAATATATTTTTATTCGTATATTGAAATATTTTGATTAAAATATAAACATATTTTAAATACTAGTTTATACAAGAAAATAAAATATATCAAAATATAAAGATTCATACATTTAAATATAAATTGAATCATTTATATTTCTATACATCTATATTAATAAGAAAATAAAATTATTGGGGGACTGTTTTGAAAATTTTAAAAGTTGGGACCTAAATTCAAGTGCCTAAAAAGTTCAATGACCGTTTTATAATTTACCCTAATTTTCTAACAGTTATTTAAGTTGGGGGACCATATTGCAAACGGAATAAATGTTGGGGGACTGTATTGCAAGTTTAAAAGTTGAGGGACCTAAATGCAAGCTTCAGAAATGTTCAGTGACCATTACTATACTTTACCCTTTAATTAATTATCCTAGCAAATGCATAGCATTAGGTTGGTTGTTGGGTCAGTTTCATAGTTTGTTTAAAGTCAAATTCTATATAAGGTCTTTATTTATGTTTTTTATAGATATAGTCTTTGGACACATCATGGAGTTTAGGCCCCTAGTCTATGATTAGGATCTTTATATCCTTACTACCAAACACTAGAAAATTCATTTATCGAGTAATTTGATCGCATTCAAATTCCCATATAGTTTAGACATTTATTCGTTGAGGAGTTCTACTCAGTTTAACCATAAAACTGTCCAAAGTTATAAATTAATCATTAAATTTATCGAACTTAGATAATATAGGAACTAATGATATAACTTAGGTGATATTTGTGTTTGATTTTAAGTATGGATAAATTTATGCACATATGCAAACTAAATGTTTGAACTTGAGTATATGTAGAGAACATGTCACCCACTACCACAAGATCCTCGTAATATTTGTATACCGATAGATTTTGGGTAAAGTACACAATGATCCTCCGATTATCAAGGATCGGATTATATAAATTCCCAGACATTAGGTAATGTCCAGTTCAGTTTGTCGTCAATTTTTTAATGAAAAAGGACAAGTTTGGAATATGTGAATAGTCGGGTAACTATTTTGTAACTTTTAATAGTCGAAGAACCATTTGTATATTTTATTCTAATTTTTTTTAATAATATGCGGTGATTACATGATAGTATATGTTAGAACTCTTAACCAATTAATAATGTGCACACACCTTGTCAGCGTAACTACTCAAACCTAGAATCTATAGGGACTATTGAGGTCACTATGAATTCGTATACCATTTTAAATTCAAAGATAAAAAAGTAAAATTATGATTTGTTAAGATATTTAAATGAATTTTTCACGATATATTTAAATGAAATTTAAAACTTAATTAATAATAATAGTTATCTAATTTAATTAATTATCCTAGCAAATAAGATTGATAGTCGTTTTAAATTCTGAAATCATATTTTATTATATCACAGTTAACATGTCAACATTCAGTTTAGAATACATTCAATTTTTCAATGGAACAAAACGAGTTTTGAATATAATAAATAGTCAACCGATTATTTTATAACTTTTAATAGTCAAAAGACTCAACAAATCAATACTCTATAATCAAAGGATCATTTTATAATTTTCAACAATCGTGAGACTTAACAAAACAATATCAAATAGTCAATAAACCATTTGTATACTTTACCCGTTATTAATTTTATGATTGACCCACGAACTGAACTGACGATGCTGATGCATTTATCTTATTTAAATTTTAATTATTTTTCATTTCATATAATTATGTGTAAACTACACTAGACGCCACCGAATTTCAAACGTTGTATCATTTATACCACTGAATTTTAATTTTTGTTTCAATTATACTATTAGACCGTTAAATCGTTAACAATTGAATCAACAAGATGTCGTTTTGGTGAGGTATTTACGTTGATAGCTGTCATCCACATCAACAACCGTCAGTTACATTATTGCCGTTAACGATTTAACGGTATCGTAATATAATTGAAACAAAAATCTAAATTCAATGCTATAATTGAAAAATGAAAATTCAGTGACATAAACGATAAAAAATTAGTCCAGAGGTAGCCGATGAAGATCGGTAAACGTGTGTACTTATAAACGAAACAAAAATAAAATTCAATTCTGTTCGGATAATTATGGTTTTCTTTTAAGTTGTAAAATACAAAGTATGAACGAATCGAACCGAATACATTTAAACATAATTGAGCCGAAATCAAACAGAATCAAGAAAAACCAAACCATAATCGAACGGTTTTCGGGTTTACCTTATTTCAAGCATGGAAATCTCAAACAATGTTTTGTTTGCCAGAGATCACTCCAAAGGGCAAGCTTTCTCAAATGCTTGCTGCTGCTTGCGACATAAATCGAACTCGTTCGTATGGTAATACATGCATCCGACGTAACCTTCCATCGGATCTTTGCATCTCTGATAAAGATCTTTAGCCTGTAAAGTCGAAAGAAGAAGAAAGTACTAAAGCCACTCGTGCTCAACGCTTATGTCAAACACATATTTAGGCACGATACGAGAGAACGATTCTTCAATAAGGTAATACAGATTGTAATCATGTGTTACTGATGTTCAGCTCCAGAAAAAAGGTGTTTAGCACCATGGATGATTCAAGCAGATTGATAAAACAATACAGAAGATACGAAAACAAGGCTGAGGTAGATTCCAATAAACCCGATCTGCAACCCGAGTTTGAATCTAGGCATTTTAGACTGTTTTCCGCTAACGATACGATCAGTTTTATTTGTTTGCACCAATGCAATAGTACAAATATTAAACTACTACTCAATCATATAATATACCAAAACTAAATTTACACTTTCGAGCACATCCAAAAGCTTATTGATGTTAACAAATAAGAACCACAGTAGAGGTTCATTTCTATATCCAATAAATTCCATGTATTTCATGCTGTTGCTATGTCTCATGTCGTGTTTTAGTTATTTGTCTTTACTTTATCCAAAACAACCTCGTCTACTCATTTCTCCAGTTGCCGGCTGGCAGGGATGAAATCGATCCCCATTTCTTTTAGACAGTGTTTCTTATTATAAACCTAATTTGCTTCGGCTCTTCCCTTTTCTAAGTACCGATTTTCCATCTGTTATACCAACCCGACAAGCCCAAAGGCTTGTAGAAACCAGCACCAGAATATCACATCACCCAGTACTCCTTGGCCTTCCAGCTCCGGATTTACTCTGTAGCCATCAAAGCATTTCCTTTTTCATCAGACAAGACAACTTAGGGGATATTTGTTTACTTCAGAATGATTAAACGCTGAATGATTCAAATGCTGAATGATTTAAAGGCTCTGAATGAATTAACTCTGAATGTGACATGTTGTTTGATAATAGCTCTGAATCATTCAGCACTATTTTGCTAAATCAGTCAACACTGAATCATTCAAAGGTGCGAAACAAACAAAATGAATGCTGAACCGTTCAGCATTCAGCGTTGAATGATTCCGTTCAAAGACAAACAAACAATCCCTTGGTCCGCTAAACCTCCTCCTCGGACTGAATAGGAACTGACACGGCAGACCCCGAACTGACCTAACTACAGGTTCTACTTCCAACTATCCGCCAATACACCGACGCCACGTAACAAGACTCCTCTCTCTTGAGAACCTCCAATTTCTCAGGGAAGTCGAACTCGGGCACTTACTTATCGCCACTGTCATTCCTCGACGGCCTAGACTAGAAAGGGTGAACTTCCATTGGCCGATGTTACCATATACACATCCAGCAACCACCATTTTCTTAGTTGTGTATCACTGGAGATGACCTCGACGAACCTCATACACGAAAATACTAACGTAAATATAACCATAACCGAGCTGTGACGCATAGTCGAATCCGATACTCACACCCAAGTCTTAGTAAGATAGTATAAACAATTCTAAGCAAAATCCAAATTATCAGAAATTGTTCTAAGCAAAATCCAGCTAAAGGAAAAACAACAACCAAAGGAATTGAAAAATTAGTAAAAATCGAAGAGTCAAAATGCTTACAGTCCAAGGGTACAGCGAGTAGCTTGGCGGCCCTTATCGAGACATTTCTCGGGGTTAGGATCTTTCTTCTTACACTTGAGGAACTCCACGTTTTCCGGCATACAATTAATCTCAATGTGCTTCGCGGCCGCCATCAGAACCGAGGATGTCGGGATCGGTTCTCCCCCCGCCGCATCCACACGTTCGCCATTTCCACCGCCACCAACGAAGAAAATATCGCTTCTTTCTGCACCAATAATAAAAGACCCAACCTTTACTCAAACAAAATTCTAAATTATCTACGATTAAGGGGAAGAAAGAAAATTGTATTGTGGGTAATCTGTTTACCTTAATTAATCAATGGGTTTTGCTTAAAATTGAAAGAGAAGATTGAGAAAGAGAGAAATCAGGGAGCTTTTTGTTTAGGGGTAGTGTGAAGCTGAGAGAACTATGGGAAATTAACGACAGATACTTATTTGTAATTCTATTTTCATTGAAGGATATTTACGTCTTTTGCGTTTCACTTTCTTTTAGTTCCCATAGGCCGAAGCCCTCTCGGCTTCTAAATTTCTTTGCTCATTTTCTTTCTTTTTTTCTCTCACCAGCTAATCTCAAAACATTGATTTTCTTCTTTGCTTAGGTTTTTGTGTGTGCTTTTCTTATGGTTCATTTGATGAATGAAAGTATAACAAAGAAAACCTGAGATATCTAGCAGACATATTGTTCGGACTCTTCATTCTTATAAAGTATTCAAGTTGGAGTCTGAATGACATGATCAACCAATGCCTCCTGCTGCATTCCAGGCTGCCCAGATTGATTAAACCGTGGTGGTTGATTTGGTTTTGGTTTGAGTATGAATTGAATGCATTCGATTTGATTTTCGGTTTAATTTGGGTAAAACAATTAAGCTCCAGCCGAACGATCATATCACAGTTCACGTTACACAATCAATTTCATACGTAAGGTCTTCAACGAAGCCCGTCAAATAAGAAAAACGGCGACCATCGATATATGGGTGAAATTTTACAATCGTATAATAATCTGAACAATAACATAGAGTTCTGGAAAAAAGAAGGGAGTTTGGAGATTGTAGTTCAAGGGAGATGGACCAGATCAACAGTTGCTTCAGTATCAAATACTCTTTAGGTCTAGGTCAACAGAAACAAAATAATGAAAGTAAACCATATCTGCACTGGAAACTACTTATTACTATTAGGAAAAGCCGATGCTCAAATCCTTGATATTCGTTCGATCGATGCTCGATGTCAAATCTCTTCTTGGATAATATGATCCCTGTTCACCTGAGGAGCACGGGGAAGAAAACGGATAGTTACTTCACCGTACTGCTCAGAATCTATGAAAACTCATTCAATAAGCAATTGAATAACCACACAATTTTAATGATAAGGCTTATGGAGCAAAAGTACAGGTACGTACATCTACGACAAGATAAGCATATACCAATATGAAATAATGATATGGTAAGGCAACCAAAGAGGATCGAAAGAATAATGCCTGTTAACACACATCTATTTTGATCCGATATGATCTATGCATCAGCTTCCGGTCGGGTGAATGAACTTTTGTTTTAGTGGGGTCGATTTCCATATTGGGACCTCCAATCTTATTCTGCTTAGAAGCTTTGTCATGATTTTCCAGTTGGGGTGAATGAACTTCGGTTTTAGTGGGTCTATTTCCATATTGGAGAGGTCAGCATTTCCAATCTTATGCTGCTGAAAGCTTTGCCATGATCTTCCGGTTGGGGTGGAGGCACTTTTATTCTGCGGAGTCTATTTCAATGAAAACATCAGTACTTTCAGACTTAGTCTGCTGAGGAGGCTCAGCATGATCTTCAGATTGGAGCTCAGTTCTAACATCATTGTTACGTGTAATTTCAGGATTGGCAGATTCATCGGAGATGACTTGTAACGAGGATGGTCCTTCCTCTGTGGGATTTGCTTCCAAGTTGCAGGCTTCGATGAGATCAACTTCAGACCCCTGAACAAGCTCTTTATCATTAGAATTGCCAGATTGCAGTGAAGACCTGTGTAAGCTCTGGATTGGTAGGTTCTTCAGAACGACTAATGATGACAATGGTCCTACGGGAATTGATTCCACATTGGAGGCCTCAACAAGATCAACATCAGAACTCTGAACAAGTTCTTTATTATCTGGATTGTCAGACCAAAGTAAAGAAGACTTCGCCTCAGAGGAGTTTGGTTCAACAGTTGACCCGTCAAGAAGGACAGCTTCTGTCTTCTTAATTACCAAGTGCTCATGAAATTGATCATTTGGAACATGCTCTGCCATCATGGATTCCTCGATGGTAATTTCTTCTGAAGTTGTATGTGCTTCTAAAGTGTTAACATTTGTGTTTTCAACCTGAATACTATCACCTTCACTAATTGCAACTCCTACTTCAAGATGCATTTTTATGTGATCTCCAGGAACATGCTCAAAGCTTGACACGGCCATAACATCTTTCTCTGCAGATGCTTCTATTTCCAATGGGTCAACATGATTGCCCCGGGTACTCTCAATTCCTAAAGAGACTGCAAAGATTCTTCCAAAGAAGGTTCTGATTCCTTTCCCAATTGTTGTCAGTAATAGCAGGAAGCTCCACCATGGCTGAATGAACAGGACTTGAAGAAATATTTGAAGTCACAGGAAGTACATCATCAACATCAGGTTTTGTGGACATTGCATCACCTCCGAGATCTAGGGCAGCAGCTTTAGGATATGATTTCAAAGAAGGCTCTCTTTTTTCAAACTCAGAATTATTCTCAACCATAGCAGATTCCTCCTCCATGCCCGACTTAATTGGACATATAGCTAGGGAGTCTAAAGACACTCCTGTATAGTCAGTAACATCATGCAATCTGACGGCATTCAGAGCACCTTCAGCATTTTCAACATTGATAGAAGATTCCAAAGACCCTCTTGCAGAAGGTTCTGTGCTGTTTTCGGATGGAATACCAGTTGAATCAGGAATGCTTCTAGAAAACTGAATGATCTAAACTCAACAGAACCATAGCATTCTCTCCAGAACAATCACAAGCGACACTGCCCTTCGGATTGCTAATATCAAGCGGATGAATTTGAAAATTCCAAAGAAGTTTTTCCTTTCAAGAAGGCTTTGCTTCATTCCCCGAGTACACTTCATTCATACCAGGACTTTCTTTTTTGGTTTCAGAATCATTATCTCTGGTATTATCAGCTTTTGTAAATTCTTTCAAAGCCGCCTCTACATTGGTTTTATCACTCTCAGCAGTTCGAGGCGGTTCCATTGGACTGGGAGAGGCAGGTTGAAATCTAGAACCTATCTGATCACTACCAGAAGCAGGAGTTCTTTTAGACACATCATGCTTACCACCATCATTCTGAGGGCATGTACTATCAACCTCCATATTACTCTGTAGTTAAATTTTCATTTCGAACCTGTCTTGAACTTGCATCACTCTCTGAGCAAGTATTGCATTCAGGTTTCAAAGAATCAACTCTCTGAACAGAAGCCTCAACCACAAGAGATGCATCGTTTTCCGGTTCTTTTGCATCTGCTCCAGTAACGGATAGCCTTTTACGTTCTTTTGGTACATCAAAAGCTGGAGCAGCTTTTTCATGAGATGGTGTGCTGACAGCTGATTTACAATCTAAACGTTTTTCATCTAACTCATCCAGTGTCCTGTTTGATAATGGTGCAGTAGGAGTATTCCAGCCCTCACTCCCAGCAGTTTCACCAGCTTTAGATTTTGATGAGGAGGTTTCAGAGAAAATTTCCTTCATCACTCGGGCAACATCGTTGACATCAGCAGTCTGTATTCGATTAAATGCTGGAATTGCATTAGTCACTTTTCTTTCTGAATCATGACCGACAGAAGCACCAAGAGAATTAGCTTCAGATGCCTGTATGTGAGTGATATTTGCCGGTTCATGAGCGCCAGAATCTTGAATGTTCTTCCCTGCAGTAGCAAAATTGTCCAAAAGTTCCCTTGATTTATCCGTGGGCAGAGAAATTACGTTCAATTCTTGGCCAGATGAAGCATCAGAAATTGCAGGTCTCCTTCCTCGACGCCTAAGTGCTTCAGCCCTGTTGTGGCCTTGTGACCAGGCCTCTTGCTTTGGACAGATTGAGAAGGGGAAGACCATGGTGCTGATGTCTGAATGTTCAAAGCATTATTTGCACAGTGATTAGGAATGGTTTTATTGGCACCTTCCAAAGGACTTGATGCAGGCAAACAATCTGTCATAGAACTAGCAACTGAAGATGTGGTTTTCACGGTTGAAATAGTTGCATAAACTTTGTCTTCTGAAATTTTGTTCTTTACCAATTCAACTGTCTGACTCGATACAGGTATAATTGGCAAAGTTCCAACTTGATTACCACATACCTCGCCCAGACTTAGCCTTTTGAGAGCTGATTTCAGGTGAAAGCTCCGTAATAACAGAAACCTTTTCATGTGCATCATTTTTGATTTTGTCCCAAAGCAGGCCCTGCAAAAGTCTCTCATGCTGAGTACATATTACAATATCCAGTTGACTATAATTAAATTATGCATCAAATTCGTCAAGATTCTTACCAAGAGTTATGGAAGTAGCATTATGCATTTCCTGTGAGCTGTTTGGTCGCTTGCTTTGAGATAAATCACCATGTCCAGTACAATGTGATCCTGAATAGTTACAACAGCAGGTGCATCAGTTCCCTGTGTTTTCTCTTTAATAACCTTTGTTGGGGCAGAAACATCATTTTCTTGATTGACTCTCATCGAAATGACTTTGTTTGGTGATGCATCTGCAGATTGATCCCGTGCTTGAGAATTCAATTTTGAATCCTGACCAACTAAAGCATCCTGAGCAGCAGTTGATATTGTGTCAGTTTCTTTCTCGTACGCCTAGGTGTTCCTATCCCACTCTGAGACTTACGGCTTTGGCCTTTAACTTGGAAGATATAGAGCATGAAGCTGATTGAGCACTTGGGGCACCACAGGAAGTGACTGAGAGTTCAAACTAACCCCTTCAGAAGGATGATTGATTACACTAGTACAATCCATGCAAGCAGATATAGGTAAAGGATTGGTGCAGTTGGTCATTGGAACACTGGAGACACCAGGAACAATTCCACTTATAGCAATGGCTTGACTATCTGGTGGATTGACTAATTTAATCTGAGATTGCTCATTTGGTTCTGGGCCTGGACCAGCTAAACCATCAACAGCTGGGATGGATGCAGGCTCTTGTTTCTTTTCCCTAAGACGATTTCTTGTCCTACAGTTTGAGCTTTTGGACCCTGTCCTTTGATTGCATTGGTGGACAGAATCCAGGTGGGCCAGATTCGACAGGTGTAGCAGAAACCGAAGGTATACTGACTGCAAGTTCGGGGAAGCTCCTATAGTATTATGAGGATTAGGAGCAGGAGTGTGAGCTGGAGCCAGCAGCTTTTTGTAACCGACATCCACTTTCGTGATTTCAGAAGGTGCTGAAAACACTGGTGCAGTGGGAGATTTCTCCACAGTTGCTCTTCTTGGCCTTCCACGGCCCCGTTTAGGTGGTGGTGTTGCATCTTTGCTCTGCTGCAGTGGCTGATGAGCAGGCTCCACTGCAAGTGGATGTGATAGAGGAAGTGGAGCTGGAGCTTCTGTGCTACTAACAGTACCCCTCAAAGCATCTTTTGGCATGTTCCTCTCAACAGCTTCTTCCTTCAATCCGGGGGATTCAGGTAAGTCAGCTTGACACATTTTTTCAAACTCCTCCTCTGTCCACTGCTTCATATGAGCGCACCTAATAGAGAAAAAAACTAAGATTCACATTATGCAAGTTTCACTTACATAAAGGCCACATCAGAACCATGCAAAGTTAATATAATATAAATATAAAGAGTCAAAAACAACAAACAAACCTCTCTTGTTCTTTTTCCCCTGCCATATTGCTGAGTCAAGACCACCAATAGATTGACCTTTCCGCTTTAAAACCATTATTAGGCTGTAACCCACTCTTTGGTACATCATACAATTTCATCGCCTCATAGAATTCTTTCAAGTCATGGTGTGTAACAAGGCGAGGTGGTAATGGGGGTAGAGGCTTGGAGCTATCCATCCCTGATCCATATGCCAGCTTTTCCCACTTTGCCTGCATTTTTTAAAATAAATGGCATCAAAATAGAGGTAAAAGCAACACGCCAGTCGCCAAGCATGTTAATTCTGCACATGATCAATGGAGAAACAGCCTGTCTAAAAGACTCGGATGCATACCGTCTCTTCTTCCCGCCTTTGTTTATCGACTGATTCAAACACATCAATCTCAGACTCGCTGTATTTAGAGACATGCAAATATATATATCAATATTAATACCTAAACCATGCCGTTAATTAAAAGCTCATAAATATTTACCAGAAAGTAATTTTCATGTTAAATTACTTCACAATAATAAAATTGGATCTAAAAACTCGAAGTCTTTTAAAATTAAATGCAGTCCTTTGCAACTACACAGAGAACAACAGAGAAAGCTGGCAGCTCAAAATTTTTTTCCTTATATATGAAATCCTTCACAAGTCAAATCCTGATAGATAAATAAGATAAAAAAAAATCTGAAAATACCTGCGAGCCAAAATTTCATTTAGAGCATCATCATAAAAATTGGTGCAGCTTCCTCTTTCTTAGACTCCCGCAGGAGACTCTAAGTACTCCCTTCGATCTTCAGCACTGTCAATAAAATCACAGAAATTACTTGAGAGAATGTCAAAAAAACTGCTTGTGCTCCATGCAATAAACTATAACTCAACAAACATCCCAATTTACCTTGTGTTATTGTCAAAGAAACCAGCAGTGATACTCTGATTAGCAACTCCCAATTTGTGTTCAGCAGCTCTGACTTGTTCTTCAACAGTTTGAACCTTATAACAGCAAATATAATCAAACGCAATTCAAGGTAATACAAAAAGGTATGTGACATCAACTAAACCACAGGTGGAGAGGCAAGGTTGATCCTTGGACAATTCTCACCCACTACCCCTTAATATTTAAAAAATAAAACAGTTATACTAAAGCAAAGACCACTTAATGATTAGGAACATACTGTTTCAAAGCGTAGAACAAGTACATCCTTCTTCTGCCCAAGCCTATGAGCTCTTGCTTGTGCTTGCAGGTCAACCTAAGAAGCATGAATAAAAAACGTTTAAAACCAATATCAGAAAAAACTATCAAGTAAATGTAACGTTCTAAAAAACCTGTGGGTTCCAGTCAGTGTCAAAAATGATCACAGTATCAGCAGCTTGAAGATTGACTCCAACACCACCAGCTCGAATACTGACACGAATATTCAAATGTCAGAACAGCAAGACTATACTCAGTAGTAAAACAACAGATACACAAACAATCTAAGAACCAGTAAATGATTAGGCAATGTATCCCAGTCTCACACTACCCTCTTCTAGTAGATTAAATTCTTTTCAACCTCCCAAAATAAAGGTTCCAAAAGAGGGGTTTGCAGTTGCTATTATAAAACAAAAAATCTAATAAGAACGTGCCTAAATTTCGATGAACTTCAATATTTGAAAGACGTCTAAACCCCTATAATGTCTAAACCTCTACAACATATAACCCCCAAGGTTATAACTAGAATAAGATGTATTATAACACGTCTGAATTTTGATAAACTTCTAGACTAGGATTTCCCTCCTTACTCCCCTCCGCAACAACATTCTAATCTCTTGTCTCAATCTCCAAAAGGGCTTTAAAGCCAGTGCAGTTCAGAAGCGTACAACATATCTGAGCTGTTCTCTTTTTCTTCTTTTTTCCCCTTCCTATGTCTTATTTTTTGTATGTTAGGAGAAAATTTTACCTGAGCAAAAATATGAAGAAGGGGGAACCTTGCTGATTAAACTTGTCAATAAGTGCACCACGATCACCTCCCACGATCACCTCCAGATGTCTGGCCATCCAACCGAAGATAGATACTGTTTAAAGGTGAGGTAGTCTTCCATCACATCAAGTAGCCTAGTCATCGTGGAGAAGAAAAGATCTACAAATTTCAAATTAAAGAGTGAATCTCTCATTAATTTATCTACAAAATAAAATTATAATATTTACAAGCATTAACCAAAGAAGGAAGAATGTGAAGGTTCTTGCAAGGCAAATCACAGATGATCATGTAAAAACTGCATCTTATGCATTCCAGCAAAATTAAAAAGCATAAAGAGGGTTTAAACTAGAAATGCCAATAAACCAATGGAACAAGATTACAAATGATATTAAGGGGAAAAAGATACAATTCAGCAATAGGATCTGTTATGAAAACAAACAACTATTGTACCACAACGCATCAAAGGCAGCTTCTAGAAATTATTAGATCTTAAATAATCACATAAGATTTGCCTACCCGGTGATCAGTTGCCTTCAACTTGGGGAGTAATCGATCCAACTCAAGCTTACCACAAAACCTAATAATTGGGGGCAAATAATGTTGTGGTATTAAACTATCAACCTACAAAAATTGATCCAAAAGTTAGGTATGTACCAGTCGAGGCAAAATTTGTACTAGCTAACTAAGGATATCCCCTAGTTCGTACAAGAAAATAATGAAACACTACTGTTTATTCCACAATTAATTACATAAAGAAGATAAAAGATTAAAGGATGCTATAGAAAGAAACCATCCTATACTTTCTTATCTTTTCTCTTCCAGAATTTTAAAGAAAACTAAACAAATTAGTAAACAGGAAAAGGACATGCCTCCTCCACGTGTAGCTGGCTCAGGTATGGGTGATTGCATATATTACGAAGCTCCATAACAGAGTTGTGCACTGATCGAGCCTGTGAAAGAGAAGATCAGAATAAACAACCGTAAATGTCTAAAATATGACATGCTTAGTTCATCTTTTCATGTCTATAAATAAGGATTGAATATCCTAAAGGAACCTTTGAATTTCCTATTGCACCGAGATTTCTTCAACCCTCTTCATCAAAAGTTTTTGATAAGCAGAAGCCTCACATCTTACAAGTCTTTCAATCTTCTCAGGAAGTTCGTTTTCAACCTACCGAAGAGATGCAATACAAATTAGCATACTAGAATTCTCTAAGGATCTTAATACCACACAAAACAAGGACTTCAAAACATTGTGCCACTCAATATCTCATGAGTGCTAAGTCATGCATTACTTATGATGAGCCAAAAAAACAGCAGAACAATCAGTATTCAATAAAGGAAAAGTGATCCCTAACACAACCCATGTAAATACAAGACCTTATGCTTCAGCCTTCGAAGTACAAAAGGTCGAAGAACTTGATGAAGACGGTTTATGATCAACAAATTTTCCTCCTCGATAGTAAGGCCTAATCAAATAATAGCATAAGCACATAATTTTGGTAATAGAGTGAAATACTCCAATAGGTAGATGGTAGAAGTTCAGTACTTCATCAGCAGAATTATCCCCATTACTCTCAAACGGTTTATTGAACCACTGTGAAAAATCTTCTGATGAATTAAATATATTAGGCAATAAAATTCAGTAGTGCCCCAACTCTTCGAGATTGTTCTGCATAACAAGATAAGTTAAAAATTAGTATTACACTGAATCAACACAATAACTCATAGAGAAGCAGAAGGAAATACAGCTGGCTCACAACAAGGAAATGGCTATTAAAGGCTATTAAAAGAGGTATTGAAATATTTTTGTCATCTAGTTGGGAATCTATTGGTAGGTTGATCGTTGAAAGTGATTGCTCATCTGCAGTGGAGTGGATTCAGTCCCCGGTTTTGGCTCCTGTTTTCTTCTCTCCTCTAGTTTATCAGATTCGACTCTTATCACTGGCAAGGTTCATTCGGTGAGGTTGATTCCAAGGTCGTGTAATGGGGGGCGGACAGTCTAGCTAAGAAAGGGATAGGTTGATTGTAAGGTTTATAATGTGGTTTTTATGTTTTCAGTGAGTATTTGTTTCTGCCAGGAGGAGTGGCTTTGTTTTATGGATAGTTTTGTAGTGTAATTGTTAAATCTTATGTAAATGTTCTCCTTTAATAAAAGTTCTAAGGCACTCTTTTCCTCCTTCCGCTGATTAAGGAGCTTTATTTCAAGCTCCTTAATCAAGAGGGGTTTTAACGAGGCCTGCCATTCTTATAAAAAAAAAACAAGGAAATGGCAGCATGTATCTATAACAAATGTTAAATGAAACTATATTTAACGAACATCCAAATAAATTATGTAACCTGTAATGGTGTTCCAGTCAACAGCAATCTGTGAGAGCTCTGATAGTGCTTTAATTCTGCATTCAACTTGCAAGAGCATTTTTTATCCGATGACCTTCATCATTATATATGCCAGTGAATTTTGCTAAGTTTTGGTCTATCATGCTTGTTCATTAGATACTCGTATGTTGTCAGGAGAATGTTAATTTTCTGATGTACAATCATCTCCCTGCACCAGAAACAAATAATAATCAGGCTTACATATTTTTTAAACAACAAAAAGTATAGGATAAGAAAGGTTCTTATTCATGGTTTGAAACTCATTACTTGAATAATCTACGCCTCTCCTCCGGGGCTCCAGAATATACAATTTTGTGTATATCAGGTGCCCAGAAATTGATTTCCGACACCCATCCAGGCAAAACAGAAGATGGTACAACCACTAAAAATGGTCCTCTATCATTTTTGGTTTCCATTAGGTAACAAATAAGAGAAATAACCTACAAGTATATAACAATAAATGAAATATTAATAACAAATTATAAATAGACTTGTAATCAAGAGAAGATACAGAACTATCGATACCTGAACAGTCTTCCCAAGGCCCATTTCATCAGCAAGAATTCCATTAAGATGATTATTGTATAGTGAAACCAGCCATCTAAGGCCATTCATCTGGTACCTACACATCAAAAGTACCAGAAACTTCAAGTAAGAGAATGAACACTGCACCCTCTATTCCAGACCTTCCCCCCTCTCTCCCTCTCTCTCTCTCTCTCTCTCTCTATATATATATATATATATGCATGTATGTATGTGCTGGTAAAGTGCATATTGTACTCACTCTCGTAATTTTCCACCCTTAAGAAAAGTTGGTTGCTCATTGATGTTTTCTTTTATGCTGCAAAAAAGAAGTTTTGGTTGTGAAACTTTTAGCTATTACAAGTAATTCAAATATTCAATACTAATTGAGAAAAGAATTAGGAAATAAACAACCCCAAGACATTCAAATTTTAATTAAAAAATCAAGCAGGAAAAAATAAGAAAAACTGTTACCTATGAGCCATCAGGTAATACTTTTCATTGCTTTCCATATAATGCTGCAGACCAGATTGATGATAAGAAAAAGTCAACATTAAAGCAAAGGATGAGCGAAAACTTGTGAAAAAGGAAAGACAATTAGCAACTCCAAAAATGCACACGAAAAAACTTGCCTTTGCCTCATCTTCATTCTCAACAGTAGAATCATTTTTCAAAAACACTTGCATTTCTCATCTCATCCATATCATTTCCAAAGCGACCTCCGATAGCCTTGCATCCTGTAACTTGGATCCAAGTTTCTGAAGATATTTCTCAGTTTCTTTCAGTAGTTGCTTAACACGATCTGATTAGCATCCTGTAAATATCAAATAATATTCATAAGACATGTAAGATGAAACACTACTAGAGGGTGTAAGCTTAAGCTTACCTGAACCATTCGCAAATACCCTCCACATCATTGATTTTGAGCAAGTTACTTCTCACGCTGAATTCTGTCAATCTTCTCCCGATGTATACGCTCCTTTCTCTTATGGAACTCCTTTATATTTTTATTGAAGCCTTTCCATCGTTCTCTCCTAATTTTAAACACATCATCCAGCCTTTCCCTGGGTTCAATTTACCAAGAAGTTAGAAAGGATGTAGATTTATTCAAAGCAACCAGTGAAGACTTAGGCATTTAATGGTAAGAAAGAAAATCGGTAAGTACTTGTGAACTTCTATCTCACTGAAAAACTCCTTCTGCCTCTCACGAATTCTCTTTTGTCGTTCTTCTTTCATTTTCTGCTCATATTTTTCGAGTTGTTTTATCCTTCTACCATGTCTATGTTTCTTGTATGATTTGAGGCGTTCCATATCATTTGTTATTGGTTTGAAAAAATCCTTCAGGAGATCACTGCCAAAATTTAAGAAGAAAATGTCAAATGAGAAATCAAAACAAAATCAAGGAAACGGACAAAACCACAACGTGCAACAATAAACAAGATAAGAAATAAAAGGATAATAACTTAATGCTCCCTTTGGGAACAAGAATTTGAAAATTTGGATTTGGATTTCATTTTCTATGTAAATGATAAGAATGAATGCATATATTATGGATAAATAGTCAAGATTCAATATAATACATAGATGAAAACTATAAAAATTTGGATTTATCAAATCCAATGATTTGAGAAATAATTATCAATGTTACATTTCTAAGTATTTATTACTCAATAACACTATCTTTGAAATCCAAATCCAAAATTTGAAATCCAAGTTAACAAACGCCACCTAAGGGGAAATTTTACATATAATTACCTCCGCAGGCGATGTTGGAGCTCTAACAATTGGAGTTTCTTCAATTCTATAACACTTTTGGTTTTGCAGATATATCTTCAGATGAGCTTACAGTTTTCTGCATGTGAATGCATTAGTTACAAAAGTATGTGCACATGCAATTCTAAAATAATAAAACCATCCACTAACTTGACCTCCTAGTATGGGAAACATGATAGAAGTTATGTAGAAGACATTGAAAAAAAGAAAAGAAAAGAACCACTTTGTTCTTAAACAGGAATAAGTTTCAACTAATATGACATTGAAAAAAAGAAAAGAAAAGAACCACTTGTTCTTAAACAGGAATAAGTTTTCAACTAATATGTTGGACGGTAGAATATAAATAAATTTGGGGGTAAGGAAGGGTGACTCAAAGTGAATACACAATGAGTAATAAAAGGAAAACCTCTCAATATGGGTAAAGCCCTCATTTGTCTTATTTACCAACATTTTTTATACCACCAAGTGAGCTGTTTACTCGATTGCTAGCTTAAGTACTAAAACACCCATTTCTACCCAATATGAAGGCTTTACCAAATTTTAGAGATGGATTCCTTTCAATCTTGATCAGTCTTTTATCAAAAAAAAATCTTGATCACAGTCCATGATGCAGCATTACTTCTAAAGCTAAATATAAAATGGTTCAATTGGTTTTCACAAAAAGTAAATATACTTGAAAAAGAATGAAATCTACAAAACCTTTTTTTGTTAGTGAGAAATGCAAACAAATTAGAAATGGTTAGTTGTTTTATTAGCACAATAGAACATATCTGGTGGTCTTTCCCATTAAGTTCAACTTTCTACTCCAATCTCACTCATTCTGGTGAGAAATTTTCAATTGATTTACAACCTTTCTTCCACTTCTGTTTTTTCATACAAAATTTGTTGATAGCAGGGGACACATTCCTTTTCTTTTCAATAGAAGTTCACAAATATTAGAGCAAAACAATAGTTGTATCCTTACCAATGTTGCAGCATGGCTTTACAGACAATCAGAAGGGAAAACAAGGTTAAACCAGGTACTAAGAACTTCAGAAGAGAGTTTTTAACAAACCTTTAGCTGGGTGAAACAAGTAAGAATTTTTGATTGTCTTTTGCCGTTTTAGAACCCACTTCTGCTCAGCTACTAGCTTCCGTTTTTGCAGATCCATAATCCATTTCTCTGACATAGTATGCTTTGGAGAAGGCAAAGGATCAGTAGATACAGAGTTATCTTCCTCATCTTGCTCTGTGTAAACAGACATCATCTCTTAGCATATGATTAATAGATGAACTTTGTACCTAGTTTTGGATCCTCTGCACCCATAATCATCAGAATCACCAAATCCCAAAAATTCATTTCATTTGATCTAAAAGGCTTAAGGATGGTCATTCTAGTTCCAACTAAGTTAAGCGATAAGAAGTTAAGTGACCATTAGGGAGGAAAAACCAATTGATTCAGTAACTTTACCAGAACTTGGAAAATGAGAATCAGGATCTTTCTCTCTAGCATCAATCATGCTGGACTGTAGCAGCTGGCAAAGATGCCCTGGAAGTGGAAACCTCATTATGACCACCAATTCCAGACCAGCCCGTCATTTCAGGGTTCACCTGCTTATAGCACCCATCACAGAAAAATTAGATCAGGCTTTCAAATTTGCAGATGGCAATTATCCATGTCATCCACAGATTTACTAAAAGTAAGCCACCCTTAAAGTAGCAGAGTCAGGCCCTCTAGTAAAATACACCTGTGGTTCCACTGTCTCATGGCTCTGAATTTCAGCCTCTGCCTTCCTTCTAGCTAGAATATGTTTCCTTTCGTCCACTTGCAGAAAGATCAAAAGTGGGCCATTACTCTCCTCCACTCTTAATGCTTTGCTTCTTTTGACAATGAATCAGCCTCTGGAATCTTCCAGTAGATGTAGAACCTGGAGGTGCATTATTCATCCTTCCAAATGGCATTGCAGCGTCAGATATGTTACCTGGCTCATTGGAAGTTTGTGATTTCCCTCTATGGTCATTCAATTCTTTGTGAGGGTCATCTGTATTGCCATCCAATGATTACCAAGTAAATGACATAGACTTCTGAAAATGAAATTTGCAAAACAAATTTAAATGATTAAATCAACCTTCTTGGGGAAATATGTTTCCACGCGCAATTTCAAGATGCAGCTTCTTTGGCATCAAGCAATTTCTGCAAGTGGAAAACACAAGTTATACACAAAAAAAGAAAAACAACAGCGTATGAAAAGATTCATACCACCTATACCCCCATTAGAGTTCGGTACATACCTGAAAGCTAAAAAAACAAGGCACTGGGCTCTAAGCTGTTTCAACTGTTGTTCCTTGAAGACACTGCCAGGGGATGTGGCAGACAACCCATCAGGACTTGCGACAGAACCTTTGGATAATCCATGCTTCTGACTCTCGGAGCCACTAAATTGGCTGGACTTGAGGAGGATAGCTCTCCTGCAGGATATGAATTCGATGTAGCAAGCAGAACTCCTTGAGCCTTCCCAAAAGCACCTGAAGTTAAACAAATTCAACAATGTGACTGTTATTCATCTTACCAAAGATATGGGGAAATTCAGAAAACCCAGAATCCATTTTAAGAACTGTTCAAGCTCAATAAAATTGTCATTCAACTTCCCTCTACAACTTGTTTTTTTTTTGGATAAAAATTGGAGGCCTCGTAAAAACCCCCTTCATAACCATCAAGCTACGAAATAGCTCAACGGACATTGGAAGGAGGAAAAGAGTACCTCAAAATTTTATTACTAAAATTACCCAATACATCAAGAGTTCAATACAACCAAATACAGCCCGAATAAAACCACCGCATAAATCAGGACATTCTACAGAAAACACAACAATCCTTTCCCTAACTTAGCAAAAACTACCCCATTATACAAAATTGCCCAGACTCCTATAAGCAACCAAAACCAAACATTAAACTGCGCCACAACTATTACCCAATTCCCAGCTTTGCAAGCTCATCAGCCTTCCAATTACAACATCTCTGAATATGTTACTATTACACTATTATCCACCACCACTGCACATATTTCTCTAGCTAAGGTCTCGAACAAAGGTGGGGATACACCAGGTCCTTTAAAGCTACAATCCTTCTCAAAAAAGAAATTAAACCTTTCTGATTGCAAGCAGTTCAGCCAAATTGGAGGGGCTCAACAAGAAAATATTTGAGCGACCAAACCAAAATAAATACAAAACAATCCAAGCTGCCTAACAATGTAATCCACAATCAAAACCAAAATGGGTCCAGTATATAGTTGAACTTCAATAAACCTTTATCAGAACAAAAAAATAAGAGGAAACAGCACATAATACATGATCTCATCAAGAAACAAGGTCTCTAACTCAGATAATATGAAGCTAAGGTTTCTTTCTCCTTTGTTGCCTAGCTAACACTGAAAACTATGTTACTTGGGCTCAAGAGAGAGTGACATACTGGTATTAAGATATCTAACAAACAGAAATTCTTCCCGTTTATCAACTCTCACCTGATACATGAGATGCATGCATTGACTGGTGTGAAGCAAAATCAGCTATCGTGTTCCCAGAAAAAACATTTGGAGAAAATCTGTTAAGTTGAGATCTATCAAAGACCAACTCGGCCTTGTTTTGATTCCATATGGCCTGGAGGGGCAATTTTCATGTGCACCAAGTAGTCCTCCTTGCTGCTGTCCAGGTGCATTTTGAGTGGAACAATCTTCTACTTCTTCAGGATACTGGAACTAGGAGCGTGTGACATCAAATTGCTAGTCAAATCTCTAGGTTTTCTATAACATTATGACCATCCTGTCTACCTCTAAGCACTGTCCTCATATTACTAGGTAAGGATGGAAACTGCTCCATTTGGACACTACTTGGACCATATTGTAGTTAGCAGGGCCAGATGGTTCAGCCTTATTCACCTTCCCTTTTCTTGGATTAATCACAGCATTACGAGAATCAAGTTGTGCAGAAGTGTCATATTTTGGTTCCACTGGGTCCCCCTATTTCGCTTGGTTGCAGCCCTTTTACCATCATTTTGACTCATTTGTTTTCCCTGTAATTGCGAGTTAGCTGACCTAGACGGGCTTTCATGATCAAAAGACTGACTGCTCCTATGAGTACCAGCTCCTTGATAGTACTCATGTCCAGCAGAACTTGAGCCAACAGGCCTGCCGATGAAAATGGATCAAATCTGGGCATATCAATTTGAGCAGATCCTGCTTTAGAATCTTTTGGAACTGAAAAAGCCTGGGAAATCCTGGAAAGAAGATTTTCAATTGTAAACGGTTAGCTCAGCATGCCACCTAAAAACAAGGAGATGTTTTGCAATGTGTTTTTTTCAAGCTAAAAGAAGTTTGATCGGCAGCAATTTACCAGCATATTGCCCTGAAGTAGAATCCAATGTTTTGACCCCGCTGTTGGAGGAACCCGTGAAGACTTCAAAGCCTCAAGATCAAGACCATGTTGATTGATAACAGTCTCCATCGCCCTTCAATAAAATTACATCAGAAAAACTAGAAGAATTTTCAGAGAAAGTGTGCACATCCAAAATGAAAATTTGACTTCAATAAATATTTATATCTATAGTAAGTTCAAGTTCTACACTCATTGAAACCATGCTGGTATAATCATACGTAAGCTAAGAAGGACAAATAAAGTTAACAAAAAAGTTGGATCACCAGAGAAAAGATGCAAAATGAAGAAATACGTAAGCATGTAGACAAAGATTTAAAATACACACAAAACAAGGATATATCAAGTTGTAATTTGAACTTTTTTTTTTTGATAGAAATATTTGAACTTTAGATGGGTGTAATTTTCTTGCAGCTCAGTACACTTTAATTCAAGCTATGGGATATATTCATATGTAATCCAGGAGTAAAATACACAAAGTTAACAGCAACTATGATATATATGAACAAAGCTAAACAAACCCAATTTTCTACATTAATTCAAGCATGTTTTGGTTGAAATAATATTAAACATAATCCTATCGAGAAGGAGAAAGTAAGAACAGATTCATTTGGCGCAAAAGAGGATGGACCCAGTAGAAGTTGTAACTGAGACAATGAAACCTACCTAACTTATGCCCAACAAGGAGCATTTTCCAAGTATAAAAATTAATATAAAGCACTTCTGTGCAACTTGATCAATCACCTTCCCTTTTCATGGTCAATTCACTATCTAAAAATTAATATAAAGCACTAGCACCCCTTAAAGGAAATAAAAACTAACACTTAACATGACAATTGATAATCAAAGGAAACAGCTTACATTCGATCATTTATTAGATCCATTATTTTCTTTATTAACTCAATTTGCTAATTTGTTATCCCCACGTAGATTAAAATAACTCTCATACATTCTCTCCCATGTTACAAAAATTCGATGGCCTTTTAATAATAATTCTTAATAAAACCCGAATGATGACAAATAAGTAAAAAATACTTCACCTTGATATTACTTGAAATGGCATTGAATGTTCCTTCCCACTAGATTTCATGTGTTGCAATATCTAAAAAATCACATATTCACATATAACAAAAGTCAGCACCCATGCAAATGGTATCAAATTTAGAGCTAACATACCACATAAAGTTAGTTGCAAGCTTTGACGGCTCATCTTTAGAATCTTGAATGAGTTTTTGCAGAAACTTTGCCGCCTCCAACTCAACATTATGTGAAGAAGATGCCATCTCCTACAAACTACAAAATTAACAGATAATAAGCAAGTAAAAAATTATCAGTCCCTAACCATCAAATTTAGTCCCTGCTTTTCACACCAAATTTGCCTGTATATAACTAGAGTAATTCGCAACACTAAAGGTTGTTTGTTTACTTCAGAATGATTATGTGCTGAATGATTCAGAAACTCTGTATGAATTAGCTCTGAATGTGACATGTTGTTTGATAATGGCTCTGAATCGTTCAAAATGTACTTCTGTGCTTAATCATTCAGCACTATTTTGTTGAATCAGTCAGCACTGAATCATTCAGAAATGCGAAACATCCCTAAGTCTAATATGATTCCTTAGACACTCAGCATTATCAAATTTTCAATTCCGTTAATACAATCATAATCAAGCTGAAAATTCAATAAAAACAGCACAAGACATGAAAAACAAAATAACGGAGACTTAAAATTTCCGAGCTCAGTAACAGTATTTATATGGAAGAATTTCTATAATTAAGCTGAAAATCAGTAAATTAAGATTCAAAAATACTTATACCAAACTGTAATTCGAATCTCTTATCAATTTGTTTGTTTCTCGAGAAACGATCGCTCTTTCTCGGAAATTCTATAATATCGATGTTAAGAAAACCCTACCAGAAGAAAAGTTGATGGAAAAAATCCAACCTGGAGATCGAAGAGTTTAGAGGTAAACTACATATAGAGACTGATTCGTACTTGAAAAGTTCCTCATTAAAGGGGAAAAAGGGAGGCGGGGGGAAGAGATGTAGTTTGGGAAGGAAGACGAACAGAGTTAAATAAAAAAGTGTCCTCGAATAAGTGCCGGTTTTCTTTTAGGAAATTCCCTATTTGACCCCCTTTTGTTTTTATAAGGATGGCTAATTCAAATTTTGATATTTATTAAGAGGTTAAATGAATAATACAAATATCGAGTTACTCGATATTAAATCGGTTAAATTTGGTTAGTACTCAAATCAATGAATTTGACTCAACTTGACTCAAATTCTTAACTAGTTAAAATAAATTATTTGATACTCGATTCAAAAAACTCAATAACAACTTAAAGGAAGCAGAAAAAAACTACAATACCAACTAGAACAATTAAACAAAACAGTCAAAACAAAACAAAAATGCCGCCCTTCAAGACTAGGAGTGTGCAAATCTTGCGAGTACCCGATTATCGAATACCCGTATTATTTGAGCCGGTGATTTTTTAGCCCGTGTCCCGATCCGGATGTACGGGTATCAGGTACCTCTTTTTTTTATTTTCAAATTATTAATTTAAAAAATATATACACAAATTTAAATATTCAAAACTTCGAATTACATACACCAATATCTAAATATAAAATTTAAAAATTCAAAATACAAAATACAAAATCTAATAATTCATAATATAAATAATTAATTATATTATATTATATATATATATATAGAATAAAAAAATAAAATCTAACTGGGTACTCAGGTAACCTGGTACCCGGAAAAACTAGATTTTGTGACTCGGGCCCGACCCGATGGTAATTTTTTTAGAAAATGACATTTTTTAAGTCTGAGTCAACGGATCAGGTCAACCGAGTCGAGTAGTTTTGCACACCCCTAACTAGGACAGCGCATACCCTACAAACCAAGTTAAACTATACTCCAATCCCTGCACAACTTATCATTTACCCCCTTGTTTAATGGGAATCCCTATAAATTGCAGTCGAACCTCTTCCTTATGTCATTCATCAATTCAGCAACACGTCTATGTGCACCTCTAAATAACCCTTTAATTCAGTTCATTCCAAATACAGCTAATGTAAGCACCCTAAGCGATCCTAAGCAAAACCGATAAGGTCTTACCCCTGAGTATGGCTGTAAATGAGACGAAACAGATGATGAGCTACTCGAGATTGACTCGGTTAAAGTTCGATCAACATTCAAATCGAATGAACTCGACTCAGACTCGAGCTCGAACTCGACTCAAATTCTTAAAGAGCTAGAGCGAGCTACTTAATACTCAACTCGAAAAGCTCGCGAGCTACTCGAAAAAATGTTATATTATAATTTTAAATTTTTTAAAATTATATTATTAAAAATATATTGAAAAAATTACATTATTAAGAAATAGTAGTGTTCCTTGGAATAGAAAGTGAAAACCAAATGATACTAGTTCGACTGACCTTCTATTGCCTCCTTCTAATCTGCTTCCACACTTCTTAAATCCCTAATTATATTATTTGTATAATTTATCTTGAAAAAATCAACCTTACACTTTTTACCCTTATACTCTCAATCTTTTACTTTTATCAAGTAAATATGTTAAATCTATAGATAATATTTTTAGGATCATTTATCATTTTCTTATCTTATACGACTTGACTGTAATTGAATTACCTCGTTCAATTAGTATGGGTCAATAATGATAAGATGAAAGGAGTATTAGTTTACTTTTTTATCCCAATAAAACTTCAGAATATTGGGGTGGGAAAAAAATTATAAAATGCAAGTGTTAAAAATTTATTTTAGAAAGTAAGTTATTTGTAGCAATTCAAGTAGAATTTGTCATGTCTACACGATAAGTTTTATAAAATATATTTAAAAATAAAATTCATCATGCGAGCAGAGTGAAAATTGTATGGAACTCTTTATATCAACACGACTAATTTCAATTATTTATTATGATTTATAGAGCTCGTCAGTTTCACACAATGGCCGTCGATGGTAGAAATGATACAATACCTAAAGTTTGATGGTATTTAATGTGGTTTACTCTTAAAATTATTAGAAGCTCAATTACAATATGACTAATTTAAGAATTTGAACAACGAACGCTCTGTCACCCTGTTGCTGGTGTTTAAATTCATGACCTCTACGAACAATAATGATTCATTTAACCACTGAGATAAATTTATTCATACAGAGTATAAATATATAATATCAAATAATTAAAAGTTATCTTTAAATTTATCGTGGTGCAATTATTTATATTAATAAAAAAAAATTTAAATTACAACATTTTTTTTTCGACCTGATTAACGGATCGCAAAGCAATCATAACCAGCTAACAACCATATCAGTCACAGCAAAAGTTTACCATCTTGTTCTTCTTCTTTTCCCTTTCCCTTCCATTGCCAACCTGTATTTTCTCATCACCAGCCAATTATGATTTACCACGTGGAAATTGTCCCATAAATCCTTCATAATTGTATTTTTAAAAAAAAAACTTTGTTCACCTTATTTTCATATTAATTGAATTGAATTGAATTGAATTTGTTTTTTATTTTTATTTTTAAGTATAAGAACTCGAATTCTCCTACTTGAGTTTGTAGAGTTCATTAATTTTTTAAAATGTTTCTATGCAATAGTTAATTTAAATCTATTTTTTAATAAATATAAATTAAATTAACTCAGTAATTATTGTTATCTGTTGAGGTTTCGAGCATGTATTTATGATAAATTTATCAAAAAAAATTATTTTAAATAAAAAAAGGGTTTATATAACAAATAAGTATTTAAAGGGTATCATCTTTTTATTTAAAAACCTTTAAGTATTTTTTAGTCAAAATAATATCTAAAATTATCTTTCCAATCAAAATAGGTACTTAAAGTATTCAATTTTCATATAAGTACCTAAACTATTTTTGACATAGAATACTTTAGGTTTCTATTTTAACTAAAAATGTAACTTTAAGTATTAATTTTGACCCAAAAAATATTTTAGGTACTTAAATAAAAAATATATTTTAAATACTTATTTGTTAGTAAATTGATTGAACATTTATTGTTAAATGATTAAAAGTACGTAGAACATATACTACTTTATAATTATCTAACTTAATAAAAAATTAAATATTTTATCCTAAAAATAAATCAAAATCGAATTAATACTACCTAAAATCACACCCCTTTATTTCCCTTTTTTTAAGCCTTAAGGTGATGTTTGGACTTCAGAGAAAACTCTCCAATTGTTAAAACATTGATTCGTTTATCATTTACAAATTACAAAATGCCTTCCTTTTTGTTTCTCAATTATCATCATCTTTTTCATGGCGGCCGTCCAGCCTCCGCCGTCTTTTGGCTCACAGGCAACTTGTGTGGCGGCGGATCCTCCTTTATCGCCTGACATTATTCCCCTTTTACCGTCTCCCGGTGGAGACTCACCAGCTACGACTCATTCCTCCTTGCCCACCACCGTTCCTTCCACCCATGTCCCCGTAACTCTGTGACTTAAGTCTTCCGCCGCCGCTCCCGCCTCTGCGCTTCCACTGCCAGTTTTTCCTCCACGTCTTCTAGAGTCTCATTTGGGTCTTCCCGGCTGACGGCGTTTTTAGTTGTGGCAGCTTATTGCTTAATTTAACGCGGGGTTTTTTTTTTTTTTGCCTGGGTTTTCTTTGCTCGACAGCCTGGTGACATACAGTTCCGTGCACCGCAGCGGTGTGTCGCGTGAGACACACGAAACGACAACAATTTTGGCGTTTAATGTTGAAGAATCCATCACATGTTCGTTGGTCATTGTGTGAGATTTACCACTTTTTCAATTCGAATTTTATCAATTAAATTATTTTAATTTCGAGTTAAGTTATTTAAACTTTTTAATTAATATTAGGGATTATGTCATTTCGAGTTATTTCAAATTTGATATTTAGATTAAATTATTTCGAGTTCGAGTCATTCTAAATTTGTATATTTACTATTTTAGTCATTGTTTTATTTGGAAAATTTGAGTCCACATCAATTTGGATCGGATTTTTCCGAAAGGTGAGATCGAGTTTGATTCAAGTTTAAGGTTAAAAAAATAACTGATTGAGAGTTCAATGAATGTTTTTGTCATAAAACAAATGCCTCATGACACCATGGAATGAGACATCTGAGTTCCTACATAAACTATAACCACAACGATGAACAACCAAACTTTCATGTTGGTTCGAATGTCCCATGGGCAACAAAAACAACCTAACATTACGAAAACATCGGGTCTACCGATCGATCCGATGATTCCACCACAACATTTCAAGTGGATTTATGCTCCACGAGCTTCTCGATCAGATCCGCTGCATCTTGAACGGTGAGGATATGCTGGGCACTTTCTTCTTCCACACTGATTCCGAACTCCTCCTCGAGTCCCATCACAATCTCGACCTGAATAACAAGAACACATAAATACCATCGAGTGTTATTGTAATGCAATTGGAACAGATCGGTCCATGGGGTAGATGTCGGTTACCGTATCAAGAGAATCGGCTCCAAGTGCAGTGAACTTTGACTCTCGGTGACTGCAGAATCCTTGGGCAGTGCCAGTTGCTTCTCACTATGCTACAAACTTTGTCCACAGTTTCGGGTTTAGCCTGAAGCGTATCAACATCCCCGTAAGGGTTAAGCACATCGATTTTAATCGAGAAATGCATGTAAAGGCTTCATCATCGGAATGGAATCAATGAAGTATGCACTATGTTACCCGTACTCGAAGGTGAATGTTAGATGCACGTATTAAACTCCCATACATGTATTCAACTATGTGAAGAACAAGTGTCGGATATGGATACTATAGGCAAGGTAAATCGAATCTCTTTAGTTTGATAAATTTTCCAAGAAAACAGCCATGGCTAATGGTCCTATCAATGATAAGGCTAGTCGGCTATCTTATTCGAACTCGAACCGCTAATCGGCTATATTCACAGACGCCGATCCACAAACCGAGGCAAAAACTGAGCAGGCAAAAGAAAAAGAAAACCTTACCGTGCATGAAACACGTAGGCGCAACGATCCGGGCAGCATTCCGCGAGACCGGAGGCTAACTGAGTTGACATTACAGACCCCTCGAAGAAGAACCTGCGAAGAAAGGAATTAGAATTGGTTAAAATCAATGGAAACCTCTTGCAGAGTATTAGGATGTATGAGTGAGCGAAACTCCACTTTTTTTAAAGAAAACTCGATTAGACTTGAATAAATTAGTAATTTCATAAACTCAAAAGCTCGAACTCAAATGAATTTCAATTTAGAAACTCGAGCTCTCCCGATTAAGCTCATTTGCTCAAGTAAAGAAGGAAGTTGATCTTCATCTGAACTTCGAATTGAATAAATTGAAAAAATTTCATTAAAATATTCAAATTTCACAATCGAATCTAAAACCCATAACAAAGTTTAAAAACAAAATCTAAAACAAACCCATCAAAGGAATCGACATTTCTAGCCAAATCCAACTTAAAAAACACCCAAAAAATGAAGAAAAAACCTGGTTTTGCTTGAAGGAAGATGAAAGAGGGGAGAATTTCAATGAAAATCCAGTTGAAGAAGCCATTGAAAGCGGGGTTTAGGTCGATGGAATCAAAGGAAAGAGAGGAAGAAGGCGGAGATCACTAAGAATGAGACCATCTCTATTGTTTTTGTTTGATTTATAGTGGTGGAGTTTTGAGATTTATTTGGCAATTTCATATTTACGTTCGAATCCGAAATATTTAAAAATAATAATTATTTATTTAAAAATAATAATCATTTATTTAACTACTGTACTAATTTGGTTTTCGATAATATTATGAAACATACAACTTATAAATATATAAATTAATAATAAAATTTGATATAATGTATTTAATCATTATTGTTATGGTCAAATTTTAATTTTTTAAAATAATAATTAAATTTAAAAAAAATAATTATATTTAAGATTAATGATTAAATTTATAATTTAAATAAAATAAAAAATACTTAAGGGCTACTTTTATCCCTATAGTATACTTATTTTATCATTTTCACTCTTATCATATTTGCATATCAATTTAATCTTCGAAATTGTTTAGTTACATCAATATTTAAAATATTTATTATTGTTTAAGGTTTTAAATTAAAATTTAGGGTTTGTTTGAGATTTAGGGTTTAACAATTAGGTTTAAATTTTAAGGTTTATGATTTAAGATTTTAAGTTAGATGTAGATTGGGGTTTAAACTTAAAATTTAGGATGATGAATTAAACAAATTTGATGATTAAATTGATGCGAAAATACGATAAGGACGAAAATAATAAATTAAGTCTACTACAGGGCAAAACTAACCTTTAAACCATAAAAAACTAATAAAAAATTTGAAATTTATTTTCCTTTAATAAATAATATTTTGATAATTCAATTTATTAATAGGATTGTATTTATTATATATGTAAAATTTTGAATCAACAAAATAAATATTACAAATTATGAGAGATAATAATGAGTAATCCATTGCAAATAGAAAAAAAAATAGAAAATAAACACATACTATTAACTAGAAATTGATGGGAAAATTATGAACAAAAAGAGGAAAAAAACTTTTAATTAATAGATCTTCTAATATAACAGAACATTAGATACGTGCATGAATCAAACGATCTTAATAAATAATGAATTTGTTATTATTTTAAGAAGTTTCGAGTTCGAACATCACATATACGAAAGTATAAACGTTCATTATCAAAGGATTATGAATCTTTAAACAAATAATACCTTATATTCACTTTAGATTTTATAAAACAAAAAACTATACACATATTTTTATTGATTTTAAAAGTCAACCATTGTTAAGAGTAGATACTAGAAATCTGCATACCAATGTTCACCAAATAAAACCATTGACGTTCCAAGTTGACTTATATATATGAACAAAGGAAAAACATCTGAGCCGAGAGGAAGAAGCATATTGACAATGGGAAAACGTTGTTGCACGGAAGAATCAGATGATGGCTTAAATCTCACCGGAGTTCTCATTGTTCTGATCATCGCGATTTTGTTGATGGCCCTCTGCAACCCTCGGCCACGACCAACTGTTTATGCCGTCTACCGTTGCCGATGAATGCTTCGATTCAGAAAAATGAAGATAGATATATCATTCGTAAGAATCTACCAACTTTTCGGGGAAAATTTTCGGTTTGGATTCAATCTACTGTTTGTGCATGTTTGCAGTATTCTCTATCTGTGGTAATTTTCAGCTTTGCTTGCATATCATAGATTCTAGAAAATTTTATTTAAGTATTCGTATCCTAAGAATCGAGAGACGACCCTCTAAAGATCCTCAAAAATAACAGAAAACTTGCAAATACTAAAGAAACCTTCGTCAACGGCATATCTGTATCGGATGTACTCGAACTCGAGTCCCGTAAGATATAAAATGTTATGAAATGAACACTATATGTACATCACCTGAAAGTTGTCCCGCTGCCCAAAATCACAGTCATGTTGAGTTTTGGCTAGACTGGAGATTGCTTGTGGAATAATTAACAACGGATATCTGAACTGCTGTCAAAAGCTCGTGAGAGTTTCTGGTTCGAGGGACTGCCAGCACCTCTCGTCTTTTGCCATTGCAAGATCTTCAAGAGAGACACAACGGGAATGAGAATCGTTTCGGATGCGGAAGCCGTAGAACCATCTCCCGGGCTTCCACATTGGACACAAACTGACATTCAGCTATCTTACTGTTCCGAAGTGCTTCCAAGATACGAAAGCCTGTAAACTTATGGTGTTAAAATCGGAGCCGAGTAAAATGGATGCGTATCCAACATGGGTGTACAAAATTTTCTAAGGTCTTTGCATATACAGGTGCCCGGCAGCAGAGGCGTAATAAGCAAGGCTGAACACATGAAAAATGTAGTTAAAATCTATACAGAAGATCACCACCTAAGAAATAGCAGATCGGTTTAGCTTTTCGATCCATACCAACTACATTAATCATTTAATCTCGTCTTATCGTCGTCGAATAAAAGAAGTTTCTTATCCACTAGTTATCGAAGGATTTAATTCTTCAAAGCTATTAGAACCAGTCTTCAATATACTTAAGCCAAAGATTCTGATAAACTATCAATTAATAACTTAAGTCAAAGATTTCACTATAACACATTGTTCTCGGTTTTAACAATTAAAGGTTTCGGCAAAAACACTATCTCAACGAAACAAAATAAATGGGAAAAGTTACCGGCACTTTAAGGATGTTAAGGCAGTAATGTAGTCCTATCAAGGTAAGCAGAACATTCAGCTTTGGTCTCAAGAGCAGCATTTGAACATCTTTGAATCCAAACTGCATCGTTTTCAGGCATCAATCGCTTGCAAATAGTCAAGAATCTCATGCGACTCGGATTGTGAGCAATGTTACACACGTTAACAACGGATGACACCTGAGCCTTCTTCTCTTCATGCTGCTTTATGTAGAGTCCCCGCCAATCCTATCATCAAAATTTCACAAATTTCAAATCAATACTAAGGAATTGAGTTACCTATTAATATACAGAACTAACATGTTTGGTAAGAGGGAAAAGAAGAAGAAGGAAAAATCACTTTCTTACCCTCAACAATTTAGGATTGTAAATCGATCATGAATTTCAAAACATTTTAATCAAATCCTCATGGTATCAATATTTCGTCAATAAGGTCCTTCAATCAGCCTAGTCGCCATCTTGGACATTATATGCTAGCTTGTATCTAACACAGATCATACTTGAAGCATATGATCAAAACTTAAATATGTATCAATTGGCTGGAAGACCTAATCTATACAGTACAAGTACTTTGAGGACTCAATTACATGTTTTGAAGTTACGTATTCCACTTCAAAGAACAATGAAACAAAAGCAATTAACCCAAATCAATCATACAACAAACAAAAAATTGGCTATAACCAATTATTCCAAGATCAATACATCATATATTTCACTCGGATTTATGTTTGATGCGTATCTCTCTCTATACACTACTGGTGAACCAAACAATTTGGTATCAATAAATCTATTCTAATAACGTGTAGGATCATCTTGTTCACTGATAGTGCATAACATTATATACCATCAGTCCATATCAATATTTCACTCATAAACAACTACCTATCACTAAATCTATTCTAATAACGCCAGTGATCATCTTGTTCACTGATAGTGCATTACATTATATGCCATCAGTCCAGATCGATATTTCACTCATAAACAACTACCTACCACTAAATCTATTCTAATAACGCCAGTGATCATCTTGTTCACTGAAAGAGCATAAAATTAACCCAAATCAATCGACATACGAGAAAAAAAAGAAAATTGGCCATAACCAACTATTTCATGATCAATACGCCATATATTTCACTCGGATTTATATTTGATGCGTAAATTTCTATACACTATCGGTGAACCAAACAGTTACTTATCACTATATCTATTCTAAGTTTCTAATAAAAGCGGGTGATCATCTTGTTCACTGATGGGGCATAAAATTATATACAGTTAGTCCATATCGGTATTTCACTCGTAAATAATTATGCATCACTAAATCCATTCTAATAACACGCATGATCATCTTGTTCGCTGATAGTGCATAAACTTATATAATGTCAGTCCATATCGATATTTCACTCGTGAAAAATTACGTATCACTAAATCAATTCTAATAGCGTGTGTGATCATCTTATTCACTGATGATGCATAAATTATATACAGCCAGTCCGTATCGATATTTCACTCATAAACAATTACATATCGCTAAATCTATTCTAATAGAGAGCGTGATCATCTCGTTCACCGATGATGCATAAAATCATATACCGACAGTCGATATCGGTATTTCACTGATAAACAATTTCGTATCACTAAATCTATTCTAACAAAGCGAGTGATCATCTTATTCACTGATAGAGCATAAAATTATATATTGTCAGTCGATATCGATATTCACTCATAAAAATTAAAGCAAACAAAAAGCACAACCTTGAAGTTTGGGTCTTTCACAGTTCCATACAAAAGACTCCATCTTTCTCTGACGAGTGATTCCCATAAACAATCCGACCCGCGTATCTCTCGCCAAACCCGAGAGCAGCAGCTCAAGGAGGAAAGATCCGGTACCTAAAAACCCGAATACCCGACAATCAAACAATACCCAGAAAGAAAAGAAAAACAAAAAAAAGAGGAGAGTGAAATGAGAGCAAGCAAACCTCAAGTGAAGCGATTTTGAGAGCTACGTCGTTTGGGAGTGCGCTGTATGAGTAGCCTGATTGATTGATGGTTTCTATTCTTTTGCTAATTACTGGATTTTTGAAGTGGAGATTTGGGGTTTTGTCTGAAATTTTTGGAGATCAGAAGCTCGGGTTGATGTCGGTTTATTGCAACGTGGGGAGTTTGGCTGTCTGTTTTTGGATATGTGGCTTGTGAGTTTACAGGTGGAAGGTTCTGATTTAAAGTCAGAAACTGCGTCGTTTTAGCTGCTGGATCTTCCCTCGACCCATTGGGCTTTTTGGGTCAGCATCATAGGGTTACTAAGAGATGAGCAGGGAATTTTTGGTTAATCCGATCTGACCTTAAATTATATATATTCTACTTGAAATCTGATTCGAGATTAGGGGTAACTTCACCCGATCCAAACTTGATTCAATCCGACTTGAAATAAATATATTTAAAAATATTTTTTATTCAATAAAAATATAGATTTAACTGAATATATATATAAGATTATTATTGTAATAATCTCTAAATATATAAGGTAAATTGACATTTCTTTTCAGGTTATAGAATTTTTTCACCTTAAATTCGAACCTGACCCGACCCGAACATATTTTCTAAAAAACTCAATCCGATCTGAACCCGATTTTTGTAAAAATAAAATATTTTGGTATCTAGATTTGGTTTTAAAGTTCAATTTTCGCTTCAGCAATTAGATAGTTTAATTTGATACCTAAAATGTCTTTTTTTTTTGTCTAATTAGATAGTTAAAATTGACTTCTTTAGTTTAAAAGGATTCAAATTAGTTATTGACCATAAGTATTGACATGTAATAAAAGGTTAAATTCATATATTAGTTTGTATTGATATGTCAAGTTCAAGTATCTAATTGGACATTAAAAACTTAAATAATAAATTAAATTTTAAAATTAATTTTTAGAAAAAAACAATATTTAATTAAAAATGTATAAAAAGAGAGATAAGATAAAAATAAATATTTATTTATACCTTCCTAATCTTAAACAAAGGAAAAAGAGTGCACCATGTAACACACTGTCGAACACTTCAGTTGAGCCACGCCAAGAACGGACCAAAACCATAGCTACTTTAGCACGAACCAGCCATTCGGACCAAATACAAACCAAAAACAAAATGACCCACGCACCAACGTCCGCACAAACCAGGTACCCGGTCAAACGCAGTCAACTCACCAGCCTGACTTAGACCAAACAGAGGCAACACCCATCTCGGACCACGAACTGCCACCATCACCGGAAAGCAGAAACTATACAGCCACACCCAAGACATCAGTGCAAAGCTAACCCCTGCAATCACTAGAGACCACCAACCACTGTATCCCTCCACCAAGCATGGAAGACACTGCACAAAACTCCTCTCTCCTCCCAGGGCCGTGGTAGGGTTTTCGGGGGTCCTGTACAAATTCGTATAAAGGGGCCCTTATTTTCTAGATATATTCGATTTGGGGCAACAATAGTGGCGTTTTCTTGACAAACGCCGCAATAGATTCATCTATAATGGCGTTTTATCAATAAAGCCACAATAATAGTGACGTTTTTTTGAAAAAACATCGCAATAGGTCCATCTATAGTGGCGTTTATTGGTAAAACGCCACTATATATTTTTTTTGGCAAACAAAAATAAGCACCACAAAAAACGTCGGTAAAACTAACGCCGCAAAAGTTAATGGCATTTGTAAATAAATAACGTCGCTATATATAATGATATTTAAATAAAATAGTTGGATATTCTTTAAAATAGAAAACATAAAAAGAAGTCATACTACAAATAAAAATAAAAATTACAAAAAAAAAAAAAACAGAAATTAAGACATTCGTTTACCAACAAAACATTTCCTACGCAGCTCAAAAGATGAACACACACACAGAGTGAAAACCAACATTCTCTAACATTGTCGAAATTCAGACACAGTGAAAGTTAACGAATCTTTCTGTAAAGTGTGAAGGTGGAGATCATGCTGAGAAACACCAGCAAGATGGCGGCGAACAACGAGAGCGCGACCGCGCTTCCAATGTGCCGACAGAACGTGTCGAAAGTGTTGCAGATCTTGTTCCACCGGACGTGGTTGTTACCTCTTAATCCGATGTAGGCTACGCCTCCGGCCGCGCCCGTGGCTGAGGCAACGATCCCCACAAACACCTGCATCGTATGATTAGAATCGGAAACATGTCAAACCGAGTTAATTCGATCAACTTTTTCAAACTCGATTAATTCAACCTCTGTGAGCTTACCACATCCAATAATGCAAAGAGGAGCAAGATGGATTTGGCCTTGCGAGAGGCCGAAATAGATGCCAGAGTTGTAATAATGCTGTATAAGCCCGTTAGCGATAATGCTGCTACAAAGTATCTGCACAAATATTATTATTATTCAACATGAGTAACCTAATATTATTGTTATAATTAAAATCATACTTAATATTTTGTTTTTTTTTTCATTTTAGTACTTAATGTTAAGTTTTGAAAAAAATAAAAGTTTAAGTACTAAAACATATCAAAATTAATAATTTACGTACTAAATACGTTAAATTTTTAACGATAAAATACTAAAATGAAACAAAAACTAAACTTTAGATATGTTTCTTAACTAAACTTTAGATATGTTTATTAACTCAACTCGATTTAATCAAATATTCGGTGATCATTCAGGTCGACATAAATTAGACTTACATGAAGGCAGGTGAATGGTTGAACTTGGCTGAGAAAGGCACCCTAATATTAGGCGGAAAGCCTGGCACCGGAACCATCTCCGATTGCTTGCTGGTAACCATCACCACCACAGCACTCACGGAGGCGGCAAACAACAACACCCTAAGCACAACGTCGAGAGCAGAATACTTGGAGGCCTCCGCCGGCGGCTGCAGAGGCGCCGCTTCGGATGCCGGAGTGGAGGCGGTGGTGTGTTTATCTGTGGATTCCATCGCTCTAACTTGCCAGAAAGACGGCAAATGGAGTGAGGGGATACGAAAACAGATGAAAATGGTTGGAATTGCCTGCACGCAAATCAGAATTGATTTATGATTTGGAGGGTTGAATATTTGAACAGCATGTTAGCTGTTTGGCTGGATTTTCCTTCGTTTTCTCACTGCAAATGCGTAGTGGATGATTAATTTATTCAACGTTGTTATGTCATTGTATTTGTCTGCATTTGCCTAACTTTAAGTATTATTCAGTAATAACTTCTAGAGTAAATAAGTCACACATCAATCTTTAGTGGAACGGTGACATGGCTAATGACTGTCGATGTGATTCACGGTTACAAATATAAATATTTGTCAAAATAATATCGTTTTGATCCGACAGTTAGTGATTTAACAGTCCAGTGATATAATTAAAACGAAAAATCAAAGTTCAATATTATAATTGATAAAATTAAAAGTTTAATGGTATAAAAGATACAACATCTTAAAGTTCGATGGTGTCTGGTGTGATTTACCCTTATTCATATTATTGAACTTTTAATTTTTATAATTATAATATTAAATTTTAGTTTTGATTTTAATTATGCCCGTAAGTTGTTAAAATTCTAATGGTGTGATGATGCGGTTATTGATACATAAAACCAAATCATTTTAGGTACTAAATTGTTTGTCTGGAAATCCGAACGGTGAGAAATATTATTTCGAGAAGATAAACTACATTAAAACTAGTCTCATCGAATGACCACTAGAGGAGATCAAATTATTAGCATGTTGAAACTAAATGGATTCTTGTCACTTTTAAGTATATTTCATGGAAAACCAATCTTACGAGAAGAAAAATAAGTAAAATGCAGATATTTTGATACTTGTCTAATTATGAAAGACGATTGGTATTGGGCGGCGAATGGTTGACAATGGCCATCGAAAAAGTTTAGTGTCAAAAACTAAACATTTTTCAAGTTTAACGGTAAATTCGATACACCCTAAAGTTTAATATCTAAAATGACTTTGTTTTGGATACCGATAGCCGCACCAAAACGATATTATTTTATAATTTTGTTCATATCATTATAGTGGCAGAAAGGTCCGTCTACGTCATCGAGCCTTTAAAATTTAACGACTCAGTGATATAATTAAAGTTAAAATTAAATTTTAGTGCTACAGTTAAAGAAATTGAAAGTTTAATAAAATAAACAATACACTATTTAAAGTTCAATAGTCTCGGGTGCATAGTTATTATAACTTTTATTTTAAATTCAATTATAAAAGTATTTTTTTAATTAACAAAATTTTTAAAGATAGACATAGTTATATTGTCCAAATAATTTAATCGAAACCTCAAAATTTAAAAAAATTATTATTATTTTTTGGAAATAATAATAATTAGTTTTAATGATACACAATTATTCATAAAAATAATTTATTGTTATAATTTTATAAATTAGGTAAATTACGTATTTATAAGTTAAACTATTAATTGTTTCCATTTAGTATTTAAACTTTACTTTTTCAAATCATACATAAATTTTAGTTTTTGTTTCGTTTTAGTCCCACTTAAAAATTTTATGAGTGATTTCCATTGGCACCTTTTTTATAGGTAAATTGCATCATTGATCACTCAACTATCTTCTCACTCTTATTTTGGTTACTAAAGTTTATTTTTTTCAATGTAATTACTTAACTTTCAAATCACTCCTAATTTAATCACTCTAACTTTCAAATTTTATTTTTAATCATATAAATAAATAAAAAGATGCCATGTCACAAAAGTTATTAATAAAATAAATTAGAGTGATTAAATAGGAACAATTTGAAAGTTGAGTAGTTAAATTAAAATTTTTTAAACTTTAGTACTGTTAAACCAACTTTTGATTTTGATATAACATGGATTTTTAAATGATTTAAGTTGTTAAAATTTGCATTTCACAATTTTATAAATAATTGTCATAAATGATTTAAGTGTTCTTAAGTAATTTCACAAATTGTAAGTTTGTTTTAAAACTCAAAACACTTATATTTTAGCCAAAACCCCTCCTAGTCTCGAGACTAGATAGTCTCGATACCAAATCTCAGAAGGCTTTTCATCTCGAGACCATTGTCCTAGTAACGAGACCGATGGTTGAGTATCGATACTCATTTAAACAGTATCAATACCAATGGTTCAACGACTATAAATTTAACTGTTAGGATGCTCAGTCTCGATACCAGCATCCCGATATTGATACCAAATGTGCATGTGAGCATTAAATGCTCAAAATTAATGATTCCAACGACTCTAAGCAATCCCAACGACTCCAAACGGCTAAATTGATGTTAGAAGACATAAAAGGGACCAAGACTCAAATGGATAATAACAAGAAAGTCAATTGCAAATCAAACCAACATCAATAGAGTTTTAGAGAAAATATTATCAAATTCTTTGTAACACACTTGTGAGCTATATTGTTAATTTGCTCAAGTGTGATTTTTTGGTGAGTGCTTAATTTGTACAAACATATTTGCCTGTGAGGTTTTCTTCATTTTGCTAAATTTGTAATTACTCTTTGGGAGGGTGTGTATTCAAGTTTTAGGGCATAAACCTTAAAGTGTATGTAAGGTTACACCTTGTCCTTAAGGTTTGCAAATCTATAGGATTGAGAAAACTTAGTGTGGATGCTAAGATAGTGGATGTAGACTTTGGTTTAGAAAGTCGAATCACTCTAAATTCCTTGTGCAAAAATTTAATTTTTGGTAACTTCCACCACAAAGTTTTTTAAGGTCAATTCACCCCTCTTGGTTATTCGGTTGATCGATAAAGCCAATAAGTACCAAAATAAGGGTGAGAAGATAGTTGAGTAATGAATTATATAATTTACCCAAAAAAAACTACCATTATGTTTTCGACTAGGTATTGAAATGAAACAAAAACTCAATGTTAGACACGATTTTGAAAAAATTGAAAGTTTAGATACTAAAACGGGTCAAAATTAACATATTATATACTAAATATATAATTTATCCTATAAATTAATACATGATTGGGGAAAAAGATCAAAAGGAATATAATATCCAGAATTTGTGAATATTAAATTTGTTCATATTTGTCTAATTCTTCGCCATTGCAAATTGGCTGCTGCCTATCGTCAAACTTTGACTTGATAGCATGGAAAAGTTAGTTTGCACGACTGAGATTGCGTTCATTCATGAAACCATTTTTATAAACTGATTTAAATTTATTATGACAACAATGTCAATTCAGATTAATCATAGGTTAAATTAATCGAGTTTCGACCGATTTGATGTGATTCAAGAAGTATATTTTATTAACCTGAAACATCACCTGATTCGTGATTAAAGAAGTTTTATTTGACTCAAAAAATATATCTCATTCGTCCAAAGCTAGATTCGACCTGTATTTAAAGAGGATTCATCTTATTCGGTTTCTAAAGTCGAAATCTGATTGAAGATAAATATAAAAAAAATCTCATTTTTTAGTAAAATATGAAGCTAAATTTAAAGGGTAATTGTATTATTATTTCAAGTCGAGATTTTTTAAAATCTTAGATAACTATTAGTTTGTTTTTTCCACTACAGTTCTAGGGTTTCGTCATGATTAATTTGGATCGATCTGAGTCGCACACTTGATTTTGATAGATGAGTCTCCTAGCATAGATTTCTATATACATTGGTTCGTGAATTAAATATGTAAATTATAATAATTTATAATCTAGATTAACTTATTATTAAATTAAGTACATAAAATTTCAAAAGAAAATTAAAATGTTCAAATAAGTATATTTTTGGGGTTGCCCACCAATTTTAAGGTTTCATGCTGATTAATCTGGATCAATCTGGGTCGCACATATGATTTCGGTGACAGAGTCTCTCAGCGGGAATATTTTGCATAGACAGAGACTCGAACCTGAGACATTACTTACGTGATACCAAGCTGCATCATCTGTGTGAACAATATTTTGGGTCATAATCATTTGAATTAAAAATCATATGTTTCTCAATGCAATCATAATTTTGATCTTTTGATAAGACCAACAGACCAAGTCTCATGTAAGTTGTTGAAATTTAGAAAGTCAATGGGTTTATTTTAATTATATTTTATTTAATATATTTTTTATTTATTTTTATTGATGATTGCAGTACAAGAGAAAGCTTGAAATTTCAATCTATTTATTTTATCTTCTTGAAAGTGATATGATAAGTATCTTAATCCTTTATGGGTATTATGTTAAAGTAAGTAATACATGTAAAATTTTAGTTAATAAATAATAATAATATCTTCGAGGAGGGCGTTGCGCCCCCAATGTCCTGTAATCATTAATCACTGGCTTTACCTGATAGAATTCCTTAAGGACTCCTGCTATCTTGAACGAAACTTCGGAGGAAACCAGCTACTAGACGGTTCGATTAGTCTTTCGCCCCTATACTCAAGTCAAAAGAACGATTTATACGTCAGTATCGCTACGAGCCTCCACCAGAATTTCCTCTGACTTCGCCCCACTCAGGCATGGTTCACAATCTTTCGGGTCCCGGTAGACACGATCTCACTCGAACTCTTCTCAGAAGATCAAGGTCAATCGACTGTGCACCTATAAAGGATCCCGCCAATCAGCTTCATTGGGCCTTATAATAAAACTTCAACTAATCATTTTTATTCAAAAACATATTATTCTTATTAAAATATTTTTTCTTCTTTTTAAGCTTTGTTGTATTTTTATTTTACTTATTTGAAGAGGGTTTAGGGAATCCAGGAGTATAAAAAGAGATAATTATAATATTATACATATTTTTATTTTTTTAAAAGTTAAATTTGATATTATCTCTTTTTTAATTTATTTGTTCAGCAAATATTATTAATATCAAGAACATTACCATAAAATTATATTTTAAATATGACTTATTTGGTTAACAAATAAATTAAAAGAAAAAAAATAAAGATTTATAATAGACGTGAATGTTCTTGATATTAATAATATTTTTATAGTAGACGTGAAAGTTCTTGATATTAATAATATTAAATATGCACTCTTTGTAATTATTTTCTAATTTAGGTAAATTACAGGTCATAACGTCGTTAATTATCTAATGACAAAGTGACTAAAAAGATTCAATCTATGAATTTTAATGAATAAATTGAAAAAATTAAAAGTATGATGAGTAAAATATGATAGTAAAAAAAGTTCAGTTCTCAAACGTGTAGTTTACTCTATAATTTATCATAGATTAGAGTGATTTTTTATATTTTTTTTCTTTTTAAATTTTTCATGTAAATTTGTGTACTCTTATCTTTCTTGTTATTTTAAGATTATTTATTCATCGTTATATGTAATATATATATATATACACACACAATAAGTTAATAGCTAAACTAGGCTACATGTATTTTTTTCATAACCCCTAAACCAAAAGCAATTGTACTTGAACATGAATGGATATGTACATGTTAGAGAGAACTTCTAAAATTTTGTGTAAACTACGCCAATAGTCATTAATGTTCTGGTAAGTGTTTGTTTTCACCAATGATGTTTGAAAAGTCACAAATCGGTTTCTAATGTTATTGTTTGTTATAAAATGGTTACTCAACGTTAACAGTCGTTAGTAGACATAACGAAAATCATAGTTGGACCTTTATCTGTTGAGTTGGATCGTTGATTGCCACAGCTAGACCATTTTGATTGGTTTTTCTTCTTCTTTAACCCCACCTCATCTTCTTCCTCAACCTAATCGAAGTATATGTTATAAAAAGTGATAAATTTTAGGGTAAATTATGTGTTTAGTACTTAAATTATCAGTTTTTATCCGTTTTAGTACTTAAACTTTCAATTTTTTTTAAAAAACATACCTAAAGTTTAATTTTTGTTTCATTTAGTACCCGTTCAAAATTTAACATTAAGTTTTGAAATTTTTTTGAAAGTTTAGGTACTAAAAGACCAAAACTGATAGTTTAGGTACTAAACACATAAATTTTAACGGCGGATACTAAAATGAACACAAAACTAAATGTTAGGATGATTTGAAAAAAATAAAAAGTTAAGGTAGTAAAACGGATCAAATTGATAGTATAGGTACTAATGCGTAATTAACCTATATTTTAACAAGTTTAAAGACTATTTTATTGATGCAAACAAAGGGCCACAACATGTGTAGAGATTCATCCTTTTGATTTGGACGGTAATCACAATTAGTGATAGAACAATAATTGATTGGTGTTAGAGTTAGAAGAGCAATTAATGAAGAAGATGATTCCAGATTCTTCTCTCGATCAAGAACAAAAGAATTTATAGTGACCTTTAGTAATGGTTAGGTATAAGATTATTATGACTATTTGTAGATCTGCAAGATAGATAGACACGATTGATATGTTCAATTATCAATTATTTTTAATTCTACCGATCAATAACCGGAAATATAAACGTCAGTCGTTTAATATGGCCCATGATCTGTTTACTTTCGGCGAAGCCCGTCTTGCAATGCACGGTGAAGCCCTCGCAGTTGTAGCTGCCAAACCCACCGTGTTCGAGCAGATGGGCGGCAGCGGCGAGGACTTCGTGTGGTGGCCATTTTGAATTTGTGTTTGAAATAGGAGACGCCATACTCATAGACCTTAAGCTTTTTGCCAGCAAGGAAGCAATAGATGCAGATTTTGGCTATTTCGCCATTGATGACCCCCTTGTTTATGCATTCCTGGCATGTTTACGGTTGAATCATCTTTGTCTTTCCGGCAAGATGAATCACCATATTGTCACCCACATAGATCCCTGAGGACTCAATTGAAAACACCTAAATTATATAGGACACAATTCGATACAAATATTTATTCTTATTTTTAAACAAGATAGGAAGATATGAAATATGTGCAAAGAGAGTGATATTATAATGATAATTATTAAATATATAGAAGAACATTATAATAATTATTCGTAAATATATTTTATATCAAAAGTAAGAGAATTTTAAAAAAAATCCGACACTATAAAATCAGATGAGACAAAACTCATCTAGTTCATTATTTTGACCATTCTTATCTATATTTTAATTTAAATCTATTTATTCAATCTTTTAAAATATATTACTCATTAAGTAATTTTAAATAGTACAAAATATATTATATGTAGTGCAACATATATAGAAAGAGATAGGATCCATCCTACTGTATAATTTGTAAGTTTTATATTTTTTTTCTAAGATTATTAGATAAGTAAAATAAACGAATGAAATTAACATAAGAAATGAGGTTGAAGGAAAAAATACATAATTTAACAATTTATATTTTTATCCAATTATATATATATATATAGATATATATATATTATATATTATATATATATATATATATATAATATATATCTATATATATATATATATATGAATAAAAAAAAGGCTTAATGATCACTTTTGTCCAAATAGTAGACCATTTTATTTTTTGTCTATATTATATTTTCGTATCAATTAGTCCTTAAAGTTGCACAATTGCATCATTCGATGTCCTACCTCTAACTTAAAACTTTAAATTAGAGTTTAAGGTTTAGAGGTTATGGTTTAGGGTTAGGGTTTAGGGTTTTAAAAGTAGGATAGGATATAAATGATACAAGTGGACAAATTTAAGGATAAATTAATGTGAAAATATAATAGAGACGAAAGTGATAAATTAAATCTAATATAATAATAAAAGTTATTTTTTATCATAAAAAAAATTTTGAGGAGGAGGAGAAGCAAACTATGGTGGTCATAGAGGCCTCCCTTCTTTTGCAGTAGATGTGATCGCCTGCTGAAGCTCCAATCACTTTTTTCCATTACAAAATGGAATTTACCAAGAAATTAAGTTGTGGAAAGAATATTCGATAAATATTAGCCTCCGTTTATTTTGAAATTCTAATTTGGTCCCCCAAATGGTTTTTTTTGCAAGGAAATTACATCCACTTTTGCAATTTTCATTATTATCTTCTTCAATCTGCCGTCGGTCTTCTATCGTTGGATGTTTTTATTACTCTGTAGATGTTATAATATTTTTAAAGTAAAAGACACCCGAGGTCCCTAAACTTTCTAAAAAAAATCAATATGATCTCCATCCTATTTTTTGGATCAATGTGAACTTTCAACTCGAAAAAAAAAAAACTTATTGTGGCCATTTTACCAATATTTTCTGTCATTGACTAATGATTCTTTTAATTCATGTTGTTAAAATTGGTAAATTACACCATTCATCACTAACTATTTCTTCTCTTTATTTTGGACATTAAATTCTAAAAGTTTCAATTTTGGAAACTTTAGAGACTTCAAGGACTAAGATTGTAGTTAACCCATGTTATTTTACTGGCAAACTTCACAAATGGTCACTTTTATTTCAGGGATAAACTACTATTCATGGATCTTTTGTAAACCTAAAATAGATCAAGGATAAAACATCAATTTACCCCTTTGTTGTTGGATCCATCATCATCACCTCCCTGACGACGTCTATGTCGTTTTTCTGTTGTTGTTGCGATGCCGATTGATAACATTTACATCCTATAGACGCAATTGTTCAAACACGATACATCTTCAACTACCAAAACCACTCAATGAATTCAGTACCATTTGGATTCTTAGAATAACTCTTAAAAAAATACTTTCGAATTTTTTTTGATTTTCGTTAATGTTATGAATGGGATCTTCGATCAAACTGAATAAATCTATAATTTTATCTTCTACAACATTTAGTGAGAACCAAAATCTTTATTTTTCTGTTTGTAATGGACTAATAAAAAATAGAATTATGTTAATAAATTTATTGAATTTTCACGGAAATTATCTAAGTCAAGAACCCCATCGTCGTGTTTCTTCAAAGCGATGGAGATGTAAGGGTAGGTCAAAATAGTACTCAAACGGTACCAAATCAGCAATAAACACGTCATGTCAGTTTTTCGTTACCCACGGTAACGGCTGTTAACGTTGAGTGATCAATTTGTGACATCAATGATGAAAACAAAAATTTACTCAAACATCAGTGACCATTTACGTAGTTTATCCAAATATTTATTAACCATTTGGGATAGAAAACATCCAATCATTATCAGAGTTAACCAATTAGTGCTCTCTACTCCGGATAACGCGTAGATCTCCCAAGTGGAACTTGTTTCCACGCATATATTTAGAAAAAAAAAAGATTTAATACCAAAAATAATTAATATATAATTTATTTAATCATTATTGTTGTAAATTTTATTAACTGAACTAAACTTTAATTAATCATATTTTCATAATTTATTTGAATCTCATATTTAAAATGTTTTCTTGTTGTAATATTTTGTTTAATATTAAACATGGATAATTTTTTAGAAAATAAACAAATTAGCAAAAGAATATATATATATATATATATATATAATATATATATATATATATATATATGAATTAGGATCAATTTATGTATAATATAATCTTTAAAATCGTTTGAGAAGTGAAAATAAGTAATTGAGATTATTTTCTTAATTTTTTAATATATGATATATAAAAATAGGTATAAAATTAAAATTTAATTAAAAAAATTCGTAGTGTGAATAGTTAAGATAGTCGATATAGACTTAGCCTAGAAGTAGACTATAATATATTTAAATCCTTTTATATTTTCAAGTTTCCATTAAAATTTTGGGTAAATTATAAATTTGTTAACTGAAATTTATTCTTTATTCTATTTCACTCACTATACTTTAAATCTTTTCAATTTCTTCATTAAACTTAATATATTGAGTTTTTTTGTCACTCGGTCGCTAAATAGTTAAAGACGTTTAAATGGATTGTTATATAGATGCAAAACGACGTCGTTTTAGTAAAAAATTATTTTTTTTAAACGACATCATTTTCATTGACTATTTAACGGTAAAATGATCAAAATAGGAGAGAGACAGAAAAAACCTCAATGTATTAAGTTTAGTGAGAAAATTGAAAACTTTTGATGAAATTTGTAATTTACCCTAAACTTTTTAATAGTCAATTAATCAAAACTGAAGTCATACCATGGGTCAACCACACACAACAATTCAACAACAACAAAACCCTATTCTCATGTGTAATGGGGTAAGGGGAGGTAGGGTAGTAGGCTACCCCCAACGCCAGGTTGTTCCGTGGAGACCGGAAGACCTCCGGCAGTCACAAAATTAAAGATAAAGATAAAATGCAATGCATGTATAAATAAATAAATAAATAAATACATAGTTGAACAGTCTTCATATGCCATCTTATATGCACGACTGTAATGAGAAGTAATCATTGTAAATAAATCACTGCATTAAAATCTCTGCATATAGACAGAAACGTAAGACCCGACTAAATTTAAAAAGAGGGAACCTGAAGAGAATGATACATAATAGTCAACGGTAGCAAGCTACGAGAAGGAATAAAGTCTAATGGGTTAAAAACCTAAATTAAGGCAACACTACTCAGTTACTCTAGTTCTAAGCCTTCATAAATTATAATGACAGAAAACATATATAAAGTATAAGTCATGGAAAATATTACAAAGGCATTAAAAAGAGGACAGAGATGTTACACCCTATGTCTGTGACCTGCACTACTCAGCTACCCTGGTCTTCAGTCTCCACACTTTCCTATCAGAGGTCATGTACTCAGTAATGGCTAAATCCTTCAAATCATCTCTCAAATAGTATTCCCACCTTCGCCTTGGTCTTCCTCTCCTTCTGGCACCGTCGACAGTAATCGACTCTACCCTTCTGACCGCATCCGTCAGTTGTCGCCTAAAGATATGCCCAAACCACCGTAGTCTTTCCTCCCTCAATTTTTCGGATACAGGCACCACCCCCAATGACATCCTAATTGCAGAGTTTAGTGTCATGTCCCACAGAGTCCTACCACATACCCATCGAAGCATTCTCATTTCTGCGGCCTCCATCCTTCTTACGTGATCCTTCTTATGAGATAAACTATGATAAGTTAAGTACAATTTACGAACCATATTCCCTTTAGTTAAGATGTTCTTAAGGTCATTTCAAATTAAAAAAAATAAAATATTAAGACTAAAATAATATATATATATATATACTTTAAAATATAATATATTTTTATTTGTTGAAATACACTAATTTTTTATTATTACACATTTTAATCAAACAATTGAAAATCATTTAATAAAAGTTAAAAAATTTAAACAAATGCCAAATAATGCAATTATTTATTCATAGATCATTAATATTTAAATTATAAAATTTAAATAAATCAATAAATAGATTAAACTCAAATTGTTTGACGGACGCATTATTATTTAGCAGAATGCACGAACCGAACGCCTTCAATAATAAATAAATTGTTGTTTTTTCTCAGGTCTTGAAATTTGATACCCAAGAAAAAGAATGTCAAGAGTGTGTTCAATATCAATGGTTAAGAGTTATCTTTAAACAAATATTGCCTTGTAGGGGTGAGCGTTTGATCAAGTCGAGTAAAAAAAATTCGAGCTATTCGAGTTGACTAATTCTATTTTATAATTCGAAGTTGACTTAAAATTTTGGGTCGAGTCGAATTTTTGAATTTGTGTTTAAATTTAATTATAATATATTAATATTATGATTTGATTTTAATTTAAATGATTTTCTTATGATCATATACAATACACATATATGATAATCAATTCATGAGTAAATTTTGATAAAAAATACAGTATACTATTTATTTCATACGTGATGCATATATATTGAATTGAGGGATTTCGACTCAATCTTAAAAATCTATCTACTAATTACTAAAATTTTTTATTTATTCGAACTGTATTTTACAATTCGATTTAAACTTAAAATTTTTTCAAATCGAATTAAGTTTATAAAATGACAACTCTAGGTCATTTCAAATCAACTTTTTTAAAATCAAAACTAGTCGAAAAAAATCAAATTTTCGACTCATCGAGTTTTATTCATCCTTATACTTACCTAAACTTAATGAAAAAAATAATTTAGAGAAGAAAATAAAAAACATATATTAAAAATAGGAAATTACCAAAAAAATGAACAACAGCATAATTTTTCATTTTTTTCTCCAACAATTATTGATTTAATCCATCGTCTCAATAACAAAAGAAAAATTACCCAGAAAAATCAACGGCCAAAATGTTGAGCAAACCATGAAAAGTAACACCATTGTCGCCGTCACCACCGCCGAATCTAATCATGGCCTTAATATCTTCATCGGAAGCCGAAAACCCAGCCCACTTCATATAGCTCTTCAAATCCTCGTGGCTCAATCTCCCATCTCCATCTTTATCCATCACCTTAAACACATCTTCCATCACACCATAACCCGATGAACCCTTCTTCTTATGCCCTCCCAAAACGCGTTCGAACTCCTCGTACTCCACCAACCATCCTTGTTCAGATCCGCCAACGAAATCATCGTCCCGATCATTTCGTCGTCTTCCTCGTTGAAACCGTTGGAAATCCGGCGTAAAATCTCCTCAGATCGTCTCTGCTGATCTTTCCGTCTCGGTCGGCGTCGAGGAATTCGAATGCCGATCTGAAATCTGTCTCCGGAACTCCGTTCTTCGGCCGATTTAAGTTTCTCTCCGACGGGCACATTTTTTTTTGGTAAATCTCTTTTCCTATGGCTTAGGTTGCAGCGTTGATTTTTGAAGTCTTCTTTTATAGAGATACGCACGTGGGACCACGTTAAATTGGAGTCTCAAAAGCACGGCTTTGAGAGGTGCCACGTGGATTTTTTCTATTTGATCGTTACGTATGGAGTGACGTTTTTGTTCAATCTCTGGTACCTGAGTTTTTTTATTTTTTCTAATGTATTTTTTTTCTAAATACACCATATCCAACATATATTCTAAAAATTATATTATAATGTTAAAATTTAAGACTAATTTTGAATATGATCTTAACTCATTAAGTGATATCAATGGTAGAAAGGAAAGTTATTTTCTTTATAAATTTCAGGTTTGAATAGTTGTCTGTGTAGGGTGCATGCATATTGTTGTTAGCCAATGGTGGAACTTGGTGATAGATTCTGGGGCCAAATTAAATTTTTAAAAAGTTTAGAGATTTAAATTAAAAATTTTCAAGGGTTCAGTTCACCATTTTTTCCAAAAAATGGGGCTTATCTAAATTTTTTGAAAATCTGAGAGACTTAATGAGAATTATTAAAAATTATGAGAGAAATTTAATTAAAAATACTCAAAAGATTTAAAGCTTAATTTAAATTTTTAAAATTTTTTGGGATCAAATTAATTTTTTTTAAATATTAAGGATCAAAATTATAATTTTTTAAATTTTAGTGGGGCCATGTCTCCCACATATGCTATCGAGAATCACCCCCAAACCATTTAAAAATGACCTATATTTAGGGACTTTTGATGGAATTAACCCTTTTTTATTTTTTAAGTGTTAGATTGTAGTTTTACTCGGTTTGAATGGTAGGTTGTCGACTTGTCGCCATAGCTCACGTGAGGATTGTCGTGTAATAAAATCGGGGAATGAGACTCTTCCTCGGCCTTTTACTGTAGAGATTTCCAGGCGTCTCTTCAAATTGCAAATGGGTCGAACAAGATTCTTCATTATTTTTAAATAAAATTTAGGGTAACGTAATCAAATGATTATTCGACTATAGAATATTATTTTATTAATTTATATAACTATTAAAAGTTATAAAATGATAATTCAACTATAAACATTGTTTTGTTGAGTCATCTGACTATTAAAAGTTATAAAATGGTCGGTTAACTATTCATATATTTCAAACTCGTCATTTTTCATTGAAAATTTGATGTCCATCTAGAATGAACGTTAACATGTCGATTAAAATATAATAAAAATATATTTTAGTTATATCTATTGACACCGGTGTCGCTTTTAGTTTTGAAGCTGTTTGTTGCTCAGCCTGCTCATGGTGGGCTCTCCCCTTTACCATACAAGGGCTCTCCCCTTTACCATACAGTCAAGCAAATAGGTCCGTAAACAAACCAAACGTTCAGTGAATCGTTCGGCGGAAAGTTCGTTTATGTTCGTTTTATTTATTAAATAAACGAACACGAACAAGATTTTGTGTTCATTTAATTCAATAAATGAACATGAACGGAGGTTCGTTAATTCATTTACGTTCGTGAATGTTCGGTAATATGTTTGTCATTTATGTTTCGTTATGTGCGTTCATTTATGTTTTCTCCAATCTCTCTAGACCCATTTAAAATATTAAAACTCAATAAATTTTAATCTGATACCCAAAAATATTTTAAAAATTCAATTAATTTTAAATATAAATAAAAAAGCTCAAAACAATTAAATAAAATATAATCTTAAAATTCAGTTATGTTCATTTATTGTGTTCGTCGTTTGTTTGTGTTAGTTAATGTTCGTTTACATCCTTTCATTTATGTTCGTTCATTTGTGTTCGTTTATCATTTAAATGAACGAACACGAACAAGCTACATTCCTTGACAAAGAAACATGAACAAGAAATTTTTTGTTCGTGTTCGTTCTTTTATTTGGTTAAAGTTAAACGAACTGACAAGAATATACCTTTGTTCGTGTTCGTTTACATGCCTACAAGCAAAATTAGCAAAACAATGGAAGTCGGAAACAACGACGTTGACCGAGTCGTCGACTCTAAAGATTTTTAAGAGAGCAAAGTCTTCGATAAACTCGTCGATCATGTCGAAGATCGTCAGCTTGACTCTTCATTTTCCTTATATAATTGTGTCAACCGTATGCATCCAACATATATTCGATACGAGTTAAACTTTAATTATACTCGTATCGAACATACATACGTGAAAGTACACTCTAGGTCTCAATATAACAATTTCTGTGTGGAATTTCATAGGTCAGCCGCCATGGTGGTGTCCACATTGACAACACTGTCGATATTGTGGAACCTCCACAGCCAATAATGTACATACAACCTTAGCCCTTATTTATATAATGTTTGTCCTTTTAAAAGATTCACAGTCAAATTGACTCAAATTTCCACTCACATTAATGAGCTTTTAAATTATGGTTTAATTATGCCGCCAGTCCCTGTACTCTTCAAAAGAAGCATTTGTTCATTAAACAGTGGAATTATAATAAACGATGCAAGACGAATGATGTCTTCACTCTCTCTATTACTACAATATCGACTTTTTGTTTTTTCTTTCAGTGTTATGTACATCTTCACTTGGTGGTCCTAACATGAACCTAATCACACAGCACCATTAACAATAATCTCAACAACTAAACCTGGGCAAATAAAAACTCACATGGTGCCGACATATGCCTCCTTTCTTCGTCCGGCCCGAGTTTCGCCTTGCCAAGTCCCCGTAAAAGTCGAAGCCGACGACTGAACAACAATGGGTGTAAACGTTGGCAAAAGATCTGTCCCTTGCCCGTGCTTTTACAGCTTTTGCTTGAAGGAAAAGAATTGAACTGGTAACAAAGTACGTTCAATTCATGAATCCTTTGAGAGCCATCCCGGCCGAATTACGAGTTGCTGAAATTGGATCGTGTACTGTCTTTGAAGATCTTTAAGCTTTTCCAGTAGTTCCTGGAACGTTGGCCGGCATTGTGGATCGCTGCTTTGGAAAAGTTGTTCCATGTATCAGTAAACAACTAAAGATGATCGAGCAATTTAGCTAAAGATATTGCAAATCCGAAGTTGCCAAGTCCGAGTCATAATGGCATGCTCGATAACACCATATGACACTCGGTCTATCATTTCGAACTCGGAAACTACAGCTAAACTTTAAGAGTCGGATCCAGAAAAAAAAGAAGGAATTAAACATTACAAGGAGAACAGCACCTTTGCCAGCAACTTCGATTATGGACGACCACCGTTGATCAACTCCTTGGAATTTCTAGCCGTTGATTCATGAACCCCACAGCTCCGATCACCTGCAAATATACTAAAACTAACTTCCGTTCATATACGCGAGAATCACAAGACGAATGAGTTAAATCTTATTTTACGAAAACTATACCTGCATTGAGTTGAGATTTTCCCAGGGTATCTTCTCGGTAGCAAGCTCCCATAAAATGCAGTGAGAGAAAGGTGAATGATAGGAAGGGGGGTACGATTTAGGGGAAGGACATACTTCTCGTCTGAGGGCTCATTTCGAAGAACTTCCGGTGCCATCCATTGAGGCTACAAAAAGAATATGTATTTATAAGTCAACCAACATCCTCACGATAATTGTTGATGAAGCTAATGAAGTTTTCGATAAATACCGTTCCTTTCCCGGTTTTTGTGGTGAGATAAGTTTCATGCTTGAGACGCGACAAACCGAAATCACCAACCTGTTTACCAAAAGTACAAAAGTTATCCTTGAAACCCTGAAGCAAACTAAAACCGGATTTGCATTAAAAATAAATAAAGATGAACATATCTAGAGGCATACCTTCACGGTCCAATTCTTATCGACTAGGAGATTCGACGACTTCAAATCACGATGAATGATAGGTGGATTGCAATGATGAAGATAAGTCATGCCCCGGGCCTGTAAAGTTCAAATAATAAGATGAATTGACACAGGGAAGGGCCACTCCAGTAATGCAGCATGCACGGATGAAACAAAAACAGATGCAGACATGGCGACCGGAGAATTATCATGAAATTGAAAAAACAAAAACGTTCAAGTCTACTTGATACTCACAATATCCAAAGCCATATGAACACGCCGTCTCCATTCTAATTTGGTAGTATTTCTCTGTAGTAAGCGAAACAAACTTCCACTGCATAAGAAACATGAATATAAGCATTCTCCAAGCCTAGAAATAACTAAACATGAATTATTATAAGGGAAAAACGTTCCGTAAAGCGATAGATATGCAACGTGAAATTTACGATAAAAAGAGTTTAAGCATAAAAGAAAATTCAGAAAGGAAGAAGAGATCGAACCGTGGAAGGAACTCCGTGACAATACAGAGATGTTGAGGTGAAGTCACGGCTCCCATGAACAACAGAACATTTGGATGCCTAAGTCTTTTCATCAGAGATACCTTCAAAGCAAAAGCAAAGCTATGAGCAGCACCATTCGGAAGTGGAGAATAGGGAGTGCAATTGGGGGCCAAAGCCGTTTAGATTGTTTAATTATATGTTGGAGGAGGAAGGGTTTAGTGAACTGTTGACAAAAGAACTGTTCAATCGGGGTACACAGGAAAACTCGAGACCCATTTCCAAAACTCTTAACCGGGTGAAGGATGTCGCAATAAATTGGGCTGGTAAGGGTTTTCTCCAATTACCAAGCAGAATCAGAACCTTGGAGACTGAGATACAGGATATGGAAATAAAATTGCAACAAGGGTCTTCTTTGGTGTCAATGAATTCTATTGTTGAAGCAAAGAGAGAATTATGGGAGTTACAAAAAAAGGAAGAATCAATTTGGATGCAAAAGTCTAGATTGAAATGGAGATTGGAGGGGGATAAGAACACAAGGTTTTTCCATCAGAGTGCAGCAATTAGAGGGAGGATAAACTACATAAAAGCTATCAAAGTTGATGGTGAAGTTGTGAAGACCCAGGTCAGTAAAAGCTTCAGTGGTGGAGTTTTTCAAGGGGTTGTATCAAAACAAACACCCTGGAGGCAGAGGAATTAAATCTGGATTTTCAAGTTGTCCGAAGGTCAGCGTTTAGCTTTGGAGAAGCCTTTTTCTGAAGAGGAAGTTTGGGAAGCTATTGCCCATTCAGATATCAACAAGCCGGGTCCGGATGGTCTGACTTAGGATTTTTTAAGAAGTTCTGGCCTAATTTGAAGGATGATATGATGAGGTTTTTTAGGGATTTCTACGTGGGAAAGGTTTGGGAGCCGGAGGTTAACTTCTCCTTCATTTCTCTTATTCCAAGAAGGCAAATCCGGAGGGATTGGAAGAGTTTAGGCCAATTAGCCTAGGGAGGTCTTTATAAAGTCATCTATAAGGTCTTAGCTAGAAGATTGAGTTTGTATCTCAACGATATTATAAGTCAGTCCCAATTTGCTTTTATTCCGGGGAGGAATATCTTTTGCTCTTTCATTGCAAATGAGAGTATTGATTTTTGGAGGAAGAGAGGGCTGAAGGGAGTAGTTTTCAAGGTGGATTTTATGAGAGCTTATGATTCGGTAGATTGGAAAATTTTAATTCAGATTATGAGCAAAATGGGGTTTGGTGAAAAGTGCGGTCGTGGATGTTCCAGTGCATGTCAACTGCTGAGATTTCGATCTTGTTAAATGGATCTCCAACGGAGAAATTTCATATTGCCAGAGGGTTAAGACAGGGCTGTTCACTTTCACCTATGCTTTTCAATTTGGCTACGGAATTGTTGCATTTACTGTTATCTAAAGCAGTAGATATGGGATTGTTTTCGGGGTTCGAGTTAGGACTGCAGGACCGAGCATTCAAGTTGTCACATCTTCAATTTGCGGATGATCTTATAATTTTCAGCAAAGGTTCCATTCGTGAGTTGAGGAATATTAGAAGAGTGTTACTGATTTATGAACTTCTGGTGGGGCTGAAGTTAAATCTAGGTAAGAGCAGGATTTTTGGAATCAATGTGAAGAAGGGGAGCTAACTAATTGGGCTGAAGTTATTGGCTGCTCGGTTGGATATCTTCCATCTGAATATTTAGGTCTGCCTCTGGGTTACAAGAGGAATTCGGCTGCTATGTGGGATCCGATAGTGGCGAGATTTAATGCTAAATTGACTGGTTGGATAGCTAATTCTCTATCGGTAGCGGGAAGAGTGGTTTTGGTCAAATCGGTGCTATGCTCTCTTCCGGTCTATTTATGTCTATGTTCAGAATCCCAGCTTCGGTGATACTCAAACTTAACTCTATCATGGCTTCATTTCTGTGGGGGGATTCGATTGATAAGAAGAAAATCCATTGGGTCAATTGGAAGTCGATCTCTAAACCAAGATATATGGGAGGTCTAGGGGTCCCTAATCTAGCACTTTTGAACCGAGCTTTATTAGGAAAATGGGTTTGGAAGTTTTCTTCTGAAAAGAATCTTGGTGAAGAAAGTGATTTGTGCCGCCTACAATTTGGATCCCAAATCTATTATTTTGGACAATTCGGTGCCAGCTCGTGCATCGTGGATTTGGAAAGGTGTGGTGAAAAACTTCTTCAATAGTGATGATTTTGGAGAATGTCTTAAAAGGAATATGCGTTTGAAGGCGGGGAAAGGGGAAGATGTGCAGTTTGGAATGATGTATGGTTGGGTGATGTTCCCCTCAAATCGTTGTTTCCTAGACTTTATGTTCTCTCAATTAATAAATCGGGTAAAGTGAAAGAGTTAGGAACAGAATGCTTCGGGTTGGGTGTGGACATCCAAATGAGAAGGAATTGGCTGATTGGGAAGTAGAACAGTGGATGCAATTGATTTCTATGTTGAATAATACCTCTCCTTTTCCCATTGCAGATGATTGTTGGATTTGGTTAGGGAATGGTGAAGGAAATTTTACAGCTAAATCTTGTATAAAAGCTTTTTATGTACAACGTGATTCTGAGCAAATCAAGTGAATTGGATAAGATTATTTGGTCTGGTTTAGCTCCTCCAAGGGTGGAATTGTTTGTCTGGCAACTAGTACAACATAGAGTACCGGTTAAAGAGGAGTTAGTAAGAGAGGTGTTGCAGAGATTGTTGACCAACGTTGTGTTCTGTGTGGTAGGGAGGTGGAATCAGTTTCTCATCTGTTTCTGCATTGTAGGTTGTGTGGGGTCTGTGGTCCTCCTTCTTGAAAATGTGGGATGTGTCATTGGTGACTCCAAAGCGTACAATGGAATTTCTAATTTGTGGGATGATTTAATGACTAACTCTTTGATTTGGAGATTCATTCCTAGGGCAGTGATGTGGTCAGTATGGAAATGTAGAAATGAGATTATCTTTCAGAAAGGCAAGCTGGATTTGGTCAGATTATCTTTCATTGTTAGATTTAGAGTGGCTTCCTGGTTTAGTGCTCATTTCAAGGATGTGGGTATTCCTCTAGATTCTCTAGTAGGTGACTTGAAAATTGCTGACTCGATTGGTAGATCAAGAAAGGTTTGCTCTCAACCTGCTTGCTGGGTTCCTCCACCGGAGGGGTTTCTAAAGTTAAATGTTGATGGAGCGATGGTTTCGGGTTGGGAAAAAGGAGGTATTGGTGGTCTGTTTCGAGATAGCAGAGGTCTATTGCTTCAGTGGTTTCTGAAGCAGTAGGGGGTGGTCCTCCTATTTTGGCTGAGCTGTTGGCTATCAAAAGAGGGATTTGTCTTATGGAGGAGTTGGATTTTGTCGCAAATCAAAGAGTTATCTTGGAATCAGACTCTTCTAACGCTCTGAAGTGGATTCAGAATCCGGGTCTAACCCCTCATTTGCATCTATCCTTGGTGAAGGACATAATTTCACTTTTGATTGGAAAGGATATTATTTTTAGGCATACTTCAAGGGCGGCAAACTGGGAAGCTGATAAACTTGCTAAAGATGGGATAGGGTGATTTTGGTTATAGTTGTGTTGTTTAACAGGAATTGTTCCTCCCTGTTTTGTTGGATGTTTGTGTTAAGTTTTATGTTCTTCCGTTGGAAGTGTAGGAGTTTGTTCAAGCTTGTAATCTGGTTATTATGAATAAAAGTTTTCTTGGCTCTCTTTTCCTCCTTCGTTGTTCCTTCATGTTACTCTCATAACATGGAGGGATTGAAGGAGGATTTTAATGGGGCCTTTCTATCAAAAAAAAAAAAATAGCAATGCAACATACGATTAAATACGTAAACGAGAGAAAAGTAATTTACAAATAAAGCACACCTCCTGTCTAAAGGAAAGTATCACATCATCTGAATATTCCTGCTTTGAGAACACCTTGACGGCAACATCCTGCAACAACATGAATACGGTTTATTCACACGAACTCCCGACCATTTGTCATTTGATGCGAATAAATAACTAAAGTGTACAACGACTAATGCATCGAAAAGCACAACTTCCATGAACGGGAATTAGCCACAAGTGTGAATATCGGCTGATGGGAATTCAAGTCACCATCTTTCTGTTTTACGCAAACTCTATTTACGCATTAGATGCAAAAAAGGTCAAATCATGGTACATAATATCCCAAGACTTAAATATACGTTCATCTATAATGTGATTGTAAATTCTCTCAAAAGTGAAAGCATTGAAAGGAGAACATACCGATCCATACCACAGACCATGATACACAGTTCCACATGAACCTGCGACAAAAACAGAGAAGTAATCACAAAAGAACAAATACAAAGTAATCTCCGGCCATTGACATGATCGTCTAGCGGACATTCGGCTTCTCATTCATGTGTTTTGATGTACACATCCAAAAAGGACAAAGAGAGTAGAATCAGTGTTAAAGTTTTAAGCATAAAGTAATGGTTCTAGTTATTAACAAGTTGACAATTCCTTCATGTCTCGTTGAACTCAAAAGAAATTACCTTGCCCGATTTGCTCCCCAATTGTCAAGTCTTCCCACAAGATTTCGTAATCTAACAGTCACTGTCTATATCAACTCTATTAACAGCACTACTTCCGATACTACCGCAGCTGCTGGCACTGCTTGTGCTGTTAACATTAACAGATGACCAGGAACCCGATGCCTCATTATTGCCGGGTCTATTGCTCTCGTTAGTATGGCCTTCAGTTTTTGTACCAGAATATGGGTTCTTTGGTTGAAACGTTTCATTCTCTTGATCGTCACCCAACCAAGGCCACACGAAACGTGCAGTTCTAGCCTCTGATCCTTCTGGATCATTCCCTTTCCAAGGCCATGATATCCCTTTCTTACCAATTATGGTCATAATCTTTTGGATTGCGGGTTTTCCTTCACTCTCGTCACCGGAATCTCTAGAGGTTTTCACCGGGGACTTCTCGTCAAAAGGCAAAAATACACCAAATGCAGAAGGGTGTACATCTCCCCTAGGTGTGCTGGCTCCACTGGAAGTTGCATCTTCTTTATGATCAGAAAGAACCGCATCGGACAAACCGTGATTGGAATAATGACTATCTCCTCTTCCCCCTTCATGATCAGAACAATTCTCTCCCGTCCTAATTTTCGACTTCACTTTGTTGCTCACCTTGGACGCCTGCATTCATGATCCTCAACAATCAAACAAAATGCCAAACTACAATAAAAGTAAATAAACAAACATAAATCCAAACACAACACATACAAAACTTAAGGAATTAATACCAAATTCGTAATTTTTGACGCGATTGCAGTTTGCAAAGGCTGCTGAGGATCAAGACCAAGCTTAGCCGAGACCGCATTTTTACCCCGGCTAAACGCAGACTCGCCTTCGACTTGTCTTTCAGCTGCTAATCCAGCTTTCATGTCTTGAAAAGGCCGAGAATCGGTGGAAACACAAATGACTCCGACCAACGAACCGTCGTCATCGTAAAACGGAGTATCAGTCGCAACAGCCGGAAACCGATCCCCGATTTTATTCCTAACCGGAAATTGTCCGCTCCAACTCTCACCCATTAAAACCCGATGAACTATATCCTGAGCTGCAGAAAAGTCCCTAGGATCAACAAGAAGCTCAATGACAGCTTGCCCTAAAGCTTCTGCAGCTGAATAACCATATAGTTTCTCAGCAGCCCGATTCCTGCAAAACATACACAAAATTTAAAAAAAAAAACCAAATTCAAAAAAAAATGATAATGCTTGAAGATTGAGCCAGATTCTGAATTAAGTAATTTTAGGGACAAACAAGAATTTGGAACTGAATAATTCAAGAACAGAAAACCCCTTTTTTGTTCACTTACCAATAAATTATACGGGCACTAAGATCAAATATATGAACAGATTGACCCATAGACTGTAATATATTTAAATACTGGTTGTTAGTGAAATTAACTGCGGCCGGTCCGGTTTTTCCTCCTCCTCCGTTGCCGGCGCCAGTGCCGCCGTTGCTTCCATTAAAGGTTTCATTTCCACTGCTCTCTCTTTGCAACGGCGAAGAATGTCGAATCGGACCCGAAGTTTTCTTCCAATAAGCCGCCGCCGCCGCCGAGTTCCCGAGTAATCGGCGGCGCTGAGGGGAAGTAGAGTGGGATCTTTGACGAGTTGAGTTGGGCTTTGACTCACCACCAGATTGTTTCAACCTGCACATTTCTTGCTTGAGATTCGCATGTCCCACTTCTAGTTCTTGAATCTTCCTCAAAAGCTCCTCCGCTGGCGGCGGTTCCATTTCTTTTTTCTTTCGTTTTCCCTCGAACCAATCAAATTCGAAGCATTGGGTTTCAAAGCTTTAATAAGATAATGAACATTTTCACAATTCTCTCTCCCTCGAAGCTTTCGTCGATACTCAAAGGCAACAGCTTTTATTTTTCTTCCTTTTTCCAAAGAAAGGTATAATTGTGAATTTCATCCTCTAGTTTATGAAACTAATGTGATTAGTATCTTTTTTTTTAATTTATCAAACTTTGATTCTTGTTATTTTATAAAAACTGAGAATTAATCAAGTTTTTTAAAATTGTTAAATTTTTTGTGACATGTAAATATTATCACTTTGAAAATTATTAACTCCTCAAGTCAAATTTACTACGAATTAATTCCTGAATTCAAGTAAAGCGCGATGAACGAATTAGTAACGGATTCATTTCTCAACTTTCATAAAATGTAAGGATGAAATTCAGAATTATACTAAATATAAAACTTTATGTTTAGATATATTATTTAATACACAAATTGACAAGGAGTGTTTAATTCTCGCACGCTACCGGTGCACGTGGTGCGTATTAGCCTATCAAAGCTATGATTCTTTACCTTGCGCTCCATCATTGTCGCGCGTTTATCCACGCGCATTGCGTACACTCCTTTTAGAACTACTTTGGCCTTTTCCTTTGGTCCAAGCTTTTTTTTCAATATATAATTGTTTAGAAAATTTGTGTTGTTTTTAGTTTGGATAAACTACTTTTTAAGTCACTCATTTTCAGCATATTTCTATTTAGTCATCCAGTTATAAAAGTTTTTAGTTTCATCACTAAACTTTTGAATTATAACTATTAATTCTTTAATGTTGTTTAAAAATTGTACAAAATACCCTAAAATGGGTCAATTATGCAAAAATCTACAAAATTTTCTTACTCCAAAGTCTCAAACCCATGTTTCAGAACTCCTTTTAGTTCATATTCATATATCTCTAAGTATTTTCTTCCAAATATAAATGGCAGAAGAAATTATATCGTATTTTCACATTAATTTAACATTTGAAGTTACTCAATTGCATCATTCTATATCATATCCCTAACTTAAAACTCTAAATTATAAACCCTAAATCTTAAACTATGATCTAATAAATTCTAAATCATAAATCATAGACCCTAAACCTTAATTTAAAATTTAAAATTTAGAATTTTAAGTTTGGGATAAGGTATAAAATAATGCATTTAAACAACTCCGATGGTTAAATTGACGTAAAAATACGATATAGATGAAAATGATAAATTAGACCTACTACAAGGACAAAAATGACCCTTAAACCAATATAATATGATGGGTATATTAAATGTCAGTGCCATATCTTTTTGCATTTATTAGAATTATGATTTTGTGGCGTATTTAAAACTATTAGGTCTATATTGGGCGTAAAAATTAATGAAAAATAACGACAATATAAGAAAATAATTGTCGGGGTTTTCTTCCTTTTATTTTTATTTTTTTGTTTTTACATTGTCTAAAAAGATAAGGCTAAGGTCGTGGACATGGGCATGCCCATTTCCGAAGCTTATTGGAAAGCAAGTGGCAACTTGTTGCTTTTTTTCCCCTTATAGGTTTTTTTAACGTATAATTTTATGAAAAATTAGTAGGTAATTTTATCCAAATATCATCCAAAAAATAAAAAACATCATTATACATGTATTATTTCTGACAAAAATATAAAGAGGCGTGTTTAACAAAAACGAACCTTTCTGTTATGATTGAAAGTTATCCTACAAGACTGAACTTTTTCAGAGTTTAACTAAAGTGACGGTACACAAGGAATGTGTGTCGTATAGGGAGAGTCTTTTCCTTGAAGTTCTTTTCCGAAGATGAGCTTTCTTATTTAAAACCATTCATGGCTTAGAGTTTAGGGTTTAGTCCCTGAAAGCTTTTTTCCTAAAAAGACCATTCTTATTTAAAACCATTCTCGATTTAGGGTTAGAGTTTGATTGAGTGATTTAATGGTTTTTTATGTTAAAATGCTTTAGGGTTAGGTTAAAATTAGAAATCTTAACCACAATAACTAAACCTTGAACTGAAAATAATATAAACCATTAATCCCATACATTAAACCTTATAAATTGTAAACCATTAACCCTAAAAATGTTAACCTTAAAGTGTAATCATTAAACACTAAAATGCAAATCTTAATTTATAAACTAAAATATAAACCTAAATCGTAGAATAAAACCCTAATTAAAATAAAATATATAAAATTATTAATATTTATATGATAAAATATAAAATAAAAATACATTAAATAGAATAAAAGATTATACAAGAAAATAAAATCACATAAATTCAAATATTAAAAAATACAATTACATAATTAATGGTCAATAGTTGAGTGATGATAAAAGAGATGGATATTTTTTCTTATTGCGGTCTAGGTTTCTACAAGCCCACATCTTTTAGGTTCTTTTAACGCCTCTCGAATATCCATATCACAATGAATTCGAGTGGATTTTGGACGACCTGACTCATTTAATAACAACATATATGATATAATTGTAAGTCAAGTCTGAATCTCATTTGTGATTTTTTTGTTACTTACGGGGAACTCAAATTCATATATAATTTGAATACTTGCGAAAGCTGGTAGATGAGAGCAACATAACTTTTATAGTTCAAATGAGAATGTGAGCAAGCTGTTATGACATGAGATCATGGATCCTTTAGAGCATGAAAAAAGTCATAACCACACTACCTTTTTTGTAGATTAACTCTGAAAGGGTTAGATTCAATCTCTTGAAGAGGTTATTGCCTTTTTGGTACACGAAATAATTCATTGGGTACGAGAAAAATTTGTCACCAACATTGCATTTGATGATGCAATTTTTTTTCTCTTGTAGATATGCTACTAATCTTGGGTGATAAACATGGTTGTTTTGCATCCAACTAAGAGCTTGTCCCCCGAGCTTTGCAAAAAGCTTACCCAAACGAAAATATGGCGTTTTAACCAAAACAATTATAGGTAAATGATGTGTCCCCTTTAAGGTTGAATTGATATCCTCAACCAAGTTAGTTTTCATATGATTATATCGATATCCATCATCTTATGTATTTGTCCACATTTCTTTGTTGATGGTTCTGATATAATTGTATCATTGCTCATTTTTTCCTTACAACTCTTGAAGCATAGACTCAAACCTTTGAGGTAAGAGTCAATAACATAAGCTATATGTACTAGCTAGAGTCAAGTGGAAATAAATAAAATGAAAATTATTAAGAAATGAAATTGAAAAAGTAGCATACTCAAGCATATATAACTAATTGGCATTCATCATTCTTCTTAAATTTTTCATGGTAGTTTGTAGCAATATGTTAGATACAATAACGATGTTGGACATGTGAGGGTTTACATATTCTTCCCAAAGAGTTCATTGCTACGTTTTTCACAACTCTGCGGTCTTAAACGATGTGTATATCATCATTCGTGACAACATGTAAGCATAAATTTTTCAGGAAAAAAGCCCAAGACTATGTATCTTCTCCATCAACAAAGGCAAATACAATAGAAAGAATATTGCGGTTAGCATCTTGGACAAATACCTATAATAAAATTTGCTTTTATTTTCCATACAAGAATTTACCATCAATTTGGACCACCGATTTTTAGTTTTTCACCGTATCAATACACTGTGGGTAAGTCCAAAAAATACGGTAAAATTAACATTCATCTCGAACCACCCGTTCATTCTCGTATGCATGTCGAGTTTCGAACTCAACTGTTATTCTAAGATTGAGTCTTTGTGTTACATTAAACCAACTAGGTATTTCATTGTAAGATGAATCCCACTTATCATAAAGTTTTATAATGAAATTTTGTTTTACCTTCCATGCTTTTCTGTATGAGATAATGTACCCATATTGTAATTGTATAGCAAAAACAACACTACAATAGCTATGTGAGAGCTTGCTTTGACCATGAACATGGTGGCTTGACAAATAATGTTAGAATCTAAGTTAGGATAATCCTGATTGATCCCTCTTGCATAATATAAGGACCATTGTATCTTGTTAGTTTTCATATGTTGTTTTTCCTATTTGATGCACAAACCATCCAATTACAATCGTTATCACGTTGGACACAGTGACAAACATACTTTTTATTAGTATATCGATTGACTCTAGAGTGAACTGAATTACGAATACTATAATTATTAATTGCAATCATTGTTTCATCTTTAGATGTGAACTTTATTCCAATATATAACTCGTTATCATTTACTGTTGAATTAAATCTACAATCCCCAACATTAGGTATATCTGAAAATTCTAGCTCGTACATTGCATCAAAGCCTACTTCATACATATGTGTTGGAGGTTTAGTTTGTGTCGTATTTAAGAGAACTTTATACATTCCATCATTGGATTCAATGTTAAATTGTGGTGGTTCTGGTTCAACGAATAATCTTATCTTAGCAACATATGCACCTAGCTCATAAAGTAGTTCTTCTGGTAGAGATGAATAATCATTTGTCAATCTGATGTTCAAGTTGAACAAGTTGGCAGATGAATGTCTTCCTCTTGAACTTGAAGGCATAGTGACATATGAGTTTTGTACAGAATGTTGTGTCAATGGTATCTCGATATTAAGGTCCAAGAAGTTGGCAGATGAATGCCTTCGCATTAAACTTGAATGTATAATGTCATATGGGTTTTGAAAAAACTGTTGTGTCGATGGTAATTCTATGTTAAGGTCGAAGAAGTTGACAGATGAATATTTTCCTCTTGAAATGCAAGGGATATTGCAATATGGATTGTTCGTGGAGCCACATCGGTAGAGATTGTAAGCATTTGTTGATGAATGTCTACCCATTAAACTTGATGGCATGCCAACACGGGGTGAAGTTTCCAATAATGATGTGAAATCATTGTAGATTATTTAAGTTGGGCTTTCAGCTCGATCAACTTAATGAGTCAACCCCCATAATAAGAGCATAATGACATACTACGAACAACACAAAACTTCAACAAATGTAGCATACATCTCTATAAGAGCTTCTGAATTTTCATTGTGAGCATCAACCACCATAGCAACATCATCATCGTTGGAGAGATAAAATCATGTATATGTTAATGGAAAAAGTTCAGTAGAAAAGTTGTATTGAAGTGAAGATAGTCTCTAATACTTTTAACATTAACTTTTAAGAAAATTTTTGTGATTAACTCCTCAAGAGTGATTTTTCTATTGAAGGATAGGGTGATATAATGCTCTGATTTGAAAATAACTCGCACTTTAGATTGACGAATTTGTCAATCGTAATAAACAACAACAAAAATACAACCCATTTTTTAGGGATGAGAACGAGAGTTTGAGTATTAAAATGAATAGAAAAAAAAAAGATGATGTTCCCATTCGGGTAACTATTCACTTTAACATCTCCTATGTCTGATGGGATGAGAGACTATGAAATGGGAGAGATTCCATGCAAAAGTTGAAAGCGCTTCTTGTGAAAAACAAAGAGTCTTCTCTTTTTTGTCAGATATTCTTTGTATTATTAAGTCAATTATATGCACAGTTGTTGTCTGCAATCGGGAACTATTCATGTCAACACCTCCTATGTCTGATGGGATGAGACCGTTTGACATGACAGAGATTTTCTATAAAAGGACCTCTTGTGAAAATAGGCTTCCCTTTTATTGTCAAAGATTCTTTACAAAAAGTGAAAGTGTTTCTTGTGAGAAGGGTTTCCTCTTTTATTATCATAGATTCTTTGTTTATTCAGTCAATTATATGCAAAGTTTTTGTTCCTAGTTGGGGAACTATTCACGTCCACACCTCATATGTTTGATAGGATGAGTCCATTTGACATGATAGAGATTCTCTGCAAAAGCTGAAAGTGTTACTTGTGAAAATAGTTTTCCCTTTTATTGTTAAAGATTCTTTGCAAAAGGTGAAAACGCTTCTTGTGAGAAGAGTCTTCTTTTTTACTGTCATAGAATCTTTGCTTTTCTTAGTCAATTATATGCACAACTACTATTCCCAGTCGAGGAACTATTAAGCATAAAAAGACAATATATATTAGTTGTAAATTATGGTCCTCACTACTTCATTTGTTCTCTATCATTTTCATTCTGATCTTCATAAAAAATCATTTATTGCAATGTTATATAAATATTCATTATCTTATCTCCCAAATGATATATTAGCTGAGATTTTACGTTGTGTAACTAGTAATTATATTGAGGGTTTTCTCAACCTTTGTTTAACTTGTTGGGACTTCTGCTTAGCTTCAAAATCAAAAAATTATATTTGAAAGAAACTATAAAGAGAAAGATGAGATTAAGATAATTTTGGTGTGAATAGTTGAGGAGATGGTTTATATAGGGGAGGAAAATGGGTTTAGGCGGGTAAGTTGGACAACAAGGGAAGATGCTCTCCCAAAAACACACATCTCAATTGGTACTCGAGAACCCATGAAGGCTGGCCCTGGAGGACACACCTAGGGATGGGCACGGGACCCGAACCCGACGGGTTCTGATTCGACCTAACTCGACCCAATCAAGTCACTTTTTTAAATTTGGGTTCGGATCAGATTCCGGTTTAGGGTGAAAAATATCTGACCCGACCCAAAAAATAATTTTACTTTATATATTTACGAATAATTACAATAATACCCCTCTATATATTATTTTTTTCAATTAAATTATTATTTTTTATTGAATAAAAATAATATTTTTATTATTATTTTGGGTCGGGTCGGATCGGATCGAGTTCAGATTTTATCTCAAAAGTCAGGTCAGGTGAAAGTTATATATTTTTCAGGTTGGGCGAATGATGTAAAAATTTTCGGGTCTGGTCAGATTGACTGAAACCTGACCCAAACCCAACCCATGCCCATCCAATGCTCATCCCTAGACAAACCTTCTAACTGGTGTGCAACCTCAGTAAAAACCTGGGGAAAGCTCGCCCTGTAGGATGCACCTTTCAGGCACATCAGGAAGGCTCGTTTTGTGAAACACGCCTCCTTATAATTTTTTCAGAAAGGGTGCTAGTTTGATACATATTCGAAAAGGGGTGTTAGAATAGTGTTTTTAGTGATATTTGGATAAAATTGTCAAATTAGTAATCCAATAAAACAATATATCATCAAAATATTTAATAATGCATAAAATTGTATAGAGGAATAATAATTTTACTTGAATTCTATAAGTTTTGATCGTACTTGATTTTATAGAATTGTCTTTTGATTTAAATTCGAATCATGTCAATTTTTGTGAAGGATGATATAAGATCAAATCGAATTCGGATTTAGGATGAAAAAATACTCAACTCAGAATAATAGTACAACCATATTATATATATTTAGGAATAATTGTTATAATATCTCCATATTTTTAATTAGGTCTTTATTTTATCGAATAAAAATAAATTTCTTATATGAAGATCGGATGAGATTAGATACGAGTTTTTACCTCAAAATTCACATCAAATTTTGGATTAGGTGAAACTTCCCAAAACTAGATTCGATTTGGGTGTCAAATGAAGAGTATAATACTCTCGACTCATTACCATCCCTAATTGTATATCAATATTTAGTGTACGAAATTATATGTGTGTGTATTGATTAATCTATGGTACTTATAAGTGATAGTATATATTTTAAAGATTCTTAACCATTTGACAATGAACGCTCAAATACTCTACAGTATCTGGTGCTTGAACCTGAGACCTCTAGAAATAACAATCAATTAATTTAACAAATGAGACCTTAAGCCCTTTAAAAAAGTTTTAAGTTCAAATGTCAGTGTTATAAATGAAACAAATTAAATTAAAAAAAAAATTACTTTTATAATAGATAATAATACATATAAATTTAATTTAAATTAATCGATCAATAAATTATATACCCATAATTATACCAAAATAATAATGATATATTTGCATATGGTGTTATTATTATTTTGCTTTCCAATCAATCAATGAAGCTTTTTATTCTTTATGGCTCAAAATGCAACAATTTAATGTAGATATTGGCTTATTTGGTATCTCCTCCCACCACTAATAAAAAGGGGAGAGAGTGTATAATAAAACAAATTTGTGACGGTCCAAATTATAATAAAGTCACGGTATTGAGACTTCAATATGATAGTTAAAGTCCTTTTCCGTCCTCTAAATTAACACAATATTAAAACCCCAACTCTTTTAATATTTTAACACGTGTAAATTTATTAAAATTCGAATTCTTTTGTTGTATTTCTCGTTCTAAGATTTTGTTTTGATTAATTCTGACGATCCGACTCACACATCGATTTTTCTGCATACACAATAACTCAAATTCGAGACTTTACTTAAACAATATCAAACTGCTTACCACTTAAATCACTTCTTATTAATAATTTTCTCGTGTTATTTCAATACTATAATAAAATTTTCACGTAAAATTTTGGTGTTTATAGGCTCATTATATTTATTTGGGTTCTAACTTTTGTAAAAGCTGGAAGGATGCACAGTGAGTTGACAAATTCTTGAATTTAGGGTTAAGCAATCAGTTCAGTGTATGTTTCCTTTTAAAAGCTGTAATAAGGAAGGCTGCATCTGCTTTGTGTAGGAGTTTCCAGTCATGGGATAAAACTTCTTAATTTTCACTAAAATATTCAATAAAAAAATAAATAATTTTAAAAATCATAAAAAGGTTAAAGAAATATTAAAATAACCATATTTTCATAAAAGTGACCTAAAATTAGCATATATATATATTTTATTTTTTAGAAACTTTTTTATATTTTAAAAATAATAAACATAACTACATTATATATATATATATATAATCTGAAGTTGGGTGTTTAGCAGTGTTCCCAAGTCATCTTGGATTCCTTCACGATGTGGGAAGATATATAGCTACAGCTACTTACCTAGTTCCTCAGGGCAAAGGAGCTGTTTCTATAGGGTATTTCACCATTCTTTTCAGGTAAAACTAAGCTGTTTCTTTATCGTTACTTGTGATAAAACCTTGATTTGCTTGTCGTTACAGATGTCTGCATCGACCTCCGAACCGACAGAAGTCGCACGGCATGTCGCGATCGAAATCCCGAGACAGTCTTACGACAATCTCGTGATTGAACTCAAAGAAAGATGGAAACCATGACAACTGCGAGCTGCATTTGTAGAGTCGACGAGAAATACCTCGAGTTCGATGGAAGACATTTTCTCCCCCAGAAGATCTCCATCGGTCTTTTCATCATGGTCGGAACGATTTGAAACCCATGGAGGAACATAAATGGCGGTATCTGTATTCGCTCCTGAATCGGAAACCTCGTCTCGAGGCTACATTGGATAAGTGTGTCAAGACCTTAAGAGAGCTAGAGCATAAGGCGAGGCTGTGCTATGAATGTCATGAAAAGATCGATGTTTCGAGTGACCGATTCGTCGAAACCATGTTAGCTGATGCCGGTTTCTTGATTGAACTATTCCTGAAGTATGTGGTGAAGGGTTTGAAACGTCGTGGCGATTACGTGTTCAACACGTCTGGGTTGTTGTACGAGTTGAGGTGTGACATGTTGTTGCTGGAAAATCAGATCCCTTATTTCCTCCTTCAACGAATGTTCGAAATCTTTCCGGTTCCAGACCATTGCAAACTGTCCCTGACCGAACTCGCGTTCCGGTTCTTTAAGGATATGATCCCGGGAGATCACAGGCTTCATTTGACCAAATTTGGACAAGAAGGAAACCATTTACTCGATTTTATCCGTCATTGTTTCCTCCCAACGGTCCCGAGGATCAAAGTGAAACGGGAAGAAATTAGAGGTTTACATTACAAGGCAAGTAAGCTCAAAGCTGCTGGAGTTAAACTCAAGAAGGCGTCAACAGAGGATTTACTAGACGTAAAATTTGTCAAAGGAGTGCTCGAAATTCCGCCTGTTGAAGTCCATCAATATACCGAAACCCTACTCCGGAACCTCATTGCCTTCGAACAATCCGGTTCGGGCACCACTAAACACATCTCGTCATATGTACTTTTCATGAAAACCCTCCTCGAAGACGAAAAGGACGTGAAACTGGTGAAAAGAAAGCAAATTCTTACGAACTACGATGTGTCCGAAAACAAACAGGTTGAGACATTGTTTAGTAGGCTTTGGAAGGAGATGAAAGTGATGGAGAATGTAAACGATGAGTTCTACTATGATGGGCTTTGTGAACAAGTTAAGGAGTACAAAAGGAGCAGTTGGCAGCCCCAGTTGAAGATGTCGTCACCATTCCGGCCCGGATATCTCCGACAACCTTTGCCATTGTCTCCTATCATGATTGTCGTTGCGGTTTTGTTCGTCGTCCTTGTTATTGTTGGTGCTTTGTTTTCTATAATCTCCTTTTTTCGACACAAGTTGTAAGGCAAAAAATTTAACATGACTGTTGTTTGACCCATTGGTTTTGTTTGAATCAATAAGAACACTGGAACATTTTTCAATTCAAATAAATAAAGTCTTACGGAAAGAATTATGTTCATGAATAAATAATAAAAAAATAATATAATTTTTTATTCGATTCAAAAACATGTGTATTACCAACAATCAGTTGGTCTAGTGAGATAAGACACTATGTCTAATAAGTAAGGTTAAGAGTTCGAATCCTGACGTTTGTGAATGGAGCAAACTGGGTTGGGAGGGTCACCCTCACGTCTGCAGTACCCAATCTGAATTAATCGGTCAATAGATTAGATACCAGTGATTAATTCAAAAAAAAACATGTGTATTAATCCTGCTTACATAAGCTCAATATACTTGAAATTGGCCCCATACTAATTTAAAAACAAACAAATATTTTGATAGATTTCTCTGTTAATGGAACTATGAACCATCCATGAAAACAGCACCATGACCGCTGGATTTGATGAACTTCTTGAACAAAAGAACCATAATTGCGATGGTAAGTCCGATAGCAGCCCATGTAAACAAGCGGTCATCGACAGCAGATTGTTGACCCCTCATCTCTGGCCTTTGCAGTGGCTGGTTTCTCGGTCCCCCTGCAGGAATCTCTCTCACGAGCCTCGTGTATGCGGGATAGGAATGAGCATTTCCGGGATCCACAGGTTGTTCTTCGACAACCCCGTCACCTACATCTTGATTCGGTTGCTCAATCCCCGCATCCACGGGTTGTTCTTCGACAAACCTGTCACTTGCTTCTTGATTCGGGTGCTTGACCCCGGCATCCACGGGAATGGATTCTTGCTGATGGACCTTGGCCTCTCCTTCCCTTTCCGTTGGGTGTTCTTCTGAGGACTGTGAAGGACTGTGTTGAGGAACATGGGGAGTCTTGCTTATCATATATTCATGTATCTATAACATGAAAAAACTTCATTAGTAGAGGATCAAAATCACAGTTTCGAGGTGTGTAATCAGTAATTTAATCAAAACATACCTCGTCGATAAGTTTCTGGCGTTCTGGATTCCCGAATTTAGGTGCTACATTACGAGACTTGACAGCTAGGGCAACACGCTCTTCCTTCGTATATTCTAGAGAACCTAAAGCACCATTCGGGCTGGTGGGCATGAATGCAATCAGTGCCACCAGAGCAGTCCTCACTATCAACACCAACAGCCAAATTAGCCAGGTTTTATCAATATCAGATTCGGACACCCCATATCCGACTACTCACACACTGGTCAAAGTAACATAGCTTAAAACAGATTAAGGACACACCAGAACGAATAGTTATGAAACAGTACAAATATGATAACACGTCAAATGGCAGTGGAATGAACAATACAACATATGAAAAGCTTTTCATTTTTTGGATTGGGGATAACAATTTATATCGAAATTCGGATTGTGTTTGCCTTAAGATGAAATGGTACTCACCACTCCAAGATGGTTGCCAATGCTCCGGATGGTGATTTGATATGCTCAAGCAAATCTTAGTTTGGGTTTCGAAACGTCCATTTGGCTGAAAAATATAAGCAGATAAAAGAACTTGGAACATCAAATTAGACAATTTACAAAACAAATGAAATACACGCACTATGTTGCTCGGACTCTTCATTTTTCTTCCAGTAATCATGTTTGACGTGATATATATATATATATATATATATATACAAAAGCGAGCACTTACAGTCAGCAAGGTAAAAGAAGGTGGCTTAAATGGATACTCAGCAGGCAATTGGATCCTTCCATGATAAATCCCTCCTTCAAATTCAGAATCCCTCGGACCCCTAATTGCAAATTGCCATTCAAATATATTCTCCTGAAGAAAAAATACCCAAAATTTATCATCACAATCCTCAATTCGCCTCTCAATTTCACAACAAGTCAAACATTTTCCCTAAAATTTTCAAATCAACCCCTGTTCCATCCAAAAATCCAAACCATGAACCTGGGAAAAATTATAAAAAAATACCATAAAATTTTGAGATTCGTTTTACCTCGAGAGGTAGGCTCATGAAATCATCAGAAGGATTGGATTGCATCTCCTTAACCTCTTGTAAGATCCTCTTCACCGCCGTATTCTTGAGGTTATACTTCTCTTCAGCCATATAATCTCCAATCGTACAATCGCCACCAGCGCCGCCGCCGCTTCCACCACCGTATATAAACACGTTTTGTTTTGGTCGAGTGTTTGTTTAAAAAGGATTCGAAATTGAGAAAGATAAACGAAGCAGAAGAATAGAAGAGTTCGGGCTTTGAAATTTAGCAGTTGACTTGACACCTCATTGGCTCAAGAGTTGACCACGTGGCTATTTTTCATTGGACGAGAGAAATCGTTTGTGTCGTTTAACTGCTGGTTCGATTGGATCAGGTTGTTTTACACCGTGTATACTCGCGTGAGTCTCGTATATTTAATAATCATAAGTATATTATTTTTTTATAAATTAATAATTTATCTTATTTAATTAAAATAAATTTATGATTCATTCTATTACTTCATTAATATTAACAAAAAATATAATTTAGTATATTAATTTTATATAATAATAAAAATATTGTAACTATATAAAATCATAATAATCTCAAGATAGACTTTATATTTGCATTAAATTAAACTTATTATTTAATTCACCATTGTTATATAAAAATAAAAATTAAAAATTTTAGCACTATAGATAGGTATACTGGCGTCAAACAATTCAATTTTTTTTATCAAATAATATATAAAAAAATATTAAAAATTAACTTTTAGTATTATTGGACAAATATCATATCCTTCACGAAAGATATGGATTGATTCTTTTGCAGAATCTGGAACATGTTACTGTTTGTTTATACTGATTTTAGAGTAATAATCTTCATTGTTGAATTTGGTGAATTCCTGGGAAGTAGATATAGAAGGGAGGAGAGGTTGAGCTCTCGTTGCGTCGCGGCCTTTGAAGGCGGGACAAACTGTTCACCGATATTCTTCGATCGTCGTTTATTCCGCTTGTCTGTTGGTTAAACTTCAATCTTCAGCCTCTTACAGTTGATGGTTGCTGTAGGACTCTCTTCCTCGTCGACGAAAGTAATGTCATGCTCATCATGTTCTCATCAGCATCTCTTTCGTGGTTCGAATTGCTTAACTGCGGCAACAGCCTCCTCTCATTCGCCTCGGGTTTGGCAGGCTCTTACTCGTCTTCCAGACTGCCATTCTCTTGTTTCGAAGCCTCTCGAATGGCAAGAAAGAGGTTCAAGTCCGACATGAATGCAAATAAATTGATTTATGCACAACGGTAGTCGGAAACTCGAAAAACCCGGTTCACATATTCAAGCTACAATCGTTTCATGAAAGGAATCCACGAACAACTAGGTAATTCACGACTACTAGGAACTATCGTCATTCATAAACATCACAAAAGTAAATGGAAAAGGAATGAAAACATCTACCAAACTTATTTCAGAAGGATTGATCACCAGCATGTAGAGTCCGACATTGAACAGACAAGATGCGTACCGAAATCTCTCATTCATCGCCTTTTACCATGCCTTCGGCTCTTCCTCCGGTTTCTCTTGTCATCGGAGTCAGAATCTGAACGGGAGTCCGAATCAGAAGACTCGGAAGATGAGCTGTACCTTCTTCGCCTCACCTTCTTCTTCTGCTTCTTCCTCCTCTGCCTCTTCCTCTCTTGCTCAGACTCGGATGAAGAACTGTCATCCGAGCTACTCTCTTCTGAGGAAGAATCCGATCCCGTGACAGATGAGGCACCACTATCAGTCTCAAAAACTGAAGCCTCACTATCGGAACCGGACCGAGAATCTCTTCGATGCTTCCTCTTGCTTTTCTTAGACCTATTCCCTTCATTTTCATCCTTGACGTCTGAGTTGTCCAAATCATAAGAGATCGAAAGCTTCATCCTCAGTTTCGGGTTCTTAAGCTGCTGCGTACGTGAGGGCCGAGAAATGTACACTCGTTCGTTCTTGCATTCGTAAGTCCAATGCCCAGCTTGGAAACACTTTTGGCACTGCGAAGCACCCATCGTAGTAGTCATCGTCGTTTTGTCTTTCCTTTCGCCTATTCGCACCGCCTTTTCGGTACTCATCAAATACATCTGCCGCTTCGCTTCCCTTTTCTCCTGCCATCTGCTCGGGCCCTCTTCCTTTTGCCCGTAGGCATTGACATTTCGAGCTGCAGCCGCAGCCGCCCTTTCAGCTTGAGCACGACTAAGACCCTTCGTGGCAGTCAAGGCCGCAGCTTTGATTCGGTCGGCCGCTGCCTGGGTTTTTTCTTCTTTTTTACTCGACATCTTTTCGAATACACAACAACAAATACACAAACTAGATTAGGGCGTTAGGCAAATATATAAATTATTCAGCCTAAATCTCCAGCACTGGCATTCAAATTTCCAGTTTCTTCATTCTAAAACATATAATTTTTAACTAAATTACTCAAAAGAAATCAATTTTTCAATATTTACACAGAATTTTACATCTAAAACAAGTAGTAGTAAACAAATTAATATAAAAATATATTTTCTTAATATAATCTCAACATGAAATGAAATACGAAAAATCAAAATTTCGCTAACAACGAAATTAAACAGATCAAGATATATAATTAGGGCATAAAAAGAATTTTACAGGATCTATCAATTTACAACCAAGAAATCATAAGAAAAGCTGATTTTTTCTCCTCAAAATAACGAAATATAAACAACAAAAGGAGGGGGATTAGAGTTTCAGAACAATAGAAAACCCCAACTCCAAAACACGAAGGCTAAAATAAAACAAAACAAAAATTATCTACGTTTCATATCTATTAAACCCTAAATTGAACATTTTTTTGGAAAAATTTAATCTATCAAGAAGAGAATCAACGCTTACCTGTAGATCTTCGCGTCGGAGAAGATACAGACCAAAGAAAAGAGGGGATTCTTATAGTTTGGTTATTTATTTTTTATTTATACCATAATTATATATGAGACGTGGGCTTTTCGTCTTTTTCGCTAGTAATTTAGATTTGGTAAACTATTTTGGCTTAATACCAAATTAAGTGCCCAAATTATATCATTTTTTCCAAATAGGTGCGTAAACTATTTTTTGACTAATCCAGACACCTAACATTACAAACATTACCATTTTATGTGTCCGGTCGTCAACAACGTTAATTTCCCCGTTAAGTGGCACATATCGCAATCTGGTGATTTTAAAATTTATTTTTTAAAATATTATTATATTTATAAAAAAACTAATTTCTCTTAAATTAAAAATAGCCCCAAAATCCCTAAAATCCTCATATTCTAACCTAAACCCATCGCTGCCACCCTTTTCGGCCACAACCGCTGCCGACGTTGTCCCTGTCATCCTCTTAGTCATATGTCGTAGTAGTTGTCGCCCATTGACTGTCAGAATCGCGTGGGGTTGCGATTTTCATCACCGATTTCGCTAGGTATAAAACGTTGATCGATCACGATTTTATAGGGGTTTTGGTATTTGGGGGAGGGGAGGTCAGGTTGAACTTTGTCAATGGCAAAAGGCGGCGGCCAATGTGGATTTAGGATTTGAAATGAAGGTTTTGTAAGTTTTGAGTTTATTTCAAAATTTTGTGTTTTCTTTTTAAAAAATATATATAATTTTAATTTTTTTTATTTTAAATAAATTTTTTAAATTTACCTTATTATGACACATGTCACTTAAAGAGGAAATTAACATTGTTGACAGTCCAGATACCTAAAATAGTAACGTTTGTAACGTTATGTACCAAGATATATAAAAAATAGTTTATGTACTTATTTGGGAAAAGATGTATAGTTTGGACACTTATTTTGGTATTAACGAACTATTTTCTACCGAATTCATTATAAATAGACCATGTTTTTTAAAATAAAATTATAATTTAATTATATCACAAAATATTATTATAAACAATCATCAAAATTAGATGGAGTTTAATATAATCTAATCTAATATAAAAATAAATTTAAATTTAAATTTATATACCTGAAAATTTAAATTAAATTATTTTTTATATTTTAAAAATTAATATAAATTTTATCAATTTAATATTTATTCTTAACCTTTATTACTTATTCTTTCTCTTATAAATATTATATTAATTTTTATCATTTAAAATTATTCTCGATATCATATATGATATTAAATTTTACAAATAAAATTGTTATATTTATTATTATATATAAGATATTAAATAAAAGTATCACATGACCTTAGTGTTAAGAGACTTATTATTATCTCTTGAGGTTTTGAATTCGAGCACCGCAAATACCAGAGATATAAACATTAATTATCAAACGGTTGAGAGTATTTGAACATATATTATCTTATGTTTGCTCGAGATGCATAAAAAAATACTAGATAAACGAATGACAAAATTTTTTTCTAAATTCGATAAATTCACTTGATCTAAAATATATTAAAAAAAGTTAAATATATGCTTTTTGAAGTACAAATATTAAATTTTTTTGGTAAATAAAAGAAAGAGACTCTTATAACTATTATAGTTCACGTTGCTTCTGCATGGAGCAGGTTCAATATTTCGGCCGAAGGGTTTTGTAGATGGTGAACTTCTAAATCTGTCGGAGACGCATACTTGGATAGGCAGTCAGCTACGCGATTTTCGTTCCGATTTATGTATTTGAATTGTACTTTCCAGTTTTTCTTCTATATTTCCTTGATGTGGGATAAAATGGCGAGCTTGCCTTGTTGATCGGACTTTCCTTTCATTAATCGAATTGCTTCCATGTTGTCCAGTTCGACCTCGATATGTGATAGACCTAAGCCTCATGCAGTTCTCATGCTCGTGTAAGCTCCCCAAAGTTCCTCTTCGAGTATCGAGCATATGGCAATGCATTTGTAGAATCCAATGACCCATTTGCCTTCATGGTTCCTTACCACTCCTCCACACATCGAGCTACCGTTTGAAGCTCCCCAAAGTTCCTCTTCGAGTATCGACTAGCGTCTGTGTTTATTATGTGCCAACCTGACGGGGGCATGACCATGCGACTTGTTTTTGGAATTGTGAAGGAGGATCCCCTGTTGGAGCTTTGATTAGAGACGATCCCTTGTTGGTGCAGATTACCTGGAGGTTTCGGCTTCTCCCTAACACAGTTCCATGTTCCTCTATTGTTGCACCAAAGGCTACAACATTCCTCTCAAGCCAAAGATTCCAGAGAATTGAACCGAAAAGAATGTCCCAGTCCTTAGTCACCTTTGCAAAAGTTTGTGTCAGAGAGGTTTACCAGGGTCCAAGTCTGGAACTCCATGGACATGAAGTCGTCAAGTCTCTCGGGTTTGATTGTTGAGGACCAGACACTTAGGGCTCAGGGGCACCACCGAAGCATGTGATTAATATCTTCCGGAGAAACTGCGCATAAAGGACATCTGTCGTCGAAAGAGAAATGTCTACGTACTCTATCTGCCTTCGTCATGACTTCATAATAAACACTTCGTTTTGAGTGTCCAAGTTTCGGAATCCAATACCTCCCTGTGTCGTCTTACGCATAAATCATTCCAACAAACCAAGTGAAGCCCTTTCTGGTCCGATGATGAGCCCCATATAAATCTTGTAATTAAACGTTCTAGCATCAGACATGTTTTCTTGCGTATTAAGGCTCTTAGCATGGTATAACTTGGGATGGCGGATAGGACTGCTTTAGCGAGAGTTAATCTTCCGGCTAGCGTTATAACACCTCTAAAACCGGCCTAGTAATTTCTCGACACCTGATGATCAAAAATTATTTTTTTAGTAATTGGAATTATGCTTTCAAATCGTTAAGTTTAAGTTTAGAATTAATTCTAACTCGATTAGCTTATTCTTGAAGATTTCATGAAAAAGGGACCGAAATGTAAGATTTATAGAATTCATAGTTTTGAATGTAAGCGAAGTTGGAAGGCTCATTCCTGAGCATGTTTCATGAAAAGATGATAATTTTTCTTTTGGAAGTGTCGTAACCGGTTTTTGTCCGGGTACGAATTTTTACTTTACGGGAAAAGTAAAATAAAATAAATAAATAAATGATTTTGATTTTTAAAAATATTTTGGGAGTCGCCATTGACTTTTTTGAGTTAGATAGGTCAAATACCTAAAAATAATCTTTTAAAATAGTTTTTAAGAAAACATAATTTAAAAGATAAATTAATCTGCGTATAACAAAAAAAAATTAGTAAAAAAGGGATTCATGGTCGATTACGTTTAGGGAATGATTAGCACCCTTATAACGCCCAAAATTAGTACTCATTAATTATAAATTGTCTCTATTATTAGAAATTTAAGAATTCAAAGATATATTTAATTTATAATTTTGTGATTTCAAATTTATTACTATAATTTTAAGAAAAATATATTAACTATATATATATATATATATATATATATATATTTATAAATAAGATATTTATTTACTTAGAAATATCAGAAAAATACTTCTAGTTGCTTTAAGACAGTCATTTTCTTAACATTAAAAAATAAATAAATATTAATAAAATATTTCTCTAAAAATAATTAAAATAAATTAAATTAATATAATTTATAAAAGTATGATATTTAGTTATTTAAAAATATCAGAAAAGACTTCTAGTTGCTTTAAGACAATCATTTTCTTAATGTTAAAAAAATAAATAAATATTAAAATATTATTATTTTTCCTAAAATAATTTATATAAAATTAAAGCAAAAATATATATTATTAAATAGTATTTTTATTTAAAAAAGTTAATAAATAAATAAATATTATTTATTATATATATTTATATGACTAAATAATAATAAAATAATAATTAAACATATTGAATTAAACATATTGAAATTTAAATAATAAATTAAATTAAAATATAAATAAATAGTGACTAAAATAAATAAAATTAAAACTATAGTATTAAAATTAGTGACTAAATTAGAACATATTAAAATTAAATATCTTAATTTGTAATTATTTATTTAAAATTTCAGTGGCTAAACATGTTATTTTACATATTATTAATTTAGTGACTAAAATAAACTTATATCAAATTTGAATATCAAATTAAAATAAATTAAAACATGCTTTCGGGATAAAAATATTAATTAATAAAATTATGATGGCTAACTCAGTTATTTTCCCTAAAATATATATAATTATGTAAAGGACTTAATTATAAAGAAATAAAATTAAGAGACTGAATTATAATATATAAAAACATGCTATAAGGATCAAATTGCAAGTTTTTAAAGTTACAATGGCTGTGGGAATAGTTTAGACTTGCACGAAATTACACAAAGGCCCTCCCTTAAACGACGTTGTCTAAGAGAGGGTATAAATACCCTATTATGGCTGGTCCTTCGGGCCATTCTCTCATTTTCCTCTTTTCTCTTCTCTCTCTAAAACTGAGAGAAGCATTTCTCTCTCGCTTCTCTCTAGGATTCCCTCATCGGAGGGAATCCGTTCATTGGCCGGCAGTCGTCTGTCGCCGCCAACTCCGTCGTCGACCACCGCATCCGGTGGCCGGATTTTACAAAAATACCACCAAATTAAAGCTCATGCTTTCCTTAATCTAGATCTAGAGTGGTTTTGGCTAAAACCCCTTTAGATTTCCCTAAATCTAAACAAAACTGTAGGTATTACCTTCGGTTTGCACAGTGAATCCAACGAGCAGGGTAAGTTTTCTTCTCTTTTCTTTTGATTCGTAACCGACTAGGATCGTTGGTAGTAGTTTTTTTATATTGTTTTCTCTCTGTTTTTTTCTTGATTCCTCTCCCCTTTTGTTTCGCAGGTTCGGTGGCTTTTATAGTCACTACCGAGCCTCCTTCAGACCGGGTAATATGGAGGTTTTCGGTGAGTCACCAAACTATTGTGGTGACTCACCCAATAGCTTGCGACGTGGGCGGTTGGTTGAGATCTCTGGAGCCTTCGGTTGGTGACGTGGCAGCAGAGATCGAGGCGGTGGCAGCGATTGGCTGACGAACGGCGGCCATGTGGCCTTAGGGTATCATAACCCTATGGTTTCTATTGGGACCATCTGGACCGTTGGATCAAGATTAGATCCAACGACTGAGAAGAGGAGCGGCGGTTGGGGCTGAGATATAAACTTTAATAGGGTCTAGGGTTTCTTTTTGGGCCACTAAGTTAGGCTCTTGTAACTGGGCCGGTTTGTAATTGGGTTGGGTCTGAATTGGGCCTGAAATGTAATAATAATAATATTAATAATATAAAATAATAATAGTAATAAATAAAATAATAATAACAATAATAACATAATAATAAAAAAATGGATGAAAAAATTAGTATCTTCATGAAGTTTAGGGCTTGGTAGCATTAAAGCCTAATCCCTTTAATTTAGGGTTTTATGTCATTTTAAAGGAATGATGTTTATATGTCACGAGGTTACACGACAACAACAATGGGATACAACAAAATTAACAAAATATTAAAATCACTTTAATTAAACCGTCCACATCATCAACGTCACGATATAGAGTTGTTATGTCAACGTCCTGTTAACGCATTAATGGTGGAGTGATAATTGGAGTTAAACATAAAAGTAAATATTAAAATTAACAAAATTAAAACGTCAATGATATTTTCAATCCCGCATTTAAAGGTAAGTGGTATTTGAAGTAGTTTACCCATAAATTTATACAAGTATTATTAGATAATAATGTGATATAATATGAGACGCTAACTAACTAAAAAAATAAATTTAGAAATATAAGAAAATAATTAGTGTAAAATATATTTTTTTGAAAAATTTTGAAGGGCTTTTGACAGTTTTTAAGCCTTTAAAAAGAAAGAAGAGGAAATGGCCGTTTACCGGCCCCGACTTGATAACTCCGCCTACTTACTCCACTCCTAACGGACTTATCAATGCAAACCACGTTTCTCGGTGTCTCTATATCTCCTCAGATCTCTTTCTCTCCGTTCCTCTCTCATTTCCTCGCTGCCAAACAGCCGGAAAGATGCATTCCATTTGCTCTCAAGCTACCACAGTTCCTAGATCAAATTTCTCCTTCGATTCTCATTCTCATGCTTTACCTCTCTCCAAGCCGATCAATCTCCGTTTCTGCGGACTCAGAAAGGAAGCCTTCGGCTTCTCCGGTTTGACTCACTCGTGTTCCAGCCGAGTTCGGTTCACGAGCCGCGGACATTCCAAGAGAATCTCTGCTTCAGCTGAAAACAACGGAACTCCCCCGAAATCTTTTGATTATGATTGGATTATCATCGGCGCCGGCGTCGGTGGCCATGGAGCTGCTTTGCATGCCGTTGAGAAGGTACTTCGATTTTGATCCTTTTTTCCTTCTTTTTTTGTCCCACTTAATTTTGATGTTGTTTACTATTTTAGCTGAAACTCACTAAGCTCCTTTTTCGTTGTTTTCTAGAAGTTCTTAAGAAGCGCATTTGACTTCCTAGATGATTGTTGATAATCATACTCAGTTGAGCTCGACTTGCTTATTATCTTTTATGTAGAGTAGTTTTCAGTTACTAATCACTGGCTTACTAGCTTTAAGTGAAGATCAACTATGCATTTGATCTTGATTCGTGAATATGTTGTTTTTAGAGATTTTAAAAGCAATTCATACTTGCCTTGAGATCGGTTTCATTTGAGTGTAACTATTAAATATTGTGGAGTAATTTACGGTTTGTGCTCAATGTGCTGAATTGATTTTTTTTCCTGCTTTGTTATTTGCAGGGTTTGAAAACTGCAATTATCGAAGGAGATGTTGTGGGAGGAACGTGTGTGAATAGAGGTTGTGTTCCTTCGAAAGCTCTCCTGGCTGAGTGGTAAGATGCTTGAACTTCAGAGTGAGCATCACATGAAGGCTTTGGGTTTGCAGGTAATAGGATTAGTTGTTATGGTTGGTTATTTGAGAACTTAAGCTATGACTCAACGTCAGTTCTGAAATAAATCAGCATTTGGATTTTTTGTAATATCTTGGATTTTTAATAAAATTTTGAGACACTCTTTTCCTCCTTCCAATGTCCTATGAAATATCCATATTTCATAGGTTATGAAGGGGGTTTTTAATGAGGTCTCCCATTTCTATCCAAAAAAAGATATGTATTTCTGTTGCCGACCAACAAGCTCTAATATGATGAACTGTGCTTTCTGGACCATTTTTCACATTGTATGTTGCTCTTCATGTTGCACATGGTAGGTTTCTGCTGCTGGATATGACAGACAGGGAGTTGCAGACCATGCAAATAACCTTGCTTCGGAAATTCGAAGCAATTTGACTAACTCAATGAAGGCACTGGGAGTAGACATATTGACTGGTGTCGGTACTATTGTGGTAAAGCCTAATATATATCCTGTAACGAAGTGTAGTCTTTTCAGTTTTCTATATCCTTATTTTGTATGTGCACACAGGGTCCTCAAAAGGTGAAATATGGGAAGACTGGTTTTCCTGATAATATAGTAACTGCAAAGGATATTATCATTGCCACAGGCTCCGTCCCTTTTGTTCCCAAGGGCATTGAGGTTGATGGTATGATATTGTTTTCTTTTTCTTTAATCTGTCTTTGGGGTCTTACTTTTTAATTAACTGTTCGATCAAAAGTAATATGTGTGATTAAGACTGCACTGGCACTTGATAGCGTTTTGCTAGCCCGTGATACTTTTATTTATTTTATTTTTTTGCTTTCATCTTCTTTTCCCCTTTCCTCTCTTTCTGGGGCAATTTGCACAAGATTTATGGATTGTAATTTGTGTGTTTAAGACTGCACTAGCACTTGATAGCGTTTTGCTAGCCATGGCACTTCTATTTTTTGCCTTCATCTTCTTTACCATTTTCTCTCTTGCTGGGGTAATTTGCATGAGATTTATGGATGGTCATATGTCGTATAACAAGGACATATGCATCAGACTAATCTAGTGAAATGTAAATATAAAGTTAGGCTAACAACTTCCTAGTCGTTCGAGTGCTGCCAAATCAATGGAAATTTGCATCTGCTAAATGCACATGATCTAGTTTAAAAAACCACAAAATCTCATCCTTCTTATATATATTTATGGGAATGTATCACATAGATTGTTCTTATTAAACAAACAACTGGCAGTAAACAACCAGTCCGATAATAACTTCTGGAGTTTACCATTTATAGGAGGATGCGAGTCACATTGCTGTAATCTTCTGTATTGTTATTATCCTAGATTGTTTTCTAATCAAGTAATAACTTGCAGGGAAGACTGTTATTACTAGTGACCATGCCCTGAAATTGGAGTCTGTTCCTGATTGGATTGCGATTGTAGGAAGTGGTATATTGGTCTTGAATTCAGTGACGTATACACTGCACTTGGCAGTGAGGTGAGGTCTTGTTCTTTTGTTTTTTTCCCGTATATATTTGTGATTTTTTTTTAAAGAAATGAATGTAGAAATCTTGCTTTGAGGATTAAAGAACTGCAAATTTACCTTATTGCTTCATGTTATAAGTTTATACACCATCTGTTTTCACCTGAAACCTATATGCACTTCAGAGCTCAGACCAAGGTTACGTTGAAGTTGTACTTTACTGTATGATTAATCTATGTTATCATTTAGGCTGCAAATCTGAAGGATATCTGCTGTTTGGGTGATTGCCATTGTGGACAAATAACCGTGAACCAGTTTAGACCATAGAGTGCATGCCCATATATGGTTATAATATTATCTTCAATCCATCCCATTTATTCACGAATAAATTACCACAAGGACAGAAACCAGTCACCGAATTTGCTGTCTGCTGATTATAGTAGTTACTGGCCTGTTCATTTTTTATCCTAATTCCTAAGTTAGAGCACAAGTGATACATCCTTGATATTTTTATTCCTAGGCAACAAAGTTCATATAACAGGTTTATACAGGTCACATTTATTGAAGCTCTAGATCAGCTTATGCCTGGATTTGATCCTGAGATTGGTAAGCTGGCCCAAAGGGTGCTGATCAACCCTAGGAAAATTGACTATCATACAGGAGTTTTTGCAACGAAGGTAATTTATTGTTTAGATTTTTTTGTACTTTGCATGCTGTATGATAAATTCGTTATCGAGTTTCCTTGGTGTTATTTATAGATTACTCCTGCAAAAGATGGTAACCAGTGACTATTGAGCTTATTGATGCCAAGACTAAGGAGCCCAAAGACACCTTGGAGGTATGGATGTGTGTTATGTTCTTTTTTATGGAAATTCTCGGAACCTGTCTATTCTGTTTTAGTGAGTATGGCGGCATATTTCCTTTGTGGACAATGTTATCATGTACAAATATTGCTGGCTTAATCTTCTGTTCTGTGTTGCTGTTCTTGTTTGTGAGTGGCCACTCTGCTTGGACTTGGTTAATGGTATCTATCACGTACCTTTTTCTTTTCTTCTGCTTCAGGTAGATGCAGCCTTGATTGCAACCGGAAGGGCTCCATTCACTAATGGTCTCGGCTTGGAGAATGTATGTCTTCCTGATGACTATTGTAATATGAATCTGTCCGCTAAGAGGAAATGGATTAAAACTTTTGTATTCTTTTGATTGTTTTCCAGATAAATGTAGTAACACAAAGGGGTTTCGTTCCTGTTGATGAGAGAATGCGAGTAATTGACGCAAATGGCAATCTGGTTAGTTGTAAACTGTGTTCTGTCTATATATTTTCCCTGACTTTCAAGATTCAACCAGAAATGATCTTATGTTTGAATTTTAGGTTCCTCACTTGTATTGCATCGGTGATGCAAACGGGAAAATCATGCTTGCTCATGCAGCAAGTGCACAAGGAATTTCAGGTAAGTTCCAACTAACTTTGTTCTTAACTAGTTCATAATCGATAATTTCATTAGATCCATCTAGGGGTGTTCGAACGGTCGGTTCGGCCACCAAACTGACCAAATTCCCCAAAACCGAATTAACCGTTTTTTTCCTCTAACCTTTAACCAAACCGAACTTTTTTTGGAAATCATTAACCGAACCAATTAACCATAATTTTTTATAATTTTTTTAGTTAGATTAATTTGAGTTTAATAAAGGTGTTTTTTTTATTTGGGTTAAAATTTAATTAGGTCTTGACAATTTAATGGGTTTAGTGTAGCGTGGTTGAAAAATAGTTGGGTCCTAATTTTTAATGAATTTTAGCTTAAATATATATTTAATATATATATATGATATATTAGATATTTAATATTTTCAGTTAATTCGGTTAATTAACCAATTTCGAACCAAATTAACCGTTAACCGAATATTGAAAAAAAAATTAACCATTCTCATCGAACTAATTTTGGTGGTCGACTGTTTAACCGAAGTAATTCGGTTTGGTCAGTTAATTTCTTGAAGTGAACACCCCTAGATCCATCTCATATTTTTCTTAAAACTATCTTAATGCAGTGGTTGAACAAGTGACCGGAAGAGATCACGTGCTTAATCACCTTAGCATCCCGGCAGCCTGCTTCACTCACCCCGAAATAAGTATGGTCGGGTTAACAGAGGTGAACATCGAACACTTTTGTTTTTGATTTATTATCGAGTTTAAATCGCTGGATAAGTGTGTCACGCAGCCATTAAATCTTGACAATGGTTTTAACATCACAGCCTCAAGCAAGGGAGAAAGCCGAGAAGGAAGGATTTGAAGTAAGTGTTGCGAAAACAAGTTTCAAGGCCAACACCAAGGCACTGGCAGAGAATGAAGGGAGGGACTTGCTAAGGTTATTTCCTGTCGCACTTTTCTCCATCTGCGGTAGAAAAGTAATGAACTCTTAAACAATTACTAATCGAAACACATACAGTCTCGTACGGTTCCGAATGTCATGAACTAAAGTCCCTATGTGGTTTAGATTTATGCAGAACTGATTTTTCCGCATCGTTTTGTTTGCATTGTTATCTTTTAAACATCATATTGTCTGCATGCGGTTGCTAAGTTATAGCTATGTTATCTCCATGCAGATGATATACAGACCCGACAACGGAGAGATACTCGGAGTCATATATTTGGGTTGCATGCGGCGGACCTCATCACGAGGCGTCAAATGCCATAGCTTTAGGGACACGAATCCAGGTCCATCTTCCGTGCCAAAACCAAATCACTTATGATCACTTATCTTCCCCGAACTCTGTTTATTAACTAGATCCGACCATGCAGGACATAAAATTTGCAGTGCAATGCTCTCTGAAGTTCTCGACGAACTATTTAAATCAGCCAAAGTGAGTTTCTGATTTCCGTTTTCTCCATTTGCCATTTTAAGATCATGTTCTCAAACTCATGGCAAATGCTCTTTTCCCCTTCTAAACCAGTTAAAGCCGCTGCATCGAATCATAGTCCAGTAAGTGAACCGGTTGCAGCCTAAATCCTTATCGACATTTTACAATTACAAAAGAGATAAAAAGGTATATTTTCTTTTTGTTCGTATTTGTTCATTTAGTATTTTTTTTACTGTTTTTTTAAAAAGTAAAGGATTGGATTTATTGAAAATGTTGGGAGAGGAGTACGAAATGGGCCTGATTAAAAAAACTCTCTAAACCTAACCGTAGAAAAAAGAATGTCATAACAAAATCCGAACAAAAACCATCCCACTAAACCACCACGAGTCTACTCCCCATGGCCACCAAACCCCACAAGGAAAGACGAAAAACTTATATTTCCAAAAGAATTATATATATATATATAATATTCGATCTGATAAATTATTTAAAAGAATTATATTATTTTCAAAAAAAATTATATTTTGAATCAGATAAATATAAGATCATATTATATTCGTTTATATAGTGTCATTTTCTAGATTAAATTCAAAATATTTGACCTATTCAGATAATTTTAACCTTTAAAATCAAATTAAAAGATATGGTTTTGATGAAAATTAAATCGAGAAGAAGGGAGTGCCATTTCTATACGTCACCTAATTGTAAATTTCAATGGATAAGATCATAAGAATGTTCTATATAAATTTTCCAAACTATCGTTTAAATTATATACCGGTCGTTAAATTTTAAAATGCTTCAATTTTATCCTTAAATATAAGTTCGGATTCGATATGAAACATATCTAAAATATGTGAGGGAAAACCACACTGCATGGATGTTTTGGATCTGACGTGGTAAAATAAAGACATTGATGATTCTTTGAACACATCAGATCCAAATTATTTATGTAATTGGTACATACATATTTATAAATTTGACCCATGTGTTTTAATTATGAACATCGTATTTTAACACCTAAACTAATGGCTATGTATACCGATGAAAGGACCGACTTGATACAATTAATGGCTTGAAACTAATGCTTTGAGAGCTCAATTAAAATGTCTTGAAATTGGGGAATCTATTTGTAATTCGAGTCATAGTTTAATGGCTTTTAATGCAATTAAAATTTTGAACAAGATTTTCCAAGAGCAGTTGGAAGCCAATTATTTCAACATTGGCAGTCGGTTGTAAAACCTAATTATTCAAACCCCACAATATCCATTTAAGTGTAACTTTAGTAGATTCTTTTGGATAATTAGTGTTTCATTTTAGCAAGAAAACAGCTGGGATTGGCTGCAGACCAAATGACCCAAGAGAAATTGGTACTAATTATATAGCACCCAAAATATTTTTTCATCGGTTGTAGGTCCAAAAATATTTTTCAGAGTGGGTATACGTACACTAACAACATAAATTTTTTAAATGAAATCAGTATAAATAAAATTTTATGAAGGACAACATTCGTAAAATAAGTAATTAATCGAAAAGAACTCAGATTTCGAAAAATTTTAGGTTAGACATCATTGTTAAAATAAATAACTAATCGAAAAGAACTCACATTTCTGGCTAGGATCATTTATAACAACTCAATAAAATTAATGATTATTTTGTAATCATTCAATAAATTTAATGACTATTTTATATAATTTAGGCTTAAAGTAAAAATAATTCCTTAAACTATATTATCTTTTTGTTTTATGTCCCTAAAATATATTTTGGTCAAACTAAGTACTTATATTATTATATTTAATCATTTTAAGTCCTATCATTTTTCCACTTGGAAAAATATTTTTCGGCCAATAAGATGTTGACACGTCACAAAAATTAGGTATTTGTTTTGATTAAAAAAATAGTTTAGGGGCTTGGAGCAAAAAAAACATGGTTTAGGGACTTATTTTGACCAAAAAATAGTTTAGGTACTTAAAGTGGTTACACATAATAATTGAAGGACTTATTTTAAAAAGTGAATTTTTATGTGTGACAATTTATTAAAGTAGAGGCGTCTTGAAGTGTTGCTAATTGATTTTCTTTCAACTTTAAAGTTCAACAAATTCTACAAATGTAAATGTTTGGTTACAATTTTTCAAATTTGGTGGGTTTTTATGTAAGTTTTCTCGTAGAAATTACCTCATTCGCTCACATGTTCAACGGTCCAAAAAGTGAAATGTCACAAGTGTTTAACAAAACCATGTGTATGGCTAGGGATTTAGAGAAGTTTTTCGACCTGAAATTTAGTTTGAATATAACATTATTCTCGACTAAATGTATTAAGTTTAAAACAACAGTGTACTAAAATGAAATAAAAGCTAAACGTTAGGTGTGTTTTGAAGAAATTAAAAGTTTAGGTGCTAAAACATATCAAAACTGATAGTTTAAGTACTAAATATGCAGTTTACCCTAGATTCAATTGTGAATGGATCATCCCTTATGGCTCCATGCCATGGCCTTAAATGAAAAGAAAACAACAAAACAATCCATTAATGTAAAACTAAAAGGGTTTGGTCTTAAATTCGACACAACAAACCTTGCCCCCTGACTAAATGGTACAGTTACCTATTTAACCCCCTACAATTTAATCATATTCAGTCCTTCGTTGATTGGAAAATTTTCACTCTGGTCCCTATCCAAAATTCATAATTTAACTTAAGTCACTCTATATTAGAGCATGTGAGGTAGGTATAGGTTCTGTAATTGGTATTATATTATATTATATTATATTATATTATGTATAAAAAATAATTATTTGATGTATTGATGATAGAATTTTTAATTTTATAATTTTTATAAGAGATGGTCATGGATCGAGTTGGATCGGATTCACAACCAATTTAATCTGATTCGAGAAACATATTCTTTCACTTGAAACTCAATCCGATTTGATTTAGATTTCGGAGGTTTAATCTAATTAGAGCCTTATGTAAAAGTCAGAGATTTTTAATACACGAAATGTTTTTAATAGTTTTAATTATACACTAATGTCATTTTCATATCTAATTTAAGATAAAGTATATGCGGTTTAGATGAAAAAATGACTTATATATATATACACACACGCCTATTACTTCTTCCACTAGTTTTCAAATAAAATAAAAGTTAATATATAGGGTAAATTGCATGTTTAGTACCTAAACTATCAGTTTTAATTAATTTTGATACCTAAACTTTCAATTTTTTAAAATTATATCCCACATTTAGTTTTTGTTTCATTTTAATATTTCGTCGTTAAGTTTTTAACGACATCATTTTTATGGGTAAATTACATCATTCATCACTCAACTATCTTCTCACTCCTATTTTAGTATTAAAGTTTGAAAATTTTAATTTAACTACTCAACTTTCGAATTGCTCCTATTTTAATCATTCTAATTTATTTTATTAATAATTTTTGTGACATGGTATTTATATTATTAGTTTTTAATATATAATTAAAAGTTACAATTAAATTTGAAAGTTTGAGTGACTAAATTAGGAGTAATTTGAAAGTTAAGTAATTAAATTTTTATAAAAACTTTAGTGATCAAAATAGGATTGAGAAGATAATTGAGTTATGAATGTTATAATTTTCTCGTGAGAAAGGTGTCACTCTTAAATCACCCGCTAATTTTTAACGGTGAGGTACTAAACAAAAACAAAAACTAAGTGTTATGTAAGATTGAAAAAAATTAAAAGTTTGAATATTAAACCGAACCAAAACTGATAACTTAGGTACTAAATGCATAAATTACCTTATATTTTAATGACCTAAATAAGCAAGAAAGTAAAACCCATACACTTCTGTTTAATGTGCGGTTAACGTGACCGATATCAGAAAAAGAAAGATTCTTTGGTCCGTGACCCCACCATAACTACAACTTCTTCTTCAACATTGTACTATTTCTAATTTTGTATAGTTATGATATTAGTCCCTCTTCTTTAATTTGACATGATTTAATCCCTTCACTGTTATAGTGTTATCGATAGATCCAAATTAGCAACGACATCTAAAGCGACAATCAATTATAAATTTACATATTAGTTCAATATTTATCGTTATTTTACCCGGGGGGAAATTACCTTAACAATAGTGTCAGAAATTTGAACAGAGAGGGTCAAATTATATTAAATTAAAATATAGAGATTAAGTCTTACAATTAATCATAAAAAAGGGACTAAAATCAAAATTAAACCTTTTAATGACTTTTTGTTTCCTTTTAAAGCCGCGGTAGTTCTGTTACATAGTCCTACTTTTAGGTATGGTATGTATAAATCGGTCATGAATAAAATACATTTTTTAAATTATAAAAATTAGTATAAAATATATATATTATGACCAAAATAATATTTTATTAAAATTTAACTATAAATAAATATATATATATATATATAATTTTTTTTAAATGTTTTAACATTTCTTTCCAACTGTATATATATCGGCTTTAACCATCACATACCAAAACAAGCATTCCAAGTTTCAAAGATGTCTAAAAGACTTGCACTTCTACAACATCTTCTCCTTGCCATCCTCTCCGTTTCTTCGACGGAGTCTCGTCGAACACCGTTTGCATGCGACCCGAGAAATGCGTCGACGAGGAGTTTGCAGTTCTGCCGGACGAATTTGCCGATTCACGTGAGGGTTAGGGACTTGCTGGGGAGGTTGACGTTGCAAGAGAAGACCAGGTTGTTGGTTAACAATGCGATAGCCGTGCCGAGGCTCGGGATTAAGGGGTACGAGTGGTGGTCCGAGGCTCTCCACGGGGTGTCCAACGTCGGTCCGGGGACCAAGTTCGGCGGTTCGTTCCCGGGTGCCACTAGTTTCCCTCAAGTCATCACCACCGCAGCCTCGTTCAACGAATCGTTGTGGGAGAAAATCGGACGGGTAAAATTTTACACTCATTTAAAATCGTTTAATATCATTTATTTACAAAAATAATATAAATCAATTAAATTAAATTCGAATTCGTTCTGAAATTTTTACTCGTATGCCCATATTGCCACTTAGTTTAATTCTTTAACTCATATGCCCATAACTTCGGATAAAAATAAATTATTATGGTTATTAATTGCAAAAAAAAAACAGGAAAATTATAAACTAATATAACGGTGGGTGATTGAAAGCGATTTCAATTAAATTGCAAATTTATTTAGGGTTGGGCATGGGTCGGGTTCGATCACCTGATTTGACCCAAAAAGTATACATTTTTCACAATCTGACTCGAAAATAATACACCCTCCACCCGACCCGAATCCGACATATTGGGACGATTGCAGGTGGTTTCAGATGAAGCAAGAGCCATGTACAATGGAGGAATGGCTGGTTTGACATATTGGAGTCCTAACGTGAACATATTCCGTGACCCGCGATGGGGTCGAGGCCAAGAAACTCCCGGCGAAGACCCGGTTCTCGCAGGTAAATATGCCGCCAACTATGTCCGGGGCCTCCAAATCGCTGTCGGGAACCGCCTAAAAGTCGCCGCCTGCTGCAAACACTACACTGCTTACGATCTTGATAATTGGAAGGGCGTGGACCGATACCATTTCAATGCCAGGGTAATCGAGATCGTCCTATTATGTTTGGTGTTCGAACCCCACGCCACGCTTGAATTCGAGTTCGAATCGAGATTTGAATATCGACATTTGTAACGCTTTATACAGGTTAGTAAACAAGACCTGGTGGATACATATGATGTGCCATTCAAAGCTTGTGTGGTGGAAGGGAAAGTTGCTAGTGTGATGTGTTCTTACAATCAAGTGAATGGCAAGCCGACTTGTGCCGATCCGGACCTACTCAAGGGCACGATTCGAGGCCAATGGCATCTCAATGGGTTCGTTCTGATCAACTTAATCCGAAAAATCCTTGTTTGAGGCATTTAAGGTTGTTTATCTAATGTTTTGTTTCATTGTTTTTGTGTTGGCTTCATTAGGTATATTGTATCAGATTGTGATTCAGTTGGTGTAATGTATGACACTCAGCATTTCACTGCTACACCAGAAGAGGCTGCTGCAGCTACCATCAAAGCAGGTCAGACACAACTTGAAAATACGTGGATTCGATCCGCCCCGACCCGTTATTCGATTTTTTACGGCCTCGGATATTCGGTTTGTAGGTTTGGATTTGGATTGCGGACCATTTTTGGCAGTCTATACGGACCAGGCAATAAGGAGGGGCTTGTTAGCCGAGGCTGATGTTGACATGGCTCTAGCCAACACCATGACGGTCCAAATGAGGCTCGGCATGTTTGACGGCGAGCCATCGGCTCAACCGTACGGACGCTTGGGTCCGAAACATGTGTGCACGCCAGCTCATAAACAACTTGCTCTCGAGGCTGCTAGACAGGGCATAGTTTTGCTAAAGAACTCCGGGCCTTTGCCGTTGTCCACTTCGCATCATCATCGGACCATTGCGGTTATCGGACCCAATTCAGATGTCACTGAAACAATGATAGGAAACTATGCAGGTAAACTGCTCGTGTTCTTAGTCTATATTACTCGGATTCGAGTACAAGTATTGGATGTAAAAGCATGTCTGATGCAGGAGTGGCATGCGGTTACACGAGTCCCTTGCAAGGTATTTCGAGATATGCGAGGACTATTCATCAGGCAGGCTGTTCAAACGTTGCTTGTACTGCAAACAATCTGTTTGGAGCTGCGGAAGCTGCTGCTCGCCAGGCCGATGCAACGGTGCTTGTGATGGGGCTCGACCAATCAATGGAAGCGGAATTTAGGGACAGGGAAGGGCTGCTCTTGCCAGGACACCAGCAAGAGTTGGTTTCCAGGGTGGCTCGAGCCTCCAGGGGACCTACAGTTTTGGTTTTGATGTCAGGTGGCCCAATCGACGTCTCGTTCGCCAAGAACGATCGTCGAATAAGCGCCATTTTATGGGCTGGTTATCCGGGTCAAGCTGGAGGAGCAGCAATTGCAGATGTTTTATTTGGAACAACAAATCCAGGTAACTTGATCAAGATTTATTCAATTTGGTTCACTTGCTCGATGTCTAGTTTTCGAACTTTTTCCGAGCTAATTCGATGGTATTCCACAGGGGGAAAGCTGCCGATGACATGGTATCCGCAATCATACATAGCTAAAGTGCCGATGATGAACATGGGAATGCGGCCATCCGGTGGCTATCCTGGAAGAACCTATCGGTTCTACAAAGGACCGGTCGTGTTTCCGTTCGGTCACGGCCTGAGCTATACACACTTTAAACAATCTTTAGCCTTTTCTCCAACTGATCTCCCAGTGCTTATTAACACCAATCTCTTTGCCGCCAAAAACTACTCAACATTATCAACCAATGCCATCAGGGTGAAACATGCCAAATGTGACTCACTCTCATTACCTCTCCACATCGACGTCGAAAACACCGGCGATATGGACGGAACTCACACTTTGCTCGTTTTCTCCGAGCCACCCGCCACCATAAAATGGTCCCCGGACAAGCAATTGATAGGTTTTCGTAGAGTTCACGTAACCGCCGGATCGATACAACGAGTCCATATCGACATTCATGCATGCGAGCACCTTAGCATCGTCGATGAATTCGGGATTCGAAGGATTCCGATGGGTGCACATAGTTTACATATTGGAGATCTGAAGCATTCTATTTCTCTCCAAGCAAAATTGGAGGGCATTAAGAACTAGATAACTTTAGGATATTGTAGGGCACCATAGCCATAAACTAAGGCATACTGTGAGAGTTCCACTGCATTTCCGAAGGGGGAAAAAGTGGTCAAAATTGTAGTTCTTAGGCAATTCGATTGATAACACTGTCAAAGGATTTGCGTTAAAATCGATTATGTAGTATTTTCAGAATAAAAAAAATGCGTCAACTTTGTCAATGTTACATGTGTGAAATGCTGTCTAAACAAAAAAATGGATAAATTACATTTCTAGTACCTAAACTATTAGTTTTGGTCTGTTTTGTACCTAAACTTTCAATTTTTTTCAAAACAATTCATAAAGTTTAGTTTTTGTTTCATTTTAATACCCTGCTGTTAAAAACTTTAGTTTTTGTTTCATTTTAGTATCATGTTCAAAATTTAACGTCAAGTTGTGAAAAATTGAAAGTTTAGGTACTAGTACGGATCAAAACTGATAGTTTAGGTACTAAACACGTTAAGATTTTAAGGCCGGGTACTAAAATAAAATAAAAACTAAACGTTAAGTATGGTTTTGAAAAATTAAAAGTTTAGGTACTAAAAGGACCAAAACTGGTAATTTATATACTAAATGCTTAATTTATCCATAAAATTTTTGAATCTAGGGTTATAAAATACTAGAATCAATAATTGAAGCATTTACTGTTTGCATTAAAAGTTGTTGAAAATTTTATTGAAGATAATAAAAATAAATAAAATAATAAATAATTGATAAGAATAAATACATCATAAATAAATCCTAGGGGCTAAATGAGTATTTTTCAAACTATATGGATATGTGCATTTTATATCAAATCTATAAGGAAAGTGTCTTTTACCCTAATTATTAAATAAAAATAGTAGAAAACCTAGTTTATCAACATTAAAAACAGAGAGACTGAATTTCAAATATGTGAAAAATAGAAGGATTGAGACCAGGATTAGAAGAAAAAAATTGTTATGCAAAGGCAACCAAATTCTATGGGCATCCATCTGTCAATGTCCATGGGATACCTTTAGGCTGCGTTTAGTTTATGGAATGTAAGATTACCGGCATGATAGGATTACTGGCGGGAATAAGATTACTGAGAATGTTGTATTTTGTGTTTGGTTGGTTTAGTAGAAATGTAAGATTACCGTGTTTGGTTAAAGAAATAAAATATTATTAGAATGCATATTTTACCAAATTGTCCTCATTATATATTTGTTTTTTTAACAAGTTGAATTCTATTATAATATTATTATGATTAATTTATATATTTTAAATTCATAAAATTCATATAATTTTTTTTACAAAATTAAAAAGATAAATAGGTTTACTTAAATGATAAAATTTTTATTTTAATCCCTGAACTTCATATAAAATTCTAATTATGAACTTTTTTTTTGTAAATCTAAAATAGTTTAAGGATAAATTTATAATTTAACCTTCGTATAACTTTTTTTATTCAACAACATAAGGATATTTTTGAAGAAAAAATATTTAAGGGCATTTTAGTCCAAAACGTTGGGAATGTAACAATACCTAAGGAAAGAGGGATAATTACATTCCTAGTAATATATCCTCAAAACATCACTGTTGAAAATAATTTATTACGGGAGCTGAGAATGTCTGTCAATCAAACGGATGAATGACACTTCATTCTCTCGATAATGTGATATATCTCGAACCAAACGTCCCCTTAAACTATAGGGTTTGGAACCCATAGACGTGCCATCCACCTATTTAATTGCCTTTGGAATTCTTACTTTCATTCCCACATAATATTGTCAACGTTTTGACAGAATGTATAAGAAAAAACAGTCTAATATACTGTTAATAAAAGATATTATCATAAATGTTAATAATTTTTTAATATTTTTAGTAAAGCGTTATCTAAAATATTTTTTTATCGAAAATGTTAATATTAAGCTCTACCTGAAATGTTATTTTTTACCGAAAATTAGGGAGCAAAATTAACATTTCCAGTAAAAAAATAAAATTTTATGTAGCACTTTACCGAAAATATTAAAAAATATTAAAATTTTCGGTAGCACATTTCCTTAAGTTGTATATTCGACTACCGTATAACAAAACTACCCCATTTTGGTTCATTGTCCCCCACCTTGTTCCTTCCATGCTAAGATAATTGGTGATTTTACCCCACTGACACCGTTTGTTTTTATTTTTACTTTTCTAACACCGTTCGACCAATATTTCCAAAACTAGCACCCTTTCTGCTGAGTTGGCAAAGGCGCGTCCCCGGGGGCGCGCTTTACCCGTTTTTTCGCTGAGTTGGATGCCACGTGTGAAAGGCGCGTCCCCGGGGACGCGCCTTTGCCAACTCAGCAGACACGTATTTTGTTTTATAATAAATAGTTTATTTTTATTATTATTATAAATTAATAATATATTATGTAAAATGTTTCGATTATAATGTAAAAATTATAACTAATAATATTAAAAATTATATTAAATAAATATATTAAATATATTTATGTATTTAAAAGTTAAAAAAAATTATTTAGGTGTACATACATTGACAAATTATATAAATGCAATAACATTAAATTATTAGAAATAAAAACATTCATTTAAAAACTTTAATTACATAAGAGTTAACGGTTATATGATGATAACAGAGCTGGACATTTTTTTCTATTGTGCCCGATGTTTCTACAATGCCCACATCGTTTTTGTTCTGTTGACTTCTCCCGAATATCCATATCACAATGTATTCTAGTATATTTTAAATTTAAATTTGAATAATATTATTTTTATTTTTATTTTAAATTTCGAAAAATATAATTTGTATTTTAAAAACATTTATCAAACATTTAATGTTAAATGTGAATAAAAAATAACATAAAAAAATATGTATGTAACAACCATGAAACATTTAAATAACATAACCAAATTACATAAAATTCTGAAATTTAATTATTTAAATAACATTAAATATAACTGGATCACCGATGTCGTCGTCTCGAATGAGTTCCACATGGCGGTGGTTGCCTATTTCGTGGAGGATTTCTTCGTGGAACTTGTTCTTCAGTCTCCTCATCTTCACTATCATCATCAGCAGCATTTTCTTCATTTGGTGCAGATGACGCTGAAGGGGCTGAAGGGCCTGTATAAAATAACGACCCTGGAGGAGTGCTAGTAACAATCCCACCGCTCCCCGGGAACTGTGGAAACTGTGGAAACATTGGCATCGATGTATGTGATCCAGATGAAGATTGAGGTGTCTGCGGAGAAGCACCACCAGCCAAATAAGATGCATATGAAGCATATGCTGGATCATTAAACATAGTCGTATATGCACCTCCATATGGTATAAAACCCTGCGGGCTAGGCATGTAACCTGGCGGGCTAGGCATGTAACCTGGCGGGCTAGGAATGTAACCCTGCGGGCTCGGAATGTAACCCTGCGGAGATGGCATATAAACTGGTGGGCTTGGCATATGAAGTGGAGGGCTGGGCATGTACCCCTGCGGCATCGACGAATAAGGATGTTGTGGTGGGACTGATGCAGAACCGGTAGCGCCTTCTCTCCGTCCACGCGTCGGGGGACGATGATATTGAGACGGTTGACGTCTTTCTCGGCGCCTAGGAATGTTAACCCCTCGTGCTTCCGCCGAAAGTAGAAACGGCTTCCCATTTTCATTAAACCAGTCCATATAGTTATCCGTAACCATATGACCAGTTTCAGCGTAATATTGTCGAGGGGCCAACAGTGTATATCGGTTCTCCCAAAGCGCAATCCAATCTCTGTGTCTCACCACCCAGTTAACATCTTTCTTTCCCCGTCTATCTATGTTATGCACGTCGTCTAAATTTCTAGGAGCTCCAGGAATATATTGCGTACAACCATACTGACGGAGCACGCGATCAACTGGATGCCACTCAATAATAGCATAACATATAAGAGGTATAACCGATATCCATACCTCTAATGACCCTCTAAGGTGGGGTGGGATGCAAGCTTTCACTTCATCGCTCGCATAAGGTATCCACTGAAACTGAAATATAAATATACAATTCAAATAAATAAAATATTCTAATTATATCTAACATTTTAAATTAAAATATTAATAATTAAACAAATTTAAAAACATACCTCAGACCCAGCTTTCGTATCAATAAGTAAACGAATTTCCTCTAAAACAGTAGGTATACTTTTATGGTCCTTTCTTTTCATCGACCACCTATGAAATATAATATAAACTAAATATCACCCTATTTAATTGAAAATATTTAAATCAAAATTTAGTTCGAAAATTACCTCAACAATAAGGGGAATACGTATGGTTCATTCACGATCGGGCATAAGAAAGGCATGCGGAACCACGCCCATGATTGTAGAAGCAGAAGACATCCACCGATAGCAGTTTTCTTATAATTCGTCGCCCGACACATTTCTCTAAAGAGAAATGCCAAAACTGCAGCACCCCAACTATATCTTCCAGCTTCATCAAAATCGATCAGATGCCGCAACCACATACAATGCACCTGGTTGCGAGATTTGTCGGGCATCAATATTCCTCCAATTATTCGTAGAATATATGCCCGAGCACATGCCTTTGCTTGATCCTCTGAAGCATTTTCATTTAAAACCTCAAAATTAGCTTTCAACCAAGATAAAGCTATTCTACCTCCATTAAACTCTGGCGGAGCAGCTCCAAGATAATCAATGCACATTGATTGCCAATCACCATCCGCCATACCACACATCATATTTCCGTCGACGGGAAGCCCCAGATGCATAGAGACATCCTCCAACGTAATTGTTGCCTCTCCACATGGAAGGTGAAAAGTGTGTGTCTCGGGCCTCCACCTCTCAATCAGTGCAGAAATTAGGACAGGTTCGAGTTTGCAACCGCCTATAATTGTTGCAATATACCCGAACCCAGCAGAAGCCAAATATGGCAAAATACGTTCCGGTGTCGGTATACGTGGATTTTTAATAAAAGTTTCTAAAATACGATCAGCATCCTAAATAATATATATTATAAAAAGTAAAAATTAATATAAATTCATAATAACTTTAAAATAAAAATAAATTTAAATATTAACATTAATTATAAAAAATATTACCATATCGCTAAAATGTCTGGAGATATGATCATTATCCAATCGCAACAGCATTTCGTTTTCCATTATAACTGTAGACAAAACAATATAATTAGCAAAAAAATTAATAATTCTAAATAAATAATAATTATATAAATATTATTTTAATAATAAAATAATATTTACATAAATATATTATATAAAAAATAATAACTATTTAAAAAAATACTAACATAAAAATAAATTTCTTACCACTAATAACAAATTTAAAACTCAAATAGTTGGAGAATTTGAGTTATATAAGAGAGGAGAAGATGATTTTGGTGTGAAGAATGAGTGAGGGTTGAGGGGGTTTATATAGGGGAGGAGGAGGGGTAGTTAGGAAAAACGGATGGGGGCATTAATGACATTTAATGGAAGGCGCGTCCCCGGGGATGCGCCTTCCACACGTGTCTGCTGATATGGCAAAGGCGCGTCCCCGGGGACGCGCCTTTCACACGTGGCATCCAACTCAGCGAAAACACGGGTAAAGCGCGCCCCCGGGGACGCGCCTTTGCCAACTCAGCAGAAAGGGTGCTAGTTTTGGAAATATTGGTCGAACGGTGTTAGAAAAGTAAAAATAAAAATAAACGGTGTCAGTGGGGTAAAAAAGCCAAGATAATTCCCCATACATGTATATTACCGCGATAAGAGTAGTGTCTGAAATCGTTATTATATAACTATGATAATATCGGATATATCTGTATTTACGATAAACACAATATAATTAAAAACGTAACCATAAATACAGTTTAAATCCATAGTCTTCATATGTAAGGCGACCCATCTATCCGAGCATAACCATATCACACACACATATTAATATTGTCTTAACACTCGGTATTTAAAATATTATATTTAAACACTCGAAACAACTCATAACTATATGATGCAAGATTTGAAAATCACAAACCAAAAATAATTTAATTTTGATTTATCAAAGATACGTCTTTTTAAATAAAATTTATATATTTTTTAATATTACGATTTATTGTTTTCATTTCTTTCATTGATGACGTAATTATTTTCATAAAAAAAGATTAATTAAAAGAAAAGGGAAAAGGAAATAGAGGAGTGGACAGCCCATTATGGAAAAGGAAGGTAGTCCGTTCATTGAATGGTGCAAAAGCTAAGGAGAAAGGCTTAACTTCGATTTTAGTCACTGATATTATTTAATTATTTAATTCGACTCCTCTATTTTAATTTCTAAAATTCTATTTACTTAATGTAATAATTAAAATTCAATTGGTAACCCTAAATCAAACAAACGACAAGAAATGATAACAGATGAATTAAATTAAAAAAATCCTAAAAATAATTAAATAATTAGACCATCGGTAAACCGGAGAGGAGGATAAGGTGTAATTAACTTAGGGTCCTTATTAGTTTGCAATTAACACTAATTGAACCAAAAAATAGATGCAAAAAGTTAATCATAAGAACAAATTACATAATTAATCTACAGCATGAAAAAGAAAATAAAAGAGAAAAGAAAGATTATTACTTCATGTTCTTCATCCTTTGCAAATGCCTTATTTCCTCATATTTTCTTCCATTTTCTCTCAGCTGCATAAAACTTTCCCCAGATCTGTCAATCCGCCACATTATTTTCCATCTAGTTTTTAACATCTAAAAGAAGAAAAGGAAAAGACCCAGAACAGAAACCAAGGTGGAAATCCAATAGGCCGACAAATTCTGAGCCCCCGACGGCGGCGGCGGAATGTGGTAGTAGAAAGGGAAGTAAGGGACGATAGGATTGGGTGGCGGCGGCGTCGGGTAGTTTCTGTACGTAGGCGGAGGGTAATACATGCCGCCGATGACGCCGCCACTCGGTGGAGGTGGGGCGTAGTAGTTGTTTCCGCCGCTGGATTGGGATGGCGGAGGTGGAGAGTAGTAGTAGTTTCCACCTCCACCCCCGCTGGAACTGGGAGGAGAAGGTGGCGGTGGACAGTAGTTAGGGTTGGGAACCGCAGGCGGCGGTGGAGACGGAGGCGGTGGAGATGGTGGAGGCTTCGACGGGACTTTCTGACATGGATTCTCGCACGAGGAACACATGGTGCACTCGATCTGGTACTAAGGATGTCGCATTCGAAGCTGCTGATGCTGAACTCAGTAGCATCATCAGATGTGTTGTAATGACGATAATTGTCTGAAAACTTTCCATCTTTAGAAAGATTTAACAACAAATAACTGTTTTTTTATATAAAAAAAAGACAAATCTTTCCTTCTTAATCCACTGGAATGTTCAAAAGCAGGCAAGAGGAAGTGGAGAAAGATGGAGATAGATAAAAGCTGGGTTGGGTTAGGGCGTGTCACCTTATACAATAATAACCTACTTTATCATGCATTATACAAATTCACTATATATTTTTATAATAACTACTTTATAATAATTATTGAATTTGCCGTTCAGCTCAGTTGGTAGAACGCAAGGTTCTTAACCTTGTGGTCGTAGGATCGAGTCTCACGGTGGGTAATTCATAATTCTGACTGCCGGAAGTCTCCCATGAAAACTGCTCTCAACATGGCGTTAGGGACAACCTACTATCGTACCTCTCTCTTACCCCATTACATATAAGAATAGGGTCAGCTAATTTATTTATTTACTTTATAATAATTATTCATGCTAATGTGTTAAAATATACAACAACAAAACCATAGTTTTATTTGCAATGAGGTAAGGGGAGGTAGAGTAGTAAGCTGTCCCCAACGCCAGGTTGAGAGCAGCTTCCGTGGAAGAACTTTGACAGTCATAAAATTAAAAAATAAAGATAAAATACAATGCATGTATAAATAAATACATAGTTGAATAGTCTTCATATGCAGTCTTCATATACACGTTTGTAATAGATTAAAATATACGAATTTTGATATTATTTATTTCATTTGTCATATTCAATTATATTTTATCATTTAATTAAATTATTTATTTTTGTTTCCTTTTTTTAGGTAATGTATATCACTAAGATTACTTCATTCCATTAGAGTTTTTTTTTTTCTCTTTCACTCTAAATAAAATTAAATTTAAAATTTATTAAAAAAATTATTTTTATTATTATTGTATCAGAGTAGCTCAAAATTCTAAGAGATGACACACCGACACATTCTATTTTTATTTATTTAATATTATTTTATTTTTTTGGTATGAGGGGATCGAAATTTACGCTGAGGGGGCATTTGGATCATGGATTAAAAGATTACTGGTAGGAATATTTTTCCCCAGATTATAATACCCACATTTGGATGAGAAAGATTCCTACTTGAGGGTATTATCTCATTACCAACAGTAATTTTTTTAACTTCATTATTGGGAATGTCATTCTCACATATTCTATAGTTTTTGTTTATTCTCAAGCGTTTGGGCTAAAATACCCTTTATCTTCTTCTCCTTGTGACCTCGCTTCTGTCCAAGCAAAAAAAATCAGTTTTTTTCCCAATAAGATTTATCCTGGTAAGATTTATCCTCCATTTCCTTTCTTTTATTTTCATATTTTGTGCTTTTGTTTCTGCAAACGAAAACCTCTTGAATATTTTTCTCTGTGAAAATTTCATCTATTTTTTTTAAGGTTTTGGAGTTTGTTCTGAGCGATCTTCTACAGTAATACCCTGAAGCAATGTTTGTGGTATGTCTATGCTCCTTAGTTTCCTCGTTTCTGTTATTCTCTTCAGTACAACGGAAGATTGTTCTCGCGGCTGTAGTATCATAGAAAAGGATAATAAGGTAGAAGTTGAATAGATCTAGTTTGTTAGAAAAAGAGTAAATGAATTTTGAAGTTTTTTTATTTGATACAGTTATGTTTGGATTACTCATTAGAATATGAACTAAGGTTAAATTTGTTTGTTTCCTTAAATCAATCCTTCATTTCTCCCCAAAGCTCGATCTCTAACTCATCAATGTCGGATGTAATTCCATTTGAAATCATATAGAAAATCGATTGGGGAAATATATACTTTCATTTTACCCAAACTGATACACCTTTCAGATCTCGCTTTTGCATTTTGTTCCTCCTCACTTGTTTATTAATTTGCGGTTTCGCTTTTGTTGGAGCTCAAAATCAAAGGCCGAAGAATGTTCAAGTTGCGATTCGGGCTAAATGGTCGGGTACTCTATTGCTCTTTGAAGCCGGGTCGGTTCCCTTTCTTCTTATTATCGCTTTAATTTTGGGTTTGTTATGTATATGATTCTCTTGTTGTGGATTTCGTTTATTTGTTCATATTCGTATTAAATTTATTCTCTTGGTGTGATATGTTTGTTTAGTTCTTATTTTTGAGCCAATGTCAATGTTGCAGAAAATGGCTGAGGTTTGTGTTTTCATATCCAACCACTGCTTTAAAGTTATTTGTTGTGTTTGGTTCTTTTTTGTCATTGCAAAAAATGGAGTATTCATACCTGTTAGATCTGGCTGATGAATGCGAAGATCCTTACATGCGATTAGTGTACACTAGTAAGGTTTCTTCTAACTTCTATTTCTTTCTAAGTTTAAATAGGTGACTGATGGTAGCTAATTGCAGCTTCATGGGCTATATATGTCTATTATGCCTATCAACGTACCTGGAAACCATTCAATCCCATACTTGGGGAGACTTATGAAATGGTTAATCATGGTGGCATTACTTTTCTAGTTGAACAGGTGGGTCTTTTAGACATGAGTTTTCGACTTGTATTTGAGTTGAATATAGTTGAAAAGTTCAACAAATTTTTTGATATTTGAGTTGGTGTGCATTTAGAATTGACTTTTTTCTTTCTTTCAAATTACATATGCCCTTCAATGCAAGAACACTACAATGGGGAGGGAAGAACTTGTTTATATGCAATGGGGAGGGAAGAACTTGTTTTGAAAAGAGCAGGTATTTCTCTCGACCCCACAAACTAGATTTTAGAATTAATTTATACATGTATGCATATTACATAGATGTTGCTCTGATTGTATGAACTTCGTTTGATGGAGGTGAAACAGGATATGGTGTTGTGTTTCATTCAGAACAACGTTTAATTTATCTGTTATGCCACTTTTCACTTTATGCTATTGTCATGTCAATTCATATAATAACACCTTACAACTTTTTCCAAGGCTTCTATGTATTATGTGTTTATCTTCTTCTTCTTTTTCAATTGCCATTATGGATCTTTGCATTTGAATTCAATTGTGATATTTCCTTGGCAAATGCAGCAGTATGTTTGTGGTTGATGTTTTTGGTTTCTTTATATGGATCTTCTTTAATCATACTGTTCTCTCTAATGCATACACTTTTGTCTTGGTGTTCTAACTTGTTTGCTCTATGATTTTTGGAAACTTTCAACCTTGATTAGTCCTTTAACGTTTTAATATTATTATTATTTCTGTTTTGAGGTTTTTCTCCTTATGAATACATCTCATTCTTCTTTTATCGTTCTCAATTGTAGTACAACTTCTTGGGAATGCCTATGCTGTTCTATTACAAATATGGATATCTTGAAAAAAACACGTTCATGCAAGTTTTATTTTAGCACGCATGCTTGTTTGCTTCTAATCACATGCTTTATTTCTTTGGTTGAGGTATCTAAGGACTTGAGGTTTGAATTTCAGATATCTAAGGACATGGGAGTTGGAAAGTTCCAGTTTAGTTCCAAGTCCCAGTATTTGATTGAACAATTGCTTACATGTGAAACATGAAGGAATTCATGGTGAAGCTTTTGGGATTTTACACATGTTGTAAAGCATGACAGATCATTATAATAAATTCTTATCATTCATCGATTATTCTATGAGAAATGTTTTTTGACCATTGATTTGGTGTGTTATTAATTAAACATTCTTAGGATTTATAAACTTTTATAATATATTTTTAACCAATTATTAATATTATCTAAAATACATATTTTTATAAAATATAATTATATATAAAAAATTAATCTTTAAAAATTAATAAATAATAAAACATATTCAATATGTACAATTTTTTCATTAAAAACAGATTCTTAAAACAATTTTCAAGAAAATTTACCTAAACAATGTAAAACATTTTACAATGAACCATCCAAACACTGGAAAATATTTTCAGTGAAACAAACAGACTTTAAGTTTTATTAGCTTCTGTTCAGTTTGATGAAACATTTTATGTCTGATTCAAAACAGTTGATGAAAACAAACAAGATTTCAGTTTTAATTAGGGGGAAACAGTATTTCACTGCAGCCTATTGCAAGGTTGGATTGGATGGGTTAATCAGGTCTGACGATAATGCAAATCCGTAGTCAACCTAAAAGACATGAAATTAGATGATTTGGTGTCATAAAGTTTGTATATAGAAGATATAATAAATATTCGATTGCGGGTTCCACCAACTTTGAGTTTGTAATGGATGGCGAAATGCCTCCTTATGTGCTTGCAAAGGATTTGATTTTGCAGGAAAGATCGTAATATAAATTCATAAGATAAATAATAATGATAAAATATGTAGAATTAATAATAAATATAAAAGATAAATAAATAAATTATTGTATATAGAAGATATAATAAATATTATATATTAGATAACAAAAATAATTTACAACTTTTTATTATTATTAATATCTATGATAAATTATTGTATATATAAGAATGTAAACATTGTCGATTGAAAAATACAAGAAACCTCCTAATGAATGCGTCACGTATGAACCGAAGCTAATTTTCACAATGTAAACATTTAGTTAAATGTTGATGTAAAATTTTAATATATTTTTACATAAATTATGTAAAATTTAATATTAATATTAATTAAAATAATATATGATATATTTAAATATTGATATATATTATCAATAGATAGAATTTTTATATAAATATTTAGAATTACACTTGGTAAAAAATATAGAACAAGGATAATTTGGTAAAATATACATTCCAGTAATCTTTTATTCCTTCAACCAAATAATGTAATCTTACATTCATGTCAAACCAACCAAACACAGTAATGTAACATTCCCAGTAATTTTATTCCCTGGTAATCTTTTATTCCCATTGATAATCTTATATTACGTGAACCAAACGCACCTTGAATGAGAGGGGATTTACGTCTATTTAGTAAAAATAATAGTGGTAATTTTGGTATTTTATAGGAGAGGAGAGCAAGTCGCGAAGAAAACGCAAGCTAAACGTGGTTCTTTTGGCCTCATTGAGCAGCTTTCTTTTATTGTTCATGAATTCTCATTGATATTTAAAACTAGAGCTGTTATATGGCTAAAGCCCGCGAGCTACCCGTTTAACCTGCTATCCATGCAGGTTTTAGACATAAAAAATTGAAGTTCGTTTAAATTGCGGGTTTTTTAGCCTGTACCGTTAAACCCGCGGGTTTAATGGGTATAATCGCGGGTAGCTCGCGAAGCCCGCAATAGTCCGCTTAATTTAAAATTTATAAAATTTTAGAAAAAATAAACTTAAAGAATTTTATAGAAAAAGAAAATAAATTACCTATAAATATGATGTTACTTATAACCATTGTAGTTCTTAAATTTATTAGTACATTTGTCATAATTCTACCCGCTGTTTGATTTTTTTTTTCATTTACAATGTATCAAAATATTCTTCATTTTAAAAAATAAAAATTAAAAGATTTATATAGTATTTTAGTCTTATAAAATTTACATCATTATCACTTTGGTATTTAAAGATTTTTTTATTTAATTTTGACTTTTATTTTTTTCATGAAGTATGTTATCTATTTCGTTCTTTAATTATAAAAAGTCACGTAATATTTTAATAATATATCACATGACACGTAATATTTGGATTAAAAAAAAGTAAAATAAAAAATTGAAAACATACTTTTCAACTTTTAAAGACTTTTACAAAATAAAATTTGTTAGATTTGTATAATGTTTGACTTTGTTGAGTTTTTCTGTTTGAATTTCTGCTTCCAGACACTTCTGTGTCTTCATATTATAGAATTGAATAATCGTGTTTTATAAAAATATAATATGGTTATTGTTTTATTTGTTTTTCAATTTGGTGATATAAGTGAATATTATTTTCTTTTAATTTGAGTTTAAGTAATTATATCGTTATATATATATATTAATGATTAAAAAATTAAAAAATATATTATTTTATAATCATTTCCAGCTATTTAAAATAAAATTTAAATATTATTTAATTTTTTAGCGGTGCTACCTTCCTTTTCAAGTTACTGGATCATTTTTAAAGGTGTAGCAAGTTGGATCATTATTTTTTATTGCATTTAAAACATTTAAAATTATTTTTATTTAACGGGCCGCGGGTAAGCCTGTTTAACCCGCGAGTTAAATGGACGGGCCGCGGGCCTTAGAATTTAAAATCGTTTATAATTGTGGGCTTTTTAAACCGCTCCATTTAAGCCCGCACCGTCAAAATCCGCGGGCTAAACGGACGGGTAACCCGTATACTCACCTCTATTTAAAACTAGATATAATCGAGTCATTCGAATCAGGTTATTTCAGGTCTATATTATTTCGGTTTATGTTTAGGTTCAGATCGAATTTGATTCGGGTCTATGGAAATACAATTCGGGTCGGGTATTAAGTCAAGCCAAAATCGGATCGGTTGATTTTCGAGTCATGTTAATATCAGAATGGTTGGCTTCAGGTCGAGTGAATATCAGTTCGGGTCAATCATTAGATTTTTTGGTCAATTCAAATCGGTTTCAATTAAAGTCAACCTTCAAATTTTCGAGTCAATATTTAGATTTTGAAATCAATCGTTGTTACTTTTGTCGTCATAACGTTTGATGCTTCTCTTAATTACTTATAATTTAAGAATTTTATATGAATATATACTGTAATCATATTGTCGTGTCTCAAATGCAGAGTTAGAAGTTTTAATTTTAATCAATTGAATCAATAAATCTTTAAAATTAATAAATTTACGTGAATATATATTGTAACGATTCAAATTCAGAGTAGGAATTCATTTTATCATACATATAGATGGTATTTTAACTAAGGAAAGATTATATTGAATAATTAAACTAGTACTAGAAGTGGTGGTTAACTAGTAGTATAATGAAAAATAGAATAAAACATATATCATTTTATTATTTATCAATTCTAAAATTATATAATAATAAACAAAATTATTTTATTCATTCAAACTCAGTTATCTGGTTAAAATTGGGTCAAAGTTTAGGTTGGATCGAGTATGGGTAAACTAAATTTAGGTTACTTTCTGTTTGAGTATGGGCCTTAAAATTTTGAATATTCTATTTTCATCCTCAAAAGATGACTCTTATTCTAATTATTCCTTAAACTTTTAAGCATTCTAATAATCTCCCTAAGCTATGACTCTCTTTTTAAATTAGTCCCCAAACTTTTGAATATTCAAATTTCATCCCCAAGTCCATCCAAATATGTAATTAGCTTCAATAATAGTTTAACCTAAAATTTGGTTTTTTTTTGCAAACAGAAAATAATATAATTTGGTCTAACGATTTTATTAACAAGGAATGTTCAAAATTTTGGAGACTAATTTTGAATGAAGGTCACAATTTGGTGATAAAATTAAAATATTTAAAAGTTGGAGGACTATTGTAAAATTATAGTTATAATTTAGGGATGAAATCAAATTCTTTAATGAATAAAGATGAATTTCGTCACTAGATATACGATAAAACCTACCCATCCATGAACTTTTCACACTTTGGTTTAAATTACACGACCGTACTAATTAATGTATTGTTATGTTTCGTGACGTTTTTCTCGTGTCGAGTTACACGTGGTTAATTTATCAGAATTTATTATTTTAAAATATTAAATACAAAAAACAATATCCATCTTCAATTATTATTGAAATAGAGAATATAATAAAAAATATTATATTTAAACATATGGGTATCGAGAAAACCGGAAAATTGATTTGAATCAGACTATTCGATTCGATTCAGTTTTTTTAATTTATGTTTCGGTTTTAATTTTTTATATGAAAATCGTTTGAACCGAATTAAACTTAATAAAAAAATAAAGAAAATAAACATCTAAAACACATTCATATTAAATTCATTATAATACAAATTTAAATAAATAAAATTTTAAAACTAATAATATTTTTCTATAAATTTAAATTTATATATTTGTACTTGTTTTAAGCTTTAAATTTTTTTGAAGGTTGAATTTGAAAAGTATTGAACAGTAAAAAACTATCGAATTGATCTGAACCGAACTGAAAACTGTAGTTTTTATGTCACTCGATTTCGGTTCCTATGTTTTAATCCCACAAAATACGATTTGATTTATATTTTAATAAAATACCGAACCGAACCAAATACACCCTTATTTAAGTAAATCTATCAGCTAAATTTTAGCAAAGGGCGAGGAGAAATGAGCGAACTTTCCAGGCTGGTTCGGTGGGGGGTTTAAGAAATATAGGAAGAGATGAAGCCCCTTTTTTTAATTTTGCACAAAGTATCGGGCGTGGGGCCCGCTAAGGAGATGGCTTGTGACCAAAAGACAGCATGAAAGAGTGTCGGTCCCTTTTGTTCACTTTTTTCTTTTTGATGGGTCAATTGAAAGTCAAATCAGCTTGAATCTATGATAATACTTCTTAATTAATGATGCTTAATGTAAAGGGGTAAATTATATTAACAGATCACTTTATTATTAGTATGTTTATAATTAGCTCACCTTAATTTAAAAATTTATAACCAAGCCATTTAATTAATCGAGTGTAGCAATCAAGTCAATATGTTGTTAAATCATTTGTTGGTCAAATTACAAAATATGTCATTTTATATTTGTATGTTTACAAATGGGTCATCATATTTCAAAAAGTTACAGTTGAGTCACTTGATTAATTTTGTAAATCATATTGTTAGATGATATAAAGGCCATCTAACAAAAGACAGCGTTGATTGAGGTTAAAAAAATTTAAAGGGTAAACTACGTATTTAGTATCTAGACTATCAACTTTGACCTATTTTAGTACCTAAATTTTCAATTTTGTTCAAAACCTACCTAACATTTAGTTTTCAGTTCATTTTAGTATCTGCCGCTAAAAACTTAACGCGTTTAGTACCTAAACTATCAGTTTTGGTCAATTTTAGTAACTACTAAATTGATTCTTTTAATTGATTGATTCCTTTTGAAAAACAAAACAACACATCAGTTACAATTGCTAAAACAATGGTGTTGAGTAAAATGTAAGGACTAGTACCCAAAATTTTCTTTAGCAATGACAGGAACGTTGTATTTATAAACCAGTTGGTGAATTGTCAAGTTTCAACTCTCTCTATATGTTTCACTAAATTGACTCAAAAGAAATCCCATTAATTCCAAACTCAAACACCATTTATATTCATGGGATGGTGACACTTTCCTATAGGGTTTGAGTCGAGATAATCGAATTAAATTGAGTTCGAGTCGATGAAGTAGCGATGGCGACATGTGCAGAAGGGAGCGTAAGGAACCATGAATCCTATATCGACGATGAGGTTATTAGAAGAGACGATCACGAATTCCGAATATAACCGATAGAATGTGCACGGAAAATATAAAAATGGAAGCCAAAACAGAAGATCAAACTTCATCTGTTATTAGAGTTGGAGAAAGAAGAGTCTCCTATGATCTGCTCCTGACTAAAAACAATGCTTAGAAAAGCACACCCAAAAGTTAGTTTTATTTCCTACAAGATTTCATTACCGAAAAAATAAAAATAAAAATTCCGCACGATCGCCTTTGCGTATCATGCGGACGTATCTTACAGAAGTCGTAATTATCGTCCAATGGTAACGGATCGATCCGGAATTATCCGTTTTCCCGAACCTGTTACGTTCAAAACGAACTGGCACAACATGATATTCACAGGAGGAAGATGCAGTTTAGTGTTAAGTGAATATCCCCGTTGATTCACAAAGAGAACTTGAGAATGGAAGTTGCCCTACACCAGAATATTGTCGAGGGAATAACCATCAAAATCGAATTCGTGTTCAGCTGGTGCAGCCGCGTCTTGCTGCCAGGAAAATGAAACACACCGAATGTTTAGTTAACAATCCCCATTGATTCATGTACGTGAATGAAGAGGAAAAGGAAACCAACCTGTTTCAGAAGAGCACTCATGAGATCCTCTTGTCCGAAGTGATCGGGGTATAGACTGATAGGGGTCTTGGACTTGACCCTTATGGTACCGTCAACAAGAAGGGAGTTAAGACATTGATTACCATTTTGCGCATTTACTTGCCCCGTACTATCTCCGGATGAGAACATTGCCTTGCTTACGACGGGTGCATTCCTGTTCTGTCCGTTCACTTGACCAGACGAAAATCCTTGTTTAACTAAAACTGGTTGGGTGTGACCGAGGTTGCCTTGAAGAGAGTTCGAATGCCGAGAGGCATCGAACGTCATCCCTGCATTCTGCAGCTTCCAATTTTGGGGCTTATGTTGATTCAAATCGTTAAATATATCAGCTTCCTGAAAATCTACTTTGGGTGTGAGACTAGAAATCCCCAGTGTACTTCCAAGAGGGAAACTGTTAACGGGTAGTTCCCAAGCGTAATTCATGGGGAAATTCAACATCGAAGAGCTCTGCGAAACCAGATTATAACTAGGGGCTCTGATATTTTCTTGAATTCCATTTCTAGTAGGGACGTTGGCAGCAATTCCGTTGGATGATATAGGCTGCCCCATCGGTGAGACAAGTCTCGGATCATGACCGAGACTGGAATCATTGAGCATCTGCCCTCTAGCCTGTGGCTGAGCCATTTGCATCAATAACGAATTATTTTGGCTACTCTGCTGACCATGGGAAGTGACTTGCATATTCATGTTTCCCATTGATTGGGCACCGTGGTGCAACCCGGCAAGCTGCTTCGGTTCCATGGTTGTCGGAATTCCGTGTAGTAAATTCATTTGCTTATTATTGTTCACATGTTGCTGCCCTTCTCCGAATCTTAACTTCGGGTTTTCAAAGCTAAAAATGTTTCTTTGATCAACGAGAGGCACAGGTAAGCCTGATTTACCAGTCGACCGACCAGGCCCTGCTGCTTGGAGTGTGACAAGACTTTGTGCATGAAGCTGACCAGTGGCAGAAAGAGTTTGAAGATCGAGCCCATTGAGCGAAGAAAGCGACCCGAAAGTTGCATCTTGGGGACTCATAAAAGAGTTATTCAGATCACTCGGGTGAGGCGATACCCCGCTTAACCGTCTAAGATACAAGCGATATTTCTGATCACACGATAACAATTTAATTCAAGTAATTAGAATTTATTAAATGCAGATGCAGGCAAGTAAAAAGTTCGGGCATTTGGTGAACTTCAACCAACCTGAAGGTGGCTGGCAACATTTTCTCTGGTAAGTCCGGGAACGTTCATCAACTCCAAAATTTTCTTCGGGACAGCCTCTATATTAGAAGACCAACCAGAAAAATCATACAAGGGGAAAGACAGCAGTGCTTGAAGTTAATTTAAAAAGCAATTCAGCGAAATAGAAAGAAACAGGATAAAGACTCATACTGTCGATGCCTAGTTGATTAACTGCTACGACAAACTGTTGATGGAGCTCAACAGACCAAACAACCCTCGGCTTCTTTAGCGTTGATGTATCATCCCTCTCGTTGGTTTCATCTTCATCATCCTTCCTACGTTTCGAGCTTTTCCAATTCCCTTCATTAGCAGAGGAAGAGTAAACCTCATCTTCCGATTGTTTTAGCTGCTGATCTCCTTCCTCTACACTTCCCGATTGCTCAAAGTCCTTCCATTCGTTCTTCCTCTTCCGAACCACGTGTTGCCATATGTTCTTCAGCGCCTCGATACGAACCGGTTTGATTAGGTAATCGCAGGCACCGTGCGTAACACCCTTCATAACGACATGTTGTCCATCATCCGCAGACATCACTGCAGAAAATACAAGTCGAAATCACTTCAAAATTTCGAATTCATAGCGGTTATATCTCGATATCAAACATCTATGAAATATGATAAGAATGTGTGCTAACTGATAACGGGGAGATCCATCTCTAAACCGATATGCTCGAGAAGCTTGAACCCGTCCATGTCAGGCATGTGGACGTCGCTGATAACGATATCGAACCCGTTTTTGTTCTCTCTTAGCATAGATAATGCAGTCTCTGCTCGATGGCATTTGGTAACTGAAAAATAAAACCATCACAAATCAAATGAAAAATCAACCCCTTAAGCTCCAAACAAGATGCATCTGCGTTTTACATATCCACTAGATCAAGACAAACTAGTTCATTGAAGCAATTCGTCGAACATAAACTAAACTGACACAAAAATCATAGCTCAGAGTCTTAAAAAATGTTAAAACTATTGCCAAATCTAGGAAACAAAGATCCATTTCTTTTCCCTTTTGTTTTTCCAAAAACAAAATTCAACAACATCAAGAACAAGAAAAACAACCATTAATCAAAAACACAAAACCATGGCTCCAAAAATAAAAAAATTAGTAATCAAACAAAATATTTAAAGACGACCTGGGGAAGAAATACCTTCGTAGAGACAAGTTCTCAGCATCTTCTCCAAGATCATAAGACAAGTTGGATCATCATCAACAACGAGAACGCGCAAACCAGCGGGAAACTGATCAACAGCGGTTGCTGCTGTATCTGCAGCTTTCCAGCCAGCACTAGAGCTGGCTGTTGACATATATCCCTTCCCACTACTTGTATTCATCTCTCAAAATACCGATCCAAATTCCAAACACAAAGAAAAAGGGAGAAATTTTGCACAAAGATGCTGGGTTTTCACATGCTTAAACATGAACTAAGCAGATTGATAGTTTGATGCATAATTGAAAACCCAAAGAACCCCAAAGTTGATGAGTTAAAGATTTGAACTGAAAGATAAAGAATTTCCCTAAACAGAGATTCAAGATGAAGAGATTTGCATGTCTCATCTTTAAGTTTTGGTTTTTTTTTTTCTTCCTGGAATTAATAGTTATTTTATTTGAATAAAATATTCAATGAAATTTCTTTTAAATTTTTTTTATTTAAAAGTGGGTCAGTCATTGGGGAGTGGATCCAGCTCACACATGAAGTTAACCAACTCCACATATCCAAATCTACTCTAAGCACATGTCAAAAGTTAAAAAATTAAATTAAAAATTAAAAAAAATTACTGTTTTACTTTTGTTTTTAATGGTAAAAAAATGTCCACAAACTCTATCTTATTTACCAAATTAATAACAATTGCTATAATTTTCTAAATAATTTCTTACTTAACTTATTTTCCTAAAAAGAATATTAATAATTTCTTTCTAAATAAGCCAATTATATTTATAATTTTTAAAGTTTAGTATAATTACCATAATAGATAGTAAAAATTATATTTTAGTTTTTGTTTAATTATTATTACTATTATTATTATGGGGGAATGAGCTCTGATTTTGATTGAACAGTTCAACTATTTTCTCTCTGTCAAGTTATATTCGTGAAGTTCTTAACTAAAAATTATTAAAATATTATAATATTACCTGTTAAACATTGTTTCTTTAAATTTTATTAATTTAATACTCTTTTGATAAGACGCATTACATGAAACACGTCTTTACTTAAGTTGACAGAAGGCGCATTCTAGGATGTTGACATGGTTCCATATTAGAATACATGTTTTAAGGAATACGTCTTTCAGGGTCATATCATCTCTAAAATTATTTTAAAAAATATGTTTTAAAATTTTTTAAAAAAATAAAACAATAAAAACTAACATCATAATTTAATACATATTAATTTTATGAGTTGAAGAACTCAACGAGATAAAAGTGTTATAATACATTAGATTATATATGCACATTAGAGTGTTTGGGTTGTATTTCTTGATAATGTGAGATAAAAGTTAAAAGGTGTATTCTTTAACTTTTTTATCTCTGTATCTAATAAATATACTTATTCACTATTGTTATATTACATTAGATTAATATTTATTATTAAGGTATATATTAATTAAGATTGGATATTTTTTATATGTTAATATATTTAAATACTTATTTTTTAATTATCATTTCAAAAAATTTATGTAACACAAATTAAAAATATTTCATTGACATATAAATATATTATTTATTGAATATGATTAATTTAGTATAAACCTTAATAATAAATATTAACCTAGTGTAATTATTTAAATATATTAACATATAAAAATATTTAATTTTATCTTACATTGTCAAAAAACATAACTTAAACACTCTAACGTGTCTATATAAGCTAACCCATAAAGCTCTTCAACTAATGAAACTAGTATGTATTAAATTATAATGTTAGTCTCAATAATTTTAATTTTTTAAAACATATATTTTTAAAATGCTTTTAAGAATGATAGGAAGAGGCGCTCCTTGAAAGGCGTCTTTCGACTTGGTGCCATATCAACATTTCTTTTGGAAGATACGTTTCAGAAAACGTGACTTGGTTTACCTAAATAAAAACGTGTTTCACCTAATGTACATTATAAAAAATATATATTAAATCGGTAAAATTTTAAAAAATAATATATGACAAATAATATTATAATATTTGAACGATTTTTTAAAAATAAAAACTCCTAAATTCTTGAGTGACTAAGCTTTTATTATTATTATTATTAAATTTTTATCTTTTTATCTCTTTCTCCCCCGATTTGCCACGTGTCTTGTTATCCACCTTCATAGATATAGGTCTCTTTGGCTATGTTGTTTTTGCACTCTTATGATTCATTCAGTAGATCTTTCCCCCCCCCCCCCTCTTTTTTGTCTTTTACTATTTTTAATTTAGAGTAATTGATTTAGAATTAATTACACTTATCTTTATAACAAATTTTTACTTTTACTTTATTTTGTTATTTATTTATCGAATTAATATTAAAATTATATTTATTTCACAAATATTTTTTAGGATATAATAATATGTATGTGTATTATTAGTATACGTGTTCACATTATAAAAAAAATAGATTTGGATGAAACCTTCCTAAACCTAAATCAGATTGAGTATACTCGATAGAGTTTGAGTTGACTAAAAATTCATCCGATCCACGTCTATCTATAGTTGTATGACATGAAAATATCAATTAATTGAACATATTAAATAGTGTCGGTGATAAAAGGGAATGTTATTATCTTTAAGGGTGCGTTTGGTTCACGGAATGTAAGATTACCGGTGGGAATGTAAGATTATCAGGGAAAAGGATTACTGGGAATGTTGTATTTTGTGTTTGGTTGGTTTAGCAGGAATGTAAGATTATCGTGTTTGATTAAATGAATAAAAAATTATTGGAATGTATATTTGACCAAATTGTCCTTATTATATTTATTTTTTAAGAAGTTAGAAAATATTTATATATTTTATTTAAAAGATTTAAATTCATAAAATTTATATAATTTTTTTACAAAAATAAAAATATAAAAAGGTTTAATGAAAGGGTAAAATTTTATTTTAACCCCTGAACTTCATATAAAATTTTAATTATAGACTTTTTTGTAAATCTAAAATATTTTAAGGATAAATTTGTAATTTAGCATTCGTAGAATTTTTATTATTCAATGACAAAAGAATGATATTTTTGAAGAAAATAATTAAGGGCATTTTAGTCCAAAACGCCGGTAATCCGACAATACCTAAGGAAAATGAGGTAATGACATTCCCGATAATATACCCTAAAAATCCACTATTGATAATCTTATATTACCGGGAATGAGATTCTCGGGCTAACCAAACGGGAGAATGTGGATTCCATTCTAATGGGAATCCCACATTCCCTCATCCAAACGCCTCCTAAAGGATTTTGATTCGAGCATATTATGTTTGTATGATGTGTATGTGTGTTATAATAAAGCTAAGAAAGTACATAATATATTATCTTATAATCACTCTAAATTATTAAAAATATTAATTAACTTAAAAATCAATTTCAAAGAAGTGTCAAAATATAATTAATATATATTTTTATTTGATTTAACGACAAAATAACAAAAATAAAAACATTTCTCAAAGGCGATGATTAAAACGTATATTTTTATTTGAATGGCCAAAGTATAACAATCTTAAAAATAGATGACTGTGGGGTGTAATTTAAGAAAAATAGACACCACTATTACTAGATCCAACTAAGATGACTGAGACAAGTGTTAGAAGGGCCCACCTTCAAAGAAAAAGAGGGACCACTGTCGTACTTTAGATGTCCACGTCAGCATAGAGGATCATCAGATGTTTACGTGTGGATGATCATTAAGGACACGTGGTGCTGTCCCTTGTGGGCCATTGAGTGGGTCCCACCGTTAACTAAAATACAAAAAATGAGAAAACCAACGCCGAGAGATGGCGGGCCTACGCTTTTGCAGTGTGCGTGCGTACCTCCGGTGAGACAGACTAAAAAACGGTTAAAATAAAGAGTTATCGGTTTTATTATTGTGTTAAATAATAAAATTGGTAAAAATTACCGAAAACATTATTAGAAGTTACCGGTTTTGTTATTATTGGGTGTTTTTTATCGGATTTTCAAAAAAAAATACCGAAAACATTATTAGGCTTAAAAAATGACCAGATTAACATAATATTTTAAGTAATTACCAGAAAAATTTAGGTAATTTTTACCAGTTTTATTATTTAAACGATAAAAAAACCGGTAACGCCTTATTTTAGCCGTTTTTAAGCCTACCGCACTGTAGAACTTCCCCTTCTTAACACGCCCGTTCTACACTGAAAAACAAAAGGAAATCGAGTATGAAATTGAGTGGGTAAAAACATTACAAACGGTACTTGGCAAAAACTTTTTTTTATTGGGGTGTCGAAAAAATTATATGGTCTCGTATAGGATCTTATCGAAATTATTTTTAAAGGTAGGATGAATACTATAATATTCGTACGAGGATGTCGAAATTACTATGCGTCTTTGAGAAAACGTGATGATTGTAGTGTGTCTTTTGTCTTTTTATTTTGAAAGTATTGACGTTGTAATTGGATGAACAATAGGAAAGATGCATTATGTTTTTGGCGTCTTCTCTGATTCTATGAAATTCACTCAATCTCCATAAATAATTCCGACGAAACCCCATACGAGCCAATATATTTTCTCAACATCTCATATAAAAGTTTTGACCAAATGATACTCCATAGATTTTGACTCAATTTGATTTTATAAAATTATTTGAAAAATAATTAAGTACATCAGAGAGGATTTGAGCACCAAAAATATTAAAGTATGAGAGTTATCTTTAACTAATTACTATTTTATACTTACCCTGATTAATAAAAAAAGGTAAAAGATTAACTTTTACCCATGTAGTATATATAATTTATCACTTTCACCTTTATCGTATTTTCACATCAATTTAGCCATCGAACTTGCTCAATTGCATCATTTTATATCTTACTCCTAAATTTAAAACCCTAGAGTATAAACCCTAAACCATAATCACATATCATATAAACCTTAAACCCTAAACTATAAACCAAAACTTATGATTTATAATTTAGGGTTTATAATTTAGGGTTTTAAGTTAAGGGTAGAGTATAGAATGATGCAATTAAATAATTTTATGGATAAAATTAATGTGAAAATATCATGAGAGCGAAAATGATAAATTATATCTACAATAAGAGTAAAGATGACCCTTAACCCTAAAAAAACTTAAGTATTTAGCTAGACGATGTGATTAGTGGGATATATGCTCTCTTCTCACCACTTTTAATTATTACGTAATATTAGATTTATTATTAATTGATTTGTATTTAGATATTACAAAATATTAATATATGAACAATTTTTTATCAAAATTTTTTATTCACAAATCATAATTTGAACTTATATATTCGATATTTTTATCTGAACTACGTTATTATGAAGTCAGTGGTGATGTGTAAATTTTTTAAGGGATAAATATATATTAACAACACAAATTTTGTATGAGACGAATACAAATGCAATTTTAGAGTATGCACAATTAATAAAAGGGTAAACTATACAGATAATTCTCTATGTTTTCGATCTGATCGACTTTGATCACCAATTTAAAAATTAAGGGAGAATGATCTCTAACGTTATTGATCCGTTCGATTTTAATCCCTAACATTATTAATCCATTCGATTTTAGTCCCTCAGCTATTAACTCTCGTTCGATTTTAATCCCTAACATTATTAATCCATTTGATTTTAGTCCCTCAACTATTAACTCCCGTTCGATTTTGGTGACCATAATCCATTTTATATATAGCTACATACCATGGACCGGATTGATCAAATCAATAAATTGTTAATTGCACATGGGATAATATTAGTGGATCGCATGAGTTTTTTCCTTTTCTTTTGGGTATTCCAAGATGAATCATACAACAGAAAGAACCCTTAATATTTTTGTCATTATTTTTAAATTTTTATTAATCATATTACTCAACTATTTAAATGCATTTAATACAGTCACTGACAGTTAATATTTAACAAAAGAGGTGACCTAGTAGTAAAAAAAACTTAATATAATTATACTTTTAGTCCTCAATATTTGTACATTCAATCAATCTAATCCTTAAACTTTAGGCATGTAGGAATAGAGAACAACGAGCATGTGTTTTATTTACTTTTTAATATGTTAGATTTTATTTTGCTTTATTTCCTATTTGTGAGAATTAAGAATATGTGTTTTTATTAGGAATAGAGAACAACGAGCACCTAATGTATGAATTCATTTAATTGATTTAAATTATGACCAAATTGATTGAATGTATAAATATCAAGGACTAAATGTGTAATCATACCAAGTTTTTTAACTGTCACATCACCTCCTTCGTTAAATAGTTAAGGTGTATGGATTAAAAAAAATTCAAAATAGTGATCAAAAATGAAAAAGAGTTATAGTTAGGTGATCACCGATGTAGTTTACTCAATTTTAAAAGTCTGTAATGAAAGTCGAATGTAAGAGACGACAACTGAATAAGATTGGTGAATTTCACTAATTATTTAAATAATTAATCTTTATCCCTATAGTCTTAAAGTTTTTTTCAACATCTATTTTTCAGTAATTTTTTTTGGATAATTCCATTTCATTACCCAAGAAAGCAGGTGAGCCTGCTACAAACAGTACGTTACATAAACACAAATAACATAGCTAGAACAAGAAGGAACAAGCGGAGGATACTAACACAAAATACCCCAGCTCATGCAAAGGAAAACATTTCTCGAGTCAGCCCTTCTATTGGAACATCCTTGAAAACGAATTTGAATGATCTCTTGGTTGTCATACAAGAGCTCACCCACACTTCTACCCCTTCCTCCAAACGGCCTGGAGTTTCGCTCCCTCCAAATACAGTACACATGGCTTGCAAAAGCAAGCTTCATCACTTGAACAATAAAGGACTTCCCTCTAAGGAGTTGTACAACCCAAGCTAGCTCCCCATCCCAGCTCCTCACATCACGAACAATCCCGCATAGGGAAAGAATTTTTGCCCCATAAATGTTTCGCAAAGCAGCAACCAAAGAACAAGTGGCTTCTAGTCTCAGCAACCAAGCCACAGAATAAGCAGTTAACGTTTTCAAGATTCACTCCCATACTTGATAGTCTAGCACGAGTTGGGAGCCTATCTAAAATGGTCATCCACAAGATAATGCTTTGCTTAGGAGCACGCCCTGGGAACCAAACTAACCAGTGCCAGGCGACCTTGGGGCTTTGAGTACGCAGCTTCTCCCAAATTTCCCTAGTGCTAAGATCAGCAGCATAACCAGCAAGTAACTGAGACATAACAGGTCTCATTTCCAGGATCTTCTTAAAGCTCCAACTGACATTAACAGGGACACACATTTGCCAAAAATCCAAGTTCTTAATAACATAAGCAAGGACCCAACCATCATTGGCCAACATCTTCCTGATCAAAAGCCCTGAGCAGGCCTTGTTCCAGCCCTCTAAATCAATAACACCCAAACCCCTTTCAGATTTCATTAAACAAACATGCTTCCAACTCAGTCGAGCACCTCTTGCAGATAAGTCAGCTCATTTCAAGAAAAAATAAGAACACAACTGTTCAATTTTCTTGATTACAGCTGTTCAATTTTCTTGATTACAACTTGAGGAAGAAATACATGTCTATACCAATAATTTGCTATGCTAAAAATAACAGACCGGATAAGCTGCAATCTACCATCAAAGCTTAGATGTTTGTTGGCCCAAGTATTAAACTTGGCTCTTATCTTATCAACAAGACCTTGGCAATCATGAATTGAAATTTTCCTTGTCACGAGGGGAACTCCGAGATATCTCACGGGGAGAATTCTTTGTCTAAATCCAGTAATCTCATGAATGATATCGCACTGGGCAAGAGGGATTCCAGTAGAGAACAACTCACATTTATTAGCATTCAATTTCAATCCAGATAAAGAATAGAACATATCAAGGACAGACTGCACACCAACAATGGAGTCAATGGTGCCCTTGCATAATATAAGGAGGTAATCAACAAAGCACAAATGAGTGAGTTTTATCTTCCTGCTTCTAGGATGAAAATGAAAAATTCCATTCATGGCAGCCAAGTTTAACAAGCTAGATAAGACGTTCATAGCTAAGACAAAGAGATAGGAAGAAAGAGGATCTCCCTGCCTGACACCCCTAACAACCTTAAAGAATCCCACTAGACTTTCATTAAGCACGATTGAATAGTTAGGATTAGTAAAGCAGGCCCATATCCAATTAATGAATCTCTCAAGCAACCCCAAAGCATAAAAAATAATACCAACAAACTTCCAATTTAAAGAATCAAACGCTTTTTGTAAATCGACTTTCAAGGCACATCTTGGGGAATTATTTTTCCTGTCATATCCCCTAACAATCTCTTGAGCTATAAGGTTGTTATCAACTATGTTCCTACCCTTAATAAAAGCGGATTGATTAAATGAAACCATGCCAGAGAAAACAGTAGACAAATGGTTAACTAGGATTTTAGTCACAGTCTTGTAGATAATCGAGCAAAGCGAAATAGGCCTAAAGTCTTTAACATAGCAGGGGTTTGGGATTTTTGGCACAATAACTATAACAATAGCATTAAAGGAAGGGAGAATAAAGGATTCATTGAAACAAAACCTGATAGCATTTTTGAAATCATCACCAATAATTGACCAGGCATCCTTGAAGAAAAATAGATTGTAACCATCAGGGCTAGGGGATTTATCATTCCCTTGCCCCCAAATAGAATCCTTGATTTCCAAGTCAGTGACCTCACTGTAAAGAGAATCAGCAGCCCCCAAAAAAAGAGAATAGCCAAGCAGATCCCTAATGATGCAAGCACTTGAGCCAGTGACACTTGGATCTACCATACCCAACTGATTTTTAAAGAACCTAACCACCTCATTAGCCATGTCCTCAAAAGTATCAACTTTTTCTTTCTGCTTATAAAAAAGCAATTCAGCACTTTCAAGGACTTTCAATTCTTTTTCAGTCTCTAATTGCAAGCTAACAGCCTGACCAATGGCAACATAATCCAAGTTGGTCAGCTAAATTTTTTGGAGTTCTTCCCTCTTTTGCTTGACCAAACCAGAAATATCACTGAAATGAGATCTATTAAGCTCCTTGAGACAACACTTCAATCTCTTGAGCTTCAAAAATAGAATCTGAGTTGGGTTTCTTGAAGAATGAGCATGCCAAGATTCTTCAACAACAGCCATGAACCGAGGGTGGAGGCTTCGGCCTAGAGACTAGAGCAGACTTAAAGAGCCAGAAAAAGGCAGGACAATGATCAGAATCTCCGGGAGCTAAAAATTCAACCTCCGAGTCAATAAAGGAACCTAACCAAACCGAATTAACAAGAACACGATCTAGTTTTCGAGCTAGAAAAGTACCCTGCTGTTTATTTGACCAAGTAAATAAGGGGTCGGTAAAAGGATGGTCAGAGAGACCTAACTCATCCATACAATTTGGAAAATCAGAAATATCCCCTCTCGCAGCAACATTAAAAGGAACAAAGCTTTCATATGAATTGAGAGTGACATTAAAGTCACCGCCTATCAACCAGGGCTCATTTCCAACTGTACTCTCAATAAGCCTTAGCTGATCCCAAAGAAACTTACGAGAACCTCCCTCATTAAAACCATAGATTGCAGAAATGCAAAAAGACTTTCCCCCAAAGGATGATCTGATGGAAACACTCTGATTGAAAGTAGAAAGGACAGAACAACTAATACTTTTGTGCCATAAAACCCAAATACGACCATTGGCAGCATGGTTGTAGTTACAACATGAGTCCCATAATCCAAATTTTTGGCTCAAGATAGCCCCATAATTTCTCTCTTCAACTCTCGTTTCAAGGAGACACAAAATGCCAATCTGATTTTTAACAGCCTAACACAGAATCTTGTTTTGTTTTAGGGGATTGTTAAATCCCCTAACATTCCAAAAGCAGACTAGCATACAGGAGGGACAGAGGAAGAAGCACCACCACATTCTTCCATTTTCTTAGCTTTACTCACATTTTCTTTTTTCTTAAGTTTCAGCTCGTGCATTAGCTTCTCAACACCTAAAGAGGTTGCTCTTTGCTTCTTACCAGAGTCCACAGAAGGCATTCCAAGCAGAGCATTAGGATCAATAGAACTAAGCACCTCATACTTATTCTTCGAGGCACCCACATTGGTTTTATTTATCTCTTTAGAAGGCATACCTCTCAATCTCTTCAGCTGAGGGTTATTACCCTGGCCAGGAGCCACATCAGAAGAAGTTTGAGAAGGTTAGGAGGTCTAAACTTTACTAGCACCACCACCAATGTCAGTATGACCCCTATCCAGATCAGAACCTTGGGGTGGCAGAGAGTTTTCCTGGAGATCTTTATTAATAATGTCAACTCTAGGACCATTACTAGAACCACCCACTTTTGAACAAGAAATATCAACAGAGGACCCTGAATTAGGAACATTAGGACCCCCGATCTTCCCCTTAGCTTTCCATATTTGCACTACTTTTTTTCCAAAAGAGCAAAACTTCCCCGAGTGTCCAAATCGAGCACATTCATCACAAGAAACGGGTAACCAGGGAACTAATGCTAACAATAGATCCATCACAGAGCATTACATCGATGTGGTCTAGAATTTTAGAGCCAACAGAAATCTCGATGCATACCCGAGCATACTCGAGCCTTTCCCTGGAGGCTGTGATCGAGTCCATTAGAATAGGTTTGCCAATTGCACTAGCAATGTAGCTCAATCCCTTCTTCGAAAACAATTCTCAAGGCACATTAAACAACTGAATCCAGATTGGCATTCTTAATAAATCGAAATGCAACTCTTTAAGATTTAGTTCCCACTTTCGAAGAAACAGTGGCTTATGTTGAACATGTCAGGGACCATTTTCTAAAATCCAGTCCCTGGCAGAAGAACTAGTAAAAGAAAACACGAACATATTGTGACCGGCCAAACTAACCTTGATTGACGCGACATTTCCCCACATCAATTCAATAATCTTTTGCGGAGAGCTAAAATTTGGGATGGCTCCAACAAATTGGCCCACCAAAGCATGTCTCCAATTCATAATTCCTTCTTTGAACACATCATTTGGAGGTTTGACCATAACCGAACCATCAACCTCCGCCGGAGGAAAGAAAGAGAGTTCTTGCACATTACCTGCTGCAAAAAGCTTCCTCGAATCAGTGGGAGAATCTCCATCCATAGCCCAACAAAACCCCTAAAGAAGAAATCAACAATCAAACAAAAAAACCAGAAAATCAAGAAGAAAGAAGGCTGCGTTTTCACTCGCTATTAGTCCAGCTAACATGCACCGGGAGAGAAAACGCTTTTTGTCTTTTTTGGGGTATTTTTCAGTAATTTTGTCCATAATGTATATTGCATTTTTTTTATATTTTTAAATTAAATTAAAAAATAATTATTTAAAATCATATTTAACAACAATTTTAAATATTTAAATTAAATAATTAAAAAACAATTCCTAAATATAATACCAAACTGACCCTAAAAAAACAATTTATAAACTCGATACAATTAAAAGAAATCTAATTAATTATTTTTAAATATTAACACAAAATTAAATGTCTAATAATCAACAATTTAATTTAGTTTGTTTCAGGGTAAACTACACAAATACCCCCACGATTATAGGGTACTACTGTATTAAGTCTATCGACTATTAAAAGTTACAAAATGATCATTCAATTATAGAATGTTACTTTGTTAAGTTTCTCGATTATTTAAAGTTATAAAATAGTCATGCGACTATTCTTTATGTTCCAAATTCATCATTTTCCATTAAAACATTGGCGATTGTTTAAGCTTGACGTTAACATGGTGATTGAGTTATAATAATCATTTGAAATTTTGAGATCATATTTTATCATATCACAGTCAACATGTTAATTTTCAGCTCAAAATATCATATATTTTTTAACGAAAAAAGACGAGTTTGGAACAAAATAAATAGTCGGGTGACCATTTTATAACTTTTAATAGTTTAGAGACTCAACAAAGTAACATTCTAAATTTGAGGATCATTTTATAACTTTTAATAATTGAGATATTTAATGAAATAATATCTATATAATCAGAGATCATTTGTGTACTTTACCCGAATCTATTTTCTTTATAAATATTTATCCAGCGAATCTTCAATGTATCGCAATCAACATTCGTTGTCTCAACTGAAAACAGAAAATGACAGCTCCCGTTGGACACGTGGAAAGTCAGAACAAACGACGTCAGTAAAACGCGTTTTGACCAACAGCCAATCAAATTCCTCCGTGACGCTACTAAGTCCTCGTCCTGTAATGAAATCACAGCCACCCACCACTATCCTTTTGCTCATCAAGTGTTGGTTAATTGGTTATGGAAGTAGGGGGCATTTCCATAATTCAATAAAACTTAAGGGGGCAATTTGGAAAATAGAAGCAATTTGTTTCATAAAATATAGCAGAAACTCGTTGTACAGTCTCTCCTCTCTCTGCTGTTTTCCCCTGATCGTTTCTTCCATCTTTTTAGCTTTTATTTTTTTGGTTAATTTTGATAAATAATTGGATCGAAAAAGAAGCAGTTGCTTTATTTTCTAGGGAAAATGGAGTCAAATCCATGGAGCTTTCGTTTCTCCAATTCTTCTTCTTCTTCTTCTTCTTCGTCTTCATCCACGTCAAGGCGACGCCAATCACGATCCGGTTAGTATTTTGCTGTTTGTTTCTCGAGAAAATTAGAAATGAAAATGGTCTGAGTTTGTTGATGATTTTTTTAGATCTGTTTCTGGGAGGAGGGTATGAAGAAACTGACGGAGATGAGGATTTGAAGGCGCAGTTTTTATGTCCGTTTTGCGCTGAGGATTTCGACATTGTTGGCCTTTGTTATCACATCGATGAAGAACATCCCGTGAAAACCAAAAGCGGGGTACCTTTTTCCCTAATTCTCAACAAGAATCTGCCATTTTTTCTTCTTTTGATGAAATTCTTGTTTTTCTTATAGGATTTTGAAGTATACAAAATAGAATAAATGTGTCTTGAATAGTTCATAATTGCAAAAAAGAAGATTGAAAATTTTGTGGGATTTAAGTTTTATAAGAATTTTTTTTATAATATTCTCAGCTATGCGTCTTTGTTGGTGAATCTTACTACTGCTAGAGTGATAAATGTTGCATTTTTAAGCTGCGTAGCTTTTAATTTGATTGTTAGGGTCTATGATTCTTCAGGCATTGATGCTCTTTTTTCGCAAATTGATTTGTGTTCTTGGTTTGCTGGACATGTGATATTGCTTGAGAATTGCATCTGAATATTACTTCATACGTGTTTGGTTCGACGTTAACTTTTCAGGTTTGCCCGGTGTGTGCGAATAGGGTCGGAACTGATATTGTCGACCACATTACCATGCAACATTGGAAATTTCTTAAGATATCCTCTTATTTTGTTGATTTTGTTTGGGTGGGTTTAGTTGTTATCTGGTCCAACCATCAAAGTATTCATCTGTTTATGTTAAAAGGCTACACTTTGACCCGCTTTCATATTCACCGTGGTGCTTGATTATGCACGCCATGGTGTGAGGCAACACGTGAAACATGATAGATTTCTTTAAGGTTATTTATGAGCATTGGTTTTTTCTTATCTTAGAATCAAACTGTATGTGTCCTTAGGGCGACCGAGTTTATACTTTGTTGTCCTGTTAAAAAGGTTATTCTCAGTTCTCATATTTTTAAGTTCGAATGTCTCTTTATTTGCGAATAAGCATTCCTTGATGAACAGTTAGGTTATTCCTTGACTGGACATTACGTGCAGCGCAGGCGGAGATTACGCAAGGGTGGAACCAATTTGACATTTTCTATGTTGAGAAAAGAACTGCGAGAAGGAAATTTGCAGGCCCTTCTTGGAGGATCTTCATTTGTTTCTTCCTCCAATATTGAAGCCGACCCTTTATTGTCGTCATTTATGTTCAGTCCTCCAGGTGATGACCCTTTAAGCTTGCAACATCTTCCTATTGCTGAAGCAAGTGCAGTAAAGAAAGGTCTATATAAAGAATCTCCGGAAAGGTAAAAGTTATGGTCTATTGTTTCTTTGTCTGGTCTCCGAAAAATGACAGGCCTGCTTGTAGTCCTCTATGCCCCTTTTAGTGAAGTCATTATGGCTCGGAAATGTCATGGCTTACACTATGTTTGTTTTATTGTTACGGCTCGGAAATCACTAGATTATGGTATCTTAGGCTTAGGTTCTTCATATGCCGGACGCATATTCATACAAGAGTATAGGGATATATGACCCTCCAAAACTCTTCAGATACATAGAAAATCTTTAAAAAAGTGAACTTATGGATATCCAAGTTTTGAGTAACATAGGTCACTGCTGTCGATAGATGAAAATTTTAACCATATTGGATGCAGATATCCCAACTTTCTAACACTTATTTATGTTGACAGAAAGCCCCAACCGCCCCAAATTTCGGACAAGGATCACGAGGAAAAGGCTAGGAGATGCGACTTCTTCCAAGGGCTGTTGATGTCCACTATTCTTGATGATAACTTATAAGTTAATTGGGGTGCATTGGTAGTGGTTATGCCAATATAATGTTAGGTCCGAGAGAGTAAAGCATAAAGAAGACCTTCACCCTACCTCCGAAACGGTAACCGGTTAGATCCGTGGGCATTCCTATTGTATTTAGAGCTTTTGTGCATAATGAAAAAATGGAAGAACTTTATCCTATATCTATGCTTTGCTTTTTATAAAGCATTGAAGATCAAAGTTGCTTTTAATTCTCGTCATTATTTGCTATAGAGGTTTGCCTTCTGTTGAAAAACCGGACTTGTTGTACTTGACGCTTGCCTTCGGCGCACATCCGACGCATTCTGAATATAAATACGAGGATGTGATTCTTCAAGTACTTTTTCAATCATGAAAATACTTTAAAATTTTGAATGTAATAATGTGTTAGAAATTTTCAACCTAGCTAAGGAGTTGTAACAGTTGAGTTTGGTGATTTCAAGACCATGATGCCGGTACCCGCTAACCAGAAACAGTAGCTTTGAGGATCAGTGAACTCCCTGACATTAAAGCCTCAGAAGGGCAGGCCATCGTGCTGGTACCTGCTCAAAGGTAATAGATCACAACTCTCTGAGATGCCAGAACCGGAATCTGTGGGATGCAAGGTTATCAGAGAAAGCACAGTGAGCTACAGAATGGAGTGATAATGCAAGCTGAAGGCTCACGAGTACATGGTAGAATATGCTCAAAGTACTCGGAAACAAGCTGACGGGGAGGGTTGTATCGGTTTAATCCTCGATGAACCATCGCGACTCGTTGTCTCCCGGGATGACTCGCTATCGTTTTCCTCTCCAGGTCTCCTGTAGAGAGGGGATCTTGTAAAGCATATGGTAAAACTACATCGGAAAGGGTACGATCAAGTCATGAAGCACAAGTCTATTATTATTAATATAATTATTATTACTTTAATTTTATAGGTAATATAAACTAACTCTTGTTATATGCATTGATTAAATATGATTTATTTATAAATGATTATTATCTAATGATTATCTCTTCAAGAATTTAAGAATTTTTTTGTTGACATTTTATTTTACCCTTTAGTTTATTTGTTAAACAACTTTTTAATTTATAATTTTATGTCATAAATAAGAATAATATTAAGGAAATATGATTTAAAATTAATTTATTAATTATATTACTAGTGTTACAATATAAATATTTATGCTTACTCATATGTGGAATTTATAAATTTAATTTACTACAATTGAATTATTTTTTTTAAACTTTGTAGTTTTATTCAGATTAGAGAGCGTTGGATGAGATGAAATAAACGACCGAGATTAACAGTAAGAAATATGAAGATATTTACAAGAAAAAAAAGAGATAATCTCAGTCGTCGTTTTATGCCAATTGGAATCTCTTTTTCTTTATAAATAATTGGTCAAAATTTGTCACTTGCCTCAGAATCATGCATGAAATATGAATTTACAAATTATTATCATAATTTAACTTGATATATTTTTATAAAATAATTTAATAAAATGAACCAAATTTGACAATTTTTCACAATATGACCCCTTTGAATCTCTCATTCAGCAGATCCCAATCCACATGAAAAATAATTGATTATACAAAGTGATTGAAGCTGGATCAAAGCCATAAACATTAAAAGTAAAAGAATTCAAGAGACACCAATACTGAAAAATAAGCCAAACCCCCTCCTCCCCCTTTCTTGTACTCGCCGCCGCCGACAAAAATTTACTTACAAAAGAATGAAGAAATCAAGCTGTACAAACAATCTGCAGGACATGCTAAAACACCGACACGAAACCGACCAAGGTATTCTAGACTCGTGTCTTATTGAAAAGAATTTGACAGATGAAGATTTCCGATTTATTCGTGTGTGGTTTTTTTCTCTTCTAGTTGGAAGGAATACTTATCGTAAGATTGCAGTTGCCAGAGCACTTCCACCGTTGGGATTCATCAAGATGGAGAAACACGATGAAGATGTATTCATATTCTTAAGCTCGTCGCATGGTTCTGGAAAGACAGACTCGGAATAGCCAGAAACATTCGAGCACGTCCAAGGAATGGAACTGGTGGGACTGATTGACAGAGATACATTTGATATGCATATTGAATTGAATGGAGAGTGTTTGATACCCGTGAAATTTCCTGCAGAATTGATCTTTCGGCCGACGATGTTCTGCAGTGTGATCTTCTTGATAGACGGGAAAGCATCGGGATTAAATTTCTCATCCGGATGGGTACCGTAGTCACCAATGGAAACAAATGCCGTGTTGACGTTCAGCAAGTCGGCATCCGATATGATGATCTCTTTGATGTAACCACCTCTACCCATGGTTGTTCTAAATTCGATACCACTTAACGAGTTGTAGAGGTAGACATGTTCCACTTGGACATTGGCAATGCCTCCTGACATTTCACTACCAAAGGCAATGGACGCACCAGCAGATGATTCAAGGTGGACCGACCGGATGTGGACATTTGTGGTAGGTCTACCATAGGCAATGCCATATTCGTCCCAGCCACTCTTGAGGGCAATCGCATCATGGCCCATACTAATGTTGCAGTCCTCAATGCAAACATTATCAGAAGAATCTGAAAGCAAAAAAATAAGAGAATGATTCAGTAATCTTTTGGAAAAGAAACTAAACAAATCCTATAGTTACTGTTGTTTTCGAGAGGGATAATGTGATAAAAGAAGATTTAAGCACTTGCGAAAGCAATTTTCGAGCTGTACTACAGAATGTGCTCGAAATGAACAAAATCAGATATTAGACATCGCAAACCTGGGACTATGCCAATGGTATACGGTGATCTTGGTGGAGCATAGGCTGTTATGTTGTGTATATGTACATTGCTGCATAAATTCCGAGCAGACAGAAATTTAACCTTCTCCATTTATCGACAGATAGAAAAAGTTTAAAAAACGAGCTCAGCAATCAGAAATGCATTAAAAACAAACCTGCAATAGACCGGATGAATGTTATAGGCAGGGGCATTCAGGAAAGTAATGTTTGAAACATGTACGTCCTCGGAGGAAACAAATTCCACAAGGTGAGGGCGAGTATATTTTAAAGAATGAGATGTGAACCATCCCCACCAAACCGAGCCCTGTCCGTCTATGGTTCCATTATCACCTAACGCAAGAGGAAAACATAAGTTTATCTTTAGACAACCAAGACAACATGAGCGAAAATGAAGTTAACGGCTCCTTACCGGTTATTACGACATCACGCAACATATAGCCATTCACCAAACTTCGATACCTTCCTCCTGGAAGTTCAGTTCCTCGACCATATGATGGTAAGGGTTCAACAATTCCCCAATGAGATGGATCCTTAACAAGGAAGAAAAGCAGGTCTTCAAGGAAATCAAAGCTAAAAATTGAACCTAGCAACACGTATTATCATCGGACAATCGCCCCTAACATGTGAATAGAAATATGGAGAAAGAAACGGGCAAAATAAATACCTGAGATCCAAGAATTACAGCACCCTTTTCCAAGAATAGGGTGAGATGGCTAGTGAGACTGAAACTTCCCGTAAGCCATCGACCAGGAGGCACATAAAGTTGGGCGCCACCCTTGTCGGCGAAAGACTTGAGATAGAAAATAGCATTTTGAAAGGCAATGGTATTCAAAGTTTTGCCGTCTCCGACGGCACCGAATTCCAAGATGGATACACTATGGGGTCTCGGTTGCAATGGGAGCTTATTATCACACCCAAGATTTCTCCCTCCTCCATTGACTTCGATCGCATTGGACAATGCCAGCAGCACCAGCAACGCCACCTACGACGCCATTAATTACACACAATGAAGCTAGAGAAAATATCCAATTAAAGCATGAAAAAAATGAATAAATTTTGCATTGAAAGTATGCAGGAAAACCTCGAGAACATATCGATATGATGCGTTGTAGACCGTATCGAAATTGTGTACAAACATCTCAAAAAATACAAATACTAGAAGCACACAAAAAAAAAACATAGTTATGCCCTTGTAATGAAGTAATGCCAAAAAGATAAACATTGGACACATTACCATTAAAACAAATTCCCAAACACATCAAGGTAATTAAGGATGAAAATGACTAAATCCAAAAGTTTTGACTAAACTTAAGGAATTACCAGAAAATTAAGCAAACGTTAATTGGGAAAACTAATTAAACATCTTAAACGTCAATGTCAAAGGAAGGATCTCATTACTCTAAATACATGGATGATGGGAAAGCATGGAGTTTTAGAATAAAATTCAAAGATACAAAACATCAAACAAGAAGAAGGCAATCCATGTATGCATATATATAAGTCGAACCATCACCATTGATGATGAGCAAGTCCAATAACACAAAAAACCCAGAAATGCAGTTGTTTTCATTCATAAAAATAGGTTTTTTAAACAGTTCAACTCAATCAAAGATTTAATATTCATTTTAAATCCAAAGAAACAAAACCCAGAAATCAATCAAAGAAACGTACTTACTGGCATCTTCATATGTCGAAGTCTCCGGCAACAGATTACCAGACAGGCGAAGTAGTGAATATAAAAAAATCAAAAAAAAAATTGATACACCCAAACCCTAATATAAATTTAAAAAAAAAAAGAGGAAGGAGAAGGAGAAAAAAACTACGGCAAACAGGACTTCCCTGTAAGCATATGAATTATGAGCCTTAATTATATATCTATATTATATGACAAAATTCTAGGAATTCCTTTTTTTTAATGAATTTTAACTAATTAATTGCTAATTTACTTAATATAATTGTATTTTTGTTATATAATACATAACATGAACGACTAATATTAAGAATAAAAAAACAAAAAAAAGTTAAAAGTGAATAAAATAATAAAATATTTAATTTTTTATTATTTTATTTAAATAAATGTTAATACAAAATATTTTTGAAAAAATATTTTAAACATATATTATTCTGTAATCAATTTAAACTATTAAAAAATAACAATAAAATGAAAAGTCTTCCATTTTCTAAAGAAAAAAATCAATTATTTTTAATATGTTTTGTATTTAATTAAATTTTTATATTTAAAATTTTATTAATTTATCTTTTAAATCAACATTAATTATTAAATTTAATATTTCTTTAGATTAACCAATATTACATATTACATTATAATGTTATCTATAATTTTTTTTCAAATCCTTTATTTAATAACTTAATTAATTTAAACCAACAATCCGAGGAGTCCAAATATTAAGATGTAATTAATTTTTGAAAAATTGAGGGTTTTAAGTTAATTTAAGCCTTAAAAATTATACATTGTAACATATTAAAGTACTTAATTATTAATTTATTAAATATTAACCTTTAATTATAATATTAATAAGAAATTAATTCCATATAATTTTCATACATTCTTAATTTATATTAAAAAATAGACAAATGATAAACAAAAATAAAGTACTTATCCAAATGATAAAGATCCTATTAAAATGCCATTAATCAGTAGTTATATCTTCAGTAAAGATAATTAAAAATAATCATAATAATATATTTTAAATAGTCATATATATATTATATTATTAATTACAAATGAATTATAAGATAATATCTATTTAGTAGCTTCTTAATTATTTGATAATTAATGCTTAAACATTTTTATAAAAAACCGTGTTCAAACTCAAAATCTCTATAAATAATAATAACCCTTTAATTACTAAGACCATTATTCAAGCGCGCGCACACATATATATAATCTAAAAATATTTTTTAGGATTATCACACATATTAATTATTGAAACTTTTTCGTATTGAGTGAACACAAATAAATTTTCAAGATTGACACTCATAGTAAAATATACAATAAATATAAAGAAATTCAGATTGTATTATAAATACGTACTCACCCGAAATATACTTTACATCCATATATATATATATATATAATATAAAATAATTATTTAAATTTTTAATTATTTAATAATAAATACTAATATTATTGACATAATATTTAAACTCGGAATATCAATCGATAATAGGGCTGTAAACGATCCGAGTCGAGTTCGAATATTGTTGAGCTCGACTCGAACTCGAAAAGTTTAAAATTAGGCTCGACTCGAAAACTCGCGAGCTAAAAATTATCAAACTCAGCTCGAACTCGAAGTATAATATTGAAACTCGACTCGAAATCGAAAAGGCTCGAACTCAAAAAAATTCAGGAGCTCGATTGAAACTCGAATTTGAACCTACAAAAATCTAATATTACATTTAAAAATATATTTTTAAAAATTTATAATTATCAATTATGTATTTTTAATATATTTGTAACAATGTAATTTTAAAAAATCTAAAATTATAATATAACATTTTTTTCAAGTACCTAGCGAGTTTTTCAAGTCGAATATTAAGTAACTTGTTTTAGCTCGTTAAAAATTCGAGTCGAGTTTGAGCTCGAATTAAGTTCATTCGATTATGGTATTGATCTAACTTTAACCGAATCAATATCAAATAACTCCTAATATGTCTCGTCTCATTTACAACGTTAATTGTTATGTATGGCTCATAAAAAGTCTCGTTGTGGGGTTACGAATTATGTGGGTTGGGGGTGTGGGGGCGCAGCCCCCGCGGTACGGTACAGGGTTGATTTTGTAATTATGTACCAGGGTTTTCTATTATAAATAGAGATGTAACCTAGACCTAAAATATCATTGAATAAAACTTCTAGCGCCGCCTAGGCACCGAGGACGTAAGCACATTGCCGAACCTCGTAAAATTCTCGTGTTCTTTCGTTTTCTTTACCCGTTTTCGTCAACAATTGGTATCAGATGTCAGGAGCAAAATTCAAAGTCGCGAAATTCGATGGTCAGGGTAACTTCGGATTATGGCAAACGAGGGTGAAGGATCTATTGGCGCAGCAAGGGATCTTGAAGGCTTTGCGACCTACAAAGCCGGCGTCGATGGATGAGGAAGATTGGGAAGAATTGCAGCAGCGAGCGGCAGGAACCATACGATTATGCTTGGCGGACGAGGTCATGTATCACGTCATGCATCTATCGTCTCCAGACGAAATTTGGAGGAAGTTGGAAAGTCAGTTTATGTCCAAATCCTTAACGACAAAACTGTATCTGAAGCAGCGGCTGTATGGGCTGAAGATGCAGGACGATCACGATTTGGCGCAACACGTGAATGTCTTCAATCAAATCGTTTCTGATCTGGCTCGGCTTGATGTGAAAATTGAAGATGAAGACAGAGCGATGATTCTGTTGTGTTCGTTGCCTTCCTCTTACGAACACATGGTGACTACTCTTACATATGGGAAAGAGACTATCAACGTTGAGGAGATTACTGCAGCCTTGTTGGCTCACAACCAGCGGAAGCAGAATGCAGGGGAAAGCTCTCAAGCCGATAGCTTATATGTCAAGGGTAATCGAGATCGTGGACGGAAGCCAGAGAAGGCAGGGTCCGGGAAGCGGAATTTCAGATCCAAATCCAGGGATAAGAAGACGATTCACTGTTACAAGTGCAAGGAGGGGACATATGAAGCGAGACTGTCCGAAGTTGAAAAAGCAGACCGATGAGAAGCGTGATGGCTCATCCAAGTCTGTGAACTTGAGGATGATACTTCTGATTGCAGTGAGGGTGATATGCTTTCTATTTCAACGACACAATTGACGGATGCTTGGATTCTTGATTCTGGATGTTCTTATCACATCACGCCAAATAGGGAATGGTTTTCGACATACAGGCCGGTTAATTCTGGTTCGGTTTATTTGGGTGATGATCGATGTTGCAATATTGTTGGTATTGGTGATGTCAGAATTAAGATGCACGATGGCTCCGTTCGGACGTTGAGTGGTGTTCGACATATCCCAGACTTGAAGAAGAATTTGATTTCCTTGGGCACTTTGCACAAGAATGGTTTTATCCCTAAGGCTGACGAGGATAGGGAAACCATTCGGATTGTTAAAGGAGCATTGACTGTGATGAAAGGCAAGATGACTGCAGGGATATCTACAGATTGTTAGGGAGTACCGTTGCAGGTGGAGTTCACTCTGTTGAGTCCTGTGATGATACGACAAAATTGTGGCATATGCGCCTTGCTCATCTTAGTGAACGTGGTATGGCAGAATTACACAAGAGAAACTTGTTGCATGGTGTCAAAAGCTGTAAGCTCGACTTTTGCAAGTATTGTGTTCTTGGTAAACAGACTAAAGTCCGTTTCAAGACTGCGAAGCACACAACTCAAGGGATTCTTGATTATGTGCATTCTGATGTATGGGGGCCTTCCACGACATCGTCTTTGGGTGGATCTAGGTACTATGTTACTTTTATTGATGATTTTTCACGGAAAGTTTGGGTGTATTTTTTGAAACAGAAATCTGAAGTTTTTGAGAAGTTCAAGCTGTGGAAAGCTGAGGTAGAAAACCAAACAGGACGAAAAATCAAGTGTTTGCGGTCTGACAATGGTACGGAGTACACAGATTCACAGTTCCTACAATTCTGTAAGGAGCATGGGATTCAGAGGCATTTTACAGTGCGCAAGACACCACAACAGAATGGTGTTGCGGAACGAATGAACAGGTCGTTGAATGAAAGAGCCAGATGTTTGCGGTTGAATGCGGGGCTTTCCAAACATTCTGGGCTGAGGCTGTTAACATGGCGTGTTACCTTATCAACAGATCGCCAAGGGCATCGCTGGCTGGGAAAGTTGCAGAAGAGGTATGGACTGGTCATGATGTTAGTTTTGATAACTTACGGATTTTTGGTTGTCCTGCTTATGTGCATGTACCTGCTGATGAGAGATCCAAACTTGATGCAAATCGAAGGAGTGTATTTTTCTGGGTTACAAGAAAGGTGTCAAAGGATTCAAGTTCTGGGATCCAGTTGCGAAGAAAGTTGTGATTAGTAGAGATGTCGTTTTTGATGAACAGTCTATGTTGCAGCAGAAGCAAGACACGACAGTGGTAGATTTCGAGCAGTTTCCAGTTGAGAAACCAGAAACTTCTCAACCGACTTCTGGTGGTTCCACTACGGATGATTTGCAGGATTATAGTCTCGCCAGAGACAGGGTGAGACGGACGAATATAAAGCCTCCGAACAGATTGGGTTTTGAAGACTTGGTATCTTTTGCACTTACTGTTAGCAGTGATGATCCAGTTACTTTTCATGATGCCGTTACTAGTCAGGAAAACGACAAGTGGATGGCAGCCATGGTTGAGGAGATGGAGTCTTTGAATCACAATCGCACATGGGAGTTAGTTCCCCTTCCTGAGGGTAAGAAGCCGATTGGTTGCAAATGGGTGTATAAGAAGAAACCAGCAGTAACAGAAAAAGAGGGGGAGAAGTTCAAGGCTCGTTTGGTAGCGAAGGGTTTTTCACAGCAGAAAGGAGTTGATTATGATGAAATCTTTTCTCCTGTGGTCAGGCACACTTCAATCCGAGCAGTACTTGCATTGGTGGCTAGTTGGAATTTGCATTTAGAGCAGATGGATGTTAAAACTGCTTTTTTGCATGGTGATTTAGAGGAGCAGATCTACATGCGGCAACCTGAAGGTTTCACTCAACCTGGAAACGAGCATTAGTTTGCAGATTGAAGAAATCTTTGTACGGTTAAAACAGTCTCCGAGACAGTGGTATAAACGGTTTGACTCCTATATGATCAAGATTGGCTACAACCGATGTGAGTATGATTGTTGTGTCTATGTTAAGAGCCTTGATGATGGTTCTTTTATTTTTCTATTACTGTATGTTGATGATATGTTGATTGCTGCGAAGAACATGGATGTTTATCGGTTTGAAAACTTTATTGAGTCAGGAATTTGATATGAAAGATTTAGGTGTTGCAAAGAAAATTCTTGGAATGGAAATTTGCAGGGACAGAGACTCAAGGAAACTGCGGCTATCTCAACGGGGTTATGTTGAGAAAATGCTAGAAAGGTTTGCGATGAGCAGCGCGAAACCAGCTAGCACTCCATTGGCGAATCACTTTAAGCTCTCATCAGAACAGTGCCCTAAGACAGATAAGGAAGCTGAAAATATGGCAAAGGTTCCGTATTCTAATGCTGTTGGCTGCTTGATGTATGCGATGGTATGTACTCGTCCTGATTTAGCTCATGTTGTTAGTCAAGTTTGTAAGTACATGTCTAAACCTGGTAAGCAACATTGGGATGCAGTCAAGTGGATCTTTCGGTACTTAAAGGGTACTGTGGGACATGGAATTGTTTTGGGAGTCAGCGGGATAATCCTTTGGTAGGATATGTGGATTCAGATTATGCAGGTGACTTGGATAATAGAAGATCTACGACAGGGTATGTGTTTACTCTTGGTGGAGGGCCTATTTGCTGGAAGTCTACTGTTCAATCTGTCGTGGCACTATCTACAACTGAAGCTGAATACATGGCAGCGGCTGAAGCTGCAAAAGAAGCTTTATGGCTTACTGGTTTAGTGAAGGAGTTGGGTGTTCAACAAGGTGGAGTTCAGTTGCTTTGTGATAATCAAAGTGCTATTCACTTGGCTAAGAATCAGGTGTATCGTGCTAGAACTAAACATATTGATGTAAGGTTCCACAAGATCAGAGAGTTGGTTGCATCTGGAGAGGTTTTGTTTCAGAAGGTACATACTGATGAGAATGCCGCTGATATGTTCACCAAGCCAGTTACGACAGACAAGTTCAAGCATTGCTTGGACTTGTTGAATGTTTCGAGTTGTTAAAGAAGCAAGGTAACCCAACCCACATTGAAGTTTCCAAGGGGGCAGGATATTCGCCAAGGTGGAGATTTGTTATGTATGGCTCATAAAAAGTCTCGTTGTGGGGTTACGAATTATGTGGGTTGGGGGTGTGGGGGCGCAGCCCCCGCGGTACGGTACAGGGTTGATTTTGTAATTATGTACCAGGGTTTTCTATTATAAATAGAGATGTAACCTAGACCTAAAATATCATTGAATAAAACTTTTAGCGCCGCCTAGGCACCGAGGACGTAAGCACATTGCCGAACCTCGTAAAATTCTCGTGTTCTTTCGTTTTCTTTACCCGTTTTCGTCAACATTAATAAAATGAGTTTTGTTAGAAGAATGACACGTAAGAGGGCAAGACAGAAGAATTGTGAAATAGTTGTGGGTGAGAGAGTGCATGGGCATGTGGTGGATTGACAGGGCAGAGAAACTGGGCCCCATCTTCAATCATGCGGCGATTGCTAGCCTGACGTGACGTCAGTCACATGACAGACAATACATCAAAAAATATACGTATAAAATATATGTATACGTATACATATACGTTAACATTTATTGAGGAGTTAAAGAGTCTATATTTTCAGTTCCCTTAAGCAAAATCAGGTTCGAACCATGATATTTGGGGATAGAACAAACTGGGTTGAGAGGGTCGCTCTCGCCTCTGTAGTATCCAATTTAAATTAATCGGTCAATAAATCAGATATCATTGATTAATTCAAAAAAAAGTTTATATTTTGTGTAACTTTTAATTTTATATTTTTAAGTAAATTCACTATTAAAATTATATTTTTTTAGCAAATATTTTATTATTTTTTACTGTTAATTTAATAATCTATTTTCTTTTATCCAATTATCTTAAAAGTATATAAAATTAAAAAATACACTATATAAATGAATTTTGTTTTTATAAAATATTTTTGAGTTTTATCTAAAAAAATTAAAATCAAATTTCACTTTAATCTAAATAATATTATGTGTTGGTGACAACAAGTTCAGCTCATCGAACGTAAGTATTTTCATATTCTTTCGATTTGGGAGAAAAATTACGATTAATGAGAGAATAATCGTTTCACTGATGATAAAAAGAAAAGAAAAGAAAAGAAAATTAGTTGTCATGAGAATGAAAGAAGGTTGATCGTTTTAATAAACGATCCCTTCTCATTCCAGCCTTGATTAGAGGTGTGTACAATTATTTTTAGTACGTGTGTCAATTATAGGGTTACCATGGCTATTCGGAGGTCAACAAATTAAGTAGATCCGATAACCAAATTTTAAATCTCGTTTTAGCGTATCACGTGAGTCGTAAGTCTCTCACATGTCTTCTCTATACACTATAATTAACTGACCGTCTGACTAAAACTCGAACATCTCCAGAGGTCGTGTCTAAAGATATAACAATACGAATAAATTAATTTTTGATTTTTTTATTAAAATAAAATGGTCAAATTCTAATAAAATAAGTCATAAATGTCACTTGTACATACATGTATGTGTATATAATAAGATGCAAATTACAGCTCATAATCGATACATTTTCAACCATGAAAATTCAATGCCAGTTATGGAAACAAACAAAATGGGGCCTAACCTGGCTTTGGCCACATCCTTTTATATGCATCAACAATGTGGAATTTACTTTCACCACCCTAGCTTGGATTTTCCCTTCAAGGGTTTAAGATCTTGTTATCAAATAGTCGATTCTATACGTTATTAGGATCGTTGGATGAGTGAGAATAGACGACTGAAATTAACGGTAAGAAATGATGATGTGTGAATTTGGACCTCAAGCAAATATCCGACCAAATCTCATATTGCTATGCAGTCCAATCAAATTTTATTTATTCTTTGATATGAATAATGGATAGTATAATAATATTGTTGGACCAACATCATGAACATGACATGTTGGGATTTCTTTTTGATATTGAAATTGTACCAACCATAATGTTCAAACCTTAAACCACATATCAAATTCCAAACTGTAACATGTGCGAAACGACAAGACCAGTGACCAAGTTTCACTAGCCCCATTAAGAAAAAGTGACAAAAAAAATACCCATCGTAAATATTTCACAAAATTTTAGTCCGTATAATTTAAATAATCCGAATCGTATACCATTTATACAAAACTTTTATATCAAATTATAAATTCCGTTATGCCCGCAATCGCAATATTTGCCTAAGATATTTGTCTGTAGAAGATTTGATTGGCCATTAATACAGTTACGACTACAGAAAAGGAATGGACAATGTTCCCAGGTTCTCCACCATGTCCGTGGACGACCATTGCTATGAGTTCAGTGTGACACTGTTATAAAGTAAAAACAACTTTGTGCTCGGTTTGAACTCAAAACTGTCTCAGATTGTTGAGTTAGGCTCAAGCTTGAAACTGAGTTTCTAATCTCGGGTTATGCCGGTACTTCTTACAACGTGAGCTCAAGTTGAATCCGAAGCTTGCCGGAGATGAGCATGTAGTTTGGTATTCCAAATCTATGAATAACATTCCTGTATCCGACATTGAATCCGGATAACATTCGATGTTTCCAGCACCTTCCATAAATGTAAAGGTTGGCCTCAAACTGGCCAACTTTCTCTCCCTGCTAGCCTTGTTCTTAGGACGCTTGGCCTCAAACTAGTCGGAGAGTGTCTTCTCTCTTGCCTTTTCGGCCTTGGACTTGTGAATACTTTCCATTAAGTCACGCTTGTTCTTCAACACATTACCCTTGACCTTCATGTACATGTCATGGTACGTGTGCTTATCAATCTTCTTGGGTTCCCTGTACTTACAAAGCAAACACCTCAGAACACACATTCAAAGGACCTTTGTTGGCAACCTTGCCTCTCGGGTACCCTTCCTCTTACCTTAAAGTATTTAATAGATATCATTATATCTTGCTCACGCAGAACTTCGAGGAACAATAGAACACTAATCATGTATCAAACTCTGTGACTACAAGTTATCGAACTTAGATTAATCATATACCATATCCAGAGTGGCGGCCCTTTCTCTTGGCCTCCTTCATCCTACGTGCACGAGATCGGGAGTGAATCTTTGTAGGCTTCCTGATGATAAAACCATCCTTCACCGGTTTCCTAACGTTCCAATTGTAAAAGCACTGAACCCTAAACACCGAACTTTAAAGCGCTATTATTTAAGCACTGAACTTTAGTTTTGACTCCAATGTAAGTATTGAACGTTAAATCATTAACGACGTGATAATGTGATTGTTTTATTTCCTATGAACTTCAGTTGTGTGTCGGTTTTGTCACTAAACTATTAAAACATTTTATTTTTAGACACTAAACTTTAGTTTGCGTATTATTTTGGTCGATGTAGACAATCATCAACTCCTTTAGTCAATACTATTGGTCAATTATCATATGTCGCCGATCGTAGTTCACAAAATATCGATACAATATGTTTAGGTTTCACTCATCCTTCTTCTCATCAGATTGGTTTTTCTTGAAACCCGCTCAAAATCAACGAAAATTCATCTAAATGTTTGGCATTCTAATACTCTAATCTCCTATGAAGATTGTTCGATGAGGCTAGTCTCAGATATATTATTTATCTTATTGAAAGAATGCTTCCCACTATTTAAATTTTCGAAAAACACCCTAAACTCTCCAGATTTGAGGAAGTCCCCAAACTCAAAAAAATAATAATTTTTTATTTTAATTTTGTGGGTTATAAAGAAGTTCTTAAAAAATCTAAACCAGCGAAGTGGTAAAGGATAATGAGACCAGTTTATTGATGTTTAGGGTGATCACAAAAGATACCGAAGAATGATAATTTTTGACGATATACGAAAATGAGTGAAAAAAATAATTCTTAGCTTCCACATCAACACAAAACAACACCAAATTGCCCTGTCATCCTATTGTCAATGAGTTTAATTGACTCTTTTAGAAAGTTTTATGAGTCAAATTGATTTTTTTATAAAGTTTAAAATTTTATTTAAATTTTTAAAAATAAAAATTTATTAAAAAATATTTTAAAAATTATTGAAAGTATCTAAAAAATCATTTTACGTGGACTGTCATGTCACTACCATGAACTAATTATATCATCAATGTAGACCGATACAATCAATTATAATATGGGTTAATTACATGATTGATCATTTATGTTTGTGTATTGTCCACTTTTCCTCATTGATTTTGGAAAAAATTACTATATGATCACTTTCGTTTTTATTTAATCGTCACCACGAGTTAACTACCGTTAACAGTTAACAAACTAGGAGACGTGGCAGTTAATTTACCCCCAAGAACCATTAAGCCATCAATTATTGAGTCTTAATTAATACAGGTCAAGTATATTGGGTGTTTTTAATTAATTATCCAATTGAGTATTAATTAAAATATTAGTGTTATATTAATCATGTTTTCTTGTCAGTTTAGCTATAATATCAAACATATGGATACTTATTACATGGATAAGTTGGCATGCGTTAAAAATAGGGTAAAGAAGAACACAAATTGTCCCCCAACCATAGAATACTATTTTATTAAGTCCCTCGACTAGTGAAAGTTACAAAATAGTCACTAATATTCATTATGTTCAATCTCGTCATTTTTCGTTAAAAATGGAGGATATTATGAGTTGAACGTTAATTTGTTGGATGTGTTATGATAAAATTTGATCCCAAAATCTCAAACGACTATCATATCTCAGTCATCACGTTAATGTCCAACTTAAACAACAGTCACTATTTTAATAAAAATGACGAGTATGTAACATAATGAATAATCGGATGACCATTTTATTATAACTTCTAATAGTCGAGGGACTCAACAAAGCAACACCCTGTAATCGAATGATCATTTGTAACTTTTAATAATCGATGAACTTGATAAAACAATATCCTACTACAGTGAGGGACTACTCGCGTTCTTTACCCTAAAAAAATATAATTTGAATTAAATTAAGCCGGACATTAACCTAACTTATTCTAATCTCTTACAAGCATGAATGATTAGTACATTTTGTTTACAAATAAAGACAAACATTGAGGGATTATTATTGAAATTTGGATTGTTTAGAAGAATATAAAATATTTAATTATTCAAAGTTTCCATGACGCACCATAAGATTTGGTTCATGCACCTATAAATTCTCAATCCATTATTTATATCGCCATTATGATGGAAAAATTCATGTCATTTCGTACTGATTAAATTGTAAATATTATCTATATATAGTGTATGATATATAAAAAAATGTATGTAGATTATTTTTAGAGTTATTCTACAAGGACATGTTTAGGATTTATGAATTCGATTCAGTTAAAGTTCGGTAAAAGTTTGACTCGAACTTGAGCTCGACTCGAAACCTTAATGCTGAGTCAAACAAAGTCCAACTCGACTCGATAGATTCGTAAGCAACTCGCTAATTTTTTTTATATAACTTTTTAGTAGTTATCTTAAAAAATTATTTCATTAAAAAATTATAATTTACTAATAGATAATAAAAACGATGATAAATTATTAATATATTAAGTTTGATATTTTGACGTTGTAAAATATTAATAAAAACGATAGGTTCGGGTACAATTTCGTGAATTTCGCACTCCATCCACTCTAATTGGAGTCGAGATGGGTATACGATTAGTGTGTAGTGAACGAGTGTGGATGTAAAAAGTCATACCCGTCGAGTAGTGGGTAGGTGATGGATTTGAGACCTTACACGCCCCGTATCTGCCTGCACCGTGTCTGTCTGCCCCACATCCACCCGCCCACTATTTATCTACCATATAAATTTTGGACCATTATGAAATTAGGTATAATTTCAGAGACTATTATGTAAATCTTAAGATTTTATAGGACATGACTTGTAATTTAACCAAATGTTAGGGTATAAACATTTTTAGAATCGAAGATTGTCGATTTTCCTATATCAAATTCTTAATCTTTAAAACCAATTTCTTAAATTCTCAAATTCTTAATATATGTTGTTGTTGTTAGGTGGGTATAGACGGCTACAGACGGGTACAAGATGGGTGGTGGATATCTAATTAGATAGTGAGTGTGAGCGTGAATTTGAGAATGTAACTGCATAGGTGAGTGTGAGTGTGAATTTGAGATGTAACTACATGGGTGTGTGTGGATTTAAAAATTGTATCCATCATAAGTGGTAGATACGAAAATACGAAAATATTATATGTGCACGGGAATGGGAATGGGGATGGGGTATATGAAAAATTTGTCATCCCTCCTCATAATAAATAAATAATATTAAAAACTCAGGGGTGCTTATCGAGCGAGTCGATCGTGAGTTGGACAATGCTCGACTCGTGCTCATTAAAAAAGTTTTGTTGCTCGACTTGACTCGTTGCTCGTTAAAATTTTTTTTTGCTTGACTCAACTCGTTGCTCGTTAAGCTTACCAAATTTTTTATTTTATTTTTTAACTATAAGTAAAATCTGCTAATACTATATAGAACTTAATATAAACATAAATTAATAAATTTAACTAAAAATTTATCAAAATAGTGTATGAGACAAATTCAAAGTCTAAATACCAAAATAACAATCCATAGATGCATTAAAAATAATAATTAGAGTTTGATCTATTGGTGTAGTAAAATAACAATCCATATATTAATATAATTATCATCAAGTAGTAAGAGTTGGTATAGTAAAAATAAGGCTTAAGGGTCACCTTTGTCATGTAGTAGACCAAATTTATCATTTTCATCCATATCGTATTTTCGCATCAATCTAGTCCTCAAAGTTGTTTAATGGCATCATTCTATGCCCTTCCCCAACTTAAAACCCTAAATAATAACCCTAAGTTAGTGTTTAGTTTTAGAGGTAATGAGATTATGGTTTAGGGTTTGTAATTTAAGGTTAAGTTAGGGGTAGGGTTATAGAATGATACAATTAAGAAACTTTGATGGCTAAATTGATGTGAAAATACGATATGATGAAAATAATAAATTGGGTCTACTTTAGTTTTAAGATCGTTGGATGAGTGAATACATATGACTGAGATTAAAATTAGGAAATGTGAAGATATTTACTGAATTCTCAACTATTTGTTTCACTCATTCAACGGTTCTAAATTTGTGTAAAACTCGATTAATGCATTGATTCAAACATGACTCATAAACACAAATATTATCATGATATTTTTTTTATAAACATCCATAAACTCTTAAACACACATGCATACATATGTATATATAATATAACGACGTAATTAAAGAAGTAATTAACACATAAACATTGATTAACAATAAGTAACATTATATTTTTCTCAACACTATAAAAAGCTAGTGCTGTAGCTGATACTGTGTCACGAGGTCATCAAGCGTCCAAAGCTCCAGTGAGTCAGTCCCACTCCCACCGTTTTCACTCATCTGAGTCGTAGTAATCTCATTATCATGCTCTAAACCAAGGAAAGATTCCAAACTCGAGATTTGCTCTTTCAGCTCCAACTCACTCTCCTCCACTATAACCGGCCTATAAGCTTCACTTCCATACCCAAAACCCATAGGATAAGGTGGTGGCGGTGGTGGTGGTAGTGAATCGGTGGTTCTCTCGAAATTCGGCTGAGTGAACTCAGGGCCCATGTACCTTTTCTTAGCAGGTGGCTGAGTGAGGGCTGGTGGTGCTTCTTCGGCTTGAGCTTGAGGGAAGTTGAGCTTGGCTTTGTTACCACGAATGCGCTTAGCGGCTTCATCGTAGGCTCGACCCGCTTCTTCGGCTGTGTTGTAGGTACCGAACCAAACTCGGACGCCTTTATGAGGGTCTCTAATCTCGGCTGCCCATTTACCCCATGGCCTTTGCCTGATTCCCCTGTAAACACTCTTCCGAGTTCGCTGAGTCTTCTCAACTTTCTCTTTGACTCTGCTTGTCTTCTGAGTCATCTCGCTTTGCTCTACTCAGTAATCACCCCAAAGAAGATCAAAATTTTAATCAATTCTTTTTTCATGCATGAACTTGAAGGCTGAAGCATTGTTGCTCATGCTCAACAAAAAGGTCTAATTATGAAATGACCCCTTTACAAATTGCGAAATCAGCACCTTCCCTTCATTTGTTCATGATCTGGTCCTTATATTTCATAATCAGCATTGTTGCTCATGCTCAACAAAAAGGTCTAATTATGAAATGACCCCTTTACAAATTGCGAAATCAGCACCTTCCCTTCATTTGTTCATGATCTGGTCCTTATATTTCATAATCATTGATAAAAACATGAACTGAAACGGTTGAGTTTTGTTAATTTGCACTGTCTACACTGTAGCTTTTTGCTAGTCCTTTGTAGATTAATCTTTGAATTATGATTTAATGAAAAGATTTAATATCCAAAATACTAATACCAAATTCTAACAACTCAAAGTAAAGGGATTGAAATCATAATTAAGCCTTTTTTGTTTTCCCCAGCTTCAAAGTTCATGCAAGAACAAGAACAAAACACAGACACAACTTTTTTTTTTTAAGAAAAAAAGCAGACCTTTGTTAAGTTGATTGCCTTTAGGATCCATCCGCTTGTTGTTGTTGCTGTTGCTGGTGCTGTGAGGGTGATGGTTGAAAGGGTTTTTGCCATTGTTGTCCAAACCTAGGAGGTCGGAGAAGAAGTCGAGTTCAGACCAAAGGCCATCGGCAGTCAGATTCCGGCCATGACTCACGGCAACGAAATCGGAAATAATTGCTCCTCCACACATTTTTCTTGTTGGGTTTCTTAAAACTAAAGTTTCAACTCAAAAACTTCTGCCTTTGGGGTCTATGATTTATAGAGTTGACGGTTATAATACAAAGCTATCTACGAAAGAAACCGACAAATCATATACTTCAAAAATAGGGATGGGGTCGGGTCGAATTTTTGGTCCACCTGACCCAACCCGAGAACAAAGAATCCTCTACCTGATACCCGACTTGATTTGACCGAAACAAGATTTCACCCGATCCGAATTCGACCCGAAATAATAATAAAATAATATTTTTATTCAATAAAAACCGTAACTTAATTGAAAAAAATAATATATAGAGGGTATTATTGTAATTATTATTAAATATATAAGGTAAAATTATTTTTTTCGAATCGATCGGGTCAAATATTTTTTACCCTAAACCCGAACTCTACCCGAACCAATCCGAACCCGAATTTTTCAAAAAAAAAAACTCCAACCCGATCAGATCAAGTCGAGTCAAAAACCTTCGGGTTCGGATCCCTTGGCATTCCTATTCAAACAAAAAAGATTATATATATATATATATATATATATATTTAAACAATTAATTTTAATTTTTTTTAACTTGTATCTTACATTGGTTATCGGATTATGAATTGTTAATATATTATTATTTTATATATTTTCATGTTGGATCGACAAAATCAATTTTAATATTTCATCGTTCTTAAAAATATTCAAATAAAAAGTATTTTACATAATGTATATTATTATCATTTTATTAAATGGAACTTATAAAATAAAGCACCTTGGGTGGGGTATAAGACAATGACGTGGCAGTCAGTGATTGGGAGAGGAAATGAGGGGGCTTTCGCTTCGTGTAACGCAAGTCATAAATCCAAAATATAACGGCCCGTGCGGGGGTCATTTGGAGTGGGATGTTGTCCAATGACCCTAAATTTCCCACTTATTTACAATCTTGCCACATTTATTTATTTAAACCTATCTTAAATTTATTTATTTAAAACATAAAAGCATATATAATTATCTTAAATCGTAGTGATGAAGTTTCAATTATAAGACTTTAAATTTAATTTATGTTATATTTAAAGGGTAAACTATGCATATAGTCCCCTATGTTTAGAGTTTTGATCGACTTTAGTCACTAATTTTAAAAAAAGGAGAAATGATCTGTAACAATATCGATCCGTTCGATTTTAGTCTTTCATTAGTTTGTTAAGTCTTTCGACTATTAGAAGTTATAAAATGATCTTTCACTATAGAGTGTTGTTTTGTTGAGTTTGAGTATCTCGACTATTAAAAATTATAAAATGATCACCCGACTATTCATCATATCACAGTCAGCATGTCAACATTTAGCTGAGAATATTGTTAATTCTTTTAATGGAAAATGGTGAATTTATAACATAATGAATAATTGGTCCACGCGCCACCGCTAACTGAACGGTGGGGGGCTTTGTTTCCCGGCGTAGGTGACTTTGGCGTTGGTGCAGTTAGAACTGAATGGCCGATGATAATTTGGCCGGCCTGAGTACTCCAAGTTCACGTTCTTTATCTCGACGCCACTGCCAGGATTTACTTTACTGCAAAGCAATTGTACTGCAATTTTGCTCGCCAAAGTTCCCCTGATATTTTCGAAGATAATGTCACTAATGCTCACTCTCGATGCCTAATAGCGGCGGGAAACCGAACCGAAGCGGAAGAGCTAAATTTAGTCTAGGGTTCATAGGGAAAATTTTGATGTTTGTTCAATGCTTGGGATGGAAGAAAGCTTTGAATTACCTGAGCAATGGCCCTGTTTCCGTATTCTTGGTCTATGATAATCGGGTTCGCTACATTTTCCATGATCATATCCTTGAAAAAGATGTTCGATGCTTTACTCGACGAATCGGTTTTATATGTTTTGATTCGAGCTCCGTTCGTTGTCCCCTTAAGAGTGCTGTTCGTCACGGATATCTGGCTAACGTCTGCCTCGTCGTCGTAATGGCCTAGACTACCGATGCTGTCGAGGATCGACGGATGAGTGGAACTTTTCGTGTTTGAGCTTGTGGAAACGAAAAAGGAAGTGTAAATTTATGTACTTGAAACCATGTCCGGGTCCGCACGTTTACGTTCTTGATGCTGATTTCGTTGGTTCCGTGGATTATCGAGACGCAGTCGTCGCCAGTGGCGATGACGCTTTCGGTTATTTCTATCTTGCTCGATTTGCTAATGTGGATGCCGTCGGTGTTGGGACTATTTCCGGGGGCTTGAACGTTAACGTTGGAAATCTTAACGTTTGAACAAACGGTGATAAAAATATGGAACCCTTTCGCATCGACGGACTTCATCCCGGGGATGATCGTATCATTCACCCTGACGAACTTCATATTCTGCATTTCGATTTAATGAACCAAAAATTCGTTAACTTCAGTCTATGTCAATCTAATATTAGGGTGGCAATTCGAAGCTTACGGCGGGCAACCGGACGCATTTCGACTTATGGGCACAGTCGTTATACTTCCACGCCAAAGCTCCTTGCCCGTGGAATGTGTCGTCACCGGTTAGAATCAATCCGTTCTTCAACGCTTGAAACGTGATCCAATCCGTCGCGCCGGCTCCACCGGTGAAATACGAAATGTCGGATTGCGCTTTCACCATCCCCTCGGCTCGAATAGTTAGAGGAGACGGATTGAAGCAGGGGCCCGAAAATATGACCAGACCTATTAAGAAGTCCCCTTTAGGGATCACCATCATTGCATCCCCACGGAAATTGCATGCATCTTTGAAGGTCCTAATGAAATTCTGCACCAAATCACAAATTCAATCAAACAAAACCACCATGAGCACACACATGCAACAATGAAAGAAGAGTCTAAAACCGAAACATACGATCGAACTATCCGTCTTTCCGTCGGCTTTCGCACCGTAATCTAAGACATTAAAACTTTTGACGTCGGAGCCTACTTTACCAACATCTTTTTATTTAAAGCATCGCCCGCTTCATCAGCACCAACAGCTTTTGACGTCCACCGTTGCAACCGTCGCAAAGCAATAAGCACAAGAGAAGAACCACGGTTATTCGAGCTCTAGTGACGAATGCCATCGGTGTCACCCAAACTAAGCTTCAAATTTCTGTCCTTTTTTTAAATAAAAAAAGTTTAAAGGTCTCAAATGGAAAAAATGCAGTTTTCGTCGCTTAAAGTTTCGTCGCCTTTTGTCCTAAATGTAGCTCTTTTCTGTATCCCTTGTGAGTGTTTAGAGGGCTTTTTTTTCATGAAATTATGAATGATTTAGAGAAAGATCAGTACAGATTTAAATCTAAAAAATCTAAACAATTAGATTTTTTTTAAAAGGGTAAAGTACACAAATGATCTTTCGACTATTAAAAGTTATAAAATGGTCACTCGACTATTCATTATATTCCAAGCTCATCCTTTTCCGTTAAAAAATTGCCTTTTCTCTAAGCTGGATGTTAACATGACGACTGAGATATGATAGTCGTTTGAGATTCCTAGATCAAATTTTATCATATCACAATCATTAAGTTAACTTTCAGCTCAGAATACATCAAGTTTTTAACAAAAAAAAAGTCGAGTTTGAGACATAATGAATAGTCGAGTGATCATTTTATAACTTTTAATAGTCGAGAGACACAACAAATCAACACTTTATAGTCAGAGGATAATTTTATAACTTTTAATAGTAAAGGGATTTAATAAAGCAATACGCTATAGTCAGGAGACCATTTGTCAATTAACAACTACACCGATGTATTAACGATCAAATATGAATTATATATGTCAAATGATTTACTTAGATATAAATTTTTAAAATTTAAGGACTTAATTGATAATTTTTTAAAAATTTAAGGACACAAAAACTAGTAGAGGCAGGAATGATATATGCTTCACTTGTCACCTTGGAACACAAATAATATCAAGAAGGCATAATTTCGTCCCGACTTGATAAGATTGAAAAAAAAAGAATCCCCTTTTCTACTACCCACTTGGAAAATTTATTCTATTTTAGTTTGTGTAAATTGTAAAATTAATTTTTATACTAATTTTATATTTTGAATTTTAGCTATTGATTCGAACAATAATCATTAAATTTATAAGTTAAATTGCGTTATTAGTTTATGTATTATTTGTAAATTATACATTTAATTTTTACTCACGAATTTGATTTTTTTATTAAGCTAAAGTGATTATAAAGTAATATGTGTTTTAATTACATTTAATAATGAACACTCAATCACCTTTATAATTACCGGTGTTCAAAACTGCGATATATAAAAACAACAATGATTCGTTTAACAAATAAAATAATTTGGTTTGTGCCGAATTTGATTTTTTTAGTTATAATTTAATCATATTATCTTCTTATTATTTAGGTTAAAATTGAAATTTTAAAAATTTCAAACTAAAATTTAGAAAATATAAAAATGGATAAATTTCATGTTTAGTATCTAAACTACCTGTTTTGGTCCATTTTAGTACATAAACTTTCAATATTTCAAAATATACCTAAGGTTTAGGTTTTATTTCATTTTAGTACCCATTAAAAACTTAGCGTTAAATTTTGAGGGAAAAAATGAAAGTTTAGGTACTGAAATGGGTAAAAACTGATAGTCTGAGCACTAAACGCGTAAAGCTTTTAATGGCGGACTACTAAAATGAAACAAAAACTAAACGTTAGGCATGATTTTGATTTTTTTTAAGTTTAGGTACTGAAACGGTCTAAAACTGATAGTTTAGATACTAAATGCATACTTTACCCTATAAAATTGAATTTATAATATAAACATAATACATACTATCAAAACGAAATACTCAAAACTCGTTTATCATTTAAAAAAAATTTTGGTATTAAAGAAGTTTAGGTCAGAGGTGATTCCGCAGTCTAGGGCCAGAGCATAATTAAGATAGAATTGAGATATACATAGGAATTTACAGATTACCCACCAAGAGTGACGGTAACATAATTCGAACTTGACCTTACAAGCATACATTTTTTAATGTCAATCACTTGTACCAACATTCATTCATCGACTTTTTTTCGATTTAAATATTACCACGTATTACCACTTGAAACGATAATAAAAAATCTTCACAAAAGTAACCATTTTTCATTTTTTTTAAACACACATTACCACTTCATAGCATATATTCACAATTAGTGAAAAAGAATAATTTATTTTTCTAGTGAATGTCCCATTCCCTCGGATGCTTCTTTCAAATAGTTTGTGAAAATGCCCAACATAAAAAGAAAAAAAATATTTTTCTATTACAATATTAAATTAATATTTATGTATGATGCTGATGTATAATAAGAGACGATAATCGTGTATATCAGTAGCGGTTCAATCTTTTTAATTTAGACCGAGGGTCGTTAATGATGATAAATTGAAAACATTACATCCTTGATTCGAAAAAAGGGAGACTTTCTTGAGTCTAGGTCACTTTATTTAGGGAAAAGAAGAGAGTTTTCTTATATACTTCATGCCTTTGATGTCATGTAGAAGTGTCGTATAGGTGGACGAGAGAGATGAGAGGAGGTATGGCGTTTGTCAATAAGTTTATCAGAATTATTACGAGACATGTTACATTAGTTTGTCTGTCGTGATTACGACGACGGAGGTTTGCACAACATTGCTAATAGCTTTCATTACCGAAACCAAAGAAAATACAATGGTCCGACCTTTGGAAAATTTAATCCTACATTACCAAGCCGGTGCACAAAACATAGCTAAGGGCTTGAGAATTGGGATGCTTGACAAACATACCATCTCCCATAGTTGTTAGAAGCCTGAACTTGATGACAATTGCCGGTATCGGGCTGTTGAACGACGGTGACGGCCTGCGGTCCGTGATAAACGTACTGGTTCGGAACCAATCGGTGCATGGCCGAATCTCCGGCCTGCCGGCCGTGCGTTGACGGAAAGCTTTCGGACACCGGAGCAAGCTTGATAAGGTGAGCTATTGAACATGCCATGGAGCTTTGTGTTCTATTTTTCCTGCCTATATGTTGAGGCAAGGCATTTCAATGTTTATATAGGGGAGGTTTAGGGATTAGGATATCTAGTGGAATCCCCTGAATTTCCCATTTTGCCACCACAGTTTAAATAAATGAACAAAAGTTCAAGGAATTTTGTTAGGAGAAAAATGGAAATGAAAAAGAAGAGGTTATTCCTCCATTTAACTTTGATTCCATTGTTGATTAAGATGAAATATAGATGAAATTGAAACGACTAATCAATTAAAGTTGAAATTCCTAATCATTTTACTTTTTCTTTGGTAAAATGGAAATGAAAAAGAAGAGGTTATTCCTCCATTTAACTTTCTTTGATTCCATTGTTGATTAAGATGAAATATAGATGAAATTGAAACGACTAATCAATTAAAGTTGAAATTCCTAATCATTTTACTTTTTCTTTGGTAATAGTATCTTCTAGGGATGGGCATGGGTCGGGTTGAGTCAGATTTTTAGTCCACCCGACCCGATCCGAGAACAATGACTCCTCCGACCCAAAATCATAAAAACATTATTTTTATTCAATAAAAATAATGATTTAATTGAAAAAATATAGAGAGGAGTAGTATTGTAATTATTCTTAAATATATAAGGTAAAATTATTTTTTTTGGTCGGGTCGGGTATTTTTCACCCTAAACTCGAATCCGACCCGACTCGAACTCAATTTTTTTTTAAACATGACCCGATTGGGTCGAGTTCGGATCTCATGTCCATCCCTAGTATCTTCAAATTCACTCAAATCTTTTTTAAATTATTAATTTAAAAACATTTTAATTGAATTTATAATATTTTTTGTCTCCTTAATTAATGTTTATTTAATTGTATTACTCATTTATCATTAATTTGAATCCTTTGATTTCGAATATTATTGAGCACCGCACGAACTAAGTTATTTTCAGGGTTAAAGGAATGAGTATTATCTCTAGAAATTCTAGGTTCGAGCACTAGAGATCGCAAATGTGAGAATCTTTAGAATAAATATTACATTATAACGAGGTCCCTCAATTTGAGGGCCCCACAATTATTTCAGATAAATTACGAGTTATAATAAAAATAATTGTCAAATATAATTAAATTACGAGAAAATTTTATATTTTTACATTATTAAACATGTCCGTATCTAAGAATTATTTTGATTCTTTCTATTAATATAGTATAAGTATAAGGTAATATATGTTTAAAAATAAATTTTAACAATTTAACATTGAATACATATATCCCTGGCATTCATAATACTTGGACTGAATCGAAGAATAATAATAATTCTTTTATGTTCAAGATATTTGGTTACTATAAAATTCACTTTGAATTTGAATAATACAAATGGGTAAAGAAAGATTTGACATATATGCTAATGGGAAATGGGGAATAAAGCGAAAACTAAGAATAAACAAGTCTTAACTTTGAGGTCGTGGGATCGAGTCTCACGGAGGGCATTTCATAATTCGGAGGTCTTCTACGGAAGCTGCTCTCAACCTGGTGTTGGGGGCATCCTACTATCTTACCTCCCCTTATCCCATTACATATGGGAACAAGGGACCGCCATATGTTTATTAATTATATTTAGATATAAAATTCATAAATATCGACTAATCTAATAAAAATAATTGATGAAATGATTATATGTACATTTATATTTTATCTATATATGTTTATATAAAAATGGATTTTAACTCTTTAATAATTAACTTTGATGCACGAATTAAGTCACATCAATAGTAAAGGAATTGTTGTTATTAATTGATGTCTCGGATTAACACCAAGAATGTTAAGGGTGTGAGTGTACAATGTTTGTGATCGAGGTTAATTATAGGATTGGTGCTTAGGGGTTTGTTTACCTTATGTTGTAATCACATATTGCATTAATAAAGTTATTGATTATGGTCTTTAATTTACGATTATTTTCATTTTAATCCTATTTTACTTTTTGGGTTGTTTATTTAATATTTCTAATTTAGATTGCTAATTTATTTTACTTTCATTTTGATCCTCACATGTGTACGTTTTTTAAATGTTTGTGATTTTTATGTTCAATTAATTTTTCTTTTCATTTTTGTCCTTTATTCCTGCCTTAGACTGATTTTGGCTGTGTTTGTATTTTAGACTTGAATTTTTACTTTTATTTTGATTAAGCCACTACCCATGTTTAATTTTAGGGGCAGACCTAAATCTTGATAAATTAGTCATTATAATTTCTTTTTACTTCATTTTAGTCCTATTTTAGTTTTATTTCCCTTTTTGCTTATTTATTTCTTATTTATTTTGGCTTGATTATTTCTATTTGTTCATTTAAGTCCTTGATTATTATTTTTAGGCTGTTATATTTGTATGTTATACTTGGAACGCCAATTAATATAGGAGAAAAGTTGTTTAATAATTGATCGTAATGATAAGATATTACAATAAGAATAGCCTTGTGCTAGTTTACAGGCCAGGGATCCAGTCGGGAGTGCAGGGAACTCCGGTATTTGGAATCCAGGTATTGGATTGGAGGAAGGCTCCAGGTGTGAATGTCTTGGCCGTGTTCAAATCCACTTGCTTGATTCCTCCCCATTTCACCCTGCCGTCGGTTTTTGATCCGGGTCCCCGATTTCCTAACTCCACAAAGTATGAAGTAGCCTCTCCCATGCCAGGATGCATCGGAACGTACCCTTCCGGTGCGATGATGTCGGCGATATTGGACTGGATTATGATAACAGTGGCAAGTGGCTTCCATGGTCTATTGAGGTACGCCTTGTTAATGTTCTTCACCGGAATGTAGTCCTTATCGCCGGAGATGGTGCAGTTGTGGAGCACGAAACCACCTTTTGATTTATCGAATTGTTTACCCTGTGCAAGCACCATGCAATTTTGTTTGGGACCTGGTTTCCTCACGATCATCTGGCAGTTCTGGAACACCACCCTGGAGTCCCCGAAGATGAAGTCTATGGTACCGGTGATGACGCAGTCACGGAAGAACTGCATTTCCTTTTGGGGGTACAAGGTGTCTTGGTATCCGTTGAAATGGCAATTGTAGAAGACGCCTAGATCGCCGGAAGCCCTCAGGGCAACGGCTTGTTCACCCTCGTATCCGGCGGTGTTCTCAAATCCAATGTCCTTGGCTATGAAATTCTTAGCATTGACAGCTACAGTTGCGGTGTGGAAAGTTGCGATTTTATTCCTCACAAAGCTAATGTTATTGGTGATGATAGTTTTGGTCGGACCATCTCCGATGAACATAACGTTGGTTGCACTCTTGGGGATATCAACCTTCTCGTTGTAAACTCCGGCCTTGATGTAAATAACAAATCTTTGAATATTCTTTGGTGGTACTTCAGCCAAGGCCTTGACGATACTGTTGTATTTTCCACTTCCGTCTTTAGCAACCACCACGTCAGGTTTAATATCACCTGGTTTCGCTTGGAGGAGTCTCCGATCTTTGCGGCTCATCCATTCGGTGATAGCACCGTCGTCATCCGACAAAAGCCTACGCTGGACCGAGGTTGTGATCTTACCGATGCTTGGGATATTGAGGTCTTTAGCAATGGAGGATATTCCGGCCATCATGCCGAGGGCGTTTTTATTTAACTCCTGTGACGTTTTCAAAATATTCTTCATCTTCTCGGCGGCGGCGCCGTTTTTCTCCGCGAACGAGTCTATACAAGTCTGTTGGCTGGTAAGGGCACCGCTCAGCCACACCTGTATGCGCAAGAGGATATCACCGATCTTGCTGATGTCGTACTCACCGAGCTTGTTGAAGGATGCTTCAAGGTCGTCAATGGCGTAATCCAAAACCTCCTTGCAAACACTGAGAGCATCCTTGGTCCCTTCGTCCTTTTCCAAATCCTGGAGCGTCTTTGAATCCGCCAACACCTTCTTTATCTCCGTTATCGTCGCCTGGAAACCCGTCCTTATAAGCTCCTTGGGGTCGCTCGAATTGGACAATTCAAGGCTCTTTTCACACGCTACTTTGAAATCGGTTGGCCTGCAAACGGACTGCACCGCCTTATTAGAAGACGATGTTTTGCCCGTCTCATCACTCGCAGGGAGACCCATGGCGTAAAACAGGGCCAGCACCGACGCCACCACCGCCAACAAAAAAACAACAATAAAAAGAGCGTTATTCGCCATTCTTAAACAACTTTTCTCCTTGATGTTTAAAACCCTAAGAAGAGCATGAAATAAAAATTCTTTTCCCTCCCTTCCTTTCTTCCCTTGAATCTAAACAAGATCTGAAGAAGAAAGAAAAAAGAAGATTTATTTGCAGCTGCTTATTGAAGCTTTTGCTATTGCTTGAATAATCAGCATTTCCAGTGCCCTATTTATACTTGAAGAAAATCACTACTTTTAGTTAGGGATTTCATTCCTATGGTGCAGAGATCCCTGCGGAGGTGACAATCTGTTGAATGCTTTGAAAATTTGTGGTTAGGGTTTTATGTATTTCATCATATAAGATGAAATATGTAAGCATGCATATACATATTAAGGAAGTGATACTTTAATAATCGTATGTTAAATTCATATTTGAATTAAAATATTATAATACTTTAATATTTTTATAATATTTAAATTTGAATAATTTTCATAATACTTTGGAATTTTAATTTATTTGTTATATACATTATTACGTATATCAACCTAGAATTAATTATAAGTTGCTTTATAAGAATATTTGTAATGCATGACAATTTATATTAGTTAATAATATCAATAATTTCATAGGTTATTATAGAGCTCGCAAGGCTAGATGGATATTAGGTTCTAGGGTTCGGATTCAGAGCTATCGATTGTTTCTCTGAGGCGTATATAAAGTAGCTGTAATACTCCAAAGATTTGATTAGTGATTAAAATGTAAGTTTTTAAAGATTAGTGCCCAAAGTAGAAATCTATAAAATTTGAAGGACCGAAGAGGCACTTTTACCAAAAATAATTTTTATTCTATAGATAAATAGTTCATATTTAAGAATAGATTCTTTATGCAATTCACGTTTCGATCTGAAATTTGTGTAAAGAGCTAGCAAGTGATAAAGTTCGGTAAAGTATTCGGACAATCGAATCGAATCGAAAGTTTACAAAATTTTGAAGAATGGTAGCATGGGGTTTGATATATTGTATTTATGATTTTAATCAGTAGAATTTAAAATGGAATAGTGAGATTAAGTGAATTTTCTATGTTAAAGCTGAACAGTGGAAATTAAGTGACTAAATTGAAATTTTGGAAAACTGCAAGGGATAAGATAAAAATTAATCAAATAAATGTTGATATTTATATGATGATGAAAGCATGGAAAAATGGTAAATACCAAGATTCATTAAGGGTAGAAATGACTTTTGGACTAAAATGAATTTAAAATTCATTTTAATTGGAATTTAACAAGTGTACATAGATATTTTTACAGAAAAATCAAGAAAACTCATTCTTCTCCTTATAAATTTCGTGCACCATAAATAAAAATAAGTAAGACATGTTTTCTTCCTCTTTTTTTTTCTTCATTTTAGTCCTATTTACTTTGATTTTTGAAATAAGTTGTGAAATAGAAAATTGATCTATAACAAATTCTCTACCATTTGATATGAATATTACATGATTTACATGATTGAATCAATTATTTTGTCACTAGAGCGAATGATTAATAAGTTGGATTTTGATTATTTATGGATATATGTTTGTGTTATTAAAGTTATAAAGTTGTTTTCAAGTTTAAATAACGATCAAAATTACTTAGAAATTTTTATATACTATTCGGTCATGGTTAAGATTCATGAAGAAATGAAGATTCTGATTAGTTTTTGTTATGGAAATGATTGAAATTACATGGAAACGTTGTTAGGAAGATGAAATCATGCTTGAATCAAGTTGAAAATCAAGCTTAATACACTTTAATCAGTTAGGCTTAAGGGAAGAAGACAAAGAAAAATTGTGGAAAAATTATACAATGAATGATTCTACATGCTTAAAATATGATTAGGACCAATTTGGAAAATTTTGAAAGTATAGGACTTAATTGCATAAATTGAGAAATATGGTGATTCATGTGAAATATGGTCAGGTGGTCGAGGAAGAAGCATTAAATGCAATATTATTGGGGAAGGAACTCGGTGACGGAGGTTCTCAAGATACTCGAGTGTTGGGAGAGGAAGTGGGAGACTTGGAAGCTTGGGAGAAGGGATTCAAGGTAAGCTCATTGGCGACGAATGATGGTAAAAGCAGCCTGTCGGGAGAAGAAGTTGAGAATGTGGGAAACAAAGGGCGGCTGCCAATGTCTCAAGATAATAATAATAATAATAATAAATTAATTGAATCAAATCTATACACGTACACAAAATCAAATATTCCCAACCATCAACAACCCAAAGCCTGCCACGTGGACTGTCTCGGCAAGGTAAAAATCAGCCACGTGGCGAAAACTTGTTTCAGTGAGTCTGCTCAGCTCAGGGTTTGCCGAGTCTCATCTACACCTCGCTCCATATCCGAGTCAGATACAGTCGCGTTTATTGGTGAAGGACAAGGACTCGTCCCACTGCCTCTCCTGTCTCTACTCAGTATCCTCTTAAACGACAACATGCGACCAATCGGTGATTTATAAGATTGACTCGGCCCCGAGTCACACCCACTCGACTCACCTACGGAACCTTCGATGTTCCTTTTCGGGACCTCGATCGACAACTTCCTCCCTAACCCAACTGCCGACTGGACGGCGAGTTCATCCTCGTGCCGACACGAGGAACAGAAGTCGGATCCTAGATTCGATCCGGATTCCCCGCCCGACTGTTCGTTAATCGTAATAACAAAGTCTCCCGGGTTCTCGGACACGGGTACCGATTCTTCAACGGAGGTCCGACAGAGAGGACACGTGGAGTGAGAACGAAACCACATGTCGATACACTCCGAATGAAAACTGTGGTTACATCTGGGCAAGACCCGACCCGATTCACCCTCCTCGAATTCCGACAGGCAAACGGCGCATTCAAGGACGGAATCCGGATGCGTTTGAGAGGGGAAGGTGAAGACTGGGAGCGACTTAAGGACACGCGCGTCGAGACCGCGTGATGGAGCGGGAGTAGCGTCGTTGTCGACGTAGAAGACGAGTTGAGATCGGCGACGGCGGCCGTTGCGGGAATGACGGCGGCGAGCGCGGAGAAGGTACCAGCGGGCGTAGATATGGAGAGCGAACACGAGCACCACCACGAAGAACAAGACGACGGTGGCGCTGAGCATGATTTTGCCGCTCAAAGCGTAGCCGCCACCGCCGTTATTGTTGTCGGCCGCGGCAGGAACCAAATTAGCAGGGCTTCTTCTGATTTCATCGTTGTTTCCATTCATGGCTCTTCAAAGCTTCTTCTTCGGTTACGTAGATTCTTCTGTTTGGCTAGTGAGAAATTGAGAGGAATATAAAAAGGAAAAGGAGGGAAAGGAAAGGAAAGTTCTCGACGGTTTCTTAGGCTTTGAAATTCCTTACACCTGCTATTTCAGTCTACCAGCTTTGACGCGGGATTATCTTAAATTACTTCAATGCCCCTCACCGTTTAGTGAAGAACACTAATCCAACATTATACTAAAATTCGAATAGAACATCTATTAATTAATTGATTGATTAAAGATATTGATATTATTCTATTTAATTTAATATTAATAATTATCTCAAAAAATTAATATCTTTATTCGGTTAAATTTGATTAAAATCAGTTATGAATCTATTGGGGCGGGTAGTTAGTGGTCGAGCGATGTGGGCGGGTAAGATCTCAAACCCATCACTTACCCACTACTCACGTTGGGTATGATTTTTTACATCCACATCCGGCTATTACCCACTAAACTTATATCCATCCCCACCACAATCGGAGCGGGTGCGGTGTTAAATCCACAAACTTATACCCGTCTGACATTCGTAGTGTATACTCGTTATTTTGAATAAATTATTAAATATAGTTTAAAATATTAATGGGAGGAGAAAGAAAATAAAAAAAGGGGTATAGAAGGTAAATAATCCTTTAACTATAGGAGAAAGAAAATAAAAAAGGTAAATAATCCAAATAAGATTACTAATGGTTGCTTAATGAATTGCTCTTTGAATAGGATTCCCGTAATTAATAAGTGGGTTTTATACGTAATTAATAAGTGCAATTAATAAGGATAACTAAAATTTGAAGAATATTTTTTGATCGGTTAAAGTACATTAGAGGTCATTGAACTATGTTTGATTAATCATTTTAATTATTAAGTTTTTAAAATTATCAAAATGATCATTATAATTATTGAACTGTTATAAAGTAGATATTAAATTTATCAAACTTCTGCACTTATTATAATATTGCAATGATATTTTGTAACAGCTTGATAAATTTAATAATTTTTTAACTTTCAAAAGTTTAATAACCAAAATGACAATTTATATATAGTTAAATGACCTTTGATGTCTTTTAAATTGATATAATTATAATCTTTATTTAATGTTCAAATATTTTTAATGGTAATAATTTTAGGAAAAAAATTGGATTATTTTTCATCAAATAAAATAGTGAAAATAAATTATATCAAATTAAATTACAGTTGTTAAATTTCGAATTTAAACATAATAGAAGGACCAAAACTACAATTGACCCAAAAACATTATATTTTAAACCATAACTAAAAGGCATAATGTAAAAAAAGTCCGTTGAATGAATAGTGTATAATATTGTTTATTATAATACAATAAAAAATATGTGATATAAATAAATTTTTATATGTTATAAATTTTAAAAATAAATTAAATCGAATGCGTCCCCAAAACGGAACACAAACTCAAGTTTAGTGACTATTTTGAAAACAAGTGGAATAGAAGTAGCAATGGTAATGGTCTAGATCTCAAGCTCGAGCCCAAAAACAGGCTCAAGCTTCGATATCTGGACCAGTTTACGTAACCGAGAGCCGATGCGGCTCGGGTTCAGCCACTCCTTATGGAATCAGTAGCCGCACATCTTCAGGTCCATTGGAGACTCATATTTCAGTCTGAGGGAACTTAACATGGAGCACCAAGCAAGGGCTTCCACCTCTGCAATGCCTATATATCTGGTCACTTGAGGAATCATCATCATCAGATCAAGAACCCATTTTTTTTTTGTAATTTTCAAATACAAGTGGTTGGAATCATGTGGGTCAATTGGGACAAAATTTGGGTACCATGTGATTTTGGTCCATGTAGGACCATAGTCATGGGAATGCAAATTTGACCTAATAGGTCACTCGGCTAAAAAAATTAGTTCATTAAGTTATTTTTAAATTATTTTGAGATTTACGATAAATATTACAGTACAAGAAAACTCGTTACATCGACATTATAAATTTTAATAAAATATAATTTTTTATTAGATTTTATCACATCATAATAAAAAGTTTAAATAAAATAATATTTTTAACGTGTCGAGTTTCCCACATATTGTTACATTTATTGTAGATCTCTAAATAATTTGCTTGATGTTGTATTGAGTTAAATAATTAACTCACCTACAATATTGGGTCAATTTCGTCCATGCGAATGACCCTAAACCATGAAAAAACATTAAATTTATTTTTATCTAAATTTATTTTTTTTCTAATCAAATTTTTCATTCATAAAATATATATAATTCATTCTAAGTTTGAATTTTAAAAAATATTTTTTTATAAAATCAAATTGAATTAAAATTTATCACATTCAGATGAAATTTTTTTACTATTCTGAATTTAATGATGAATTTAAAAAAATTGGGTTTTTCGATCGAATTGCTAAAAGCTCTAAATTAAGGAGCGGTAGCAACGTCATTTTCCCCTTCGAAACCGAATGCACTATTCAAATCAAACGTCACGGGTTAAATTTTGGTTCCCGTCCTTTTATTTTACAGAAAATTAGAAATCAATCCATCAATTTTAATTTCTTAGAATTTGGTCTTTCACTTTATTAAGATTAAGATTAAGATCAACAGTAGATAAATTAATATAGGGATGTTCTTACTTTAATACTAAGAATAGGAAATTAGAAACTATTGTATTGGCTCTAAATTGAGGTTTATTGCCAAGAGCTACCGTCACTAGGGCATTCATTTCATATTCAACATGAGGAGCTCCGGCTTCTCGATGAACCGTTTCCACTCGTTGCAGAATCTCGCGACGGTTGCTCCGTCCAGGACTCTGTGATCTGCACCTATGTTAACCTGAGAATGGAAGGAAATATCATATCGGATATCACCGGATTATTTCATCTCACCGAAGAGAAAAGCTCATGGATGGTATGGTATCGGTGAAACTTACAGTCATGATTAAGGATGAATAAATGTCTCCGTCATCTGCCACTCGTGGAAGTTTCTGTATTCTACCCATTGCGATGATGGCTACTTCAGGCAAGTTAACGATGGGGGCACCGAATTTTCCACCAATGGCTCCGATGTTGCTTAGTGTTATGGTTCCACCGGATATATCATTGGGACTGAGCTTATTATCCAGCGCCAATTGTTGTAACCGCGAAAGTTCCTTCGTAATCTGAATGCATGATAATGTACATGAAAGCACAGCTAAGAACAAGAAGTACGAGAATTACCGGCAATATGACGATAACAGAACTACATTATTCAATATGAGAAATCAAACGTAACGAACCTCCAAGATAGAAAGAGACTGAACATTCTTTATGTTTGGCACCACTAAGCCGTATGGAGTGGCCATGGCAATTCCAATGTTATGGGAACCTGAAATAATCAACAGGAATATCCATGAATCGTGTCGGGAGAATGGAGGCAGAGAAGCAATCGAGACTGTGATACAATGTATGAAACCATACAAGAAGACAGCAGCCTCTAAAACCATTCATAACGTAAGGTTAGGTGATCGGAGGTAAGAAAAAACGAACCAAGTAAATCTACAAACCTCGAATGATTACTTCAACCGACTCTTCGTTGAAGCAACTATTCACCATGGGATATTTGCTCAATGCCATCGAAAGTGACTTTATCAATATTGGAAGGAACGTGAACTTTATACCGGGTTCAGAATTGTTGGTTTGAAAAGAAGCTTTAAGCTCTGCAAGTGCATCGCAATCAATCTCTTCAACATAATGAAAATGCGGAACCTTAGCAGCCATTGACATCGTTCTAACCATTGTCCGCTGGAAACCCCTGGAGAAGAGAAAAAGCATCATCATCATAATGCTTTCGGTGCAAACTTAGTCGGTCAACTTGCAAATATATCCACAATACGAAAGAACAGTTGACCATTCGTAAGACTGTCATCAGCAATGTCATAGCAACTCTAACTCGGTATACAAAAGATGAAATTCTAACGCCAGTGCCTGTCAAGTCAAACTGCAAGTCGACTTTTAACTTGAAATTACAGCCTTATGGCTAATTGCGCTCACATGATTGCTAACAGTGGTTGCACGATGCTCTTTCTAAAGCGATTTTTAACATTTTGACCATAAATTAAAGGAATACGTAAGACATTGCTCTATGCGGATCATATTTGGGTAATAAAATTCCACTAGATCTAAAGTACACATATATCCATACTGCATACCTTAAGGGGACTATCGTATCCTCATAGTGCCCTGAAACTTCCGCTGACACGCATGGAGAACTCATTTCACCATGTAACAGTTCTCCGAGATCAGCAGTAGCAAATAAACGACCGGTCTTTGATGATACCTGTCTGCGCAGCATATTTAAGTACATCTTCTTTTAATACCCTGCCGTCTTTGCCACTTCCTTGGACATCATTAATGTTTATACCATGTTCTTTTGCGAGATTCCGAACCGCAGGTGTGGATAGGATCCCACCAGTACAACCTTTGTTCAGTTTAGTATCGGAATGTTTTTCGTTTTCCAAATCTCCGAGTATCACCGATGGTACCCGGCTTTCCTCAATCCGACTTTCCTCAACCGCCATCTTAAGCAGAGTTTCCCCGACCTGCAATTTTGTTTAAATCGGAAGCATCAGACATCCTCGTCACATTCTACGTATAAACAAGTAAACACACACAGATTCGAGTTCTTCCTTTCACAACTGAACTATACTTAAAGCATCTCTCTATCTCACAATCGAATCTTGAGAAAATTCGATGTTCAGTGGAACCATGTATTTGAGGACTACCATACACTTGCCAGCAACCTTCCATATTCAATAAGCCGTCCGATTCTTCAAGAACCGAGAGAATCACATAACAGAATACCATCACAATCAACATAATGTCCAACAAACAGGCTCGAAATTAGCCGGCTATTCTTACCTTTACAATGCTTCCAGGAACGTGGAGAACTTGAGCAACTCTCCCTTTGTAACGACTGGTAATCTCGATCGTTGCCTTGTCGCTTTGAACTTCGCAGCAGAGGGGTTGAAACTCGTCAACTTCATCCCCCTAACAAAAACAAAAAATTAACAATCAAAGATGAAACAAAAATTAAGCTGAATTCATTGAATCTAAGCACAAATATTTAAACCCTAACTCACCTGATGAACGAACCACTTAAGCAGCTCACATTCAGCAATTCCTTCACCAGTTTGGGCCAATGGCACATCGACGATTCCATTCGTCGGAAGATCAGCCACCGCATTACTCGAAAAAAACTTATATTTATTTTCCACATATGGAAATCTTAGCTACAAGAACAACAATAATGATCGAATTAATTAACAATTAATAACAAAACCCAAATTGCAAATCCAACAAAACTATCAAATTAGTTACTTTAATTCAAAATTTTGAAGTTGAATGAAAATTGGGTCGATGAAAAACAGCTCACATTGACGGAATTATTGATGGGCGATGAAAACGAAGCATAAACGTGGGTAGACAACTGACGTTTGCAGTACTCGATCGTCTCCGACGACGGCACCGGACACGGAGCCGATGACGGAAACAGCCATCGGCGACCGTTATTCCAGACTCTCTTTTGTAAAACCCTCCTGCCGATCATAATTCTCCGGCGTTAAATTTAATAAAAAAAGGAGATTTTTTTTAAAAGAAAATATTTTGTTTCTAATTCAGACAGAAGTGCGTGTACTGACATTCAATTTATTAGCACAATATATAAATATTATTATAAAAATATATTTTATATTAATTTGATTGAAATTGTTATTATTATAATATTTTTATAGTTTAAAAATTGGATTAAAATTTAAATTATTTTTAAATATTAAATAAATTATAAATAATTTAAATATGCTATAAAAACATGTTATACAAAATTAATATAATAAATATTTTTAAATAATTTTCTAAGAAGTTTAATATGTAGTATTATTTAAAGAAAACACGTAAGTGTGAGGGGGAAATATTTATCCAAAGGAGATAACGTCAAAGAGTCATTGATGCGGTGGCTATGTTGATCACGTTTAATTTTAGGGTAAATTACGGTTAGTGTCTAAATTATTAGTTTTAATATGTTTTAGTACCCACTAATAAAAATTTAACGCATTTAGTATCTAAATTATCAAATTTAATCTATTTTAGTACATAAACTTTCAATCTTTTCAAAATTTTACATTAAATTTTGAATATGGATATTAAAATGAAGTAAAAACTAAATTTTAGGTATGATTTTGAAAAACGTTGAAAATTTAGACACTAAAATAAACAAAAAATGATAGTTTAAGTACTAAATGCATAATTTACCCTTAATTCTAATCCAAATCAAAAGTTTTTTATACCCATGAATAAAAGGGTAAACTACTTGAATGACCAACTAACTACAAGTTGATGTCGATATGAACACTATTTTCAAAATTTTGTCAATATGACCACTTAATTATTCAATTGGTTTGAATATAATTATCTTCCGTTAACATTTGACGGAAGCGCTTACATGAAAATTAATAAAATTGATACAATTACATATTTAATCCTTAATATTTGTACATTCAATCAATTTGGTTCTATTTTCAATGACATCTTTGGTAGAATTTAAAGCAACAAAAACAGCACTTACAAGTTGGGCATAACGGGCCTTAATGAATGACCTTAATGGGCCATTCTAAGAAGACTCCCCAGTTGAACTTTAGTAACATAATTTCTAGGCCCAAAAGGTTTAGAAGTAGACCATGATAATATTTTTCATTTTCTATGTTTTTTTAAATTAATCACTGGTATCCGATCTATTGACCAATTAATCCAGATCGGGCACTGCAGAGGCGAGGGCTACCCTCCCAACCCAATTTGCTCTATTTGCAAACGCCAGGATTTGAACCTCTGACCTTATTTGAGGGACCTAGTGTCACGTCCCACTAGACCAACTGATTGTTGATATTTTCTATGTTTATTTAGAATGATTATTTAGAAACTACAACCCTAATAATATCTAAGAGTCAATTCATTGAGCGATCTTAGCAATAAAAAGAATATTCTTTTTAAAAGTTTTAGGTCCGAACAGTTACGTCTGTATGACGTTTATATATTATCAATGATTAAGAGAATATTTAGAATAAATACTACCTTATAGTCATCTTACATTATTCAATAATAATTTAATTCGTTAATATTAATTTACTATTTTATTTCTCGAATTAATGTACCACTAATTCTTTCTTGAGAATAGATAAACCCTAACAACCTGTTTGGATCAAGGATTTTTACATTCCCGACAGTCATAATTTTTTTCTGATTAAGGATACTAATGTTTGATTGGGTAAGATTCTCAAGTGACAGTAATATTTTAATATCAACAGTAAATTTTAGTTTATTCCTGAAATGTTATTCCCGTCCTAAGGGCTAAAATACTCTTCTTTTCCCGTGAACTTGCCTCTGCGCTATATCTTCTTCTCCCCTGAGCTTGCCTCTGCCAAAAATTCTTCTCCACTCCAGTTTTGCTTGGGGAGGTGGTGGTTGTAACTGTTGCAAGTGATGCTAATGGCGGCCTTCTCAGCTACGATATCCGGCTCCTCACGCTTCCTCTCATCTACCTCATTGCCTAAGTGGAAGATCCCTGCTTCTTTTCCTTCTCCTCAATGCCGCTCCTTTCCTCTTCCCAAGCCTTTTCCTCTTTACAGGTTTTCAGTTTTTATAAACTCTGTTTGGTTCTCAGGAAATGATGCTTATTCCTGGCCAAATGATAGCTATAATGCGTTATTTATCCATTTATCTCTTGTTTTTCTGCTCTTTAAGCATGTTTGAAGTGTTTCTACCTTTTTAATGTTTTTAATTTCATGGAGGTAAAATCGATCTGGTCTTATTTCGATTATGATTATAAGTACATAACTTAGATGCAAGGAGATAAAAAATTGGACAGCGGTTGTATATAGATTGATCTTGCTCCCAAATTTTGACTTGATATGCTTGTTGCTTATAAAAAATCTAAGAAAGAAAGAAAAGAAAAAGAGATAGGAAGAAGTGTGAATATATTTATATTGTTTATACTTTTATGAATAACAAATGAACTTTTTAGTTCAATATGGATCGATTGTGTCTTTTAATTTATTTTTTATGGTTGAACTTTTTGCTACTTTAATTCCTGTATTTATGATTACGGTCGTGTTTCTAAGCAAATCTTGAAAACCTACCGACTTACTTCACTGTGATGAGTGCTTTTGAAGCTTTGTGCCTATGGTGTTGTAAGGACCTTAATGCCTAGAGCCTCTCTTTTGCTATGTAAAACTACGGTTGGAGTCCTTGTAATATAAGCATAGGCTATTGATGTGTTGAATGCTCAAATATGTATCCACAATTGAGATTCAGCCAATTCAAACTCCAATACTAGGCTAATTGCTTAATGAAAATGTGGACCCTTGTTTTCTTTCCCACCACAATATAAATTTAAACACTTAAGTAACTAATATGGAGGATCTGGGTAATTTTTTTGGACTTGTCATCAAATAACCTGTCCTTTTATTTAATGAAATATGAGGTACTCTTTTCTTCATTCCAATATTCGTTAACATACTTGTTAGTATGTGGACGAATATGAAGGGAGTTTTTAATGAGACCTCCATTTTTTATCAAAAAATATTTTACTAAGACACTAATTTCTCTTATTATCTATGTATTCCAGATTAAATATTGGTTCTCGGTTGGAAAGAGGGAAGTCATTAACTATCTGTGCCCAGACTTCAGTATCAGGTTTGTTTTACATGTAGTTCTCTTTCATGTTTTTAATAGCAAGTTTTGGATTCATTTCATATCTTTACTCTTGAATCTTGTTTCAATTTTCTCTCTGGTATCTATCATTGACGTATCTGCAATTGCTATCTGATATAGTCATTATCTAAGACGAACTTCTATGGAATTTATTTGTTGTGCAACTTATGTATTTTATCCGTGTGTATGCGTCAATGGGTATTGGAATCTCTTTGTTCATTGATTTAGGTGCTAGGCTTTACTAAAATCATCTAAATGTTAATCAGTTCCAGAGGTAATTTTCTACAGCTTTGACGTTGGACTTCTGTTTCTTTTACCTTGATCCACTTTTGTACCGCATTTAGATTTTCCATGTATAATTTCCTTAAGAGAGAGAGACCTGGAACTACTCTTGTCTTCAAAACATAAAGAGTAAAAATAAAATAACAGAACAAAGAAGGAAATGATGATGGTTTTTTAGTTTTTAATTTAATTTTTGTAATATTGTTGCTATATTCGCCCGGTTTTTGTCTCATCACTACCTTAATAATGCATAAGCTGAACCTATGGTTTAAATTTGACACTATGCAATTTTTTCGATTCCACTCCAGTAAATGTTGAGACTAAATTTCAGAGATTAAACTATATGGATTGACTTTTATATGTCATTTGATCTAGCGAATTGACTAGTCCGTCTTTTCAACCAATTAAAAATATCTGCTGGGATAAGCATTGTAATTAATGTTGGCCTGATTTACATGATTACATATATCAAATATTTGCTTAATCAAATATTCTGTAGGTTTTTTACTACTGGTTATTGATATTTAAAAGTTACATCTTTACTCTCTCTCATTTACAGATATTTCTGTAGAGAAATCGATGGATGAAGTAAATCTTCCCAAGGGAGACATGTGGGCTGTCCATAAGTTTGGGGGCACTTGTGTTGGGACCTCCCAGAGGATCAAGAATGTCGCAGATATAATTATTAGCGATGATTCAGAAAGAAAGTTGGTAGTGGTATCGGCCATGTCTAAGGTGACAGATATGATGTATGATGACCTTATCAACAAGGCACAATCAAGGGATGATTCCTACATCTCTGCATTGGATGTTGTCTTAGAAAAACATAATTCTACAGCACTTGATTTGCTTGATGGAGATGATCTTGCTACTTTCTTATCTCAACTGCATCATGATGTTAGTAACCTCAAAGCAATGCTTCGTGCAATATATATAGGTTGGAACACTCTCTCTGACCTCTGTTCACATCTTTTTTAGACCAAAATGAGTTGGCTCGAACATCGCCTGCAGCTTAACATCGTCTTTTAAATAGTAGCTATGGATTTTTTTTCTTTTCCTTTTTCATGTATGATCATTCTTTTTCCAAGCTTAGTTCTATATGTCTTCGAAATAGAATCAATCTTGGAACAGAACAACTCTGTTTTTCAAGGACATGTTAATCTTCACTTCACTTCATTTCATCTTTTCCATAACTTCTTGGCTCAATGTCTAGGAAAATAACAACCCAATTGCTCTTTTGCTTACGATTTGTAACAAAGGGTATTCTTTGTTCTCTATGATTCATAAACACATATTTAACAGTAGTAATTAAAATAAAGTGGTTTTGTTGGCCGTCAGCGATTCATCTATTTAGAATGTAAACCTTGTCGATTGAAAAATACAAGAAACCTCTCAGTGAATGCGTCACGTATAAATCGAAGCTAATTTTCACAATGTAAATATTTAGTTAAATGTTGATGTAAAATTTTAATATATTTTTACATAAATTATGTAAAATGTAATATTAATTAAAATTAAAATAATACATGATATATTTAAATACTCAAGTAATATATTATCAACAGATAAAATTTTTATATAAATAATTTTTATTTAATATTTAGACTTTCACTTGTTTCAAAATATAGAACAATGACAATTTGGTAAAATATACATTCCAGTAATCTTTTATTCATTCTACCAAATATTGTAATCTTATATTCCTGCCAAACCAACCAAACACAGTAATGTAACATTATCAGTAATCCTATTCCCTGGTAATCTTTCGTGAATTAAACCCTAAAAGAAATAGATTCAATGGTGAATCAAGAAGGTACCTTTATGTCCCCTTTTAGTTCCAACTCAATCATATTGGACAAATTCTTGCCAAGTCGCCATCACCCAAGGACGTTCTTTGTTTTCTTCTTCTCTTGTTTGCTTCCTTTTGGGGAAAAATGACCATAGTGTTTTGATTAATTAATTGTTTTAAAATTCGTTAAGTGATTTCAGTGATTAAATGAAATATCGTTCTTCTTAAAAATTTTGAATTTAAACAATTTTATCTGCAGGATACGTATGTTTTTATTATAAATTGGTCAAAATGCTAATAAAAGGAAATAAATTGCTCTAAATTAATAAAAACAAATAAAATACATACCAAACCCAAACTTAGGGGTTGATTGTTTGCCTCTTAATAGAATGATTCAGCGTTGAATGCTGAACCGTTCAGCATTCAGCACGTTTGTTTCGTACTTCTGAACGATTCAGTGCTGACTGATTCAGCAAAATAGTATTGAATGATTCAGCACAAATGTACATTCTGAATCATTCAGAATCAGTTATCAAACAACATGTCACATTCAGAGCCAAACCATTCAAAGTCTCTGAATCATTTAGTATTTGAATCATTCAGTACTTAATCATTTAGTATCTGAACCAACATCCTAGTGCCTATCCATTTACTTTATAATAATAAATTATGTTATTATATGTAATTAATATATTATTAGCTTTTATATTGATGGTGAAATGATTTTTAATTTTACAAAAAGATAATTAAAAAATCGTTATATATTTTATCTATTTATGTTTTTGTTATATTTTTTAAATTATATTTAATATTATATTTTTGTTCTATTTTGATCACTCATCATTAAAAGAATTGGTGATGGTGACATCTGTAGGTGAGCAAAATATAATAAAAATATAAAGTTGGATATGATTTTGAAAAGATACTTCCAATTACAGACGCAATGAAGACTGCATATGAAGATTGTTCAACTACATATTTTATTTATTTATTTAAACATGTATTGCATTTTATCTTTATTTTTAATTTTTTGACTGTCGGAGGTCTTCCACGGAAGCTGCTCTCAACCTAGCGTTGGGGGACAACCTACTACTCTACTTCTCTCTTATCCCATTGTATATGAGAATATGATTTTGTTGTTGTTATTATTGTTGTGGGTTATCTTGTACCAAATACTATCAAATCCTTTTATTAATTAATTAAGCCGTCAACTATATTTTATTCATCAATAAAAATAATAATGATAATGATGTGTTTCATTGCTCATACATGCATGCGTTCATACATATAATATAACATAATAACGATGTGTAAGTCATAAAAAAAATATTGATTCGTCAAGCGGTTTCAATGGTTAAACAGAGTGTTGTTATCCTTTAAATCTTAGGTTTAAACAACTGTGTTCGCATAATATCCGTATTTTGTCAATAATTAATAAAGATTTTCAACATATTCATAAAAATGAAAGTGTATATCCTTTGAGAAATAATTTGTATTTCTTTTCATTCCGTCAAAGAATTTTACGTAGAAAAAACGTATATTCTTAGAAGATCAATCATTTAATACGTGTAAATTGATAGGTGAGTTTAAAAGTTAAAAATTATGATTTTTTTTAAAAAATCAGATAATTTTAACCATCAATTACACTCATTCATAGATTATAAATCAAATATAAAACTCTCTAATTTTTATATTATAGAAATAGACCTTACATATAGTATATATATATATATATATATACATATTGTGAGCGTAGTAGTGTTTAACGAGTTGAGCAGCTCGAACTCGACTCGTCAAACTCGGTAAACTATAAATTTGAGTTGGCTCGACTCGAATTCAAACTCGACTCGAGACCTTAACGAGCTGAGTCGGGTAAGTCTAACTCGACTCGATAAGTTCGCGAACAACTTGTTAATTTTTTAAAATATATTTTTAGTAATCACTTCAAATTATTTTCAATTAAACATTTATAAATTTATTATGGCTTCTTAATGAAAACTCTAACTTTATCTCTGAATGTGGTAATCCCATTTGGAAATTATGGCGACTTAAGACCAGTGTAGTCGAGTAGGGCGAGTCACATTCGTTGGGTGTATCATCTTTGTCTTCTTTTAATGCATTTGTAGTAATTTCAATACTTATACTTTTTATACGTTTATATCATTGGAATTTATGAAGGCTTGAGTAGTGTTGCCTTAGTTTAGGTTTTATCTCATTTGACTTTATTCCTTCTCGTAGCCTGCTAGCGTTGAATTCTGTGTATACTGCTCTTCATGTTTCCTCTTTTTAATTTTGGCCGGGTCTTACGTTTCTGTCTATATGCAAATATTTTTACGCAGGGATTTATTTGCAGGGATTACTTCCAATTACAGACGTGCATATGAAGACTGCATATGAGATTGTTCAACACATATTTTATTTATTTATTTAAACATGTATTGCATTTTATCTTTATTTTTAATTTTTTGACTGTCGGAGGTCTTCCACGGAAGCTGCTCTCAACCTAGCGTTGGGGGACAACCTACTACTCTACTTCTCTCTTATCCCATTGTATATGAGAATATGATTTGGTTGTTGTTATTATTGTTGTGGGTTATCTTGTACCAAATACTATCAAATCCTTTTATTAATTAATTAAGCCGTCAACTATATTTTATTCATCAATAAAAATAATAATGATAATGATGTGTTTCATTGCTCATACATGCATGCGTTCATACATATAATATAACATAATAACGATGTGTAAGTCATAAAAAAAATATTGATTCGTCAAGCGGTTTCAATGGTTAAACAGAGTGTTGTTATCCTTTAAATCTTAGGTTTAAACAACTGTGTTCGCATAATATACGTATTTTGTCAATAATTAATAAAGATTTTCAACATATTCATAAAAATGAAAGTGTATATCCTTTGAGAAATAATTTGTATTTCTTTTCATTCCGTCAAAGAATTTTACGTAGAAAAAACGTATATTCTTAGAAGATCAATCATTTAATACGTGTAAATTGATAGGTGAGTTTAAAAGTTAAAAATTATGATTTTTTTTAAAAAATCAGATAATTTTAACCATCAATTACACTCATTCATAGATTATAAATCAAATATAAAACTCTCTAATTTTTATATTATAGAAATAGACCTTACATATAGTATATATATATATATATATACATATATTGTGAGCGTAGTAGTGTTTAACGAGTTGAGCAGCTCGAACTCGACTCGGTCAAAACTCGGTAAACTATAAATTTGAGTTGGCTCGACTCGAATTCAAACTCGACTCGAGACCTTAACGAGCTGAGTCGGGTAAAGTCTAACTCGACTCGATAAGTTCGCGAACAACTTGTTAATTTTTTAAAATATATTTTTAGTAATCACTTCAAAATTATTTTCAATTAAAAAATAAATCTAAATAATAATTATTAATTTATTAATAAATAAAAATAATAATAAGTTAACTAATCTATTATTTTTTAATAAATAATAAAATACTATTAATTAATAATATTATTTTAATAAAAAAAAACTCAACCCTAATATCCTCATATAGTATTAGTAAAATTTATTTTTAGTTAAAAAAATAAGGTAATTTTTTTAGTGAGCTTAACGATCAACGAGTTGAGTAGCAAATTTTTTTAACGAGCACGAGTCGAGCAAAATTTTAACGAGCAACAAGACAAGTCGAGCAACAAATTTTTTTAATGAGTACTAGTCGAGCACTGTCCAACTCACAATCGACTCGCTCGATAAACACCCCTATGTGGGCGTATTAATTTTTATGGTACAATTATTTTATGGTATTGTGTCAAATGTTGATAGACCTACTTAAATGCTTTTCTTTTATTTGACCTACTCACTAAAATAATTAAAATTCACATCTTTTGGTAGTTCAACAAAATAAATATATGAAAGGTGGACTTTTAATTCTCCTTTCTTAGTTTATAGAAAGTCTTAGTTTTAGGGTTTTTACTAGTTTTCAATATATGTATATATATATATATATATAACATTTTTAATTTTAAACAAATTTAAGACCTTTAGATGAGTGAAAATAGATGGTTAAGATTAAAAGTAGAAAATTTGAGGATATTTACTGGGAAAAAAGAAGTCAATTAATCTTGTATATCTCTATAATACAAAATTCGATTTAGTTAATTAATAAATTGAATATTGGTAGATAGTTATATAAAAATATAATGATCTTATATATAGAGGTTATACTTTATATATCAGGCACGAACCAAGTGGCCTTCGTGGTAAAAAAATTGTTGTTATTCCTTGAGGGTCTGGGTTCGAGCACCATAGATGCCAGCCGCCAGGGGTGTGAGCGTTCAATGTCGAAAGGTTGATAGTTTTCTTTAAATATATATTGTCTTGTACTTACCCAAATTAATAAAAAAAATTACTATATTAATTTTTTAAAAAATATGAAAAAGTTATCCGTTTAAGGTTTAATTTACTTGTAATAAATCGATTAAGGTTTGATTTGCTTGTAATAAATTTTTGCATTAAAACGTAGAGATTTTGACAATATGGTTAAATGGTATATCCTTTGTTTTAGCCCCTCTCAGCCATTAACTTTTTCAAACTAGTCCTTTTTTAGTATCATAATAAATGAAAAAGGAATTGTATTCTCCATTCCTCTAAAACAATTAAACCATTTTAACAGAAAAAATTATTATTATTATTACCCTCCCATTCAAAATTCCTAATTTCAACTGTGTGAACCGTCAAAACCCTTTACCAATTTTTATATTATTTTGTATAATGAAAAATATTATTAATTATTTAATATAACTATTAATATTCAACTCATACGATAAAAGTTTAATATAGGATAAATTTTTTAATCCAATTTATTTCATCCACGATATTAAATATAAGTCTTTAACATTGGTTTAAAAAAAATTAATGGCTCACGATATAGTAATATGTATATATTTGATTCGACCCAAGGTTCTTTTACTCTGATCTAATCGAGTCAAATTTTTTGTTTTACCTTTTATTTAACAAAATCAGATTCGAATCAAGTCAAATTTTCTAAAATAATTTTATAAATTCATAATTACCCTTTCTATATTTAATGATAATTATAATAATATTCGTCTATATATTTTTTTAATTAAGTTATTATTTTACTTAGCAAAACAATATATTATTTAGGTTGAATTGAGCGGGGACAAGTTCACTTAAAAAATTGGGTTGGGAGTAGCCTCTTAAACTTGGATTGAGTCATATATGGGTGAAAAAAATTGAAAAAAAATATAATTTTCAAGTTGTTTTTAGATGAATAAAAAAAATTGGTCCGATCTAATTCGACCCGACCGATGACCATTAGGGTTGTAAATGAGACGAGATAGATCGTGAGCTATTCGAGATTGACTCGGTTAAAGCTCGATAAATACTCGACTCGAATGGACTCGACTCGAGCTCAAGTTCGACTCGAGTTCTTAATGAGGGAGACGAACTACTTGATACTTGACTCGAAAAATTTGTGTGCAACTCGAAATATAATATATTAAAATTTATTTTTTATAAAATTTAAATTATTAATAATATTAACATTTGTGTTGGTTTTTTAAAATATAGTGTAAAGTTTTAGTGTATTTATTGTTTAGATTCGATTTTAGTTTTAAGCTCAAATCGAATTAAGTTTAATTTTTTTTTCATTTCAAGTTTTTTCGAGTTTTTACAAACTTTAATTCGTAATTTCGAAGTCGAATCAAACTTAAAAATTTTAGACTTCCGAATTTATAAGCTGAGTTAAATTACATTTCAGAATATTAACATGAGAAAAGGAAAAGAAAATTGAAATGGAAACTAAGTTAGAGAGGGGGTACGTGGCAGTTAAAAAACCCGAACCGATCAAATCGATTGGCCTACACTTTACTGCTCTGCTCTCTCCTTATAGCTGTACTGTAATATCCATCCACAGAACCCTCTCTCCAGATATATAATATCCATCATCGTCAACCTCAAGCTCAGAACGCAAAATGGTGGGATTAAGCGTAGTGTTAGAGAAGCAAAGCAGTGGTGAGAAAGTTATCGACAAAACAAGAATGTTCATCAACACCAAAGCTTCACACTTAAATTGCCCACTTCCACCTTTTCTTCAACAATGCTTCCTCTGCAAACAGAAACTCCTGCCTGGGAATGACATCTACATGTACAAGTGAGTTCTCTGGTCTGCTTCTTCTCACATTTTTTCTGGGTTTTTTTGGTACTGATTTAGGGTTTTTGTTTTTTGGTAGAGGGGATAGGGGTTTTTTGCAGTGAGGAGTGTAGGTGCAGGCAAATTTTCATGGACGAACAAGAGAGTTTGAAGAAAGATAAGTACTGTTCTTTTGCTACCACTACATCTTCTTCAACTTCGTCTTCTTCCGGCCCTCGACGCGGCCACCAACGCGAAGCTGCCGGAGACGATGGCGGTGGTTTTGCTTATCGAGGGATGAAATGACCAGCCGATAACTCTTGAAAAACAATGGTATATTTCTTTTTGGGTAAAGTACACAAATGGTAAACTAATTATGAAATTAGTAGTGTTGTTTTGAGTTGTTAGTATTGAAAGTTATAAAATGATTTATTAACTATTATATGTTTTTTTAATTTTTAACTATTAAAAGTTATAAAAATGATTGTTTAATTATTTATATACTCTAAATTTGTAAATTTAATGTCCATTTGAATTGGACGTTAATTTGTTCACTTAAAAAGATATTTGAAATGTATTTTATGAATTGAGTCTTTATTTATATTATATCGTCGAGACAGTGTTTGAAAACAAAGATAGTACCAATGGATATTATAATATGATTTCATCACACCTTAGTCAATAAATTAAGGTACTGTTTAGATAACCGTCAAATTTTTAACAAAATATGACAAATTTGAATATATCGAGTGATCATTTTATAACATTTAATAGTTAATAGATTTAATAAATTAATGTACAATAATCAAAGAATTATTTTATAATTTTTAATAATCGAAGGATCGAACAAAATAACATCTTATAATTAAAATTTGTGTACTTTTTTTTCTAGTTTATTAGTGTCTAATTTTGTAATGACATACAATGCTTTTTTCTCGTTCTTTTTTTTCCTTTATGGTTAGTAGGAATTTTGTGATGGTTAAGGACTTAAGGGTATTGAGAGTATTCTGGTTCATCTTCAAGCTTTCATCATTAAATTTATCGAGTTATTATAAAATAGTCACCATTATGTTTTTATAATCATAAATATTGATAAATTTAATAATTATTTTATAATATATTGATAATTTTATAATAGTTTAATAAAAATTATAATCATAAATATTGATAAATTTAATAATTATTTTCTAATATATTGATAATTTTATAATAGTTTAATAAAAATTAATAATCATTTTACAACGATTTAATAAATTTAATGAAAATTTTTAACGTCAAAATAACTATTTTATAATAATCTAATAAGTTTAATGCTTAAAGTTATTTTTGTCCCTGTAGTAGATTAAATTTATTATTTTCATCCTTATTGTATTCCACATCAATTTAACTTTCGGAGTTGTTTAATTGTGTCATCTTAAATCACAAACCCTAAATTTGACTTAAAATCCTAGATCTTAAACTTTAAACTCTAAATCTCGTATTTAAACACTAAAATCTTAAACCTTAACTCATAACTTAAAGCTCTAAAAATAGTAAATATCTTAAACATGGATGCAATTAAACGACCTTGAGGGTTAAAGCTGTAAAAATCGTAAATATTTTAAATATGGATGTAATTAAATAATTTTGAGGACTAAATTGATGCAAAAACAAGATAGGGGCAAAAATAATAAATTGAATCTACTACAAGAAAAAAAAACCTTAAGCCTAAATTTAAGATTATCTTGTAACTTTAAAAAATTTGATGATTAAAAATATCATTTGAGTTTTAATAAAAAAAATGTCATTTGAGTGTAAGGACCTCCGATGTACTTTATCCTATTTTTATTGCGAAGAGAATGAAGAATTAGTACTTTTAGATAAATAATGTTCATGGTCCCCATAACAAAATGCTTGTCGCCATTGAAGTCCATAATTTTCTCTGTTTTGGTGTCCAAATAATCCTTTCCCATCTATTTTATGGGATTGTTTCCCGTAAAAGATAGGGTAAATTATATGTAAACTATCAATTTTGGTCTGTTTTAGTACCTAAACTTTCAAAATTTTCAAAATCATGCTTATAGTTTAATTTTTGTTTCATTTTAGTACCCATATTCAAAATGTAACGTTAAATTTTGATTTTTTTTTTGAAAATTTAGGAACTAAAACGGATCAAAATTTATAGTTTATGTATTAAAAACGTTAAGTTTTTAACAGTGGAAACTAAAATGAAACAAAAACTAAATATTATGTAAGATTTTGAAAAAATTGGAAGTTTAGGTATTAAATGCGTAGTTTACCCAAAAATAATATAAAAACTTACTCAAAAACAATATTTTCACCAGTCTTTAAAACATGATCTCAAACTTCAAAATGTTCCAATTAAGTCTTTAAACTATATTGGCATCATATCAATAAGGTTTTTTATTGGTCTAGTCATAATCTTATATATATATATATAAAAACAAATATATACTAAGCTCTTTGATGTCTCAGTTTAGAGAGGGATCCATGCCTTGATGAACCCAGACTCTGTGCCACACAGAACCATGTCGTTTGCAGTGATAAGGCTTGTTATTTTGCTGCCTGCTGATACTCTCCCCACTTTCTGCTGTGTTCCCCGCCGCCATATCTGCTCGAAAACAGTACCCGAGCTAGAGTTTAAGCATCGATAACTATGTTCGAATTCGAGTCACATCGGTGGCATGTAACATACAAAAAAAGAACAAAATTTGGTTACCTGAAGACTGTTAGCTGATGAGCTGCAATTTAAGTATATGAAGTCCTCCACTACTTCCATTGCTAATATGTTTCTTGTTTTCTGTGGTTAGAATGACATCTGAGGCTCAGAGTTTCTTCTCCATTCCTGAAAACCGTGGCTCTTTAATTTCACTGTAACATGTTTTTGAATACATGAAATTATTCAAGATTCTTTACAGCTGCTTTGATCTCTCTCTGATTGATGGCTACTTGTTAAAGAAACCTCCTGGAAAGAGTCATGTTTCATGCATGTAACGTTGGGTTTTTCGATGTTTTCGAATCGGATTCGAGGATTGTTTTTATCGAACCTGAATGCTCGAATCGGCGCAGCCTGCGTAGATTCTTCCTTGAATGATCTTCATGCACTCGACACTTTTGGATTTGCAGACACTGTTGAATGTTCTTGATGAATCAAAAACCCGAACGAAGAATCATTTCTCTTAATTATATATGATATTATTGAAATTTTCATTTGTTACCTTAAGATGGCGCCTTTGAGTGATCACAAATATCATTTGACCATATGTCTCTAGCTTTTGAACTGATTCTTTTGTTGCTATAACTTCAATGTATTCCAACTTGTTTTGTACCATTTGTCACACCCGAGTCCGTGTTCGATTAGGCACTCGTGTACTCGTGTTACGACACTCGTAAGATACTTAGACTATTAGAACGGCACGGATTTAACTTACTCGGATGGTCTTATCAGCGGATCCACTTAAAAGGGTCTCTCCTGGTTCAAAGAGTGCAAAGCATGTCACAGAGTCCCTATGCTCCTTCACGTCCCATACCAGCGTTGGCTGATTGCCTTTTGATGTCCCATACCTGTTCAATCAAACAAGTTTCGGAGATTAGGCCATTGCCTCCGAAAAGTTCACTCATACGACACCGTAACGACATGTCGGAATCCGTTTTTTTGCACTTTGTTGTTAACATAGAATCTTTTCTTGAGTTGAAGTCGGTGGCCATACCTTAATTGAACCATCAGAGTATCCACCGAAGAGCATTCCCTTGTAGTATATAAGGGCATTTACAGCTCCACTGTATTTGTGACTAGCCTCTACGATTTGCGTATGAACGCTAGAAATATGCTGTTCTTGTTACCGAAACAACAAGTTGAACAGTTAGATTTTATGTAACTCGATATGTCCGATATGTGTCTCATTACTTCCATGACAAGTCTCATTTCACTGCATACCATGCCTTAGGATTTCCTCAAGAACACTAACCTATTTTTTAGGCAGGTAGAAGTCAGCTACTCTATGTAGTTCATCTGCCATCCAGATTACATTCGAAAATCTCTGAAGCGACACCCGTACACTCTCCGAGAAATGAATCAGTTTCTTCATCCCTGCATATTGGTAAAAGGCTTTGCAGTGAACACCGGATCTACGAATAGCTTGATGACAGAACTTCAGGGTACTAAAAAAGAGTTATTCTTCTGATTGTTGATTCAGATGCTGCAGTGGTGTGAATTTATTTAGCTAACTTGGTTCGAAATGTTCGATCGGAATGGTGTGATTGTCGGACGAGTACGCATATTCGCTGTAAGGAGATTACCTTTTCCAGAAGCATAGTTATAGACGCATAGGCATACTAGAAGTCTTTCTTCCAGGTCCATTCCTGGATTCAAAAATTTCTCAACTTCACCAAGTAAGATCTCACATGCCGAATATCTAAGGCTGTTTGAACATTTGGAAATTTCGCAACTGAGCCGGGCGATGGTCGTGAGGGTCTCTCGAGCAACCCTCTTTTTATCTGACTCTTTAGTCCCATTTGTAAAGCAACGAATGCTGGTTTACCGAACTCGGTGATGCTTCTTGCAATCTTGCTGCACGATGATTTGGTTACGGATCCTGCAAGTTATATAACATCCTTTGACATCTAAATATAATGTGGCTAAACTGCATTATCCTTTTAGGCATCTTACCAGCAGGTTTGGATCCAACCAATCGCAGTTCCTTATCATGTTCCGATGATTCAACGACGTTAAACCAGCCTTTTTCACCAGCCATGCTACTGTATGCGATTCCCCTGTCCAAGAATAAGTTCCACCAATATTTGACAGAATGAACGACGACAATAACTGCGAAGTACTTTCCTCCGTTGCTATCGACTGAAAAAGGACCTGCATAGCTTCCTCTCGGAACATACTTCTACCGTTCGAGTTTTCCTGCACGTTGAGCCATCAGATATGTAAAGGTATGCATAATTAGTACGATTTCGGGTCAAACATGTTTGAAAGTATGTTTTTGCTTGTTTAGACAACTTTCAAGTGAGGTATCTTAACGGTACATGATCGACTTTCATATGTCCAAAAATGCACATTATCAAACTTCATTCGTGTTAAAAATATCAGATTTGTCAGTAATGTTACCAGTATGTCTAATTGAACCAAAAGATTTGCTGCTAGAATTCGATAGTCGGCTCGGAAACAGCGAAGACAAACCACTAATACATTCATGATACTGATGCCTCCTTTCTGTATCTGCTGCAATAGGCTAATGGCTGATGACCTGAACAATATAAATTCATGTCTTTTATTCAGTTTTACATTTCGTATTACATATTAAATTATCGAAGTAATTGTACATACCGTGGAACTCGAAGGACTTCGTGAAAGAATTCAAGTGCCGGGATACATATTTTATGCATTGCCCATCAAACTTCATACGCTTCACAAGAATTGTAGCCAAAAAGAAATATGTTCTTCCAAGCTATGATCCCTTGCAACATCGACGAATCTGGATAGGACACTAGGCGAATTGATTGTTGCCAAGTGTGTGTTGTTTGTAGCATTGTCGAAAGCGGTTACCAGTACTTCGATAATCATCAACGATGCTGCGGGAGGTATAAGTGTAAGTGGTTTCGATGGCCTACATCTTGAACTTTCCGAGGTGCAAATGACGTCAACGAGAGTCGGCAAGAGCTCTAAAGTCTTTATTTCTGCAGCAGATGGCTTGATTAAGTATATAAGAGTAGTTGACTCTAGCACATTACATTTTAGTGCCCGTGCTAGATCACTTAACCGTAAACCCTTTTTCTTGATATCGTCTATGACCGATATATTCGCTGAAATGATGGTCGTTAGGACGGAAACTGATGCTCTTATCACTGTTTCCTCTTTGGAAGTCGAAACAGCTATCAGCAGTTGCTCCAGGATCATGTCCTTTAACATTGTGTACTTCACACCTTGTTTATTGTTCAAAATTCTGTAAATGGATGTGATTTCGAGTGCATAATCTTTCCCGGATTTCGAGTGCATAATCTTTCCCGGATTTCTCTAATCCATCGGAGAAACATAGTTTTGGAAACCACATTCTCAATTATTTCCATTAACTCACCCATGGAACCTTTTCGCCGGCAACATATATCAACATTTTCCCCTGCAGAAGTCCTCTCTTGCTTCATGTGAATCAAGCTTTTGCTCCTTCTATAGGTTCGTGCTATGTGTTCGAAGAGCTGGACTTTTCTAGCTCTGATCGTGCCTCGTCGACCCGAAGTGTGTTTATTTTCGTGTCCCTTATTCCTAGAATTGATAAATTTAAATCACTGATAGTTCTGAACAATCTATCTGTTGGATTCTCGGAAACGAGGAAACAGGACTGCTTCGTACTCTTTGGTCCGATATGCCATTACGAGGATCGATTTTCCTGTATAGGTAAGCAGAACTAAACAGAAGGTCTAAGAAAAATATTCATTCAGTTCAGCCTTAGCATTGAAAATAAATAAGATATAGCTATGTATGTCTACCGAACTGATCATATCTAGCTTGTTTCCGGCCATCCGAATCTATTCTAGCAATGTCGAACACCCCGGTGCTGTCCTCCATGCTCCCCTGATTCAGGAAGAGGTTGGTTAGACATAATGTGATTCTGCAATGCTATCCAGGCCGCGACGAAAAGCGAGCCAGAAAATCATAGGAAACAACTGAACAAAGAATATGCATATAGCCTGCAGTTATTATGTGCTTGAAATATCACCTCCGAGTATTCATCCTCGAAATAATGTGTATCGGATTGGGATTCATCCAGTACATCCTGCAGGCTTTTAATACTTTTGTTTCGGTTTAGCTGCATTCTCTGCGATTGTAACCTTCGAACGCAACCCTGGTCCTTTATAGCTTTACTACGAATTCGATCTTCATTATCTTTATTGATGCCGGAGTTTCATATGCCATGATGCTCTTAGTTACATCTTCTTGATGATCAAGTGGACGAACTTTGTCGAACTGTATCGGTTTTTGACACATGAAGCAAACAGAATTCAGTAAGTCCTATTCCGATGTTGATTCTAAGTCCACTCCAAAGGTTGCACCAATATATGAGAACAAAGGGACAGTGACATACCTTAAAATTAGACTGCTCATACATTTAACAGGATATCAATGAGGTGCTAAACGGAGCATTATAGTTTTAATATAACCCGAATTTTACGTGTAACCCGATACTGCATTTTCCGACTCTATTTTAAACCGAAAAACAGTAGCAAGGATGCCTAGTTGATGGATATTCAAGTTATCAATGCCATGTTTGCAGGCAACTTCTGGTGCTAAGTACTCTGCTAGAATATGCTGATTGAACCCGGACTACATATATTGACGAGACATAATCCAATAATCGGACACAATTATCATGTTATAAAGTATATCAGAAGAGAATTACCCGAATTTCATCGATCCGTAAACGGGTGACAGAATATCATTGCATTCATTCTGTAGTTGAGTTGTCTTCCCATGTAACATGACCCGGTAATACATTAACCAATGCTTGTATCTCCTCACCATCTGTCTTGTCGATTCGGCAAGGTTTCCCCAAGCAGAACCAGTGCTAGAAACCGATCTCAGTCTTCGGATTCCACCTATTTCTCGTCTATCGGAATCGGTGCGTGACAGGAAAAGGCTTTCGCAGAGTTCTTCCGAGGCGAATTTGGTTCGAACAAGCATCGGCGAGACTAGCAATGCTTGGAGATAATGCAAAGCAGCCTGCAATTGATCCTTCTGCAGATTCTTATTAACCGCTAGATAAAAGTAAGAGCAACAAACCAAATACTCATTGGTACCCCTGCAGTGGTTCCTTGTTCGTCAAGCAACGCAGGGACCTGAAGCATTTTCTCCGATTCCTTCAACCGATTCGATCTCTCTCCCCGTTCAAAATTTTACAATAAAGTTTTGAAAGAAATTTGAAAGTTTAGGTACTAAAACAGGTACTAAACGCGTTAAAATTTTAATGGTGTGGTACTAAAATGAAACAAAAACTAAATATTAAGTATGATTTCGAAACAAATTGAACGTTTAAGTATTAAAATAGACCAAAACTGATAATTTAGATACTAAATGTATAATTTACCCTAAAAATCTAATTAAGGTGATGATTAATTTTTTTAACATACAAAAACATTAAGACAAAAGCCTCAATTATTAATTGGTTTGATTAATGACATGCTGCCATACAAAAGTGCTTCCAATATAATATTTTTAGGTAATTAGCTAATTTTATAAAAAAAATATTTATACTTTGATTTTATATATATATGGATTATTATATTATGTATTGATAATAATTCTTTTTTGATGTAATTATTGTTATTTAATTTATTAAATTAAGTATTATAAAAATCAATTATAAGATAATTTAATTTAATTTATTTTTAATGATAAGTCTTTAATAAAGATCTTATGCTTTTAAGTTTAAGTTAAAGCAATGCTTTATTTAAAAGAAAAAGTGGTTTGCAAGTTAGGAGAAGTTAGGCTTGTAATGAAAAATATCCCTTTTTTTAGTTGGGTCCACCCTAAAGATCCAACCAACCAACAATCATATATATAATTGGAATGATAAAAAAAATTAAGGGTAAACTACGTATTTAGTACATAAAATATCAATTTTAGTACTTAAACTTTTATTTTATTTTCAAAATCATATATAGTGTTCACTTTTCATTTCATTTTAGTATACTGCCGTTAAAAACGCGTTAAATACTTAAACTATCCGTTTTGGTATGTTTTAGTACCTAAATTTTTATTTTTATTTTCAAAATCTAACATTAAATTTTGAATGGGGTATTAAAATGAAACAAAAACTAAAGTTTTTTTAACAACGAGTACTAAAATGAAACAAAACAAAACTTTATGTATGATTTTATAAATTTTGAAATTTTAATACTAAAATGCACTAAACTAATAGTTTAAGTACTAAACACATCATTTACTCAAAAATTAAATATTTAATATCATTCTATTTTTAAATTTACAGTATTCATTATTATTTTAATTTATTTTAATTGCACGAACCAACTTACCTGAGTGGTTAAAGGAACCAATTTATAGCAGGGTGATTGAGCATTCATTGTCAAATGATTGAGAGCACTTAGAACATATACTATCTTTAAAATCACCTTAACTTAATAAAAAAAATATTTTTGACATAAATAATAGAATAAATTACTTATTTGACACTTCATTTATTTTCATATTTTTATTTTGGTCACTCAATTTTTTCAAAAATAAACTTAATGTTATATTTTATTTCTATTTTGATACTCTGTCGACAATTTTGACCATTGACCAGATGAAAATAACGATGTGATATGAGATAATAATAATTTTAATCCCCATTAACTTACATGTACTATCAAATTGGTACTAATTTAAAATAATTTGATAAATCCTCAATATTAAAAAATCCAATCAATTTGGTACTCATTTTAATTTGAAATAATATAGTAATAATATATTATTAATTCAATAATAATTTTTAAATATAAAGGATTTATTAAATTATTTCAAATTAATACCAATTTCGATAGAATGTGTAAGTTTTGAGACTAAAACTGTTATAATAACATATCATATCATTATTTTCGTTTAGTCAACGGTTAAACTTAACGAAAATATACTAAAATATAAATAAAATATAACATTAAATATGATTTTTAAAAAAATAATTGAATGACCAAAATAAAAACGTATGAGTAGATGATTTATCAAATATATAATTTATTTATGAATTTTGAATTGTAAAAAAGAAAAAGAATTATTTAGAATTACATTAATATTAATTAAATTTTTTATATTAAATCAAAACTAATCACTTTTTAACATATATATTTTTTATTTGGTTTAATTGAGTATTAAATAAGATTATCTCTCAACTCTCCTTTACTCATTAAGTAGATTGTATTGTAGGGAAAATTACACAAATATGTCCTAAAATTATTAAAAGTTATAAAATGATCACTTCACTATTCATATAGTTCAAATTCGTCATTTTTATTTGAAAATTGACGATTATCTAAGCTATATGTTAATATGTTGACCGAGATATGATAAAATCATATTTTAATAATGTTTATTGACATTGTTGTTGTTTTCAAACACTGACTCGATGATATAACATTTTAACTATTTACTCAATGACTTAATATAAATGAATATTTAATCTATAAAATACAGCTCAAACGATTAATTTATTTATTTCACATGTATTTTTTTAATCATAACCTGCAGCTTTTTGTCGTAGTAAAAACCAAACACATTTAATTTTTGCAGACATTTTTTTTAAATTGATCCAAAGAACGAAAATAATAATTATATTTCATTTCATAAAAAAACTTAATTTTCTCTCAGTTCTCATCAAATTCTTTCAAATTCAACACTGATTTTTTTTTGCTTTTATAATTTTCTTTATCTTTCAGATCTGATAGTAGATCTTCAATCGCCGCCGGCAGTCTTCATTTTGTTAACACCTTATCTGGTAATTTTATTTATTTGTTTTTTCTTCTCTATATTGTTTAATGCTTGAATTTGAGTGACTTTTCTTCTTCTTCTTCTTCTTCTTCTTCTAGGATAGAGTTAAGGAATTGTGCACGAATTACTGGAACTGCATTTTCGAAGGAAATCCACTTTCATGTGCTTCTTCGAGTTTTTGAATTTTTATCCAACTTGTGAGTAAATTTTAGTTATACCTTATCTGAATTGTTTTTGACATCTGATAGTAAATTTTCTTTATGGATGTAGTGTAGGTAAACTGATTTTAAAAATTGGCTCCTCAAAGGCGATCGCAGCGCCACATCAGTGGCCAGATGCAGCAAAGCAAGGCTGCGGCGACGGCGTTTTACGATAACGCTGGCGGTGGCGGTTCCTTCAACAGTATGGGTCCCGCTGGCAGCGATACTGGCGATGCTGTTATGGCACGGTGGTTGCAGTCTGCTGGATTGCAGCATCTGGCATCTCCCTTGGCTACTACAGGCATCGACCAACGCCACCTTCCCAATCTCCTGATGCAGGTACCAATGTTCTGCCTTTTAATTACAGCATGCATTTATTTGTTTCTATGATTCTCTGTTCATTGCTTGATTCCGAGGCATGCAATTTGGGGTAGGTTAATGTATTTTTAACTGCTTTAAAATTACTTTAATTGCCATTTTTGATGAACTTATTTGGTGGAAATTGAAATACTAGCGGCTATTGCGTTTTAATTAGGGAAAATGTTTATGAAGTTTGTTCATTGTTCTTCACCTGGTTACTTGTCCTTTTTGCTATTTATATTCCACGCCTAATCGATGAATTGCTAATCTTTTCCTTTTGGTTTACATTAAGTTAAGGAAAAAACTTACTTTAGCATTGACGAGTGGGGTAATGTGAAGTTACTATTACATTTATGAAGGGTTATGGGGCAGAATCTGCAGAAGAGAAGCAGCGGCTCCTCAAATTAATGAGGAACCTCAATTTTAGTGGTGAATCTAGTTTGGAGCCATACACGCCGAGTACCCAAAGTGCAGGAGGGCAGGCTACATTTGATGGGTTATATTCTCCAGAGTTCAGGGGGGATTTTGGAGCTGGACTTTTGGATCTTCATGCTATCGATGATACAGAGCTTCTCTCTGAGGTATTGTTATAGTGCACTGAACATAACTTTTCCTGGGAGATTTGATTGATTGCTTGAAGTTAATATTGTTTACATCATGTGACATATTTTTCTTTCATTTTTGGGGAAAAATATTAAGATGTTTTTTGTTTCTTGATGTTATTCGGTTTTGATATTTGCTAAACTAAGTTAAAAGTTCACTTCAATTTGAGTTCCGCATAGATGCTTAGTATGTTTCTTTTCTGTCTGAAAATAAAATTTGATTTGATTTATTGGCAGCATGTTATTCAAGAACCTTTTGAACCATCACCATTCATGCCCAGTGTGAACAAAGCAGCTTTAAACGAATTTAATTTGACATCTAGCTGGCAGCAGAAAGAGCAAAGAATTGCAGATGCCTCTGCTTCACCATTCACTGCCAATGAAAAAGAAATCAGCACGAGGGAAAATAATGTTGCTAAGATTAAAGTTGTGGTATGTTACCTTGCCTTTGTGTTTTGCAGTATATGGGCTGAACACAATTGATGCATGCATGTTCATAGCACAGCTTTATACGTCTTGCTTTCTAAAGTTCCTGTGAAGCTTAATTTTTTTCTTGCATGTGGTATAAGGTACGTAAAAGACCATTAAACAAGAAAGAAATTTCTCGGAAAGAGGATGATATAGTAACTGTGAATGAGAATGCTTTAACGGTCCATGAACCCAAGTTAAAGGTTTGTATCTTATTCACAGAAGTTAATGTGATGTTACTATGTGCTCTTCTCAAACTAATATCTGCTTTGGTTGTTATGTGAAAGGTGGACTTGACGGCATATGTAGAGAAGCATGAATTCTGTTTTGATGCTGTTTTGGATGAGCATGTTACTAATGACGAGGTAAATATAGTAAAAATTTAATGCTTTTTTGCTATCTAAACATGATTTCTGTATAACATTGAGTATATTATGACCAAACTTTTCCTTCTCTTTGTTTAGTGTTTTGTTAGAGCAAAAGATTGATTTTTTTTCTCGTGTTTGCTTTAACAGGTTTATCGTGTTACTGTTGAGCCAATTATTCCCATAATTTTCAGCGAACAAAAGCCACTTGTTTTGCTTATGGGCAAACAGGTGCATGCAGTTTCTGACTTTTCCCCCATTATTCGTATGCTTGAAGCTTATTATTGTTAGAAGTTTTTTTAATATCAAAAGTTTACATGCATCTTGGATAGTGTCTAAGCATCTATCCCTTTCAGTTTCTTTTAAATATAGTTTTCACTGGAAGATTGAATTGGTAGGTTTTGATTCATTATTCGTACTCAAAACTTCTAGGTGAATTCTTTTTGGCTGTAAAACGTTTAAACTTCCCTTTGGCATTGTTTATATTTTCTATTCCATCATTTGAAATTTACTCATTTTCCCTTACACCTTACCAGGAATGGCTGCTTTGGTTTAGAAACATTGCTAGGCCCCAAATTCAAAGCTTTGGAAGAAATTAGATTCTGGAGGGAACTGAATTTTTTTGGTTAAATATGTACATGATATTTTAAACAGAATGGACACTATTTAGGAGATTTAGAATTACTAGTAGAAAGTTGATGCATATGATTGGGATTTGGAATCTCAAGATTGATGAGAGAACTAGTGCTAAAACAAAAATTCCTGATAAAGAAAAGAAAACACCATTCAAGACTAAAGAAATCACTTTAACCTAAGAGATGACGGTCATTTTCTTATTTCATTGGTTTTTCTTTTCTTGTTTCGGATCTCATTGTTTTGCAGTTTCTGTGGTATTGTTGCTAATTTCCAGTTCATGGTATATATTTTTGATTTCAGGTAGTGGTAAGACGTTCACAATGCAGCCATTACCTCTCAGAGCTGCCCAAGACCTTATTAGATTCTTGCATCAGCCAGTTTATTGCAGTCAGAGATTTAAATTGTGGCTTAGCTTTTTTGAGATATATGGTGGAAAACTCTTTGATCTTTTGAGTGATAGAAAGTATTTCCCTTTTCTTGCCCTACTTATTTATATTTGTGATCTATAAATCACATTTTTCAAACATACATGATTAATTATGATGTGTAGTAACTTTGAAGTGTCTGCTGGTTTGACATAGATCTATCATATACCAAGCCATTTGTCCTATGTCAATTACACATTCTCTTTTGATATGTATCCTGGTATCCATGTGGATGCATATATGTATTAGATCACTAAATGATATAAGTTTCTCCATAGGAAACTTTGCATGAGAGAAGATGGAAGACAACAAGTATGTATCGTTGGACTGCAAGAATTTGAGGTGTCAGACGTGCAAATTGTCAAGGAATACATTGAGAGAGGAAATGCTGCTAGAAGCACTGGATCTACCGGTGCAAATGAGGAGTCTTCAAGGTCACATGCTATTTTACAACTTGCCATCAAGAAACACCCTGAGATAAAGGACTCCAAGTGGAACAATGACGGGAATGAATCTAAAAGTGGGAAGGTTGTGGGAAAGATTTCTTTTATTGATCTTGCTGGCAGTGAAAGAGGTGCAGACACAACTGACAATGACCGGCAAACTAGGTACATTTGAATTTCTATGCAAGGGCAAAAAGTGTGGAGAAACCATTCCCAAGGCCTATATACGGTTTTTTTCTCCTTACCCGCTTTGTTTTTAGCTTGTGCTAAATATCACTAATTCCAATTCTTGCCAGGATTGAGGGTGCAGAAATTAATAAGAGCCTTCTGGCTCTTAAGGAGTGCATTCGTGCCCTGGACAATGATCAGATCCATATACCATTTCGTGGGAGCAAACTCACTGAAGTGCTCCGTGACTCTTTTGTTGGCAACTCAAGGACTGTTATGATCTCATGTATTTCTCCAAATGCAGGTTCATGTGAACACACTCTCAATACTTTGAGATATGCTGATAGGTATGCCTGTTTCCATAACGAGCCTCTACAAAAAGAACTTCCTCTGTAGTATTACATTGTGTTTTTCCACTCCAAATAAATATTATTGTTATTCGAATGAACAGGGTTAAAAGTCTTTCCAAAAGCGGTAATCCTAAAAAAGATCAGGCTGTTATTTCTGTACCGCCGAATAGTAAGGATGCTACTTCAGCATCTTCTCCTCCAACTACCGTGGAAGTAGAAGTTGTTTATGAGCAACAACAGGAAGCAAAAGTTGTTGATTCAAATCGAAGGGTTGTAGAAAAAGATGTTTATACTGTTGACTTTGACAAACGACCCTCAACGTTTTCGTCTAGTTACCCTTTGAATGGAAGGGAGGAAAGCGGACTATCTTCTGGCCCGACGGATAGGGAGAGATTCGAAGTGAATAATTCCTATGGTGGTTCTACAGAACGAGGTTATTCATCAAATTCTCAAAACTCAGAAGAGAAAGTGCAGAAGGTTTCACCGCCTCTCAGAAAAGTGACTAGAGAAGAAAAATCTGATAACCTGGTGAAGAACTTGGCTAAGAAAGATGGTGGACGATCTGATTTGTCGAGTACAAACTCTAGGCAGGCGAATGGTGCCAATTATAACAACGCAAATAATGGTGGACATAGGCAATATGATCCCAAGCTTCCTGATGAGAATATCAATGCAATACTTGAGGCAGGCCATCAGTGTGGTTAATTGTTTTTATCGTATTAGCCTATTAGGTGCTCCTTTCTGGATTTATTTCATTCTTTGTATACTTTTACAGGAGGAAGAGGCTCTTATTGCTGCTCACCGAAAAGAAATCGAGGATACAATGGAAATTGTTCGTGAAGTAAGTAAACTTGCACTTGATTACTGGTCAAATATTTTCAGTTTTAGCACTTATGCGACAGGGCACTTACATTTCAGGAAATGAAGCTTTTGGCAGAAGTGGACCAACCAGGTAGCCTCATTGACAATTATGTGAGCCAGCTAAACTTTGTGCTTTCACGCAAGGCTGCAGGTCTGGTCAGCCTTCAATCTCGCCTTGCCAGGTTCCAGCATCGATTGAAAGAGCAGGAGGTACTGAGCCGGAAGAGAGTTCCTCGTTAAGGTATCTGTTTGCTCCCTTGCATTACTGCATCAACCCGTCACATAATTCTCTCTCACATGCATGTAGACACACCAAAGTCTCGTGGAGAAGAAATTTGGTAATGCATAAACCTCAGCCGTCTCTTGCAGGTATCGATATTACTGCCACAACGATGGATGGCAATGAGAGTGCATACTTGTATGATCATTGAATTTGTCAAAAAATGTTTTTGTTTAAATAAATTTGATGTGTTCTTTTGTTTGACATGTGGGCTTTATGGCCTTTGTTGTTTACGCGTGACGAGAAATGTTTTTATATTCAAAATCGAATCGAGTGGTTGGATTATATTTTGAGTTCAAATCAGCCTTTACAAACGTAATAGGTAAAACTCAATGAAACGATGTGTTATGAAAATGAAACAAAACGGTTCTGTTTTTACTTGAATTTTGAAGAATCTCTCTTACCTTACCTTCTTCGTATAAACCCTTCATAAACTCTAAATTCTACGTTCTTCGGTACGCCATCGTCGGAATTGTATAAGAAATCTGTTGCTTTTGAGGGTAAGGTTAATAGTATTCAAGAAAACCCAAGTAGAATTCAAGGTGTAAAGGATGAAGTAGATGATGTTCGTTGCATCTTAGAGAGTGGTCCATGGGGACCCGACTTCGGAAATGCTGTCTTCACTCGATGGACTGATGGCTGGGAATAAGAAGTTCGATTGCCTGGAACAGGTTCTTGGAGAGACGAGTGTTGCAAGAGTTGGCCCGTCGAGCAATGCATTCATCGAGTTGGTTGCTAGTTGTTTCGAGTCTCGAAAGTTGAGAGAAGCCTTTGATATTATACAGACGATGCGGAAGTTCAAATTCTTATACCACTTTGGTTGGTGCTTTACCCGCTATGTTCGAAACTGATCTTATGCTTACTCTGGTCGGACACTTCTCATTAAGAAATATGTCTGTAAGAACCAGAAGTGTTCATCGACTTCAGTCTTCAACTCTGGAAAGAGCATAATCCGTCTCTTTGCCTGACTATTCCGAGTTTGCAATAGAAGCACTTTGCTTATCTTCAATCAAAGACCGCAAAGCCATCTCAACCTCGGGAAATGTTCGACCTGCATAAAGCTTAAGCTGCCCCTTGTTTTCTCCGGTGACACCCGGTGCCTCAGAAACCTGAAATTCTTCAGCTTGATCGATTTCTTCAGAGGGAGGCTCGAAAACGACGTCGTCGAGGGGTTTAGTATCGGCGGTGGATCTAAGGGGATTATGGGATTAGCTGGAGTGGAAGAAGGGACAGGTTTAGTGAGGATTTTGGGACGCAAATATTTTTACGCCTTTTGTGCTTCGAGGGAAATGGAGTGGAAATAGAGGAACAGAGGAGTGGCTTTAATGAAAGCTTGGGAACGGAGGAGACTGCGAGGGAGACCGCACCCGCCATGGATTTTCTCACTGGAGCTCGAAAGAGTTGGCTGACATACACGCAAAGAGATTAAGGAAATTTGATTTTTTTTGGCTTCACTACACCATTTCTCACTAGACTTTATTCTCTTTCCTATTTTGCTCACCATGCTTTCAGTTTTCTATTTTGCTCATCAAACTTTACAGATTGAATCATTTTACTCACTCTGTCGTTAACTCTCTAACGGTATAATGATGTGTCATTTTTTAATTATCTAATATAAAATAATTTAAAATATAAAGAGTAAATTACGCCATTCCTCATTGAACTTTACTCTCGCTTTTATTTTGCTGACCCAACTATAAAATAAAAACAGAAAGGTGGTCGGATGCCACTGTCGGCCTCCGTCGATTGTCGTAGATGGTGATCGTTCGGTCTCAAATTTCATAGGTTGCTTTGCATTGATACCTTGAGTCTGAATCCGACCTTCATTTCTCTGAATTTGCTTCAAAGTCCAAGAATTGTAGCTTCAAAGTCCAAGAATTATAGATTAAAAGTGAGGAAGCCGAAACATTTGAATCGAGACTAATGGATTTTGAGAAATTTTTGGTGAAACAATCACCAGATTTGGACTTATGGGGTCGAGATAAACCGACCCATGAATTTTGAGACTAAATAACCACCATCAACGACGGTAGAGGGAATGAAAAATGACGTGGTGGCCGATGGTGACAACCGATCACCTTATTTGCAAATTAGACAAAAAACAGGGGGAGGAACAACATCGTTTTGGTGTATATTTAAGTTTTTCAAAATGACGTCGTTTTGATGCTTGTGTCATGTCATAACACCGTTAAAATGTTAACGTCAGAGTGAGTAAAATGATTTAATCTGTAAAGTTCAATGAGAAAAATTAAAAAAAAATTAAAAATACAGTGAGTAAAATAGAAAAAAAATGTAAATTTCAATGAGAAATGATATAATTCACCCTATTTTCAGGCCGCAACTGAAGCCCAATGCAAGGCTTTGTTTTTTTTTTTTTCATTTTTTCTGGTTAGTTGGCCTAAACAAAGAAAAAAGTAGGGTTCAAGGAACTAAAGCCCAATCCAAAAACCCTAGAATAGTTATTACATCATCGCTTATATATTTTAAGATCTCCCTTTTCTTTTTCGATATGGGATTAACATTACTCACATTTTGTCACCATTTATAAGCTTCGAGACTTCCTTTTTTTTCCAATGTAAAATTCTAATTTTTTATACAATTATTAATGTTTAAATCATTAACAAACAAATAAGATGGAATGTAATAAAGACTTATTATAAAGATAACAAACATTTTAAATGTAATGTACTCTTCAAGCTTTAAATATCATTTAAAAGATCTACCATTTCATCGAAAAATTAATTTAATACATATAATATTTAGTTAATTATTTTTTAGACCAAGAGCACACATTTATATTCATATGTATTAAGGAAGAGGACCAGATATTTAGTATGTGGGTTATTGACTAAGAGGTCGGTAACGTGGGAGGCAGATGTGTTTTTCTATTTAGAAATTTAGTGACTATCAAGAAGGATAACGTGGGAGGCAATAAGACCAGCGCTGCTGTATGGATCAGAATGTTTGGGCTATCAAGAAGGATCACGTAAGGAAGATAGAGGCCGCAGAAATGAGAATGCTTCGATGGGTGTGTGGTAGGACTCTATGGGACATGACACCAAACTCTGCTATTAGGATGTCCTTGGGGGTGGTGCCTGTATCCGAAAAATTGAGGGAGGGAAGACTACGGTGGTTTGGGCATGTCCAAAGACGACAACCATCGAATGCGGTTAGGAGGGTAGAGTTGATTACAGTCGACGGTACCAGAAGGAGAGGTCGACCAAGGCAGAAATGGGAAGACTGCTTGAGATCTGATTTAAAGGATTTAGCCCTTACTGAGGACATGACCTCTGATAGGAAATTATGGCGACTTAAGACTAGGGTAGCCGAGTAGGGCGAGTCACATCCATTGGGTGTATCATCTTTGTCTTCTTTTAATGCCTTTGTAGTAATTTCATTACTTATACTTTTTATACGTTTCTGTCATTGGAATTAATGAAGGCCTAGAACTAAGGTAGCGGAGTAGTGTTGCCTTAGTTTATGTTTTAACCCATTTGACTTTACCCATTCTCGAAGCCTGCTATCGTTGAATTCCTTGTATATTGTTCTTCATGTTTCCTCTTTATAATTTTGGACGGGTCTTACTTTTCTGTTTATATGCAGATATTTTTACGCAGGGGTGTATTTGCAGGCATTACTTCCCATTACAGACGTGCATATGAAGACTGCATATGAAGATTGTCCAACTACGTATTTTATTTATTTATTTAAACATGCATTGTATTTTATCTTTATTTTTTATTTTTTGACTGCCGGAGGTCTTCCACGGAAGTTGCTCTCAACCTGGCGTTGGGGGATATCCTATTACCTTACCTCCCCTTACCACATTACATATGGGAATAGGGTTTTATTGTTGTTGTTAATTTAGTGACTAAAATGATAGATAAATTATATGTTAGGGACCAATAGTGTACTTCACCCTTATTATAATCGGTACTACCACAATCCAAGACTTTCTATGAAAGAAGGGACAACGGGGTAGAGGGTAGTGGGCATGTTCACTCAGTCGATAGAGACCAGAGGAGTCTAGAGAGTCCGAGGCCTCGGTCTTATCCCTCTTTCTTACATTCTTCTTTTGAACCTCCAATCCAATCAATCAACTTGTCTACGTGCTTATCGGCATTCGTTGCCACTTGGGCAGAGCTGTTTACCTCTTCTTCGACTCGAAATGAGATCCCATTTACTGGTTCAAGACAAACTCGAAAGGAATCCACTCTCACCTGGCTCTGACTCTGGGTCTCCCCCGATTAAGGAGAGACTCCAACTCCTATTCTGCTCCTTCCTGAGCCCACATCTCCATGTCCTATCGATGCTGATCTCTCCCCTAGCGAGGAACCGGAACCAACTAATGGATCCATGGAACCTCTTAGCTCGGAACCCCATATATTGCATCTCCAACTACAGGTAAGAAGCTCCATCCGAGGGCAGATAAGCCATCTCCGAGACCATTCCTGCGAATGAACTAATCCCTTTCGAAACCTCTTATCGAGACCCCATCTCTTGCTAACTATTCATCTGGTGGCGGCGAAGGGCGACTCCACCTGCTAAGCAGGAACTACCAAGCTTTCTATTCCCTTACAGCAAGCAAGCATTCCATCTTACTGTAATCCCTTCCTTCTTCTACTTGAAAAATTCCTCCCGAAGACCCTATTGGTTTGTAATCGATTCTTTATCAATGGGCCACCCTTTCTTTGAACCTTGTCAATGATCGAACTTAAAGATATGAACTGAGTGCCATTTGATGAGTAACTGAGAACAAAGGAGAGGGATATAGAAAGGATGAAGTAATGAAAGAGGAAGTCATTGCTAGTAGTAACGACTTGTTACGATCCATTGGTTCATATAGAATCCATGTCCTAGGTGCATCAAAAAACATTCTTTTCGCTAAGCGTATATAATAAAATAGAGTGAAAGGGTCCACCCCGAAACCAAGGGGGTACTAAGTACCCGTAAATTTTATTTTTGTTCTTTCTTCATTCATTATCTGTTTAGCAGCCATTGTTTTTCTCCAAAGAAAAAAAAACAAGATCTCGATTCCATGGACTCAAAGCCATCCAATGCCTCTGTTCCCTCAACAAAGGATACGCCAACAGGTTCTTTACTCATCCGAGCTCCTTTAACCGTTGATTCGGATTCCGAATACGATTCCATCGGTCTCGAAACAGAAAGCACCATCGGCGGCGATAGTGGTTTAAATAGTTTTGATGAGAACAACAGCGAGTTGGGGTTTCCTGAAGAAGGTGAGGGTTTTTTGAGCGGTAATGAGGAGTTCGACACTGTTTTTGAAAGAGTGAGGACTTTGGGTGAGACCCAGAGAGGGGAATTTCATTGGGAGGTGAGAATGATGGTGGGGTTAATCAAAGTTACAAAATGTATGTGGCTAACAAAGATGATGACGATGATGTTGGGGATTTGGAGAGGGTGGAGAATAATTCAATGGTGGATTTGGAATCCTCCCTCCGTTTGACGGAGACAACCCCACTTACCGGTACTGGTTTTTGGATTCTGCTTCACAGCTTCTCACTAGTCCAGTTTTGGATCCACAGGCTTGGGATCATGATATCGAGTATGACGGTGTTAGCCTTGAAAGTAGTCTTGCTATAGCTGGTTATTTCCCTGGCGCATTTGCCGTTCAAATCACAAAGGATAAAAGAGAATTCAACGTTCACTTGGATTCCTCAGTTTGTGCAAAACATGGAGAGAATAGGTCAACAATGGCTGGATTCGAGATCCAGACTGTCAGAAAACAGCTTGCTTACATCTCAAGGGGCGAAACAAAATTCAAAAATTTCAAAACAAACCAAACGACCGCTGGTTTATCGGTTACTTTACTGGGTGAAAATGTGGCCACCGGACTTAAGATCGTCGATCAGATTGCAGGAGGAAAACGCTTGCTTTTGGCTGGAAGTGCTGGGACTATGAGATCCCAAGGCAATACGGCATATGGAGCCAATATTGAAATCCGGCTAAAGGATGAGGATTTTCCCATCGAGCAAAATCAGACCTCATTCGGATTTAGTGAAATGGAAGCGAGATCTGGGTGTAACGGCCAACTTACAGTCACAATTATCTATCGGACGAAGTTCTTCAATGGCAGTTCGTGTCGGATTGAACAACAAGCAGAGTGGACAAATCAGTATCAAAACAATCAGCTCGTATCAGTTACACATAGCACTGGTTTCTCTTGTTCCGATTGCAGCCTCCATCATTGGGATGGTCTATCCTGGCTCTGATTTTAAAAGTTCTGCATATTTCATTACAGTAGTGGTGCAGCTTTGAACTTTAAAGGTGCTAAATTTTGTTTAGTTTAGCAAACTTAGTAGGGTGTTTTGTGCTGAAACTTCAATGAAATAGAACCTACTCATTCAATGGTGTTGAGCAACTTTATACATTATGTAAATTACTCGAATCTGCTTGATTAAGGTCACTTACCTCCAAAAATGAACATGGTTTGATTATTAAACTGGTTAAATCATATGATAAAAAAGTCATACAAGATCCCAAACATTCACTCAAATAATAATAATAATAATAATAATAATAATAATAATAATAATAATAATAATAATAATGAATCATGTCAGATTCTACTTTACAGGGATCAAAAGCCACATGCCTGTTAGAATCTTTGTTGGCTGAAGTTCAAATATTTTTTTCATCACTTATTGGAGCTGAGCTCCCGACTTTTCTAATGGCTGCTGCAACAACTCTGGTTCCTCCAAGTCGTCGGTGTGGATCATTATATCCTATTGAAATGCAAGCGTATTATTATCTTTCGATTCGGTTCAGAATCGCAATGTTCGAGATGCATGCAATGCACTCCTGAAAACCATTAATAAGTGGATACCTGAGCCTGCAGTAGCTGATGCGGTTGCTGCTCTTGTGCCATTGTGTAGGGTTGGGGCTGTGACATTCTGTAATAAGGCTCCTTGAGGTCGAGTTTGCATGATGAGGTTTGAAGAATTCCTCCTTGTTCAGCTCCGGGCCCCCACATTTTAGCTATAAGATGTTAATACATGCTTCGTTAGAGAAATAAAACCGCAAATTAGAAACACAGAAACCAAGCTCGAAACCAACCTGACAATGTTAGATATATGGTATAACTTTGAGCGTTATGGGCAATCATGTGAAGTCGGCCTGTAATTTCTTGCCCGGCCATTACGTAAATTGGCTGAGCAAGAACACATCGTATCTGGTACCAGTGGGTTGTAGGAGCACCAGGGGCAGTGGTTAGCCATCTTTGCACAGAGCTGTTTTGTAAAACATTTTGACAAAGTAAAGATCGAATGAAACCGTGGACCGATGAAAATGTAAAATTGAAAATATTACCTCCCATTAAACAGGACATCGAACCAACATGCCAACCCATGCACTCTAGTCCCGACAGATGCGATGAACTTCAATGGAATATCTATTTCATACAAGTCCTCTTCCTGAAAAAAGATGAACATCATGTTGACTACACGTTTAACTAATAACCATCTAGCGTGGTACTGTTTTCAGAGAAATGAACTCTAAATCAAACAGCTTTGATCAACTTTAAAAAATATTGCATGATTCAGAAAAATGGTCCTAATATCCCATGGATATTAATGTCAACCTACAAAACAATGGTATATGATGCATGGCAACCTTGTCTAGGAAAATCGTGACGTGAAAAACAAATGTTAAACAGAACTTTGATTCAAGAAATACACCATGGAATTTACTTGAAGTGTTGAATATTTTAATAAGAGGAATGAGTCAATGACTCGTTCATACCTTTACGTCATTGAAGTCAATTACGTGGGACATTGGAGGAGACACCAATAATCTTGGATCAAAAGCATCCACCACAGGCTGATATGAAAGCAAAAGGCATTGCATTAAAATTTGGTTGAAACAGAATGCAATGTTAATGGAGTAACCAAAAACATGTGAAGGAAGACTGGTACGACAACTGCCGAAGAAATTTTATAGGCAAGTATTGAGAGAACACCTAAACCTTGCATTCTACTGACGGTTTTGTAGTTCACATTTTCGGTCTACAAATGCATGTGATTGTGTATAAAACAAACCTGAGAGAAATATCCCTGGAATGCAGACCCATATAATGGTGTGAGATCAACACCATAGTAGTTTTGTTGCTGCCAGAAAAGAGCCTGCAAGTTTTTGCAGGTTAGGGGGAACAGGAAAATGTAGATATAATACAAAATTAAATGGAACAGGACAGGAAAATTGATAGCAAATCTAGGAATGCCGAACGGATTTGGAACACTATCTCAGCTGTATAATTTATGACATGCACATTGAAATGAAAACACCGGGGTTGAATGAAAGCAAGCATTACCAAGCATACATAAATAAAATATTGTGACGGAGTTTCTGGTTGCAAACCATAAGCATACAGTTTAATGACACTGCAGATCAGCACTCGAAAACCTAAGCATCTTTCACATTCTTTTGTATTTTCTTTAAACAGCTTCCAAAATTTGTGAAACCCATAAGGTTGCTTTTTTTTAAAGAAAAATACAAAACCTTGGAAATATATGACATGGTTCATACAACAAACAATAACTTTCTAAGCAATTCTCTTAATGAGTCCGGAGTAAGAAAAGATTCATGTGAACAAGTCGTGAGATGTTTTAGATCAACGTTCTTCAAAGACGCATAATTTTAGGAATGTATAAAAGATGCATATATTACTCCAGTAAAATAGTGTCAAATGCATACCTTATTTGCAATTTCAACAAATAAATATTCGTCACTAAAAGGCGCCATATGTATCCTACAAGGTTAAGATGGCGTGAGGCTAACCCAAGGAAAAAACCTTAAGCATTTTACAGGTCAATGATCAAAACATAAATCAATGAAATTAACAACACGGACACTACATAGCCCGAAGACAAGAGGGAGGAAAGTAACATGTTAAATAAAAAAACTAAAATTAATATCCCAGAGGTACCATATGATGAAGGCATGACAACAATAATAAAATGGCTTAAATTAGTTTTAGCATTAACATTCCGTTAAAAAACTAGTAAAATAAGTTCACAGACCAGGGAAGTAAAATTCAAATCTTTATTTAAAGTGATAGTCCCAAAAGCATGGGAATAACATTATCTGTAAATAAAAGAACATTTTTAGATTACTCGAGAAACAAAAGGATTCAATGGTGTAGCTTTTACCTTCCTATTGAAGGAAACATTTTTCCATTGGGCACAAGAAACCGATCTCTTGCAATTATGTAGGATTCCAACATTCTCTCATTAACTAATAAGGTGCCTGCAAGTAAAAAATAATATATATATAATTAAAGAATCTTTGCTTCAATGAAAACTAAGTAGCTAGCGATATACACAAAATAATTCCATCACATCTTCAAAGCATTTTTATCTTTTGGCTGAAAAAAAAGGTCATCTCCGTGGAATAAAGCATAGAAGCAAGGATTAGTGAAGCATCATTGTAAACATAATGACAAAAGCAAAGCCTCACACACCAACATACCCATTGGTTCAGAGATCAGAATATCTGCTTTCTCGGGCAACTCAACTTCCTCAACTTTACCTTTGATTACCTATATTTTACATGGCATTTTATAACCAAAAAAGAAAGAAAACAGATCAGCCTGGAAACAACAGAGAATAGAAACAAAATGAAAGTGCAAGCACATACAGTAATCCGCTGCCCTAACGTGGGATTCCCAGCAATAAGTCTGCGAGCGTATTCTGCCATTTCAGAAGCTTCAACAGCATAAACATGCTTTGCACCAGCCTAACGGGGAAAATAAAAAAGAATTTGGGCATCAATCTACAAACAGCAGGAAAAGTAATAGCAAATATGAGGTAAAAAACGGACCAAAAGGTTGAGATTACCTGTGCAGCAAATAATGACAAAATACCACTACCAGCACCAACATCAACCACCACCCTACCTGTAAAATCTGCACGGTTCTCTATTACAGCAGCATAATAGGTTCCTAGAAAAAAAAGCAGTCAAATAATAATCAGCACATGAAATTATTGGCCTATAGTTAAAGTTATGTTTTGACAAATTTATTTTGTATGTTGATCATACATGTGGCATAGAATCTAAAAACATGACGTATGTATGTTGTTAGCATTGTCTACAAAGTGAACTTGTAACATAAAATAAAAGGAAACACTGAAACATAGCTCTGTTATATAACCTGTCCTCACATAATCCTGTAACATATTTTGCTGGTGTAGCAACTGTCCATAATAGTGGAAATACATTTTAGCAGAAGAAGGTTCAATTTTATTGTCAAACTTGCTTCTAACAGAAGAAATGGTTCCATTTGGTAAATTTGATCCTGTAAAAGAAGGGAAAAGAAGAAGAAGGATCAAATAAAAGCCTATATAGCAGTCAGTTTTATTTGCATGATTCATATCTAAAATTATAACCTTGAGTAAAATCTTCATTCTGCCATTGCTCAAATGCAGAATGGAAGTCCCTGCTCTCCTCCTCGTTTCTAAACCGGATCGTGACTCCCCGTGAATACAATTTCTGGTACAAAAGAAATAGCACAAAAAGATATGTAACATCAGACACATTAAAATCATACAACTAAGCAGAATTTTCACACACACACACACACCAAAACAAACACATTTAACCACTTACCAGCATTTTACCATGAACTCGAGATTAAAAAGACCGAAACATATGCATTCCTTCTATTGTTTTCGATTCCGAGAACATAAGGCAAAAGCTGAAATGATATTATTACCTCTTTGTTACTATCAGAACTTTCGCAAATGCAAAGCGACTGAACAGGTCCCAACTTAAGAAGCTGAAAACAATAAAAGAAAAGGACCAACCTCAACCATATTACACTCTTTGTATCGGTCAATGATTAAAAGTTATACTTCAAAAGTTGTAAATTTCAAGAATTCAAACACCAATTCCACTTCACTGTGCTTAAAAAACGACCCAATATACAGAAGCTTAGTCATTTTGAAGCAAATTCAATACCAAAAAGGGGGGTAATTTCATAATCATGTGCACATCTTCAATGCCAGAGAAAAAAAATAAAGTTTCTATGTTCTTCTTTGTTAAGAGGATAAACAAAAATCTACCCAATATTTATCACCCCTTTCTTTACCCTGGCAGCACATTCTCATTTTATCGAGAACCAAACAGCTCTCTGTTTCTCTTACCTGAGAGTTTTCCTAGATTGAAATCGAAGCCATTCGAATCTTGGAAAAATCGAAGCTCTGCAACTCCACGATCAGCACTGAAGCGAGCAAGAACTGGCGTTGACGAGAACGAAGCCGGTGAAGAAGACAGTTCGTAAACTGCCGCCAAAGTGAACTCCGAGCGTTTGGGTTTTAGCCCAGCTGAAGCCTCCATTATATTAATATGTTAAATATACAAAAAATAAACAAAGAATACAAATAGAAACCTATCGAATATATTTCAAAATTAGGGTTTTTGTCAAAGAAAGGAATATAATTGAGAGAGAGAGAGAGTGAAAGCAAAGCTTTAGAGAGCCGCCATCGAGTAAGAGAAAGAACAAAGACAGTAGCTTTAAGCTGATTTATTATGGAGGCAGAACAAAAAGGCTGTTTTATTCTTAGTTTAATTCTTATCAGTCCTTATACTCTGAGAACTTTTACAATTTAATCCTTTTCCAGTTCAAAAGAATTGCTCCATTTTTGTTAGAAATTGAAATTTTATTGGGGGTATTTTGGTACCTGAACTTTATTCACTTTTCTGTTTCAGTCATTATACTTTAAATCTTTTCAATTTTCTTATTAAACTTAATATATTATCCGTTTCCTCACTAAAAGCGTTATAAATTAGCTTTTATATTTTCACAAAACGACGTCGTTTTGTGAAAAATTTATTTTTTTAAAATTTGCACCGTTTTAATGCCATTAAGTAGTTAACGGTGAAGTGACCAAAAAATTTCAATATATTAAATTCAGTAAGAAAATTGAAAACTTTTAAAGTTTAGTGAGCAAAATAAGAGAGAATAAAATTTAGTGATGAAATTTATAATTTACCCATTTTATTGATATGTAAACTTTTAAAATCAAGAAAGTTATAGAGGCCCAGTATTGGGAACACAAGCCCAAAGTACACTTACCTTGGAAAAAACATTTCTTATATAAGGCTCTAATCAAATTATTCTTTGAACTGAGGTGTTTACTACAGTGACATCATTGGTCGCCAAATGCTCCATAAGTTGCTAAGTGCTCCTTGCGACAAAGTCTCCAATGTTGCAATAATTCTTCTCTTTTCCCTCATTGTTGCAGCTCTTCGACCATGGAGGTCGCCGTGTGCTCCTGGAGACCTATGAAGATCACTGTAGCAATCACCCTACTTAAACAAATAATTATTCGACTGCACTATGTGAAGAATTTTTTTTCTCATTACATTATTAAAACGCTTTTGCCCCCAAAATACTATATATTATATATCATACAAAACGGGTAAAACGATTTCTTAGACCCTAATTTTAAAATTGGATAAATTAGTTTTGACAAAAAGGTATATGAAACCTTCTTCCTTCAAAGAAAAAAAAAACAATATGATTTTCGAATTAGAAAACAAATTTAATGTAATCATTTAATCAACGTTTTTTTATTATTGATTGTTATTATACTGTCATGATAATTTATAACGCTAACATGATAATTCATAGTACTAATGTGATTTTCTATAATGACCGATGGTATGACTAGGGATGGCAATGAGTCGAGTTAGAGTTGGGTTTTTGGTCAACCCAACCTGACCCGAAAATCTGTATCTCATCCGAACTCGATCAGACCCGAATAGTTTTTAACTTACATCCGACCCAACTCAGAAAATATATATCATCCAGCCGATTCTGACCCGACCCGATTTTTTAGAGTATAAATCCGATCCGGTATAAATTAAAGATTTGATTATTCATGTGATAAATTAATTATTCATGTGATTTAATTATTCATGTGATTCTATTTTGTGATTTAAAAATTATGTATTTAGTGATTTAATAGATGATCAAACACCCCCTAAGATGCCAAATAAAGATATGATAAATTATGTATTTAGTGATTTAATTATTCATGTGATTCTATTTTGATCACCTAGTTATTTTTTAAATTATATTTAACATTAAGTTTTGATTTCATTTTGGTCGCCTATCATTATAAAATTAACGATAATGCTAACGTGTCATCATAAAATAATAGATGATCAAAATGAAATCAAATTTATTCCAAAAAAATTAATAATTCATAAAACATGAATATCATATTTCATTTTTTTTAATTTGCACGTCGTTTATTTATTTAATCAGTCAGTTACCTGTCCATAAACAACAAACACTGAACCGATATTTTGAAAGATCATCATAATTGAATTTATTTTTTTGGTTCATATTATTTTTTAGACCATTTTACTTTCCAGTGTTTTAAGTTTTAGTTAAAATAACATCCGTTAAATGAAAATTATTAGTTGACGAACGTTATATAATTTTTTTTCATGTGTTTAGTTAATAGTGTGACACATGTCATATTTTAAGTGATATGACATATGTACATTATTAATTAAATATATGTGAAAATATTAATTAATTAACGATTTCTATCTAAAAGGGTTATTTTGAAGAAAAAAATAAAATATTAAGAAAAGCTAAAATTATCATTTATACACAAAATTATGGCAAAAAAATGAATCATAGGCCCTGTACTTTTGAAGGAAAATCAATATGACCCTCATATTATTTTTCTCTCAATGTGATCTTCCAACTCAAAAAATAAATCCAATATTACCTTTTGACCAACGTTTTTTCGTCGTTGACCGTTACAGTACTGATGTGGCAGTTCACGGTGTTGACTTGACAATCCACGATGCTGATATGATCTAAAGTAACAGATTAATGTGGTTGATGACATGGTAAACTCACTAAATTGATAACTCAAACATGGCAAATAGACTATATTTCAATGATGAAAAACGTTGGTAAAAAACGATCGATAATATATTATTTTTAATTTTAGAAGAAAAAGCCAAAATTTCAAACCTTAGGACATTCATAATAATCCAAAATCGTTGTAGCCAACTAATTAGCTACCCATGTTCCTAATTTTAAAACAAATAAACTATCATTTTCATTAACAAGGACAACTCTTTCAAGCATCCTACTCCCCTTCACGTAGTATTTATAAATAGGACCAAATTGAAAAGTTTCGATCATCAGCACGAAATACCAACACCTCAGTCAAAGAAAAAATGTCAGCTCCGACATTCATTCTCTCAATTCTTCTTCTTCTTCAGCTCCTCTTTGCCTCCCTGACCTCCGCCGCAAATGGCAGTTGGCAACTCCTACAAAAAAGCATCGGCATCTCAGCCATGCACATGCAGCTCCTTAGAAACGACCGTGTGATTATGTTCGATAGAACCGACTTCGGGCCATCAAATTTGCCACTTCCCGGAGGGAAGTGCCGCAATGATCCAACTGACACGGCGCTCAAAGTGGACTGCACGGCTCATTCAGTCGAGTACGATGTTTATTCAGGGCTCTTACGGTCCAAACCGATGTTTGGTGCTCCTCAGACAGCATCATGCGCGACGGTTACTTGGTCCAAACCGGTGGTTTCAACGACGGCGAACGTCGGGTCAGGGTGTTCACCCATGCAGGACATGCGATTGGAATGAAATACCAAATGGATTGGCAGTGAAAAGATGGTATGCTTCTAACCATTTATTGCCCGACGGAAGACAAATCATGGTCGGTGGTTTCAACGACGGCGAACGTCGGGTCAGGGTGTTCAGCTTAGGGGTGTAAACGAGCCGAGTTCGAGTATTGTTGAGCTCGATTCGACTCGAAAACTCTGAAATAGAGTTCGACTCGAAAACTCGCGAGCTTAAAATTTTCAAGCTCGACTCGAACTAGAAATCATGAACTGAAGCTCGTGAGCAGCTTGAAAAGGCTCGAAATGAAATATTTTTTTTTAAACTTAACTCGATTGAAGCCTCAAACTCGAACTCGAACATGAGCCTTAAATACATGAAATCTTACTGTATTTTAAAAAAAAAATCAATACATAAATATTAATATTATTAATAATTTATTTTTTTTAAAAATAAAATCTTAATATATTATATTTTCAAGCTGCTCTCGAGCTTTTCGAGTTGAATATCGAGTAGCTCGTTTCGGCTCGTTAAGAACTCGAGTCGAGTTCATTCGATCCGAGTATTTATCGAGCCTTGATCGAGTCGATCTTAAGTAGCTCGCGATCTGTATCGTCTCATTTACATCCCTATTTAACCCATGCACGACATGAGATTGGAATGAAATATCAAATGGATCGCGCGGTGAAAAGATGGTATGCTTCTAACCACTTATTGCCCGACGGAAGACAAATCATGATCGGCGGTCGAGGACGTGGAGCTGCTGGAACGGGGAGGTAAAAATGGTAATTACATGATTCATCAAAACATTCCCAGTAAAGGTATTTGGATCAATTTATCATAAATTCAATAAACATTCATTCAAATTTCTAAAATAAGGTATGTGATTTGTTGTAAAGGGCTTGTTTGATGATCTGATGTTTGAGTTTTGTATCCTTTTAAAGGTTAGATAGTCCCATGTATATATTTGTTGCATTATTCTTGGAGTTATTTTTTGCGCCGTATCTATTTTAGCATTCATTTTATGGATACGATTCATCACATTATTTATGATTCGAGTGAAGGAGAGTCACAAATTTTAAAATAACTTTCAGATAATTACACACTTTTTATTTACACATAAGAAAGAGTTTAAGGTTCACCTTAGAAAAAAATGATAAGAACAAATATTATTGATTGGAACCATAGATGATGTAATGAACTGAGACTATCTTTCGTGGTCGCCTTTCAGGTGGGTCATAACTCCATGTAGTCTCCCGATTTAAGTTCTAAAGGAGGTACCCGAGTTCTCCTTGCTGGTGCACCTTGGGTTTGTCAGACCTTTAATCCTAAGCCCATTACAAGCTCATGTTGATTAAGTTAAACTCGAGGGGATATATTCTCTTATACCCGTACGGTGAATAAATTCACACGAAGACATAAGATATATGAATCCCGAAGGTTATTTGTCAAACCCATACGGAGAATAAATTCTCACGAAGACGTCACTTTCACCCCACTTAAAAGAGTTTGGAGCGCGGGTTTAAAGCTTGAGATGAAAATTTTGAAAATATGAAATCATTGAAAAAACGTCAGTACAACTATTTATTTGAAAAATAATCAAAGATAAATAATTAGAATCGAATAAATAAATTATAATTTAAACTTATATTTTTTGCTCAAAAAGACAAACGAAATTAATTCTGGCCTGATTCACTTACATGTCCCCAGCAGAGTCGCCAAACTGTCGCGGTCGTCTTTCCGTTGGGCCCGAAATTGGACTTCGACTTAAATGAAATGGGTTAGAGTCGCCACCGATTACTTTAAAAATAGTTAGGTGGATTGAACACCATCTTATCTGATCTACGTTTTACCATAAATGTATCGGGTTCCGGAGTCGGTTACAGTCAAGGAAGGATTAACACCCTTGTATTGCCCTTTTGATACCAATTAATTTGTCGATTATCTTAATTGCGAAAATTAAAATTAAAATTAAAATTTAAAACATCGATTCAAATAATTACCTTGATCGTTTAAAAAAATCACCTAAATAGTCAAAAAATGTTAGATATAATAAATAAATATTAAATAAATGAAAAAAATTAAAATAAAAAAATTAAAATTTTAAAAGTAATAAAATAAATGAAATAAAAAAAGAAAAAAACTACAAAAAGACCAAAAAATGTTGGTGAAAATAGAATAATAAAAAAATATTAAATCAAATTAGAAATGAAAATAAAATAAGGGTTAGATTGACAATAATAAAAGTTAAACATCCAAAATTAAATTATAAAAAAATTGACTATGTCACATGGTGCATCAAAGATAGGGTGACCGAAAGAAGAATTTAACCACAATATTTGAAGGGTTACCCATTTTCTTTACCCCTTTACAACCAAATTCATTTCCATACAACCTTAACCCAACGATTGTTTCCCTAAGCTCAAAGTGTAACCCATAACGTTAGGGCTACCCAAATGAACTAAACCTTTGCAATGGTTCTCCAAGCAGCCTGCACCTCTTTCAACCATCCAAAAGCATCTATTGAGCTGCCAGCAGTGTCAGTATGTCACCAAGAGTCCCATAACCGCCGACAACCTCTGGCCCCTCTCCTTGGTTTGTACATTCTGTACATTTCCAGAAAACCGAATGAAAGCTCACAGCCACGTCACCTCAGCTCCGGTTTGTTTGAGCCTTCTCCGGAGTGGCACAGTCGACGGTGGAAGCAGGAAACGTCGGGGGCCTTTTGGCTGTTTAGAGGGCTGTTTCAGCAAGTTTTAGCCCGGATTCGAGGGCTAGAGAGTGAATTGAGAAGCAGGGGCTAGCTTAGGTTTGCTTTGGGTCGTTGTCGGCCGTCGTTTACGGCGTCGAGTGTCGCCGGTGAGGAACATTGGCCTTGGTTCGTTGGAGAGAGCGGCGCCCGTGAGAAAGAGGGAGGTTGAGTGTTTTTAGTGGAGGAGTGATAAAGCTAGGACTTGTGGCATTATCTGGAGTTCCACCTGTATATCCAAAATCTTTATACCAATTTGCATATGTCGGAGGAGTTCGAACATTCTCACGAGCCCCACAGTTTATGCGCATAGCAAAAGGTACAGGCCGAACCGAAGATGAAGAGAGAGATGAACGGAAAACGAGAAGCAATAACAGAGAAAATCTCAGCATTTTTACTCTCTTGCTTGAACTTCAGCTTCGGTTCAGTTCCCCAGTGCTTTAGCTTTTCCTCCCCTTTTAAGCTTTTGTTTCTGATATCAAATAAAAAAAACTCCTTCCTTTATTTATGGTGGCATGAGGGTTTAGTGGAGTAGGTGGGTGATTAGTGGTGGGGTAGTGGTGAGATATATGATATGGTGGGTTGTTGAATTGTTTTTTGTTTTTTTTTTCTAGTTACCGAATGTGGGTGGCTGAAAATTGACTTTTAAAGGCCCAAACTACAATAGGTATAATTATAAATTTGGTTCTTGTAATTTGTTCCCTCTTTAATTTTCGAATAAAATTAGGGTATTACACTATCTAATAAAGCCATTAGGCTTTACACAATGAATATAAATCATCTAATACCAACAATCGGTTGATTTAGTGGGATGTGACAATTGATTCTTTAAGCAATGTCAGAGGTTTGAACTCTGACGTTTGTGAATTGAACAAATTGGGTTGAAATTGTCACCTTCGCCTCTACAATACTCGATTTGAATGAGTCAGTTAATAGATCGGATAACAAAGATTAATTCAAAAAATATAAAAATCAGACATTTTATAAGGTTGAATTTGAACTATAATTTTGTATGGGAGTTAAAAATGTTATTTTGGCACTATATTAACTTCCAATTTTACAACTTTTAGAACTAAATATATCAAATCTATCATTTTAGTAGAGCTAAAATGCAGTTTGATTTATCTATAATGTTATAATTTGTAGAGGGGCTGTTTACAAGTTTTATCCATTTAGACAAACTGAGTCAATACCATCGATCAAATATCAAAATGTTAGAAGTAGCCCTTCATTTCGGGGGTACAAGAAACTAAACGAGTTTGACTCAGAGGGAAACACAGTGAAGGATTCCGCATGGAAGTAACGACCCCAACAAAGCTTGAATACTATGATCAAATGTTCAAACTTCAATCGAAAGCCACACTTGTTCACTACTTTAAGGTCACTCCTTTATCCAATTTCCTCTCTGGGTTTCCTTTTTCATATTCATTGATCCACAAAATTCATGATTTTCCCTATTTTTTAATATGGGGTTTTCACTTTTCAGGGTGAAGATGGAAGGAAAGCTTTGATTTTAGATAACACGATCTTCCATCCACAAGGTGGTGGTCAACCTTCTGATACTGGTTTCGTTTGTGTCACAAATACCAACCTCAGATTCTGCGTGCAAGATGTTCGATCAAAAGACGGAGTTGTAAGTAGGATGTTCGATCAAATTCTCGTATGATTTTGATATTTTATTTGTATTTTCTATTGATAATATGTTTTCGCATCGTAAGTTCACTTGTATAAAGTTTGCAACCCTTTGTTTTCGAAGAATAATTCTGGGTTTTTTTCCTTTGGTTCAAAGGTGTTTCATTATGGAGTTCCTGAGGTTTCCACCATGGAAAATGAATTGGAGCAAGGGAAAGGGAAAGAAGTGATTTTGCAAGTGGATGAATCAAGGAGGAGGCTGAATTCTAGGTAGTTGGTTTGGAGGGAAATTCTCTTCATCTATTTAGATTGCATTTTCAGTATAAAAAGTTTCTATAATTATTTCGATTTTCTTGTGATTTGCTGCTTTAAGATCCTTTTCTCTGTTTGTTTCTTGTTGTCTTACTGTTTAAGCTCCTTCGATTGGTTTCGTTCATTTTCTTGGCCATATTTACTATTTATCTTCAACTACTGTTGTTGAGCAGGCTGCACTCAGCTGGGCATTTGCTTGATGTTTGCATGAGGAATGTTGGTTTGGGGCTTTTGGAGCCGGGTAAAGGCTACCATTTTCCGGACGGGTAAGCTTTCGATCAACCGGTACTTGTGAACTAATTGTCATAGGTAAAAAGCTTCAAACTTGCATGTAATCAGCATAAAGGTATACACTCTTTGTTGTTTGCTATAGTACTGAAAAGGAGGAGCTTATCATGGTTGCTTGGGATTAATTTCCTATTTCTCTTTGTGTTGTTGGACTTGCATGCTATTTAGAATCGAGTGTGAGAGTCAGATACAGATATATATATCTAACATGTGTATATATATTTACTTCAAAGTTTTTCTATGCATTTGGAGGGTGCTTGGAGAATTATATTCTCATATCCATGTCCGAAGATGTGTCCGGCAATTGAAGTGCCAAAGTAATATAGTTGTACACCTTTAGTTAGTCGTATAATTAACAGTTGAACTGTTGTGAGGATCTTTCTGTTGAATCTTCGATTCCGATGTTCATATTACATCAACCTTTATGCTTATAAGCAAATATGGGTGTATAAAAGTAGCATTCTTGAAGTTCGGTTTATTTTTCAGGCCATTTGTGGAATATAAGGGCACGATTCCACCGAATGAATTGCAAAACAAGCAAAGGGAAATAGAGATAGAAGTTAATGACTTGATATCTAAAGGAGGTAAAGTAAGTATCATCTAGATGTGTCGCGTTCCGTTTTGTTATGTTGCAGAGCATTTGTTTGTAAACCTCATCCCGGTTTCTTTCAGGTTTATGCAGCAGTATTACCATATGACGAATCTGCTGAGCTTTGTGGCGGTTCTCTTCCGGATTACATTACCCCGGTAAGTATGTTTTATGCCGTTATCGCCTGTCAATAGCAGTTATAAAGCTCAGGGGATCGGTAGAGTCAGGCACTCGATACAATGACCGAAATCCTGTTAGAATTCAGAATCCGATTCTTTTTTGTTTCTAATGATAGCCTTGTTTTTGAGTCTCATCCAGGGTAGCAATCCTCGTATCATTAAGCTAGGAGACAACCCTGGTTGTCCTTGTGGCGGCACCCATGTTTCCGATATTTCAGAGATCATAAGTCTGAAGGTATATCATCAATTATCACTTGAAAAAAAATGATAATTCGAAATCATTTAATGACACTCGTATGTATCATCTTACTCTCATGTCTGACGATGCGTGCTGACAGAATAAATCGAATTTTAATGAGTGCCGGATATAGGTATGCGTCCGGCAGTTGTATGCTTAGTTTTTATCGTATATCTGAAGAATCATATGCTGTGAGTCCAAATATCCGCTGGATACATCTATTAAATGCTTCCATTGATATGATCTGATTATCTTTTTCAGGTCCCTCGAATTCGGACCAAGAAGGGGATAACAAAAGTGTTCTACACCATTGATATATAGGTGATGTCATGGATGCTCATTATGTGAATGGGTTTAGGGTAATTTAGACCTTACCGTTCATCTTGTGCTCTTAGGCCTTAGCTAATCTCATTTGCTTTGTTATGTTGTCATTACAAATCTTCGTTATGTTGATTACCGGTCTACCGCAAATTCTCTCGAGACTGAGCTCGTTCGACAACCACCGCTCCTCTCCCTAAGACATCCAAGTCGAACCGGTTCCGGTGATCATCAACATGGTTTCACAACCTTAGTCTCTACCTACAGAATTTGTGTGAATCGACAATTAATTAGCTTATAGAAAACACGAGAGAATACAATGAAGCTTTATATTTATTGTGTATGCATGCATCTCATTTAAGTAGAAAGTTTAGTCAGGGTTTTAAAAAAGTTCGTTGTCGCGTCGCGTTTATCACGGTTGCGGATATAACGAATGTTATTGCGGTCATTGCAGATATCGCGATCGTGATTTTTTTTCTTCGAATGAGCTGATTTTTTTAGCATAATAGCGGTCCGTTATTGCCATGATCCGTTAAATTGTGGTCGGGATCCGCCGCTATTGGTGTGATCCCGCTTCACACCGTTATTTTCCGTGATAGTTGTTTCGAATACCGTTACGACCGCGATATAACGATTGCGATATCACTATTTGGCCGCTATTTGAAACCTTGAGTTTAGCCATTCAAGATATCAAATCCTATACATATATATGGATCGAAATATGTCATATCCAAAAAAATCTAATAATTTTCTTTAAAGAGAAAATCGCCTCAGTGACCAAAAAAAAGTTATAATATACGATTTTAACCAACTTTTTTTGGATTTGCCAAAATGACCAACAAAATCGCAACGCGAAATAAAAATCGCAACGCGATCCCCAGAATCGCAAATCAGTTTCCAGAATCGCAAATCAGTTTCCAAAATCGCAACGCGATTCTTGAAAATCGCGATGCGATAGTAGAAATTCGCATTGCGATTTTCCATAATCGCAACGCGAATATGAAAATCGCAACGCGAACACATAAATCGCAACGCGTATCCGTAAATCGCAACGTGTATCCGTAAATCGCAACGCGTATGGGTAAATCGCAATGCGTATCCGTATATCGCAACGCGTATCCGTAAATCGCAACGATAATACATAAAATCGCAACGCGTATCCGTAAATCGCAACGCGATATTTAAAGCGCCATTATAATCGCTACGCGTATTTTATTTTCAAATTACAAAAAGAATATTAAGACAAAATCCCGTAATCGCAACTCATAACCTAAAACCTAAAATCACAACTCAGTCCCATCTCCATCTCTCACTCTCTACGGCGAAGAAATCCGTCCCCATCTCCGAAGATTTCCGTCCCCATCTCCGGCGAAATCCCTCACAACCATTCACGGTCAGAAATCCCTCACAATATTCAGAAATGGAAAATCAACCTCCGAGGGTTAGTTTTTTTAATTTTTTTATTTTGAAATGTTTGCATTATTGTAGGTTTTTCATATTGAAACTGATGATAAGTTTACTGGTCATTTCAATAATAGATTAACCATTTCACTTAGATTTCATTTCGCGTTACGATTCTGTCGTTGCGATTTTCATTTCGCGTTGCTATTCTCTCGTTGCGATTTTCAAGTTAGTATTTGTCTTTGTCTTTGTTCTGTCTTTTGGTTGAAGTAATGCAATCCATTCAAGTTTCAATTTGCAGAAGAGTCGCAACGAGATAAATGAAAATCGCAACGAGAGAATGACTGTCGCAACGAGAGAATCGCAACGCGAAATGAAAATCGCAACGAGAGAATCGCAACGCGAAACCAAAATCGCATTGCGATTTTCATTTCGCGTTGCGATTCTCTCGTTGCGATTTTCATTTCGCGTTGCGATTCTCTCGTTGCGATTGTCATCTCGCGTTGCGATTCTCTCGTTGCGATTTTCATTTCAACCAAAAGACAAAACAGTGTTGCAAATTTTAGTTTCAAGAATAAACTACTACTTTTTATGTTTATTGTTTTTGGTATATCTTCACAGTGTAGTTTTTGGTATATCTAACTTGGTATGTTTATTGTTTTTGTAGAAATTTTTTTCGGCTCAATTGACCTTGAGAAATAAAGTCAGCCTGGCCACTACAATTGCAAAGAAGCTTTCACCTGCTCAAAGACAATTGTTTGAGGAAACCTGCTTCGGGCCATGGCTGAGAGTACAGCATCCGGGTGGAGATGCTAATTTGACCCATTTGTGGCTTCAGACCATGACATCAAATCTACCCGACAGTATACAACGTGGTGAGGAAGAGATATGGTTTCATTTTCCACCAGCGTATACTTGCTTTGGGCGGAAGGAGTTCTGCTTAATCACTGGTCTACGATTCGGACACGATGATGTAGGCCGGTACACTCGTCATATCGCCCGCCCATCATGGTTATCCCGGGTTTTTCCGGATGAGTCAATGGAGAAGCCGAACCTACATGTCGACGACCTGAAGAAATTATTTAATAAGAAAGCTGGTTTCACTCGGATGGAAGACGTCGATGTTGTCCGAGTATGCCTTCTACTACTTGTGTATGCCGGCTTTTTAGGCAGAGAGGCCAGACAACCTATTCATCGGGAGCTAATAATATTGGTAGAGGACCTGAATGCATGGAATCTGTTTCCGTGGGGTTCGTATATATGGAAAGCTACCTGGACTAAGTTGTCGTCTGCCTTTGATGACCGCAAAAGTTTGCGGGGCGATGGGTCCAAATACACTTTGTCAGGCTTTGTTTGGGCCTTTAAGGTAAGAATTTCTATATAATGTTTCTAAAATTATAATTAATTATTTAACAATTACTAAATTTTGTTATTATATTGTTTGTAGATTTGGATATTCGAGGCTTTCCCCAGCATGCGTACATATGCAATAAAAACGTCAAATGATATTCCCAGGGCTATTTCCTGGAAGAGGAAAACTCTGTTGGATTGGGAAGACTTAATACCATATGCCACAATAAATAATGTAAGTTAACACACATACTTTCATATAATATATAAACAAGTTATTAATAGTAGACGTTTAACTTTGTTTGAGTTTTTATATTTTAGGAGGCCAACATTCCATTACAAAGACTGACACCCACGGAGGAAGAGCTTGCCACTGATTGGTGGCAAGCTAGTCAGAATTTTTTTGATGGCACGGATGATGAGCAGCATCCACTTCCTCCAATTCGAGAGCCATCACCTCACCTAGAGCCATCACCCGATCGACCCGACTATACACCTCTAGAACGAGAGCCATCACCTATCCCGTCACATCATCGAGCCTCTTCTCCACCATCACCTCATGATAGGCGACCGGCAAAGATGCCACGACTCCTATCTCCCTGTTCTCCACCTCCACCTCAACGGGATGAGTCAAGGGAGTTACGTGATGAGGTCAATGCCTTGCGTGAGGAGATCGGTACTCTACGCGATAACGATGGTGCATGGCGTGTGGAGGTGTCAACTTTACGTGGTGAGGTTGCCGCTCTACGTGAGATGATAGTATCGTTGCAGAATGAGGTTCATACTCTACGCAACGAGGTAAGTTTAAGATTTTCCATATTTAACTTAATGATAAATTTACTCGTAATTTCACTTAGATTAGCCATTTCACTTAGATTGCTTAGTAAATTTATTCGGTTGCTGCCAATTCTGCTAAACTGTGTATTCTTTAACACTGTGAAATAGTATTTGTCTTTGTTTTGTCTTTTGGTTGAAAGTAAATTTGTTCGGTTGCTGCCAATTCTGCTAAACTGTGTATTCTTTAACACTGTGAAATATATTTGTCTTTGTTTTGTCTTTTGGTTGAAAGTAAATTTGTTCGGTTACTGCCAATTCTGCTAAACTGTGTATTCTTTAACACTGTGAAATATATTTGTCTTTGTTTTGTCTTTTGGTTGAAAGTAAATTTGTTCGGTTGCTGCCAATTCTGCTAAACTGTGTATTCTTTAACACTGTGAAATAGTATTTGTCTTTGTTTTGTCTTTTGGTTGAAAGTAAATTTGTTCGGTTGCTGCCAATTCTGCTAAACTGTGTATTCTTTAACACTGTGAAATAGTATTTGTCTTTGTTTTGTCTTTTGGTTGAAAGTAAATTTGTTCGGTTGCTGCCAATTCTGCTAAACTGTGTATTCTTTAACACTGTGAAATAGTATTTGTCTTTGTTTTGTCTTTTGGTTGAAAGTAAATTTATCCATTCAAGTTTCAATTTGCAGAAGAAGAAATAGTTTACTTTCGCAACACGAAACTTAAAATCGCAACGCGAAACCAAAATCGCAACGCGAAATGAAAATCGCAACGACAGAATCGCAACGCGAAACCAAAATCGCAACGACAAGATCGCAACGCGAAACCAAAATCGCATTGCGATTTTCATTTCGCGTTGCGATTCTTTCGTTGCGATTTTCATTTCGCATTGCGATTCTGTCGTTGCGATTTTAATTTCGCGTTGCGATTTTGGTTTCGCGTTGCGATTTTAAGTTTCGTGTTGCGAAAGTAAACTATTTCTTCTTCTGCAAATTGAAACTTGAATGGATTGCATTACTTCAACCAATAGACAAAACAAAGACAAATACTAACTTCAGGGTATTAGTTTGAAACATATTTTTCTTGTTATCTGATGCATTTTGTGAACTATGATAGAATAATGACTTGGGTGAATACAATGCAAGTTTGAAACATATTTGTCTTTGTTTTCACTGTTTAAATATCATGTCTGTTTATTTACTGATTTTTGTATTTAATTATTTAGCGGCCCGATAGAGTGGATGCTTTACGTCGGGTTATGCTTGCACGACGGAGTTCACGCATCAGACAGCGTGCACGTGCTATTAAGTCTCCGTACACCCCAATAGTGCGAAGACACCGCAAGAAGAAGCCCGACTCGCCTGTCATCCCTCAAGAGTCCACTCCTATCGTTGAAGAGGCCCCCCATATCATTCCTCGAGAGTCCCCTCCCACCGTTCAAGAGGCCACTGTCATCATTGAAGAGGTCCCTCCCACCATTCAAGAGCCCGATTCACATGGCGTCATATGTAGGCTTCTTGAGAAACCCTCTGACGTGCCGGACATGATGGATTCAAGTTGGCTCTCGTATGAGTTACCGGCCAGTACCATACCGGTATCTGAAGAGGAGAGGGAACAACTACCGGACACAATTTTGGATAACACCCTTTGGGCTAAGACCGCAGTTGATTTTTATCTACATGAGCGGAGCAAGGGGTGTTTCACTGACATATGCAAGCTCACCGATGATATCTTTTTGTTGCTTGAACGGCCTTGGTGGGGCGTATTATTAGGGTCGAAGACAATGGCTATTTCGATGGGGGGGTAAGTCTTATATTTTTCTTATATTTCAATTTGATTAATTTTTTTTTTAAATTTATGTAAGTCACTAATATATGTCTTTTTTTGTAAAACAGCATATCGATGCGTGGGTGACACGTCTTCTAATAATAAGAAAACTTAAGAAAAATAAAAATATACGATATACAATAATGCCGACGTCTTTTCACGCCGTTCACTTGAAGAATGCACGAGATGAATCATTTGATTTGGGCAATGGACAAGCTAAACTTTATCCTGCATGGTGGGAGGTCGATAAGGTTAGTATTTATTTTAGATTGAGTTTAAAGGTTTTATGAAATAAGTGCGCAAATGAATGAATTATTACTTATGATTGCAGGTGTTTATCCCTGTTTTGGAACGTAAACATTGGATTCTCGTCGAGCTTCAGCTCCCATCCCTTAAGACAATAGTGTATGACAGCATGATAAATTACATATCATTGGCTGATTTAAGAGATGTTATTAAGGGATGGAGCTCTCATTTGGCTAAATTCTTGGATGCGATCAATTATTGGACTCGTTCTGGAAACAAGAAGCCAAAGAAGCTCAATATTACAGTTATTAGAGACGAGACCGCGCCACAACAAACGAGCGGAGCCAGAGGAGATTGTGGTCCTCTCGTATGCTTGGCGTTGGAGCGTTTGACGACGAGAAGCATCAAGTATCTACCTCCCACCGATAGAGATAAAGCTGCAGTAGGCTTGTGGTTTCGGCATTATATGGCTAAATCGATATATACGAGACGCTGCCTACCTGCATCCGCGTTATAAAAATGTTCATAAACAATTGGTAAGTTTATATACTTTTGGTTTGAAAATGTTTGGTTAAGTAACTAGAATTCAATAATTTGTTGTTTGTAGGTTTTAGATGTGTAGAAAGTGTTGTTTGAACAAATGTTTGGTTTCTGCAGGTTAATCTCAGAAGTGAACTGCGTGAAAATGATGTCGAGCTGCAAAAGTTGATTCAATAGTTTAATTGATTGTTTTTTGATTGTTTAATTGATTTGTAAAAGTTGATTCAATAGTAGATGATCGGAAATAAGAATTATTGCTTATTTTTTGATTGTTTAATTGATTTGTAAAAGATGATTTGTAAAAGTTGATTTGTGTAATTGATGCGAACATAATTCTTATTTGTGCTTGTTTAATTGATTGAAATGTAATGGTTGATTTTGTTGATTTCAATCTGCATTATGTTGAAGGCAAAAATGACTATCGCAATGCGAAATGAAAATCGTAACGAGAGAATCGCAATGCGAAATGAAAATCGCAATGCGGAAATGAAAATCGCAATGCGTTTATAATTTCGCATTGCGATTATCTCGTTGCGATTTTCATGGTCAACATTAGATGATTTCATGGTTGTAAATTAATTTACTAAACAGACGAGCTGCGAAACTAAAACCTGTTGCCGGATTGGGAAGGATGTCGTTGGATATAGGAACGGATGTCGCCGGAGAGAGTGATAGATGGAGATGGAATGAGTTGCGATTTAGGGATTTAGTTTATGATTTCAGTGTTATATACCCAAAATTTCAGTGTTGTGATTTACAGATTCTCGTTGCGATTTACGGATTATCGTTGCGATTTACAGATTCTCGTTGCGATTTACGGATTATCGTTGCGATTTACGGATACGCGTTGCGATTTACGGATTATCGTTGCGATTTACGGATACGCGTTGCGATTTACGGATACGCATTGCGATTTACGGATACGCGTTGCGATTTACGGATACACGTTGCGGTTTACGGATACGCGTTGCGATTTACGGATACGCGTTGCGATATACGGATACGCATTGCGATTTACCCATACGCGTTGCGATTTACGGATACACGTTGCGATTTACGGATACGCGTTGCGATTTATGTGTTCGCGTTGCGATTTTCATATTCGCGTTGCGATTATGGAAAATCGCAATGCGAATATGTACTATCGCATCGCGATTTTCAAGAATCGCGTTGCGATTTTGGAAACTGATTTGCGATTCTGGGGATCGCGTTGCGATTTTTATTTCGCGTTGCGAATTTGTTGGTCATTTTGGCAAATCCAAAAAAAGTTGGTTAAAATCGTATATTATAACTTTTTTTTGGTCACTGAGGCGATTTTCTCTTCTTTAAATTATATTCATTTTTTAAGCATTTTTTACTTTTTGATGTTTCATTTGGAGACATTCTTTATATGGATAAAATCATTAGTTAACAAATGGTTAACATTTAAAAATAGAAAACTTTTAGGATCAAAATGTTTAAGAAAAAAGAATAAGGGTCAAAGTGATTATTCGGTTAAATAGTAGAATTTTTTTACCCTAAAATAGAACATTAGAGTTAAAAATGTTTCAAAAGAAAATTATGGTCAAATAGTAGAGTCTTTTTTACCCTAAAATAGAACATTAGAGTTTAAAATATTTCAAAAGAAAATTATGGTCAAATAGTAGGGGCTTTTTTACCTTAAAATAGAACATTAGAGGTCAAAATGTTTCAAAATAAAATTAGGGGCCAAAATGATTGTAAATATCGTGGGATTAATTTTGATATTATACCTTATTATTTTCACTAAACGAGTCGTATCATGAAATTTTATAAACAGAAATTGGGTCACAAAAGGAGAAAGGACTAAATTTTTTGAATTAAAAGTTGCGAGATTAAATTTCTAATATGAAAAAATGTAAGAACTGAGAGAACAATTAGGCCTATAAAAAGACAGAAGGGAAAACAACGAATCCTCGTGTCTGTACGAAACAGTTGATGTTCTGTGAATAAATAATTGGATTGTCTACGTGAGCTGACAAGTTGCCGTCTCTCCCATCGAACCAAGAGTCACTGAGGAAATGAAAGGGTAAAAATACATTCCCAGTCTATGCCCTGCACCATACATTTCATTTTAGTCACCAAAACAAGCGAGAAAGATATTTGTACATTGCAAAAACTATATCAAAATGATCATTTTGACGACACTCGTAATTTTTTTTAATTATATGATATTGATGCTAATTTAAGCGATATCGGGGCAGTGAATATGTCTTCGTTCAGTGAATATGTCGTCGTTCGTATCACTTAAAAATATCATTTTATTTTAAATAATGTTGAAATCATTTAATTAAGTTCATCTTATTAAATTTATCATTTTCATCAATTGTAAAAACCAACATTTTACTAGTCTTTCTAGCCACATTTCAAAGAGTGTACAATGTAGGGATCAAAATGAAATCTTTACTAAATCACGAGGAGTTGTACAATAATTTTACCATAAAAAGATACAGAAGAACATGGTCAACTACTCGACTGCTGATTGATTTAAGGAGGTAGTAAACACTAAACAAGTGGTGAATTTAAAATAAAAAATTATAATTATAAAAAGGTTAAAGTGCATCAAGGTCATGAACCGTGTTTAAAAGATATCTTATCAATAAATTTTTAAAAATTATAAAATAATCACTAAATTTATTAAATTTCTAGGCAAAAAGGCATCGGAGATCCTTATACTTTTGGAAAAAATTAATGTGACTCTCGTATTATTTTCTCTCTCAATGTGACCCTTAAACTCATAAAACAAACCCAATGTCCCTTTGACCACATTTTTCATTATTTGACTGTTACAGTGTTGACGTGGTGATCTACGGTACTAATGTGACAATTCATCTGTCATGTTTGAGTCATCAATTTAGCCCATCTTTCGTGTTATTCGTCACATTATCAACCACCGTGAACTACCATGTCAACATCGTAGACCACCACATCAGCAACGTGAACTACCACGTTGGCACCGTAACAGTCAAAGATAAAAAAATGTTGGTCAAATGGTCACATTAAGTTTGGTTTTTAAGTTGAAGGACCACATTGAAAAAATAATAATACACATGTCACATTGATTTTTTTTAAAAGTACAAGGCCTCTGATATTTTTTTGTCAAAATTTTATAAAATGATCATCATGATACAATAGAAAACTATAAAATTTATCGAACTATTACAAAATAATTTTCACAATAATATTAAAATAGTAATTAAATTGTTAAACTCTATCATCGTACTTTATATAAAAAGGGTAAATTACCCATCTGTCGTGTTATTCGTCACATTATCAACCACCGTGGACTACCATGTCAACATCGTAGACCACCACATCAGCAACGTGAACTGTCACGTCGGCATCGTAACAGTCAACGACAAAAAAATGTTGGTCAAAGGGCCACATTGAGTTTATTTTCTAAGTTCAAGGGCCACATTGAAAAAATAATAATATAATGGTCGTATTGATTTTTTTTTAAAGTACAAGGCCTCTGATATTTTTTTGTCAAATTTTTATATAATGATCACCATGATGCAATAGAAAACTATAAAATTTATCGAACTATTACAAAATAATTTTCACAATAATATTAAAATAGTAATTAAATTGTTAAACTCTATCATCGTTTATATAAAAAAGGTAAATTATACATTTAGTATTTAAACTATTAATTTTAGCCCATTTTAGTACCTAAACTTTCAATTTTTTAAAACCATGCATAACGTTTAATTTCCATTTCATTTTAGTACTCATCGTTAAAAACTTAACGCATTTAGTACATAAACTATCAGTTTTACTTTGTTTTAGTACCTAAACTTCAATTTTTTTAAAAACTTAACGTTTAATTTTGAACATGGTATTAAAATGAAAAAAAACTAAGTTGTTAACAGATTGGTACTAAAATGAAACAAAAGCCAAATTTTAGGTATGATTTTGAAAAAAATAAAAAGTTTAAGTATTAAAATAGATCATTATTAATAGTTTAGGTACTAAATATAATTTATCCTAAAAAGTAAGAAAATTGACAGCATTAGAGTTGAAATGGGAGTCTGAGAAACGGCACTACCGGTAATAGTGAATCTGACAAAGGAAAACAAAAGGGACCAAAATGAGATTCCTCCAAATTTAGCAGACTCCCCTTTTCGTTCCCAGCCATCCATTTGTTTTCCCCACAAACCAACGCATTGCACACTCTTCCATTCCCTTCAGATTCTCCATTAAAACCCACCCTCTTTCTTCTACCTCCTAAACCCTCAAACTTAACATCTTGTACCATCCTTCTTCCCGCATTACCACTCACTGTTGAAATCTTATGGTCATTTTCTGGTTTCCCTGACCTTGTTCTTCTCTTTTGGGCACTTAAACTGAAGTGGGTTTTCTTTCTTTTACTCTGTATATCTTGGCAAAGCTTTGGTTTTTATTGTAAAGTTTATGTTTTTTCTTATACCCTTTTGTTTAGTTTATTATTGTCAATACATTTGATTTTGTTTTTTTTAGTGTTTATTGAATTGGTTGGGTTGAGAATTCTTGCAAAATCAAGAGACTTTAGATGTAGCTTGGTAGTCCAACCTAAAGTTTTTAGTCGTTTAGTACTCTTATTACTGTTTGGAAGTCTATATATATATATATATATGGGGGTGTATTGTTGATAAAAAGATGGGGGTATGGCGGAGATGGGACGGTTCACCTCGTTAAGACAAGGCGGAGAGCCGTCGGATACTGTGGGCTGAATGGAGGCTTATAAAGAGGAGGATGGTCTTGGAGAAGAGAAGGGGTGAATATGAGTGAATATCCTGGCCTCCCTCCTTAAAGCTTCAACCTCTATAAGGAGTTTCCCTTTTCCGGGGTGATGCGTGCCGCCTTATTATCGGAGAGTCGGGGGGGGGCGGGAGGGGGGGAAGTGGCTTGATTCTATAGGTTAATGTGCCTGAGGTATCTTAAGATAGGACTAGTTGGTTGAGATAAGACTTGACGGTTAACGAGAGCTGCCTATGTGGTGATGTTGTAGAGACAATTTTGCAGGGTGAGGGGTCCTTGCGAGATGTCTCCGGTGATTGCTTGTGGCGAGGGGTTCGGTAACCTATACATAAATCGCTATGACATTATTCAAATGTCGTCTATTGTAGGATTAAGATTCATAATGTCACGCTGGTCACAAGAAGAACATATAATAGGTTAGTTTTAGCAACAAAAAAGAGTTCGATTCATGAGTTCATGCTTGATATTTGTTAATCTTTGAAGTTTTTGAGGCCCCTTTTGAGAATTACACTAGATTTGTGGACTTTATCTTATTAATATGGTATCATGGACTTACTGAAGTTTTTATAAATTAGTGGACTTTTTCATACATGTAAAATTAACATGATGGAGATATATCGTATGTTTCAGCCTACAATGCTAGGAGACAATTGTGCTGATTCTGAAGGGGAGATTAAGGTGAGTTTTGGCTATCAATGCAACGATCACGAAGGTATTCCGTGCAGGGGTGGTAATAGGTACAGAGTCGAGTCTGGACGTAAAATGCCGAGGAACCACAGTTTCTCTTGTTTGTCTGGTGCTGCCTTAAGTGCTAATGCTACCTTGGCCAACACCAATATCTGCAATGGTCTGATAGGATCAGATATTCTTCCTGGTTTGGACTCCCCTAACTCGTTTCGTAGGGTTCCTTCTTCTCCGTCTCTTTCAAGGTTGGATATATTATCGACTTCCCTGCAAAGCACTATGTCAAACTTAAGTTGCAGTCCACCGAGTTCGGTTGATTCACATGAAACTGATTTTTGTTTACGCCAACCCACGAGTGCTCTTACTAGAAGTGACAGTTTCCTTAATGCTGTGGAAGTTCAAGTAGCGGGTGGAGCTGCGGGTGAAGATAGGGTTCAAGCTGTCTGTTCCGAGGAGAATGAATGGCTCTTTTGTGCCATCTATGATGGCTTCAACGGGAGGGACGCTGCCGATTTTCTCGCCGGGACGTTATATGAAACCATAATGTTTTACTTTAATTTACTAGACTCAGAGTCAAAGAAGGATGTTCCCAGAGCGCCATTTGAATGTTCTCTCGATGATAGTATGACAGGTATTGAACCTGCAAGTGCCGAAAGCTTCACGAGGAAAGGCATGGATCCTGAAATGGAAGCGTCATCTCATTCATTTAGGCATCGGGTGCTTGGTATCCTCCAACGAGCTCTAATTCAAGCTGAAAATGATTTCTTGCACATGGTAGAGCAGGAAATGGAGGACCGCCCCGATTTGGTTTCGGTAGGATCTTGTGTTTTGGTTACGCTTCTTCATGGTAAACATTTGTATACACTCAATTTAGGTGACAGTCGAGCTGTATTGGCGACATTTGATGAAGGCAACAGCATCGGTCAGTGCGAAAGATTGAAAGCTATTCAGCTAACTGATATTCACACCGCCGATAACGAAGTTGAACGAACTAGACTCTTGAATGAGCATCCCGATGACTCTACTCCCGTAGTAGCTGGAAAAGTGAAAGGAAAACTGAAGGTCACTCGTGCTTTCGGAGTCGGTTACTTGAAAAAGGTCGGTTCTGGTTATTCTCATCGTGACTTATAGTTGTCGTTCTTTATATTTCCCCCTTTATGAAGGTCGACTTTCACTGCATATTAACAAGTAAGTGATGTTTTGCAGAAGAAACTGAACGATGCACTGATGGGAATTCTTCGAGTTCGAAACCTCATTAGTCCCCCTTATATCTCCACTGAACCATCACTAAACGTGCACAAAATATCAAGATCCGATCACTTTGTTATCGTCGGCAGCGACGGTTTATTCGACTTCTTCAACAATGAAGAAGCTGTAAAGCTCGTCCATTCCTACATGTCGAGCACCCCGTCTGGAGACCCCGCAAAATTTCTCGTGGAACAGCTCGTAATCAAAGCAGCTCGTTCCGCAGGTACATTTGAACAGCGATTACAAATCATCCGTGCCTTTTCGGTTATTTGCTTTCTTATGTTACTGTTATTAATGCAATAGGTTTCAGTACGGAAGAATTGTTGAACGTTCCGGCCGGTAGGAGGAGGAGATACCACGACGATGTTACCGTCATCGTGATTATTCTCGGAACGAATCATCGAACTTCGAAGGCATCGACCTATTTGTGAAGCATATGTACTATTTTTATCTTCATTGCAAGTAGCAGGAGTAGATCTAGCAGTCGTAAATCACTGTATGTTTTCATTTCAACTTGTATATAAGCTTAAATTCGATCTGTTTTCATCAACTGAGTCTCCTGGTTCCGCGAGAATGCTGACTGGACGCCACATCAGACGCAGTCAATCCCCAATTCATGCCCACAAAGCCGGCCTTGATTCCAGAAAAATAAAAAAGTTGCAGAATTTCATTTATTTTAACACCATTTCTACTGCCCTGAAAACGCAAAATCAACAACTTAAATCAACTAATCAAGGAGTAATTGCCAACAAAATATTAACTAATTTAAGCACTAATCACTTTGCCATCATATTCTACTCTAGTTTCAGTGAAGTGCTACTCGAAATTGGAAATGACGAGCTACTTTTATTCTGTTGTTCAATTAGTACACTATCCTCTTGCATCAGCTATGATCACAACTTGACTCATGTTTTGGACTTGTAAACTTGCAGATGAACTATGAAGATTTTTGCCACATTGCCTCCATATGTACAGAACAAATAGGTCCAAAATGTCGTCATTTCTTCAGCCCATACATCTTCATGAAGTTTGAGAAAGACGAGTCATGACGAATAGCCATATGTCCTTCTATCTTTATGCGATGCGCACGGCAAGTCTTTGTTTCTGCATTACGGATTGTTGCTGCATTAGCTAATGGTATTGGTCCTAAAATCATGATGTTCAAAGAAACCAAGATATCACCTGCTTTTATTTTATTTTTTTAAATTTATTCTTATTCAGGAAGTGAAGAGCATGACTTAGAATCTGAATGATGATTGCATTACATAAATTTGACAAATACAGTCAAGATTGCAACACTTCTTCGAAGTAATGGAAAAGGTTATTCTCATGAGCATTTTTTACATAAGCTCCATTACTTAGTTCTATCCGACAAGGGCCCAAATCGGGGCCAGTTGAGCAGTTGTTTATTCGGACTGTTCCTCTTACCATGTAAGATGGCTGTAACTAGTCGGTTTCGGTCCAACACTATACATTGAATGGCTTCCTTGGAGTCGGTGCTCGGTTCTCCATAGACTGCAGTCTTTGCTTGAGGTGGAAAACTTCAACCTGCAGTGCAAAAAAGCTATATGTTATATTGTCATCAAGCAATCGTGCAGCGTACTCCGGCTGTGACATTAGTTTAGGGTCTACGGTTACGAATGCCATACCTGTAGTTGGAATGCTCTTGCCCTCTCTCCTGCAAGGATGCCTCTGGTCGAGTGTAGTTCCTATTACAAGTTTCAAATCAGGCACTCTTTCGAAAGACACTCTAGGATCGAAAAATACGAGTTCCATGACAGATTAATAATACCTTTTGAGTATCATCTAGAACTGCTTTAAGGAAAGCCACATCATGTTCGAGTCTAACATTGTCCGAATGGACGATGTTCGACAAGTTGTTGGCCTCTTCTTGTGCAAGTTCTATGCTAGCTAGTTTCTCTTTTAGCAAGTCCATCTCTTCCACTGTGTCTGCAAGTCTTTTCTCCATCTCGTCTTTGCTCTTCAAAGCCGAACCTAAGTTTCTCCCCACACTGTCTCGGCTTGCCAATGCAGCAGCCAACTGTACTTCTAAAATCCCGTTTTTTCTACTCAGAGCAGCCATTCTGGTCTCGTAAAACTGATATATGCTTGAAGGTGCTGATAGAGCTCCTGATTTACCTTCCATGTCCGGAAATACGAAATTATCACTAGCAAAAGTAATGTTTGTGATCCCTTCAGCCTGGGGATTTGAACTCTCGCATTCATATAGGCATGATTCATCCGAACAGAATTTGGTCCCAGGAACATTAATCGGAACTCCAGCATCAGATTGATTTGGCTTTCGTTCTGTTGCCTGAAAACAACGAAAACATGTTATGTTGATGGAATATTTCGATCGCAGAAAAATTAAAGGATAATCATATCGAAGGCAAAAGTTAACTAAGTGAAGCTTACCTGCAGGATGGAACTTAAGTCCTCTGAACTCTTTCTTAATCTGACACTCGTGTTGTGTTCTTCCTCACTAAGAAATTGCTTCCGTAATGAGACATTTCCGGAAAGAGGATTTTGATCTGCAAGTGACAAATCCGACATCGATCTCCTACCAGAACCATGTTCGATTGCAGAGGCTAGATTTTGTCTAGCAGCAGAATCAACTGAACGGTTAGAGGAACCAGTAGTAGGTTGGCTAGCTGACTCCACAGATGAACGTTTTCCCGCACATTTACCGAGATTTGATTGCCTACCCATGGATGATTCATTCTTCCCGATGATGAGTACTTCAACCTGTGAGAAAAAATGAAGGTATTACAGTTTGAACACAATCTAATCATTCCGAGTATACGAAATCAAACTTCAACCTGATTTGAAGGTTCCTTCCTGTATCCACCAAATGCAACAAGAAAATCCTTATCCTTATGCTGCACAAGTACTAGGCTAAACCCCTGCAAGAACAACTATCATAAGAACAATAGGGCAGAGTGCTAGTAAATAGAGATTCCATTGTGCTTAAACGAAATCCAACCGGGATTTTCTACCGGTCTGAGTTCGCAAACTTTCTGGTTATATATACAATTCACATCATGCAATAGGGAGGTATAAAGTTCACTTAAAGAATCACACTTTTGATGCAAAAGGAAAATTTCAGCATATTGTTGACCTTGTTAGTGGTGATCGAAGATGGAGGTGATGCAACGGCGACAGACCACTCGGACTTTAGAACATCATAGATGAAAGTCTCTGTATGTCCTGTAAACATTTCGGAATCAAATAAGAAAAGAAAAATGAATGCAAAGAGTAATATGTAAAACAATAGTGAAACTAATTGTAGGATTCATTACACCGTATTAGGTGATATGCATAATATGGGCTATACGCACTCCTATGAAGATATATGCTTCGATATGAAACAATAATAGGTTCGACGAATTCAAAATTCGCTAGAAAAAACGATTCCGAATCCATATATGATGCTTTTTTCGTCGAAGTTTATAATTGTGAGCTTCCCTGTACGAGCCATACTTTTTTTCCTACTTCCACCCCCTGCTATGTACCATTTCGTTCCACACAGAACTCCACAGCAACCGGCTCTAGGCGACGGATGAAAGCCACGTATTTTTATTCTTGACCATACCATCTGAGGGAAAAACTACAAAGAATTAACAATAGTACGCATTGTAATCTGAATGTAAACGCGGCAAGAAAGCTAAAAGTTTTTTCGCACCGTTTCGAAGTCAAGCGAGTACAAGTCGTTCAATGTCCTGGACTTTGACGCCCCACCAAATACGAGAAGGGTTTTATCATCACATAGAGTTGCCACATGATTGGATCTCGGAGACGGTCTTGCTCCACTGCACAGACAAAACCATTCATTCACTAGAAGCTTCTTCGAAAGGGATTTAGTCTTACAATGCATATGTAGGAGCCGTATTTCTCTGTCAGCAAAGTGGCATACGTGCACTGAAGTGTGAGCCAAGTCGAGGATTTCAAATCAAACATATGTAGGTCGTTCAGTTTCTTCTTTTTCGCAGTTTCACCCCCGAAAAGGATTAGAACAGAGTTTGCCCTGACCACAGCGTGACCACTTCGCTCAACCTGGAAGCAACAGAAGTGTTTGTTATAGCCGATACGAGGGATGCAACAAAGCAAATAGAAAATCAACACCATGCAAATTTGTGACGTCCATGTTATAGCTATATCGAATATATGAACTTCCTAGTAAATTCACTGTTAATCTGTTATTAATAATTTGGAATTTGCTTCTAATGATGTTTTATATCAATGCAAGAAATGCTACTTTACAAGTAATTTGGCATTCTATGAGTCGACAAAAAGTACCGGAATTTCTCCTTTTACTTCCATAACTGACCAACATTCCGTCTCGGTATCAAATGCCCATACTGCAAAATCATAAATTGCGAACATAAAACATATCACATCATGTACTAAAAAAGGTGAGAATAGTGGACCACAAAAGAATACAATTTCGAACCTGAAATTTTGTCGTTCACAGGGTCAGTTCTGCCTCCGACAAGGAGGGCCTTTTTCCCAATGAAACCTGAGTAAGATACGACAGATACACATGAGCATAGCAATACACCTAATGCTTTTGCCAACCCACTTGTTAAAAAATACATGAAACAACCCAATGATACGATAAAGTAGCGAAAAAGGACTTCATCGGATGACTAAACAGAAACAGCATAATCTCAATTGAAATGCATAAAGGAACAACAATTCAGCACATCGAATCACAATATGCAAAGCAAAGTGAACATAGCGTCGGGAAAATGGAGTATATCACAAATGATTGTACCAGACTATGATCCTTGCATGAAGGAATCTTCAACGGAAGACTGCTCGGTGACAAGTAGAGCTTTGATGATGCCATGGTCCAGGAAAAATCATCGAAATTAAGAACCTGCATATAAAGAGAAAATAATTACCGGACAAAAACTCACAGTTTGTGACACATCTAGCATCAAGTCAAGCAATCAAGATATAGCTTTCAATTAATTACCTGCACATCATCTAACAATCCATTCCCAGATTCACCGCCAACCACTATCATCTTGTTCCCAACCATGGCGGCTGCATGCTACTCAAAGAACAAGTTTTCAGCGTTTCCATCATTCGTAATGAAGCAATCAGAAAACCGGAAAGCAACAATGCATTACATTAAAGCGAGGCACAGGCTTTTCCCCGGCAACCGATAACACCATCCAGTTCTCAGAGTTCCCTGATGAATTAATCTCGGGGGCAGCCGAAGGTCCTTGGGAGTCAAATTCATCGGAATGACTACCGGCAGGCAAAGAAGACTCCACCTGAAACAAATTTAAATGCTTCTAACATTTCATCACACATTTCCACCAACACAAAACCAGAAATCAAGTTAAAAAGTGGACTCACAATGGTATTGTTGTTTCCTTTGGGCGGCCTTATAGGACTCCTAGTTCCATGTCCGGACTCCGAAAGTTGTACTTTCTTCACTCTAAAACACAACAATGTACCAAAAAAGGAGGGATTTGAGCATTTTTGTGATCAAGTTTGCAATTTACACACCAAAGCCCTCAATTGCTTAAAATGATTAGCCTGCATTTTCTTCATTGACATACAAATTATAATCTTCAACAAAGAACAAATATCCAAATGAAGAATTGAAACTTCAAAGCAAAGAAAATGAGACACACACACACAAAGTCAAATAATGAAAGAGAAGAAACTGACCTGCCGAGCTTCATGCGTCTACGGGAGAAGCTAAACATTTTCATCTGACCAGACTTTATTATGTAGCAAAAGGAGATCTCTTTGAATCAAAACCCAAAAACCCTAGAATTTCCACAAAAATGAAGCTACATTATCATCAAGAAAACAGTTCAAAACAACAAAAATAAACCTACCAGCCACACATGACACAAGTAAAATGATAAAAACCTCAATCAACTATCAAAGTTCCCATTTTTTTCCAAATAAGAACAAAGTGGAATCCACCATAACCATGGACTCAGAGCTTAACCTGACACTAAAGCTTTGACCTTTAACCTCAAACTTGAGATGGGAAAAAGAAGAAGAAGAAGAAGAAAATGCATCAATGGGAAAATAGTAAACAATGTTTGAAGGGTTCAATTATGGGCTGGGTTTTTTGAGGAATATGAGTTGTACCTTCTGTAGTAAATAGTGATGACACACAGAGAGAGAGAGAGAGGCAGCTGAAAAACAAAGGGAACCATTAATGCTGTGATTAACAAAATAATTTTGTCATAAACAAGAATCATTAATGTTGGTTTTTTTATTATTAAACATAGTATGAATATGAGTGATTTATTTTATATTATTATTGATCGAAGCCTATAGATTTAGTAGCTTTAAATGGAATAGAAAAAGGGTTGTGAAATTTTATGAAGTAAATAACAAGTAGCAGAGTTGAGAGTGACCGCAGAAGAGGGAGAACTCTCATGGAAAAACGACCCCTCCATCGCCATTTGTTTCTTTCTTTGGATATTGCTAATAATTGCAGGGGTAAATTACACTATTCAGTACTAAACTTTACTCTCTATTATATTTCAATCACTGTACTTTAAATCTATTTTATTTTCTCACTGATCTTAGCACATTTAATTTATTTTGAATTGTTTCATTTTATGACTAAATTGATCAATTATATGATTTTAAGGTTAAAATATTATCATATTAGGTAAGGTCATTTTTTCATCTAATATTTAACGAAAAAATGATATCTTTATAGCAATATTTTAATTGACTTATTTTTATTAATTTTAGAAAAATATATTTGTTAGTAAACTCATAAATAAATGACATTACATGTAATTTACTCATAATTTTATGTGTTGCTTTGTTAGGATTTGGATAAATTATGATTCTAGTCCTTTCATTATTTTAAAATTTGATATTTGACCCTTTAACTTCAATATCATTAAAACAAACCAATTGGTTCATTTGGATAAAATTTGACGACTAAATTGTATTTTTTATAACAACAAATTTATTTTTTAAATGAATGAAGTCAGCTTAAACTTGACAAATCAAAGTGACTGATTTTAACTTTGTTTAGCTGGGTCAATTTAGACTATTTAATTTATAGTGAGAGGTTAAAACTATAAAGCTATCATAATAAAGGGACCAAACGAAAATTATACCATTGTTCTATGTGTCCTTTTTTCAAATAGTTCTTGTCTCGGAACTTGCGGCTATCTGCTGCTGCCCGTCACTGTGGTTCTTCATCACACGTGTCACTTTTTTATTCAACCCCACATCTCTTGTGTTTTTTCTATGGGCTATGGGCCCATTTGCCAAGGAAAAGTAACCCTAAACCCATTTTAAATATCAAGCTAAGCCCCTGTTTTGGACATATACCCGTAATTTATCAGGTTAGGATGCTTACATAATAGTGTCTGATCAAGAGACCCTTAATTATATAATAATGAATACTCAAAATCTTTATAGATGACGTGTTAGAACTCAAAATCTCAATGAATGCTTAAACACTATCTTTATTAATATATATTTAACAATTTAATTTTTACAAAAATTAAATGATCATATTTTTAATTATTTAGAACTTAATATTAGTAATTTATATGAGTAATAGGGTGTTCATTCGGTTAAAACGGTGATCGACCGAACCGAATTAATCGAACTTTTATTTTTTTTAACTGTTAACCGAACTAAAATTTTTTTTGAAAATATTAACCGAACCAAATAAATTTCGGTTAATTTGATTAATTTTCGAATTAACCAAAAAAATTTAAAATTTTCTAAATTATATAAAAATTGAATATTTTTTAATTCAAAAAAATTACAATTAATTTAAATAATATAATTATAAATTAAAAAATTTATATAAAATTTTTAATTAATTAATATTGATTTAGGTTTAAAAGTTATTGGATCTTAAATTATTAATTGAGTTTTAAATAGTTTGGGATGAGCCCATATATTATATATAATATATTTAAAATTTAAATTTAAATTTCGGTTAATTAACCGATTTCGAGCCGAATTAACCGTTAACCGAATTTTAAAAAAATTATTAACCGTTCCCCGACCGAATAAATTTGATGGCCGACCGAATTAACCGAACTAATTCGGTTCGGTCAATTAATTCGGTTAAAACCAAAAAATGAACACCCCTAATGAGTATAATATGAAATATGATGAACTAGAAATTGATTATAACATGGATTAAAATATTTTTTACTTTTAATAAATATAAATTTTTAATTAAAGATGATTTGATAAAAAATATTATTTTTTTAAAATGTATATTTAATATTAATTAAATATTCCTTTTATTGATATTAATTAAATATGAACTTCATTCATCTCTTCACTCAACGGAACATAGGGCTTTAGGGCAACACTTCGATGTTGTTTGTTTTTGTAGATATAAAAGGTTTGCAGTCTGCGGACCACATCTGTAGACATCTGTAGCAGAAGAGGTGGACCAAAAGTTTTCAGTCTGCAAGAAGAATATTGTTTATTTTTTAACGTTTGCATACTGCTAAAATAAACCGAACTATAAATAAACTGATTTTTAAAACTTAAAAGAGTTTTGTAATACTGAAGTTTAAATAATTTTAGTTTTACAATACTGAAATTTAAATAATTCATACAACTACAATAATAAATTTTTTAAAATAAATCAATCTATATTTTGCATTAATTGCTCAGCAATTTTATCTCGTAGCTGAGAAGCAGGTTTTTTAAGCGATGATTTTTTTAGGCAATGGCTTTTGTTTTTAATGTTCTTTGAATAGGTTGGAAGAGTTTTGAAGACACAATGCCACGTCTGCGCCAAGAAAATGACGCACAGACATTTTCAGAGCTACTGTCTTCTAAAAAAATAAACGGTCTGCGAAGCCCAATATCTACGCGAACAGACATAAGAACTTTAAAGACTTTTTAAAAAAAACAAACACCACCTTCAAGTTTGTTCTCTCATTACTTTATAAATATTCCTTTATTTCTCTTATGGGGAAAAAAAGAGAAAAAACAATTGAAATATACATATTATATATTACTTTTATTGATACCGAAAATTATTCTACCAAATTTGTTTGACACCTCTCAATTTATTATCTAATAAGTTAACAGAAGAATGATTTGTTAATACCATGTAAAAAGAATTTGATTTTATAAATTTTTAAAATTATTGTATACTTTTTTTTGTCTTTCGGGTTTTAAGGTTTTATATTGATTAATCCGAGTCTACCCGCATTACACACCTAGTTTTGGTGGGTGAGTCTACCGACAGGGATTTTTCGCATACACAATGACTCGAACTTGAGACCTTGCTTAAGCGATATCAAGCCTTAATACTTAAACCAACCCCTGTTGATAAAATCATTGTATAATTGATAACAGATGATTGAGATGAATAATATAAAATTAAATATTAAAATATAATAAGATAATCATAATCATCTATTTCACTCATTCAACGATAATAAAAATGTAAAAAATTAATATTTTTATCTTTAAGTTTAAGTGGATCTTAATTATTAAAACATATATCAATATTTTATATATTATTTATAATTTTAAACATTTTCAATAAAATATATTATATTATTTAATTTTAAAAAATAAAATGATTTAACTATAATTATATAACAAATAATAATTTATAATATTATACGCTATTGGTGCATCAAATATAATTCGTTAATGTAACGTCCCAAATCCGGGTTAGTAGTTCGGGCCAATCTGATACCCATTTTAGAGCCCAAAAGATTTATTAAAATAGTTTGGACCAAGTTTAGTGGGAATTGGGCTGAGTTGGGCCCAAAAAATTAGAAAACGTAATGTTTTTAGAGTCTCAATTTGAATCCTTTATCCTGTCTCGATCAAACAGCACATGTTGGGTTGCACGAATCCTCTTCTAGGGTTATGAAAACCCTAAGGGGGTATTTGGATCAAGGAACGTGGGATTCTCATGGGAATGGAATCCACATTCCCATGTTTGGTTGGTCGGGAATCTTATTCCCGGTAATGTTTTATTACCAATAGCAGTTTTTTAAGGTATATTATCGGGAATGCCATTACCTCAATTTCCTTAGGTATTGTTGGATTACCGACGTTTTGGACTAAAATGCCCTTAAATTTTTTTCCAAAAAATATATTTCTTCTGTCATTGAATAATAAAAATTCTATGAAAGTTAAATTACAAATTTATCCTTAAAATATTTTAGATTTGCAAAAAAGTCTATAATTAAAATTTTATATGAAGTTCATGGGGTAAAATAAAATTTTACCCTTTCATTAAACCTTTTTATATTTCAATTTTGTAAATATATATATATATATATATATAAATTTTATGAATTTAAATTTTTTTAAAGAAAATATATAAATATTTTTCAACTTGTTAAAAAAACAAATATATAATAAGGACAATTTGGTTAACTATACATTCGAATAATCTTTTATTCCTTTAACCAAACACGATTACATTCCTGCTAAACCAACCAAACACAAAATACAACATTCCCAGTAATCATATTCTCTAGTAATCTTACATTACGTGAACCAAACGCACTCTAAGTGTTGATGCATATAGACAGTACGATGATGGCTTGATCTAATGAGTTGTGTTGGCTGCGCAATGACATTGTGACAAAACCCTAATTGCTTCTAAGCTCAATTGGTAGAGCACATGATTCTTAACCTTAAGGTCGTGAGATCGAGTTCCTCAGAGGGTATTTCATAATTTGAAGGTAGGTCTCTTACGGAAGCTGCTCTCAACCTGGTGTTGGGGGCAGCCTACTATCTTACCTCCCCTTACCCCATACATATAAGAAAAAGGGACAACCATTTTTTATATACATAAATATATAATACACTCATAATAATTAAAAATAATAAAGTAAATAAAATTAGAAATGAAAATGAGATTCAACAAAATATAGTGTCTACAAAATAATATTAGTTGAGATCATTAGATTTCACCTTAATTTTAAAATAAATCGTGTGACGATCGTATATTTGAGTCAATTAATACATGGGTAAATTGCATTTTGCCCCCCCCAATTGTAAAAAAACGTCAATTAATCCATTTAAAATTACAAAATCATAAGTTACCATAGCAATCAAATTTTATTTTGACTCTTTAAATTTTTAATTCAGTCCATTACAAAAAAAAAAAAAAAACTCTAGATTCTCCCCATAAATAATTGCAATAATTTGAGATACAATCATCTGATCAAAGTTGGTTGAGGGAAGAAATGGTCCAAAAGTTAAAAAAAATAAGTTTCACAGAGAAACTTTTTCTGAAGTAAAAGGCAAAGGTAAATTTTTTTTTAGTCCCTCTATTATACTCCAATAAGAGAATTAGTCACTATACTTTATTTTTTTATTAAGCTAAGGTGTAATTATAAAAGTAGTATATGTTCTAAATACTCTAAATCATTTGACAATAAACGTTCAATTACCTTACTGTAGTCGTTGATGTTCGAACTCGTGACCTCTAAAAACAAAAATCATACTTTTGAAAAAACTTTATTTAATATTTTTTTCATAATAGTTAATAATATTAAGTATTTAAGCTAATTAATAGTATTACAAAAACAGAGATATTATATTATACTAAACATTTCAAAATAAATTCTAATTTTATACATAATCGAGGACTAAACCATAATTTAACGGAAAAAGAATTACTGACACATAAAGCTAACTTGGCATGATAGAACTACTTCCTAGATGGATAGAATCCTACGCTTAATATTGTTAATATTTTTTTATATTGTTATTAAATTATATATATTTACTTATTTTGAATATATTTTTATTTTTTTAAATACTATTTTAATTGAAATATATTTCTATTTTTTTTCAAAAATATTTCTCTAATTATGTCAAGAAATTACATTTTTTTCTTAGATTTAAAATTTGAAATAATAATAAAAAATAGCAATAAAAATGAATAAAATATAGGGTAAATTATGTGTTTAGTATTTAAACTATCACTTTTTATCTGTTTTAATATTTAAACTTTCCATTTTTTAAAACCATACGTAAAATTTAATTTTTTTGTTTCATTTTAGTATCATGTTCAAAATTTAACATTAAGTCTTGATTTTTTTTAAAGTTTAGGTACTAAAATGAATCGAAACTGATAGTTTAGATATTAAAGATGTTATATTTTTAATGATAGAGTACTAAAATGAAATAAAAATTAAACATCCTGTATTAGGGATGGGCATGGCACCCGAACCCGACGAGTTCTGACCCGAATCAATCGGGTTGAATTTTTTTAAAAAATTTGGGTTCGGGTCGAGTCGGTTTGAGTTTATGGTGAAATAAATCTGATCTGACCTAACCCCAAAAATAATATAAAAATGCCTCAGATCGGGTGGAATTACTCTAAACTCAAGTCGTGTCAGGTTTCGGGTGGAGGTATAAAATTTTTGAGTCGGGGTCAGGTATTAAATGTGTATTCCCTATCTTATATGTTTTAGAAAAAAATAAAAGTTTAAATATTAGAACAAATCAAAATTGATAGTTTGATTACTAAATGCGTAGTTTGCCCTAAAATATAAAGCATAGTTGGAATAAGCATCCAAACATCACTACCTTTCCTTTTCCCATCCCATTCCGTAATCCAACGGCTCAAATTTCAAAACTACTAGAAAGGAAACCACGGAAATCAACCACATCAAATCAAATTCCTTTTTTTTCTACTTTTATTTTATTTTTATTATTTTAATTCAATTTAAAAACATATAATATATATTTCTTTTTAAAAAATTAAACACGTGTTAGAGAATTTCCATCACAAGTGTGGAACCACATCTTCTGTAGTGGGACCCATACTTTTTTTTCTTCCGACCGTGATGATTATTTATTTATTAAAAAAAATTCTGTTAGTATTATAATAAATTTCCAAACAAATTATTCTTTAAAAATATAGATAATTAAACAATAAATTGATCTAGTAGGACGAGACATTAGGTCCTTTAAGTAAAGTTAGGGTTCGAATCATGACGTTTGCGAATGAATTAAACTGGGTTGGGAGGGTCACCCTCGCCTCTCAGTACTCGATATGGATTAGTCGGTCAATAGATCGGATATCAGTGATTAATTTAAAAAAAGTATAGATAATTATATTAGATATGAGTTAGGATCTACTTATACAGTGTAAAAACTATTTAGTTTTACACAAATTTATGACCGTTCGGTGAGTAAAAATAAATATATGAGATTGACTCATTGTTTTGTTTTCAGTAAATATATTCACATTTATTACTTTAAATCTTAGTTATTTATTTTCACTTATTCAACGTATATTAGAATCATGTACTAATAAATATTATCTTATAATTATCTAAATTAATCAAAACAATTATTCATGAAATAAAAAGTATATTATATTTATGTTGAAACTAATATTAACATTGCGAGTAAAAAATTAAAATAATCCTTTTTATAACATTTTATTTAAATTAATTAGTGTTTGATAATTTCTAAAATGATATTATATGGTCGTATCTCAAATAAAATCTTTTTAATTTCAGCTTATTCGATATTATTTTTAAGTTTAATATTTGAATAATTTTATATTTTAAATAATAATAATAATAATAACACTTTTAAGTAATTATGGTAAAAAAAATTAAAGAAAAAGGTAACTTGGGAAATTAATTTACCTACCACTATTGACTATACGTAAGCCACTGTTTCTTTCTTTCTTTCTTTTTTAACGTAATCCAACGGCTCAAAATTTCAAAACTATAGAAGGAACCACGGAATCAACCACATCAAATCAAAATCCCTTTTTTTCTACTTTTATTTTATTTTTATTATTTTAATTCAATTTAAAAACATATAATATATTTCTTTTTAAAAAATTAAACACGTGTTAGAGAATTTCCATCACAAGTGTGGAACCACATCTTCTGTAGTGGGACCCATACTTTTTTTTCTTCCGACCGTGATGATTATTTATTTATTAAAAAAATTCTGTAGTTATAATAAATTTCCAAACAAATTATTCTTTAAAAATATAGATAATTAAACAATAAGTTGATCTAGTAGGACGAGACACTTGGTCCTTTAAGTAAAGTCAGGGGTTCGAATCATGACGTTTGCAAATGAATTAAACTGGGCTGGGAGGGTCGCCCTCGCATCTGCAGTACTCGATCTGGATTATTCAATCAATAGATCGGATACCAGTGATTAATTTAAAAAAATATAGATAATTATATTAGATATGAGTTAGGATCTACTTATACAGTGTAAAAACTATTTAGTTTTACACAAATTTATGACCGTTCGGTGAGTAAAAATAAATATATGAGATTGACTCATTGTTTTGTTTTCAGTAAATACATTCACATTTATTACTTTAAATCTCAGTTATTTATTTTCACTTATTCAATGATTGTATATTAGAATCATGTATTAATAAATATTATCTCATAATTATCTAAATTAATCAAAACAATTATTCATGAAATAAAAAGTATATTATATTTATGTTGAAACCAATATTAACATTGCGAGTAAAAAAATAAAATAATCATTTTTATAACATTTTATTTAAATTAATTAGTGTTTGATAATTTCTAAAATGATATTATATGGTCGTATCTCAAATAAAATCTTTTTAATTTCAGCTTATTCGATATTATTTTTAAGTTCAATATTTGAATAATTTTATATTTTAAATAATAATAATAATAATAACACTTTTAAGTAATTATGGTAAAAAAATTAAAGAAAAAGGTAACTTGGGAAATTAATTTACCTACCACTATTGACTATACGTAAGCCACTGTTTCTTTCTTTCTTTCTTTCTTTTTTAAAAAATTTTCCTACATTTCTTTACCTTCTCCTCTTACACAAAGTAAGTTTTTTTTTTCCATTTGTTGATCTGCCACTTTGGTGTGGATTTTTGTCTTAAATGGCCAGCTGAGATCATAGAGAGAGAAGCTAAAAAGGAAAGAATTTTGAAGTGGGAAAAACAAAGAGCTGTTAAATATTGGATTTTTAAAGCAGAAGAAAATACAAAGATGGGATTTCTTTGGTGTGAAATTGGAGTAATTGTTGATGAATTGTGTTAACGTTGAGGGTTTTAAATTCTGGGGTTTTGTGGGTTTATTATTATTATTATTATTATGGGTGGGTGTTTTCCTTGTTTTGGATCATCAAACAAGGAAGGGAACAATAATGGTGGGAGCACTGTGAAAGAACTAGGCAAGAAGGATTCAACTAAACATGGCTCAGTTGCACAGTCTCAGCATGTTAATAGGGTTAGTTCAGGTAGAAATGTTCTTCAGTTTTCTTGGCCAAATTTTCACTCTTTTTGTTTGTTTTCTGTGTTGGTTTTTGATCAGCTGGAAATATGTTGAATTCTGTGTTGTTCTTAGGTTAGTTTCCATGTTTTTTATGATAGATAGTTGTTGGATTATGTTGCTTGTTTGATCTGATACATTATGGTTGTTTCTGGGTTTTTGATTGATGAATTCTTTAGTGGAATCAAACTAGGTTGAATTTTGCTCTTAGGAGTTATTTGGGAGCTCTTCTCTTAGGTTTTCGAGCGACGATTTCCGCATTTTAGTATCGAACATTGTTCATCTATAATTGTTAAGCTTACATAAGTTAAATGCTATACTCAATGCATTATAAGTGAGAATCTGGAATATCCATAAAAATGACAGAATGTAAAATGCAGTTTCCGAGATGAATTTAGGAGTATATACTCTAATCGTGTGGTACATCATTCTTGCGGTTAGTTTTGTGTGCTAGAGAGATGAGTTAACGTGTTCTAGTCGTAAGAGGTGTATCACAGTGCTCACTGTATGCCACAATTACAAGAATGTTGCTGATTCACTACTTTGGACAGGCAAATCGAAATCTCGGAACAGTTCTGATTCTAAGAAGGAATTATCTGCAGTACCTAAAGATGGACCAACAGCGAATATCGCAGCACAAACATTCACTTTTCGAGAGCTTGCTGCCGCTACAAAGAACTTTAGGCCAGAATGTCTATTAGGAGAAGGTGGTTTCGGACGTGTTTACAAGGGCCAGTTGGAGAGTACAGGACAGGTCATACTTGAATCTTGCTTTGTGATTGTACTTGAGTAGCTTGCTTTAATTGGTGGGCTTGGGATCCCGGTCCTGTTAAATTTGCTCATAATGTAAGCTCCATAATTGTTTTATAGTTTCAGGTTGTTGCTGTCAAACAGCTTGATAGAAATGGCCTTCAGGGGAATAGAGAGTTTCTGGTTGAAGTTCTCATGCTTAGCCTCTTACACCACCCGAACCTCGTCAACTTGATTGGTTATTGTGCCGATGGAGACCAGCGCCTCCTTGTCTACGAGTTTATGCCTTTGGGGTCGTTGGAGGATCACTTACACGGTAAGGGTGGTGTTCGTAATACTTTGCAGTCTAGCTTTTGGTTTGATGGCACTGTCAACTTGAAAACCGAAAGACACTAGTATTAACTATGAAATACTTACATGCTAGGGAATATGCATGCCTTTTGCTTTTACCTGTCGTCGGGAACTGCAATTGTTCAATTGAATGAATTGTAATGTAGGGAGAACGGTCTTTGTTCTACTGCACAACTGATCTCTTACTGATTGATTTTGGCTTCATTTATTCCGCTAGACAAATATAAAACTCGACATTCTATTGCTTTGGTGCCCGCTCTCTTCCTTGAGCCGACTTTGAGCTCTCAGATTTAGAGTACCTATGGAGAAACAAACTTATTACTCTATATTGGCAAAATTCTGCTTTGGTTAGCCTGTTTGCTTGCTATAGTTTGGTTATTGAACTAGTCCGGTTGTCAGAATAAACTGTATTGGCGGACCACAATGATTACCTTTGTTTTAAATTTGTTTTCAGATCTTCTACTGGACAAGGAACCGCTGGACTGGAATACCCGAATGAAGATTGCAGCCGGTGCGGCCAAGGGATTGGAATACTTGCATGATAAAGCTAATCCTCCTGTTATATTTAGGGACCTGAAATCATCAAACATCCTTCTTCATGAAGGCTATCACCCTAAATTATCGGATTTTGGGCTCGCAAAATTGGGTCCTGTTGGCGACAAAACCCATGTCTCCACACGAGTGATGGGCACCTATGGTTATTGTGCACCAGAATATGCAATGACTGGCCAGCTCACCCTGAAGTCTGATGTCTATAGTTTTGGAGTGGTCTTTCTTGAGCTTATCACGGGGCGCAAGGCCATTGATAATACACGTGCTCCCGGAGAGCATAATCTTGTTGCATGGGTATCTTTCTCTTCCAAGTTCCAATATCTTATGCTTACGCGGAATGACTGTTATATTTTATTTTGTTTGTAGGCACGTCCGCTTTTCAAAGACCGCAGGAAGTTTCCAATAATGGCTGACCCACTACTGCAAGGTTGTTATCCGATGCGAGGCTTATACCAAGCTCTTGCAGTTGCTGCAATGTGTTTGCAGGAACAAGCTGCTACAAGGCCTCTAATAGGCGATGTTGTGACAGCCCTTACATACTTAGCCTCACAAACGTATGATCCAAATGCACCAAGCAATCAATGTAACAGAGTCGCAATTCCAAGGCTTAAAGATGATCGAAGGAGTATGGAAGATGGGTTGGACAGCCCAAATGAGCGTCGACAGCATGGTTCCCTTTCCACCCACAGAAATTCACCCAATTACAGGAAGAGGAATCATGCTAGGGAATCGAGCACCGGTGTGGAGTTAGGTATGAACGATACCAGTGGGGGGTCGGGGAGAAATGGGGTTTGGATGATTCAGAACGACATGAACCCCACAGGGACAGCCCCCTGAATGCTTTGAGAGCAAGGGAAACTTCACGTAATCGTGATATCGACAGAGAACGTGCTGTCGCAGAGGCTAAAGTATGGGGCGAGAATTGGAGGGAGAGAAAACGAGCGAATGCAATGGGCAGCTTTGATGGTACAAATGACTGACATTACCGAACCCGTTCCGTTTTGCTCCTTCAGGTGAAGACGCTTTTGTCAGCGAAAAAAACCCAAAAGTAAACATCGAATTCTTACCTTCAATCCCGATTTCTGTCCCAAGAAATAAGAGTATACCTGTTGTTGCTTTTTCCTGTGATCATTCTTGTAGTTAAACGAGTATTGAACTGAAACTGGGTGAAAGAACCACAGTTAAAAGAGGGGAGTGAGAGCAGTCGCATGATTCGAGTCGTCAACGGGTAATTTCCTCAGACGAAATAAACCACTTTCGAGATTCATGTTACAGGAGATGTTCGGAAGATCCAACTTTTGCCTCATATATTGTATTTGCATGTGGTTTTTATGCGAATGTCATTGGTGTTGCAGCATTTTTATTATGTATGGATTTCATGTTTTCAGCTTATACGTTCAGTTTTCACCATCCTCGTTGTATGGCATCAACCTAAAACATTAGGCATTTCGAATCAAATTCAAGTTAACAAAATCCACTCCGGTCCAGCCATTGCCATCTCTTCTGAAAAATATAAGTATGGTAGCCTATCATATTACACAACTTCCATAACCTAACCATCGCTCAAATCATTTCTTCCTTTTTCCCTGCAAATGGAGACAAGCACCATTGTTATAAAAGGGGGGGGGAACAATGTTGATCACCAGATTCTAGAAGTTTCAGTAAGAATCAAACCGAGACAACATAATCATCCATCTATAGCTGCTTCGGTTTCTTTAGTTGAGCAGGACTCTCAATCGGCTGCTGCCTCCCGCCACGCTTTGATGGGGTCATGTTCTGAAATGTAAAAACATTGAGAATCATGGTAAGAAAAAAACCCCCCGAAGAAATATGCATAACCAGAATCGAAATACAGAACCTTGGCAAGTTTTCTTCTCCTTGCGGGCTTGTCGCTCCCTCTCGTCGTATTCTTGGTTTTCCTTCTCGACCAATCGGATGAGGGTATCACATCTCCCTGCAAGCTCTTGAGTTGTCCGTGACTTCACAAACCAATCGAATTGAAACAAGGGAGACGTCCGGAATGCCGCCTTCAATTCATCCCAATTCCCATATCCAAGCTTGTGAACCACACATATCTGTTTTACATATGATGCAAGGGCATAAACAACACAAAGAAAAACAACACTAAGGTGGACTAAAAAATTAAATCATGTGACGGAAAAAGACTATAAGACGCACCATGAACCGATCACATTCTTCGTTGTACATCTTTCCTTTGTTTTGACCATATTGGATCTTCATTTCCAGCCATGGATTCTTGTAGCGATCCAATTTCTTGCCGATTGCTTTCATGATCTCATCTTTTCTAGTAATTCTGGCTTCCCCTCTTTCAATGTTCTTAATTATCCTATCGTAATCTGCAGTATAATGAAACCCCAACAATTAACCAATTGCTTTCATGAATATGTTTACTTCAAACCATTTTAAAGAAATCTCCTGGAAGAAGCTATACATGAAACTAATCAAAGTTTTACACTCGAAATCACATCTACTTACCATTTAACTCCTTGTACCGTTCTTTAAATACTTTAGCATATCTTTGAACTTCCTCCTCAGTTTTTCCCTCCATTTCTAAAGCAATACTTTTGATATCATTCCGTCCATACTTCTCACAAGCTCTAATGAATGCATTGAAATCCCTCCCGCTCCATGAAGAAAACCCCTGATGCACCCAAAATTTAAGTCATCAATAATATAAGCATAGCAGACTCAGTCTTAGCTCAATTGGCACATAGCTATTGAAACAATCTAGAGGGTATAAGTTCGAATGCACTTAAGAATGCAATATCCTCCAGTTTAAGTAGTTAAGGTTGAGGGGGTTTTATGGGTATTTTAGAAAATGATATATATATATATGTATGTACACACATATATATAAACATAACATATTATGCATTCTACTCGCCTCTTCTAATAGTTGTTCCTTTTCTTCCAACTCTTCAGCAGTTAATGGATCTCCACCTTCAGGTTCAGCCTCATCAATTGTGTCCTTTACCTGATTCTTCTGATGGGTTTGCTGATTTTAATGAAAAAATTCTGGTTAGAAAAATCAATCACAACCAACAGCAATTCGATGGTTGGAGAAAATAGGAATTGATATTTGCTCTCTATTCATACATACCATAAGATAGCGTACTTCTTTCTCATACAACTCACTCAACCTCTGAGTGTTGAAAAACTGGAAATCATGGCTGAGATATTGAAATGTTTATTAGCTACAATATCTAACGAGCAAACTATTTAACAAAACATTAAATTCAGAAAGGGCTTACAGTTGAGGCATGCGAGGTATTCGAGTGGATTTTGGATGACTACGCTCCCTCAATAAACTCGGATCTAGTACAATCGAAACCCAATTTTGAACATAATCAGAGTCTTTTTCATTACCTATGGGGGAAACTCAAATTCGTATACCTTAAAAACTTCTGATAGTAGGTATACGGGATCCAAAAAACAATTATATTCTTGACGGGTATGCAAGCAAGCTGCTATCACATGAGAGCATGGATACTTCAGAGCTTGAAAAAACCCGCATTCGCACCATCTATCCCGTAGATTTACTCTTAACGACACAGCTTCAATCCCTTGAAGAGGTCGCGACAACTCTGTGACACGAAATAATTCATGCATTCTAGAGAAGCTTGTTACATACATTCCATTTGATGCATAATTTTTTTGTGTAGATCTATAACTAATCTAGAGTGATATACATGACCGCCTTGCATCCATGTTTGAGCTTGTCCCTCGAGCTTCGCAAAAAGCGCCCCCAAACGAAAATATATAGTTTTTACCAAAACCGCTACAGGTAAGTGACGTGCACCCTTTAAGGTTGAATTGATTGCCTTAGCCAAGTTGGTCGTCATGTGTCCATATTGATATCCACCATCATATGCGTTTGTCCATATTTCTTTATCGATGAGGCTGATGTAATCGTATTCTTTCTGCTTTGGCAGTAGCTTGTCCAAGAGAACCATTTTACCTGGAAATAAATCAGTAAGGTCATCTTTCATTCAACAAAAAATGGATTCAATATGTTCCAGGAAGTAAATTTACAAGCGTTGGTTATTAGATGGTCCCCTGTGGTATATGGTGGTCCAGGTTCAGCACCTTGGAAAAGATATGGGTGATTACAGCGTTTACACAGCCGCATTGCAATATTCAGAAGACGCTTACGCTCTCCGCCAGCATTAACAACTTCAAGATCTTTTTGCAGCAGAGCTCTGTAGTAATGTTTCTGCATCAGGGACATTCCTACTTTCAGATAGTTTCCTTTTGGGAGGCAACATGCCAGCCATGAATAGGTATAGATTTTTAACTTGCCTTGTGAAGTTGTGAACGACTTCCTGCTCGTCATTTTCACCAGAAATCTAAACCACTCATCAAAAGTCTCAGCTGAACTAAAAATCTCTGGGCAGTAAACCACACACACAAGTGTATATATATATATAATGAACCAAGTAAGATGTTCATCAGTCACTATCATAAAGGATGACCACATCTGCTGTAGCATAACATTTGAAGGCATACCTGAAGTGGAGTACCAGTAATAAGAAGACGGTAATTAGTGTTATAGAGCCTCATTGTTTTTGAAAGGAGTGAATTCTCATTCTTGATTCTATGGGCTTCATCTATAATTATATAGCGCCAACTAAAACGACGCAAGACATACTTCTCCTTAATGGCCATTTCAAAACTTGTGTCACAGACATCAAACTTCCCAGCAACCAGTAACTGCTCACGGATGTATCTCTGTAGAAATTAGAAGACATAAGAACTATATTACAGGAGAAAAAAAAAGAGTTGTCACTAAAGCCTGCATCAAGCAACTTTCTCTTTCTTCAGGATTACCAAGAAATTTTACAGTTCGCAAGACTGGGCAGAATCGACGAATTTCATTCATCCAGTTACCAAGAGTTGATTTTGGAGCAACAACCATGTGAGGGCCAGTAATTCCACGGTACTCATGCAGATAGCCCAGTAAAGAAATAGTTTGTAAGGTTTTCACCAGTCCCTTTATACAATAATATAGTAAACAAACATCAGCTAAAAATATATTATTGTGATCAGAAAAACAAGCTTTGCCAAATGAACTTAAACAATATGTGAATCACCAAAAGCCATGGCTGCAACACATACCATTTCATCTGCAAGAATTCCATTTATTCCATTCACATACAGCCGTATAAGCCAATTTAAACCAGCCAGTTGGTAGTCCCTGATCTTTCCCTAAATGCCTGGAGCGAGGATAGAAAAGAGCAAGGAACGTGTTAAGAAATATGAAACCAGTTAAACTGAGTTCTCTAAGTAAATTTTCAGAGAGAATTTACAAGTAGGTTGAGTCACCAATCTTGTTTTTCCAGACAAACCATCTTCTTCCTCCTTGAGATACTATTCATCTTCTTCCTCTTCAGTTACTTTTGATGCATGACGTCCCCTAAATTTAATAAGTGGAAGAAACCATTAAAATCAAATAGAAAACAACCCCACCACTTACAAAGTATAACCAGTAATACCATGAAAACACCACAAAAGATAAATATTTCCTTTCAACACCCTTATAAAAAGGGAGAGAGCCTATACCTTCCATTCACCTTCTTTTGAGATGATGATAGGTCACTTTTAGAGAAATGAGCAAACAATTCATTCTGCTGCAAAAGATACTTCAAACGCCCCTTCCCCTTCTTATTCTATATTTAAACCAACCATTAGCAACCCATATATTACACTTGTTTTTTTTAACATCATTAATTACATTTGATATTAACATAAATGAAACTTTTCTCTAGAATACACACCATATCAGCATCAATGGCAGCATTTTGAGCATCCAATATTTCTTGAATCTTCTGCTTCTTTAGTTTCTCCATTTCTTTTAATCTCTCCATTTCTCGCTTACTAATATCTGGGTCGGCCTTGCTAGACTCATACAGCAGGTAAAAGGAAAAAAGAACGCAAAAATCATAAAACATAAATATAAGCAATGAAGGTCTCCTCAACAAATTATTATAAATCCTATAAGCAAAATACATACTGAAGTGTAAGCACTAAAATCTCAACATATTTTTCAATTGCTGGCTGGCCTTAACCACACAAAAAACCTAAAGATCAAACAACTAGAAATTATAGAATATAAATATAGACAATGGAGGTCTTCTCAGCAACTTATTAAAAATCCTAGAAGCAAAATCCATGCTAAAGTGTAAACCGTAAAATCTTAAATAAATCCATATATATTCAATTGTTGGAATACGTTAACCACAAACAACCAAAAATGTAGATCTGGCTACTGAAATCATAAAAATCCGAAAGCAAAACAAGGGTAAAATCGTAAAGCTACCTCGTCACCGTCATCCGCGTTTGAATCGGGGGCACCGTCATCATCCTCGTCCTCATCGGAAGCACCGGCGGAGCGAGCGACGGCTTCGAGCTCTTCTTCGTCGTCTTCGTCACCGTTGATCTGATCGTCGACCCACTCTTCCTTCGATGAACTCGAGCCGTTGGATGGTGCTTCATCAGACGACGCCGGTTTCGATGATTTCGCCATCTATTTTCTCAGATTGAAGGGGTTTTTTTTCTTTTTCTCCTCCGTGTTTTCTTCTCTTCTTTTAGGAGGGATCTACTTTTCGTGCGTAAACGATGCGCTCCGAAGTGAATGGGATATAAACGATGTTGGTGAAATTGTGGCCGTTGGATTTGCAGCAGTGGAGATTAAACTGTTTTCAATAGGATCGAGTGGCAAAATCAGGAATTTCCCGCCATTTATACGGCAATAAGAATTTCCCGCCTAGTTAACCCGACGGCTCGGGGCTTAGACTCACAGCGTTCAATCTATTCGATCGAGGAAACATGTAATATGGATAAGAATGTTTAATTTACCCTACCGATATCATACGAATGCTTGTTTCCCATAATTGCAGGTGTGATCTAAAAAATAATACTACGATAAGCGGCGGAGCAACGACTTGGTGTGATTGGACATATGCTTATTTTAAAATTTAATTTTTTCGATTAATTATTTATTTAGTTGATAGAGTTCATCTTGAAATTTTTTATGTCTATCCTAAAATTTGAGCTTTCTTCGATTAATTACTTATTTTATTGACGGTATCTATCCATAAATTTTGTTTATACTTAGGGATGGGCATGGGATCCAAACCCGATGGGTTTCAACCCGATCTGGCCCAATCGGGTTGGGTTTTTTAAAATTGGGTTCGGATATGGTTGGGTCGAGTTTTTTAATGTGATATTCGGGTCCGGTTTGGGTTTAGGGTGAAAAATATCTGATCCGAAAAAATATAATTTTGCATTATATATTTAAAAATAATTACAATAATACCTTTTTATATATTATTGTTTTTCAATTAACTCAATATTTTTATTGAATAAAAATAGTATTTTTATTGTTTCGGGTCGGGTAAAATCTTGTTTTTGTTGGGTAGGGTCGAGTCTCGGGTGGAGGATTCATTGTTATCGGGTCGGATGGACCAAAAACCCGACACATAGGACTGTAAATGAGACGAGACAGATCACGAGAGCTACTCGAGATCGACTCAATCAAGTCTCGATAAACACTCGGATCGAATGGACTCGACTTAAATTCTTAACGAGCCGAAACGAACTACTTGATATTCGATTCGAAAAGCTCGTGAGCAGCTCGAAAACATAATATATTAAGATTTTATTTTTTAAAAAATAAATTATTAATTATATTAAGATTTTATTTTTTCAAAAATAAATTATTAATAATATTACCATTTAAGTATTGTTTTTTTAAATACAGTAAGATTTTCGTGTATTTAAGGTTCATGTTTGAGTTTGAGGCTTCAATCGAGTTAAGTTTAAGAATTTTTTTCCATTTCGAGCTTTTTCAAGCTGCTCACGAGCTTCAGTTCAGGATTTCGAGTTCGAATCGAGCTTGAAAATATTAAGCTCGAGATTTTTCGAGTCGAGTCGAGCTTCATTTCAGAGTTTTTGAGTCGAGTCGAACTCAGCACTACTCGAGCTCGACTCGGCTCGTTTACACCCCTAACGACACATGTCCATCCCTATTCATACCCATCATATTTAGAAATTGTATGTTATTAACATATGTGCGTTTACTCTTAACAAATATTTTTTGATTCGTCAATGCTACTATAAGAAAAAAAAGTTGATTTGTTCGATTAATAATAGTGGTAGACTTGAACAATTCACTTGTCTAAAAATATAATCATTTATGGGTATCGTTATTATTGAGTACGAGGGTAAGCCGACAATCTGTTATATACAACAACAACAACAAAATTCAATTCCAAATAACTTTAAGTTGTAATTTCCTAAATTCACCTTGAAAAAATTATGAATTTAATTTTTTAAAGAAAATATATAAATATTTTACAATTTGTAATATTATACAAATATATAATAAGGATAATTTGGTCAAATATATATTCCAATAATCTTTTATTCATTTAACCAAACACGATAATCTTACATTCTTGCTAAACCAACCAAACACAAAATATAACATTCATAGCAATCCTATTCCCTGGTAATTTTTTATTCCTACTGGTAATCTTATATTCCGTGAACCAAACGCATCCTTAACATATATTTTTTAAGTTACAATTATCAATATTCAGTGACGACGACGATGATGATTATAGTGACGATGATGATGCATCCATACATTCATACAGAAAAAAAATCAAAGAATCTTTCTGTACTTATGAAGATAAAATGAAAGAATGTATCACATGGTAGGGCATGGAAATAGACTTTGATAGAGACCAACGTATCTATATATATTGACTATTGAGTGATATTTTCAATGTGATGGATCTTCTTCGATGAATTATTGCAGCAAACATCGTATCTGATAATGTTTAGGCAAATGGGTCCAAAAAGCTTCCCAACAAGACAGCAATGACCAAACTTGAAATAAATCCAATTCCCCAGCACATTATTGTTTTTCTTTACCTCTGTCACAGTGACATACTCTGAATATGTGTGGAGTTATCTTCATCAACAAAGAGATAATAATAATAATAATAATAATAATAATAGTAATAATAAGTGTAGACATGATGTGTTTTATATATTTTTTTTCGGTCCGTCTGAAGAATTTTATTTTTTTAAATATATTTTATATAATTTATCGTTCTCGTGACGAGTTTAATATACATGGTAACAAACTATCTAAATCCTAAAATAATTTCTCAACATCTATATTTTTAAAAAAAGAAAATTCCACACAATATTTCCAAATTTTATTGAATATGGTGTCATTGCTATGAATTATATGTAGAATTCAGTTGATTGCTTTCCATTTGTTGTTTGAGGGATGGGCATAGGTGGGGTTTTTGGTCCACTCGACCCGAGAACAATGAATCTTCCATCCGAGATTCGACTTGATTGAAACAAGATTTCACCCGACTCGATATATAACTTAAAATCTCAACTCGACCCGAAATAATAAAAATATTATTTTTATTCAATAAAAATAGTGACTTAATTGAAAAAATAATATATAAATGGGTATTATTGTAATTATCCCTAAATATATAAGGTAAAATTATTTTTTCGGTTCGATTAGTATTTTTCACCCTAAATCCGAACCCGACCCGAATCGGGTCAGAACCCATCAGGTTTGAGTCTCATGCCCATGCGCCCATCCTTAATCAGGGGTGGCTTTCTAAAAGCACTTTTAGATGAAAAACCTATTTTAACTGTAAAATTAATGTCTAACGGGTATAAAATTAAAAAAAAATTACGGTGGAAACGATTGTCTCATACCAACGGTAAAAGCTAGGTTTTCTAGTTTTTCTATTTTAACTTTATGTTTAGAAATAAATTATAATTTTACCTTTACTAATGCATAAGTTCTACTTAATTATATATTTACATTTTATTATAATAATTACAACTTTACTTTTCAATATTGATCGACACACCTCAATTAAAATACTTTTATCATATTAAAAATTGGAGAATAATTGAATTTTTCAGCAGATTCGATTAAAATGATAAACGACTTAACGAAACGATATTTAAATCTAAACAATTAATCGATTATTAATTTATTATAAGTCCTGATTATCTTTATCAAATCGACTTAATATCAATCAGACAAATTTAGTAATTCATATATTATGCACGAATCGAGCAACCTCAGTAATTCATATATTGTGCATGAATCGAGTGACATCGGTTATAAATGAATTATTGATATTTCTTGAGGTTTCGTGTTTGAGTATCAAGAGTATCATGAAAGTAAACGTTTAATGTCAAATGGTTGAAAGTTATTTTCGAATAAATATTACCTTACGCTTACCCAATAATCCATATATTATATATTTGTTATATATTATAACTAAATTTAGAATAAATTAAATGTAATACACATTAAGATTGGGTATTTTACCGTGGTCATATTTTATGTAATTATGATTTTCTGACACATATTTTCTATAATATTTATATAATAATTTTGCAATTTTAACCTATTATTTTCATTCATTTCATTTTGATATTAAGGGTGCGTTTGGTTCACAGAATATAAGATTACTAGCGGGAATAGAATTACCGGCGGGAATAAGATTACTTGGAATGTTGTACTTTGTGTTCGGTTCGTTGAGCAGAAATGTAAGATTACAATGTTTGGTTAAAGGAATAAAAAATTATTTGAATGTATATTTTATCAAATTGTCCTTATTATATATTTGTTTTTTTTAACAAGTTGAATTCTACTATAATTAATTTATATATTTTCTTTAAAAAATTTAAATTCATAAAATTTATATAATTTTTTTACAAAATTGAGAAGATAAATATGTTTAATGAAAGAGTAAAATTTTATTTTAACCCCTGAACTTCATATAAAATTCTAATTATGGATTTTTTTGTAAATCTAAAATAGTTTAAGGATAAATTTGTAATTTAACCTTCGTAGAATTTTTTTATTCAACGACAGAAGAATGATATTTTTTGAAAAAACAATTTAAGGACATTTAATCCAAAACGCCGGTAATCCAACAATACCTAAGGGAATTGGGTAATCACATTCCCGGTAATATATCCCCAAAATACCACTGTTGGGAATAAAGGATTACCGGGGACTGAGAATATTTGTCAACCAAACGGAGGAATGACATTTTATTCCCCCGATAATGTGAGATGACTTGAACCAAACACGCCCATAATGCTATCAAGTTTAGAAGTTCTCTCCAAAATCCCTAACACATTAATAAAGGTATTCCTTACTATACATCATCTGATAAAAAGTACTATTTTCAAGAATAGATTTAAAAAAATATATTATTTATGAAAATAATAAAAAGTAATATTCTCATAAAATTACCTTAATATTAGTTAAATTAATGGATTTGTTTATTTGATTATCAATGTGTTTAACTATTCTAATTGATGACATAACTTACTTGTCCATCACTAGCCAATTTAATTTAAATTGATAAAACTCATATTATATATTTCCTACTATATATTATACAAACTGTATAAGTTAAAGCTTACATAATGATAACTATTTGATTATTTCAGAAATAAAAGATAATTTTATTATTTTTAGAAGATTTAAATTCTAATAGTTAAGTACGTAACGTATATACATTATTAATTAATTAAAAAATTGTAAACAAATATTATCTTAAGACTATCTTAAAATCCCAAACTCTAAACATATATAATTATAATTAGGGATGACAATGAATCGAGTTAGATTCTGGTTTTTGTCAATCGGACTCAACCCGAAAATATGCACCCTCCACCTTAATCCAAACCCTATCCGAAAATATGCACCCTCCACCATAACCTAGCTCAATCTAAAAATTTTATATCCTGCATTCAATCCAACTCGACCCGACCTGGTATAAATTAAGGATTTAATTAAAAATAAAAATTTTAAGAAAATTACATTATTATCCTCATGTATGAAATTTTTTTTACCCTCCACCCGACCAACTATACCCCTTAAAAAATCTAACCCAACCCTATTCGAACCCAATTTTTTTTTAAAAAATTCGACCCGATCAGATAAAAAACCGTCGGATGCGGATGAAATTGCCATCCCTAATTCTAATAAACAAGCATGTGTGAAATTAGTTTTTTCATATTATATTTTAGGGATAAAGTACCATTTACTCCATAAAACTTTGACATTTTTTTTCTAATTTGGTCTTTGAACCGTTCCATTCATGTTAGTCTTTAAATTTGACAAGTTTAAAATTTGATAATTTTTAGGACATTTTACTTTGAAATTGTGTCATCAAAATGAAGAAAAATCCAACTTCAAACAAATATTAACGTGGACAAAAAAAAATTAAAGATTAAATTGAAAAATCTACCAAATTTAGGGACTAAATGCTGTTTTTTTTTCCTTATATTTTATATCAAACAAATGACTCTGTCCGGTCTGTCAATTTCCCACTTATCGAGTACCTTCCAAGTTCCCTCCTTAACTTCATTTTTTTAAAATTAAATTTATTTAATGTAAAGCTGTAAAACCTCTAAATCGCATTAATGTCTCACTCTTATATCTATGAATTATATATATATATGTGTGTGTGTGTGTGTGTGTGATTTGTAGATTGAAGTAAGTAAAGCTTCTCTCTTCTTTCGAACTTGGTGTATGGGGCGTGTCCCTTAGCATCGGATCTGGGGTTTCCTTGCTTTCTCTGAAAGGTATATTCTTTTTATGTACTTACTTACTAATTATTATTTTTATCTGATAAAGCTTGCTGTTTTATTTACTGGGTATTGTTGAATGTGGGGTTTCGATTGCTACATTTTCTGGGTTTCGATCCCTTCTTTTTATGCATCAAAGCCTCCTCCTTTGGTTCAGTCCCCAAGGAATCTTGATTTTTTATAAAAAAATATATATGGGAATTTTAGTATTTTATGATTGGAAAACCCTTTAATATTCTGTTGATGGATGCAGGGTCTGCTCATTGGCGTGTTTATTGAGTTAAATTTGTGAGTTTAATCCGAGGAAATTCACCATTTTTGCTTCTTCAAGTTGATGTTTGTAATGTGTTTGTGATTAGGACTGTTACAGTTTGTAGTGATAGATTAGATGGATCCTAGAGACAAAGCTTTAGAATTTGACCTTGAAAATGGAGTAGCTGTTAATGGTAGAGGCGATTTCGTTGTGCCGTTGTTGTCCGGTGATGTCTCGGGTTGTGGTAGTGTGTATGTGGATAATTTGCAGGCAATGCGGAGCTCGAATTGTGATAAGGATGGTAAGGAGAATAGATTAGTGTTGAAAGAGAAACGTAAACCTCCTAAGCCTCCTAGACCTCCGAGACCTCTGTCGTTGGATGCGGCCGACCAGAAGTTAATTAAGGAGATAGCAGAACTTGCGAGATTGAAGCGCGCAAGGATCGAGCGGATCAAAGCCTTGAAGAAGATGAAGGCTGCTGAGGGAACAACTTCACACGGCAACAACGTGCTTGCCACCGTGTTTACCGTCATTTTTTGCATTGTCGTGATCTTCCAGGGTAATATTTCTTTGAGATTTCCAGTAAAGATGCTCGGATTCAGTATCATCAACTATCTTGCAAGAGCCAGTTGAATATAGCATAAAATTTGTTTGTTGTTTTTGTGCAGGAATGTCAACTGGAGGTAGACCGACAAGTAACGAAGAATCTCCCGTGCCAGCCGGAGCCGGAGCACTGAACAGAGGTCTAATCTCAGTTCAATTCTCAGAGAAACCATCTGCCATCATTCCAAATCAACCAGTTTCAGGATCTCCCTAGTACGTTTATTATCACATTTTGATATGTTCTTGGTTCGTTAATCAAATAATGATAAAAATACGATTTCGAAAACTCTATTTGTGGCTATAGGGACAAGTACTTGTTGCTCCCTTCCATCAAAGCCATTTAACCAAACAACGTTTTGTGTTCACGGCCGTCGAGTCTCCGGAGTTTTAACTTTCCCGGTGATTTGTCCCTGCACCCTTGTATGCAAGTCAGGCGGGTTCGATTTAAATGTACGGTGCCAATTTTTGGCCGTGGCTCTCGAATAATTAGCCTACAGCCTGCACAGCAACATACCTGGTCATGTGTACTGTTTCCCCCTGATACGCCATGTTCATTAAAACTCTTTGATTTCGAATAATAATAGCATAATACTCATGTTTCTTGCTGGAGAATCTGATTTGAATTTTTTTGAGATCAACACTCAAGTTGACTTACAAATCTGAATACTATATGTTTTATCTTTTTCTTGATCCTTACTCTGCATTAATCTACTTCATTTGGTCAGGCTCGAGTTCTACAAACCCCGATATCTTCAATATCGGTATAAAATTTCTTCGTATTTCGAAGGCTTCCTTGTCTAGATATATGCATCGTTGACGTCGGAGCAAGGAGTTTCCGGTATTCTTTGTTTCTCCGTCGCATGTCGGTGCTACCACTCGTCGTACGATCGGTATCTTGCAGGTTAAGTAAGAGCTTGATTTTACAAGATACCATGGAGAATTAAATGAGTATTAATCCGGATGACAAGTAATTGACGATCCTTCAGGGTCAGGTCATGTGGATTCACGTGTGCTTGTTTTTGTTTTAATTTTGATTTAGAATTGAATTAAGTCAAGGGTAAACTATAATTTCGTCACCCAACTTTATTCTCACTTCTATTTTGATCATTTTCCTCATTTTTAAAAAAAATTATCGTATTTCTCTAAAAATGAATATAAATTGAAAATTTTATATTTTCATCCTTGTGTCATGTCAATGTTGCAATTGTCATTTTTCGACATCTTCTCCGATCTCAAAATATCAACAAACTCGCATCATTGTCTCTTACCACTCTATCAATTTAGATTTTACCTAATTAACTTTAAAGCTCATAAAAACTCAATTTAAACTTAAAACTTGCGAAATCCTAAATCATTTTGATCTATAATATTCATAATCCAAGTAGCATTAAATTAATATATATAGTTTGTTTCACCTTTTCCATCTTCTCACCGTTAAGATATTAGAAAAAAATATTTTATCATCGAGAAATAAAAATAAAATAAAACTATGTATTTTTTCACAAAAATAAGAAAATTTGAGAGCATTTCATATGACCATCCAGCTCAGTTGGTAGAGCACAATGTTCTTAACCTTGAGGTCGTGGGATCGAGTCCCACGGAGGGTATTTCATAATTCGGAGGTCTCTTATGGAAGTTGCTCTCAACCTGGAGTTGGGGGTAGCCTACTATCTTACCTCCCCCTTACCCCATATATATGGGAAAAATGGATAGCCATTTTTGAGAGCATTTCATAATTTTTTAAGTATTTAATAATAAAATGAACAAAATATGAACAAATTAAAAGTTTAATTAATAAATTGAATTTTTTTAAACTTTAATAACCAAAACAAGAGTGAGAATAACGATCAATAATGAAATCATCGATTTTTTAATCATAAATTTTTATGATAAAATCATAAAATCACATATGGATAATAAATCACAACCTAACAAAAAAAATATTGATTTTTTTTGATAAAATCCTTAGAATTATGGAAAGAAATTAATTTTCAATCTCCTCTTCACATCTCCATGCAAAGATAAACCAAATTCTTTCCTAGTTATATATATATATTATGGCAATGGCAAGACATTGCATCAGAATCATTCTCTAAAAGTAAACCAATGCAATCAAGACCACAGCAATGGCAACAACTGGCTTTCTGTTCTCCACAGCCATTGTTTTCATTTCTTTATCTGTCATCTCCCTACTTCCTTCTGCAATTTCTGCAGTTTTTTCGGATGATTACAAAAACTCATCGGTCCCCAAAACTGATCTGGATTTGTTGGAGTTCCCTTTGAATCTTGAGTATTTAGAAGCTGAGTTCTTCTTGTTTGGTGCTTTGGGTCAAGGCTTGGATAAAGTTGCTCCACATTTAGCTGAGGGCGGTCCATCTCCCATTGGTGCCCAAAAGGCCAATCTTGACACTCTCACCAATGCTATTATCCTACAATTTGCTTACCAAGAAGTTGGTCACTTGAAGTTGATCCCTTTCTCTCAAAACCCTATTTTTATTTTTGTGCCTAATAGTCATATCGAGTCGAGTTGAACTCTAAATATTATTTTTTTAATGTATCGAACTTGTTACTGCTTGACTCGATGTGTGTTTGGTGTATGTATATTTGATGGAACTATGTGTATTCTTTGAATGTAGGGTGATTAAGAAGATAGTGAAAGGGTTTCCAAGGCCACAACTTGATTTGAGTGCTTCATTATTTGCAAAAGTGATAGATAAAGCATTTGGGAAGCCATTGAATCCTCCTTTTGACCCTTATGCCAATAGCATTAACTTCTTCATTGTTTCCTATTTGATTCCTTATGTTGGACTCACCGGATATGTTGGTGCTAACCCTAAACTCCAAAGTGCCATTTCAAAAAGGGTAAGTTCCCCGTCGTCACTTGACAATTCACACGTATATTATAGACATACCTGCTTGAATTAGCAGTGTTAGTTTAACTTAAAATCGACGTATCCCAACCAAACACAACCTGATAGGGTCAGATTTAAAAAGAAATTGAATTGGGTTCAAGTTAGATTTTATGTAGGGGTGAGGTCAGTTCAGGTCGGGTCAGATTCATGGAGGGGGAAAACCTTTAACCCAACCTGACTTGGGGGTAATAGTATAATTTTTCATATAAATTTATGGATAATTGCTATAATATCCCTCTTTCTATAGTTTTTTTTATCATGTCCTTATATTGTATCGGGTCTAGGAATGGGCACAAGACCCGAAGCCGATGGGTTCCGACCCAACCCAACCCGATTGGGTGGGCTTTTCTTAAAAAAATTTGGGTTTGAGTCGGGTTCTTTTAGAGGTTATGTTTGGGTTGGGTTGAGTTTGAGTTTAGGGTGAAAATACCTGACCCGACCCAAAAAAATATAATTTTACCTTATATATTTAGGGATAATTACAACAATACTCCTCTATATATTATTATTTTTCAATTAAATCCCTATTTTTATTGAGTAAAAAAATATATTTTTAATAAATATATTATTTTGGGTTGGGTTAGGTGGAGGGTGTATATTCTTCGAGTTGGGTTGGATCGGGTGGAGGATGTATAATTTTCTGGTTGGGTCAGGTTGACCAAAACCTGACCCAAACTCATCCCTAATCGGGTCAAATTATACTCTAAACATCCGAGTTGGATTAGCTTCAAATGGAGGAAATATGCTCTTCGAGTTGGGTCAGTCAGGTGGAATAAATATATTTTTCGAGTCGAGTCGGGTTAACAAAAAACCCAATCTGACCCGACCCATTGTCATATGTAGCTCGAACCTGGATCCTCTAGGACGAACAACATTCTCTTTTACCTGTCAAAGCACACGTTAAACTCCCCATCTCCATTTAAAGTCCAGAGACCGAAGGGATAATTAAATCATTTTTCTTTTTGCAGCTGGTTGCGGGTCTCCTAGGAGTAGAATCAGGCCTTGTGTGCCATTTGAAGAAAGCGTTCTCCTCGCATGTGGTACTCTAGACTTATACAGTTCTTGTTTTATCCTTTTCCACCTTCTCACCGTTAAGATATTAGAAAAAAATATTTTATCATCGAGAAATCAAAAGAAAAATTAAAACTATGTATTTTTCACAAAAATAAGAAAATTTGAGAGCATTTCATACTTTTTTTTAAAAAAAAATATTCAATCATAACTTCACTAAGTATTTATTAATAAAATGAACAAAATATTAACAAATTAAAAATTCAATTGATAAATTGAAATTTTTAAAACTTTAATAACTAAAATAATAGTGAGAATAACGATCAATAATGAAATCATCAATACTACTTCAGAGAGTTGGAATGTTCTCACCAACTATGATTCTGCTATTAATGGTAGAATATGGCTTCTTTGGAAAAAAAGAATCGATATTTCTCTCTGTCATTCTACTGATCAAAGCATTATTGTTAAGTGTCTTTTTAATAACTCTCATTTTATTATCACTGCTATATACGGAAGTAATAGTGGATCTCCTAGAAGACTTATTTGGCAACACCTTAAAAACCTTAATACTAGGTTTGGGTCTCTCCCTTGGATTCTGGGAGGTGACTTTAATACCTATCTTCACCATAAAGAAAGCTCTGATTCTCTTATTCCCGGACCATATTCATCCTCTGAAATGACTGACTTTCAAGAATTGGTTCAAGATCTTTCTCTTTATGATCACCCTTTCTTTGGCCCTACTTATACTTGTAGCAATAAACAAAAAGATACGTATCTTGCAAGGAAGCTAGATAGAGTGTTGATTAACACCCTCTGGGTTATTTCTTTTCAGAATTCGTTTGTAGAATTTACAGCCCCAGGCCCTTCAAATCACTGTATGGATCTTGCCTGGATCAATAAAGAGATTCAAATTAATAGGCCTAAGCCTTTTAATTTTTTCAATTTTTGGTCTAAGCACCCTAATTTCCTAGAACATGTCCTCCATTCCTGACAGCAACCTTCCCAAGGAAACCCTATGATTAAACTGTTTCTTAAGCTAAAATGCCTAAAACCTTGCCTGCAGAAGCTCAACAAGGATAACTATAGTGATATCTCTGCTAGGGTAAGGCTTAAAAAGAGAGAACTGGAACAAATTCAGATTTCAACTCTTAATGGAAACAATTATTTAGTTAAAGAATTGAATGTTCAAAAGGAGTTGAATGACTTAGAGGAAACTGAGTACATGTTCCTTAAACAAAAATCGAAAGCCCAATGGATCAAAGATGGAGATAATTGCACCAAACTTTTTCATTCTACCTTAGCCTCTAAAATTAAAAGAGACACCATAAGGATTCTTGTTAACAATGAGGGTAAAAGGTTAGAGACGTGATGATATGGCTAATGAAATAATTGATTTCTTCCATCATCAACTACGTGACACTGATTCTAAAGTTCAATCTCCTGACCCTTATACCTTGAGAAACTTGCTTCAATTACATATGCCTACTGAGGTTACTACTGGTCTGATTAAAAATATCACTACTGATGAAATCAAAGAAGCTTTATTTAACCAAGGGAATGACAAAGCCCCTGGCCCTGATGGATTTACTCCTCTTTTTTTCAAACACTCCTGGCCTTTCACAGGGGATGATTTTATTGAGGCTATCAAATACTTCTTTCAAGAGTCTAATATCCATCCTGCTTTTAATTCCACCATCATTGCCTTGATTCCTAAAACCCTGAATCCTAGCAAAGTTAGGAACTTTAGACCTATCTCTTGTTGTTCTGTTGTCTACAAAACTATTACTAAAATCCTTGTCAAAAGAATGAATATGTTGTTGCCTGACCTTATATCCCTCAATCAAACTGTTTTCGTGAGAGGTAGATCTATCGTTGACAACACTCTCCTTGCTCAAGAATTAGTCAAAGGCTATGGTAGAAAGAATATTTCACCAAGATGTGCCCTTAAAATTGACTTACAAAAAGCCTTTGATTCCCTTAACTGGGATTTCATATCCTCCATTCTTAGAGCCATAGGACTACCTCCCATTTTCACAAAATGGATCGAAACTTGCTTCAAAGAAGCTAGATATTCCATTTCTTTTAATGGTAGTCTAATAGGGCATTTTAAGGGTCAGAGAGATATTAGACAAGGAGACCCCTTATCTCCAATCCTTTTTGTGATAGTTATGAATATCCTCTCTAAAATTCTCAATCTTGCTGCTACTAGAGGTATATTTGGATACCATCCTAAGTGCAAAAAACTTGGAATTACTCACTTGTCTTTTGCTGATGACCTCTTAATCTTTTGCAAAGGAAACCTTTAATCTATTGTTGGAGTTACAAGTGTTTTAAACCATTTCTATGTTTTATCTGGTCTGAACCTTAATGTTAATAAAACTAAATTTTATGCGGCTGGTATTCCGGATAGAACCTTGGACTCTATTAAATCTGTCACTAGCTTTAAACAAGGTTTCATGCCTGTTAGGTACCTTGGAGTTCCTCTAGTTACTCGGAAGCTTACTAAAAAAGACTGTTTACCTCTCTACGATAATATTAAACGTAGGCTTCACCATTGGTCTGGTAAACTTTTAAGCTATGTTGGACGTCTTGAGCTTATTAAAACTGTTCTTTACAGAGTTGTTGTAACACCCCCAACCTGTACCCGACCCGAATCTGAGTCTGAGGTGTCACATTGACTTTTCAAACTTTGTCTCTTGACAAAATTCAGAGAAAATTTAAAACTTCCATTAAAATAAAAGCGGTTTATTTATATAAATAGACCAAAATAACCAAAATCGATCAGAGCATATTCAACTCAATCACTTAGTACATGCCAACTATATTCAAATTAACCAAACACATTTAAATCATCTATTTTCTGATATGAAATTTTGTAAGGGAGATGCTGACCTGTCTTGCTCTTCTTCGCTTCTTTTCTCGCTTCTTTAACCTACGTGTGAAACAATCACACACTAAGTCGAAGACTTAGTGAGGCATATAAAAACTCAATTGAAACTCTAATTCCTAAAAATGCATGAACATATCGTACAATAATATCATACAAGTAAATATAACATTTCATATAATCACATGCATACAAATATATAAATCGTATCTTAATTATCAATAACCTCATCTCTTAATCAATATTCCGTCCATTTATGTCTTTTAGTTATATATTCTTATACTTAAACTTCTTAACAATCATATCATTCATTTAACCATTAATATATTCAACATTACATATAACATATATTACATTTCACACAGCAAAGCAGGTACAGTACATATCATGTATTTGTTTGTATTTCTTTATTAGCCCATGTACACCTATGAGAACTATAGATATGTGAGTCTATAGAGGTTGTGCACTAATGCTGTCACCACAGCTCGTATAAATGCACCGAAGTGCCACGTAGAATTGCACCGTAGTGCCGCGTAGAAATGCACCGAAGTGCCATATAATATGTCCCTAAGGACCACGTAGAAATTCCTTAAGAATCATATACATATGCCAAAGATCAAGTATGTGTCTCAAAAGACCTCACACATGTTCCAAAGAATACATATATGTCCCGAAGGACCGCATAGACCCTCGACTCTTGGCATGCAAACTATATCCCTAGCTCTCATGACACATATCATGGGCATTATCTTTTATATCCTTTTTCATATTCATGTAAACATATCACATACTCATCTAAACTCGTAACTTCATTCACATATACATGTAATCACATAGTTCATGTAAATTCTCATAGTTTCTTATCACATCATGTGATCATATCACTTATAAGTGCATAACTCATATTCACATATCTTATCTACATGTATACACATGAATCAAATGGCACATACCAAATCATATGAATATATATATATATGTATCACAATAAACCTTGTCTTAATTATTCTATCAGTAATCTATACTTACATGGCTTGTCTCTTACAATAATATCTTTACATATATTATTTTATGATCCCTCATTATCTTATAATAATATTTTACTTACATCATATATCAAATGCAAAACATATCAACATACATCACATATACTCATATCAAAACATGCTTATATCCATTAATTTATGCATTATAATATAGGAAATAGACTTCCCGCAAGTCTTATTTCCTTTACACATCATATAACTAGCATGCACTCACCTGGCCTCACTAGTCAATACCGATCTCTAAACTTTCCCCTTGATCGATCTTACTTGTCAATGATTCCGGAACTTGTTTAGGCTCTGTATCTACATAGTTATACATTTTAAGGCAATTATCAGATACCTACACCTTTTAATCCGATACTAACAACTTAAATGAACTTAATAAACTAATATTAACTTTTTCCTTTAGGGGTGTACCGATGCACTATAGGTGCATCGGTACACAAAATAGCTTCGAAGTATTGATGCATCGATGCACCCCTTACTGCATCGATGCACCTTCAAAATTTGTCTTGGTGCATCGGTGCACACTCATAGTGCATCGATGCATTCCTGGCATTCGATGTTTCTTCTTTTAAGCATGCATCGGTACATATTGAATGTATACCGATGCATCTTGCCCAGAAATTGCTCTTTAGGCACGAAAATCCATTTAATTAAACTCAAATGCTTCATATTTTATCCCTTTCAAATTCCTAATTTACATATACATGTTAAACTCATTTATATTCATTTATCTCATCTTGAACCTTAATATCCTCTCCTCTTTATTAACTTCAAGAATCATACCAGATTTTCAACATGTTTTAAAACTCATTTTATCACTTCATATCTCTTAATTTAACCCTTGACAAGTCAAATTCAACTTCAAAATCTATTAACTCCTTCTATTTCACTAATTCACTTAAAAACTCTTCATATTTAATCCTTCATAACTCATCCATTTTGAAGTTTCAACATACTTTAATCTCTAAATAATCTTTCTTAGCACCCCAAGAATAAAAACTAAGCTTAAAACTCAAGAATTAACCAATTGAAATTAAGCTTACCTTTGCCATGGAGCTTACGGGAAGAAGAAAGCAAGAAGAAGGATAAGCTTCGAGACTTCTCCATTAAATCCCACATGTTTTTCCTTAAATAAAGAAGAGAAAATATCTTTAATGTTGAAAAGACCATAATAACCTTCATTCTTAATGTCCTTGCAATTTAATCCACTACTCAAATAGTCCTATTTAATTTCTTATACTTTTCAATCTTTCAAAAAAATCAATCCTCACAATTCCAAAATTTCTATTTTAGTCACTAACCCCAATTTTAGGATATTACAGTTGTAAACTTTTAGAATAGGCAATTTCTCCTACCTCAGAAAGTTATCAATCGTCTAGAACAACTTTTCTCTCGTTTTCTTTGGAAAGGAAACGATACAGCTGCTAAAGGAGCTAGGATTAGCTGGGATATACTTTGTTGTCCCAAATCTGAAGGAGGTCTCGGGTTGAAGACCATTCATACCTGGAATAAAGCTTGCATGTTACAACTCATTCGGAAAATAATGGCTGGAGAGGGCTCTCTATGGGTTGCTTGAATTCACTGCTCTGTTATTAAAAATAATGATCTTAACGACATTAATGTTAATTCTTCCCACAGATGGACCATCAGAAAACTAATGAAAAATAAAAGTGAAGCCTCTTCAATTTTAACTGTTGGTGCCACGAATACAAAAGAATTATGGGAAAATATAAGAGTTCATAGAGATAAGGTTTCCTGGCAAAAGGTGATTTGGTTTCCACTTCACATCCCTAAGCTAAGCATTATCTCTTGGATGGCAATTTTGGATCGTCTCCTACTCGAGATAGGCTTATTAGAATGGGTATTACGACTGAAAGTATTTGTATTTTGTGCAATGAAGAACATGAATCTAGAAATCATTTGTTTGTTGACTATATTTATGCTACTTCACTATGGAATTCTATTATGAATCTATCTAGCATGAGAGATACTCACAGGTCTTGGGATTCAAGGCTTCAATGGGATGTTCAAACATGGAAGGGCAAGTTTCTTCTTTCTACTGTAATGCGGATTGCCTGGACTGCTTTCATATACTTTATTTGGGAGGAGAGAAACAGAAGAATTTTCAACAGAGGAACAAGAACAGCAGACCAACTTCTCAAGGCTATAAAGGAGCTTGTTCGAATCAAAATCAGTGACAAGGGTTTTAATAGACTAGACTATGTTAATTCTAGACTTTGTAATTATTGGGGGTATAGACTAACTTTATGTAAATTTGTGTTTATACTCCCAATTGGGATGACAGTTGTACGATGTACCTTTTCTATTTGGGTAATAAAATTCTACTTATCCAAAAATAATAATGAAATCATCGATTTTTTAATCATAAATTTTTATGATAAAATCATAAAATCACAACCTAACAAAAAATATTGATTTTTTTATTTATAAAATCCTTAGAATTATGGGAAAGAAATTAATTTTCAATCTACTCTTCACATCTCCATGCAAAGATAAACCAAATTCTTTCCTAGTTATATATATATGATGGCAATGGCAAGACATTGCATCAGAATCATTCTCTAGAAGTAAACCAATACAATCAAGAACACAGCAATGGCAACAACTGGCTTTCTGTTCTCCACAGCCATTGTTTTTATTTCTTTATCTGTCATCTACCTTCTTCCTTCTGCAAATTCTGCAGATTTTTCGGATGATTACAAAAACTCATCGGTCCCCAAAACTGATCTGGATTTGTTGGAGTTCCCTTTGAATCTCGAGTATTTAGAAGCTGAGTTCTTCTTGTTTGGTGCTTTGGGTCAAGGCTTGGATAAAGTTGCTCCACATTTAGCTGAGGGCGGTCCATCTCCCATTGGTGCCCGAAAGGCCAATCTTGTTACTCTCACCAATGCTATTATCCTACAATTTGCTTACCAAGAAGTTGGTCACTTTAAGTTGATCCCTTTCTCTCAAAACCCTATTTTTATTTTTGTGCCTTGATAGTCATATCGAGTCGAGTTGAACTCTAAATGTTATTTTTTCATGTATCGAACTTGTTACCGCTTGACCCGATGTGTGTTTGGTGTATGTATATTTGATGGAACTATGTGTATTCTTTGAATGTAGGGCGATTAAGAAGATAGTGAAAGGGTTTCCAAGGCCACAACTTGATTTGAGTGCTTCATTGTTTGCAAAAGTGATAGATAAAGCATTTGGGAAGCCATTGAATCCTCCTTTTGACCCTTATGCCAATAGCATTAACTTCTTCATTGCTTCCTATTTGATTCCTTATGTTGGACTCACCGGATATGTTGCTTCCTATTTTTTAAGAGGTTGAAATTTAAGAACTTAATTAAGAATTTAAAATTATCAAATCGAAGAATGAAAAATAAATCTATAAATTACAAATAATATCAGAACTAATAACATGATTGTAATTATCAAATTCAGATAATATTATTTAAGTAAAGATTAAATTTTAAAATTTATAATTTTTTGTATAACCACTGGTATCCGATCTATCGATCGACTAATCCAAATCGGATACTGTAAAGGCAAGGGTAACCCTTCCAACATAATTTGCTCCATTCACAATCATCGAGATTTGAACACATGACCTTGCTTAAGAGATCTAGTGACTCACCCCACTAGGCCAACTAATTATTAGTTTTTTAAAATTTATGTTTTAAATATGATTTGTATCATATCTAAATTATTATTTTATGAGTAAGGTGATGACTAGGCTATCAAAAGGATTTGATTAATACGGTGCTAATACTTTAATGATTTCGTAATTTGTGGACCGTAAGATGGATTAACCCACAAAATATGATAATGAATATTTTGGATTTAGACGAGTGTGAAAGCATTGTATGTCAAACGTAGGGATAGGCATGAGTCGGGTTTTTGGTCCATCCGATCCGACCCGAGAATAAGGAGTCATCTACCCGAGACTAGATTTGACCAGACTAAAATAAGTTTTCACCCGACCCGATATATAATTTAAAAACTCGATCAGGCCCAACCCGAAATAATAAAAAAAATATTTTTATTCAATAAAAATAGCGACTTAATTGAAAAAAATAATATATAGAGGGATATTATTGTAGTTATTCTTAAATATTTAAGGTAAAATTATATATTTTTTAGGTAGGGTCGGGTATTTTTCACCCTAAACCCAAACTCGACCTAACTCGAACATCACATTAAAAAAACTCCGACCCAAACCCAAATTTATTTTTAAAAAATACAATATTATCGGGTCGAGTCAGGTCGGAACCCGTCAGATTCGGGTCTCATGCCCATCCCTAGTCAAACGGGATCAAGCAGAACACTTTGTCGGGACTAAGAAAAACAAAACATAAACCAACTAGAAACGTAACTAGTTAATGGAGTTTGCTGTCTTCTTCTTTTATTGTCACTTTAATGTGTTTGGTTTGTAAGAAAATCAAAAGTCTATTATTAATGGCATGAACCCGATTGCACCACGTCTCCTAAACCCTTTAATTAATTAATTAATTTTAATCCGTTGGTGATTAAGTTTAATCAAAGGCCTTAAGTACCTCACTTTTGTAATGAAATCTAGAAGAAGCTTACGTGGTTCATGTCCCATGGACAACTACATGCCCTCAAAAATAAAGAATGAAAGAATATTTATTATTCTAATTATTGTAATTATTGCCCTCTAGGCTTGGTTTGGAATGCGATGATCATTTTATTCGAATTTAATAAAATCTGATGTAACTCAATTTTATAAGGTTAGATTCTTATAAAAGGATCGAATTTGTATTGAATTTTGTAAAAGAAAAGATCGAATGAGATAAATAAATCCTCAACTCATAATGATACTTTAATTTTATTATATATATAATAGAATATATACCAAAATGATTATTTTGATAAATATTAATGTCTAATTTTGACATTATCCCTAAGTTAATAGTATCAATGAATTTGATTGATTGACAACAGAAGTCTAGAATTACAATTTTTCCCACCCCAAATAAAACAATTTCAAAGACAAAGGAACAAAAGTACAAACTAAAGTGATACAAAAACAAATCCTATAATGTTTTTATCTAAGATATTATTCTCATGTTTTCTACAATTTACTTCATATATATATGTGTATATATATATATATCATCTTCCATTTTATCACCAGTTATTGGATTATTGATAGTTCATTTTTCACATGTTAAAGTTGAACTGCTGTTGTAAGAACAAAAAATCATCAGTGTTCAAGAAATTATCTGATGCAGTATCAGCTCCATCTAGCCATGGCTGGAAATCCATGCCATTATTGTAGTAATTAGTAGAAGGACTTATAAAAGATGAGTATCGATGAGAGTAACCAATCTGGCTAGCTTGAAAGTAGTCCGGATTCGGGTTGTCGTTGACCGGGACATTAACGTAATAATCGGACAAATCCGAAACCGGCGAAACTTGAGTCTCCGACGAGGCTGCGGTGCTGGAATTTTCAGTGGTGGAGTAACTTAGGGTTACTCGTTCTCCTCCAAACCCATGAGGCATAACAAATTGTCCCGCGGTGGCGGATGCCGCGGTGTTGGTCGTGGAATTGGCCGCGGAAGCTTGTATTCTTTCGACTAACCTCGGAATCCATTGGTAACGCATAGCGTCCCTGAATTGCTTGCTGTTCACGTCACATTTAAGTTGCTTGGCATGCTTTTGGACACGAGTTCTCCAGTAGTTTTTGATCTCATTGTCGGTTCTTCCGGGCAAGTGTTGAGCAATCTTCGACCATCTGCAATCGATTTAATGAAAATGATAACGTTATCGGTATAGTCACATACTCACAGTCAGAGTAACAAAAATTTTGCGTTCGTCTCTGAGAATTGTCATATGACATGATAGATAAGATTTTGAATTCGAGTTAAAAGATTACCGATTTCCCCACCGAGAGTGAAGTTCGAGAATCATAAGTTGTTCTTCGAGTGTGATGTTTCCGCGTCGAAGGTCCGGACGAAGATAATTTAACCATCTCAATCTGCAGCTTTTTCCGGTCCGTTTGAGACCTGTATGTGTCGTTGGAATTCTATTTAGATACCATAAGCTTTGGTAAAGTTATATACATATGTATGTATGGATGGATGCATGCATGTAGATGTGTATGCATGTATATGTTGGAGAACAAGTGCTAGACATGAGCTGTTGCTTTTTTGCTTGAAAACTTTGATTATTATACGAACATCATGAACCTCACACTCAAAGCCACAAATTCTCTTGCTCTTTTTCCCACATGGAACATGCAGCTTTTACTTTTCCAAGTTGGTAATAATTAATTAGAATTAACTGCAATAAGTCCTCAAACTATCGTTTAGATTCTAAATTAGTCTCTAAACTGCACAACATCCAATTCGAATCCTCATCGTATCTAAACTTTTCATATAATAGGTGCATACGTGTTTACAATCTAATCAGCATGTTGCAAATATATTTCTTGTCAGATTTGAGCCAACATTTAAGCCCCAAAACTAATAGCCAGGGTGAGAGAATGCTTTGATTCAACCCCTAAACCCTAAATGTTAAAATTTTAATATTCTTATAATTTAAATATTTTTTGTATTATCGTTAAATGATCTAATTTTACGCTCCTAAAATTGTATGATTTTGCATCCCCTAAATTTCTAATATACTTCCTAAAGGTTCACAACCCCTAAGATAGAATCATGTGCTCGTTCCTGAATAGGATACTAATCATGCTTTGAGAATTCAATCAAAACACTTTGAAGCTTTGGATCAATTTAAAATTTGAACAATAGTTCGAGGATATCCGATGGAATTAACCCAAACGAAAGAAAGGATAAAATACCAGGGTTTCTTCTCCTTTTTCCTCATCAGAAACTCAAAGGTAAACATGAAGTTGGCAGTTCCGTACTGTTTTAGTGTTTTATGCCATGAAAAACAATCAACTCCATTAAGTCCATAACATGAAGATGAAAAACATGTACATACATACATATGTGTATGTATGTATATATTACCTGCGTCATGAGCAAGAGGATTCCATCGACCTTCACCATGAGTAAGAATGTAATTGACGAGCTTTAAATCTTCTTCAACAGTCCAAGGACCTCTTCTCAGCTCCATCTGATCATCTTCTTGATCACTTTGCACGTTACCCTTTGCTTTAACATCCATTATTTCCCCTTTAATGGAGTCTCTCAGACAATATATATATATATATATATATGTATGAGAAAAATATCCTTGGACATAGAGAAAGGGAAGGAAGAAGATAAGGAGAGATGGCTCAAAGTGGGGGGGGGGGGTTTATAGATGGATATTGGTCTTTGAAAATGGAAGTAGCAAAAGGGGTAGCCCCCAAATAGGAACTTGCTTTGGTTTAACTACACAAATTAACTCATTAATTAATGGACTCAATTGTAATTATCATTGTAGCAAATAGGCCCTTTGAAGCTTGACTTCTTGACTTCTTTTCTTTCCAATTTTCATCAGCCCATGGAAATCGTTTTCTGTTTTTTTTCTTTCTATTTTAATTGTCTAATTCTGAATTTCATCCTTGTATTTTACAAATATTGAAAAGTTATTTCTTATATGTTAATTTATAAGAATTGGATCTTTATACTTTGTGAATATTGAGAAGTTAATCTAATTGTTTATAAATATTTAAACTCAAATTAAAAACGAATCCCAGAGGGCATTATTAGTTTAATAACCTTAAAAATTCATTTTTTGGAACATTTACACAAGATCCAATATTAAATTCGAGAAATTAAATTTATTAGCTATATCAAAATAAACTCGCTTTATGCAAAAAGCAAGTTCCATTAAAAGCCCAACACATTTAAAAAATGCACTTTAATCAAATTTGACAAAAATAATACCATAGGGACTAAAGACATAATTTGATAAATTTTAGTCCCATGAGCTGAAAAGCATAATGGTGGTAGTTTATATAGGCATAGTGGAGTGTTTATGCTATGTTTCTTAGTGACGTGGGATAAATGCTAACATGAATTCTTCTACCTTTTTCTTATGTAATTTTTAGTTTTTTATTTTTACTTAACCCATATATGAACTCAAATTAAATATTTTGATAATTTTTTTTTGACAAATTCTTTCTTAAAATTTTCTTGTATCTTTAATGTTAATAAAAATTAACTTTTAATAAAAATAATTTTATCAAAATATTTAATTTTAGTTCATATATGTTTTAATAAAAAAATGTTTTTTAAATTTATCAAAATATTTAATTTTAGTTAATATATAATTTAATAATAAAATTTAATGGATTAAGTAAAAATAAAAAAAATAAAAAAAAATAAAAATTATATGAGAAAAAAAATAGAATAACTCATGTTACTAACAAACATGACCTAAACACTCCTCTATAACTATATAAATTAACACCGTTAGACCTTTCAACTCATGGAGATAAAGTGTATTAATTTACATTTATAGTTCCTATAGTATTATTTTTATCAAATTTAATTAAAGTGCATATTTTAGATGTGCTTTACATATGGGTTGTCAATGAAACTCGTTTTTTGTAAAAAAAAAAAAAGAAATAAGTTTGTTCTGATAAAATTTTATGATAAATTCAATTTCTCGTTGACCTTGCGTTTTGTATAATGTGAGGTTTTTCTCAAATTTAATATTGGACCTTGCGTTTTGCAGAAAGTGAGGTCCTTTTAAATGTGTTTTGCAAAATGCAAGGTAATCTTACGTGGACAGTTTGAGGGATATTTTTCTAACTAATGGCATCATTCCAAAAAAATGATTTTTTTGGGTTATTAAACTAATAACATCATTCCATAGTATAGGTAGTGGTGGTTATGTTTAGGGATATACACGAGACTCGAATTCGACGAGTTTTGACCGAGTTTAATAGGGTTATTTTTTTTTAATTTGGGTTTGAATTGAGTTTTTTTAAGGGTAAGAACGAGTTTATATTTATAGTGAAAAAACTCTTACCTGACCCGACCCAAGATAATAATATAATTATTTCTTATATATTTAGATATAATTGTGATAATACATTTCTCTCTATATTTGTTTTCAATTAGGTCCTTAATTTACCTAAATTTACTTGATGATGTATAAATAATTTGTAACTAAAAATCAATGAAATGTTGCAATTACATAGGGTTGCTAATTGGTGTAATTAATGATGCTTAGGCGGCTGTGTGGGCATTGCTCTACTACTCCCTCTTTAACTTGCATGCAAGCAACTACCAAACAACCATTCCATGTTCCATCCTATATGCTATTGCTCTTTCTCTTGCCTTCTCCTCCATTCAAACTTCAAATCCCATCTTTAATTATAAGACGACCAACAATTCAAACTTGAAATAAAAAAAAATTAATTCACGTCGTTACTTTGATAGTTTGAAGATAAAGTACATATGACACCATATGTAATAAATTATATTCAAATGATCGTTTTAATCACTGAACATTTAAGAAATATAGAATGATGATGATGATGATGAAAACGAAGAGTGTATAAAGGTCTTGGAGGTTCTAGCCCCTCTCTTGGTTGTGTTGAAAGAAATTTATAGTGGTCCTTAACTGGTAGTGTCAGACATATGGTCGTTATAACTATTTGTAGGTCAACAGACGAAATATATTTCATTTTATATCTTGGATTTCGCTCTGGTAAGAAAAAAATATTGTAAGAAATGAGTGTGTTCAAATTTATAATTTTATTATTATAACAAAAATGATTTCAACTAAATTAATATTCAATCTGATTAAGTAGCATGAGTTGAGCACGAACTAATTTATCTCAGTGATTAAAGGAATCGTTGTTATTACTAGAGGTTACGAGTTCGAGCACCAATAATTATAGCATGATAATTGAGCAATCTTTATCAAATAATTAAAAATATTTAAAATAAATAATATTTTGTAATCACCTTAACTTAATAAAAAAAGGAGCATGAGTTGATACAATACATACACGAAATTAGTAGAGGACCAATCTTGGTTTTCAACGTTTTTACTTCATTAATTGACCATATTTATGGCAACCTTTCCCATATCCAAAGACGCCAAAGCACGTTTAATTGCGGAGTTCTAATGAGATCCGATGTATTAGTGCTGGTATAATAGCATCCGTCATGTCTTGCGCCCTTAATTTATTTAAGGGCTTTTCTCTATTATCGTTTTTTTCTAATCCGTCTTTAAGAAACTTTCAAAATTCGGATTCTACAGTCCAATGTATATTTTAAGATAATGTAAGGTACCTGTCAGACATCATTTCTCCAAATATTATCGATCTAGCACTTTTTTGACATAGTGACACGTTATAACGTGTTTCAGGATACACACCTTGCAGACGTGATTGGAAGGCACGGATCATGAAGCGCGCCATCATGTGGTTCTGTCCGAGCTAGCACCGGGGTGAAAAAGTGTTGATTGTAATACATGCCTTAGCGGGGAATTTGACACGTGGTGAAAGGCGCAAATCATTAATTACCACCTACCCCTTTAATACCGCCCAACTGCAAAAACGATAATTGTTTGAAAGATTGAAAGTCTTATATCTACAAAAATGAATAATTGTTTATTCACCTAATTAAATAAATATTATATGAATTAAAATATAAATTAATACTAAAAAATTTAAAAAATATTCATAATAATTTAAATAACTCAATTTAGTATTGTTACCGTATCGGCAAAATGTCTCGAAATATGATTTCGCCTTTCATTTTACAATCGCAAAAAATAATAAATAAAATAAAATTTGGTCAATTTATTTTTTACTTTTAAACACAATTTACATAAATTTTAGGTATGTTTGGACATCACAATATAATTATATAAAAAATTATTTGTATATATTTACTTGTATATATTTGAAAGCCACAATATAATTACATTTTAAATATTCCTTTCATGATTATATAGGTTTAAGTTCTTAAAAAACCTAAATCCTAAATATATTTTGTAAATATTCAACTAAATATTAAAAAATAAAACTACTAATAAAAATGAAATTACTAGGATTAAAAAAGTGTTATATATAATATTATAAAATCTTAACATGTAGAAATAATAATAATAATAATAATAATAATAATAATAAATTATAAATTAATGTTATAAAAAATAAATGAATAAATTTTAAAGGTAACAGTTGGATTATATATATATTAATTTAAAGGGTAAAGTACACAAATGGACCCTTATTTATAGGACATTACTTTATTTAGTCTTCTGACTATTAAAAGTTACAAAATGATCCCTTACTTACAGGGCATTATTTTGTTGACCAACTATTAAAAGCTAAAAAATTGTAATATGACTTTTTATATGTTTCAAACTCGTCATTTGCATTAAAAATGTGTGGTCGTCTGAGCTGGACGTTAATCTGTTGACCAGACATGCTAAAATCTAATCCCAAAACCGTTTGAATTGTATTTTGTGGATCGACTCTTCTTTGACATTATGTCGTCGAGTTAGTGCTTGAAACATTATACTTTCAAGCCAGTGCTCGAAAGCAACGATGGTGCTAGTAAACATCATTAAAATATAATTTTATCATATCTCAATCAGCAGGTTAACGTCTAGCACAAATAATCATTAATTCTTTATAGAAAATGACAAGTTTGAAATATATGAATAGTTTATAACCCTTTTGTAAGTTCCAATAGTCTAAGAGCTCAACAAAATAATATCATATAGTTGGAGGATCATTTTATAACTTTTAGTAATCAGGGACTCAACAAAGTAGCATACTATAGTCGAGGCCATTTGTATAGTCTACCCTAATTTAAAATTCTTATTATTTTTTGTCAAAAGAAATACTATTGTAATGGGCGTGACTTAGTTTGAACAAAGATAATGAATATATATATATATATATATATATATATATATATATATATATATATATATATATTTTAGTTCTTACTCATATTTAAAGTTTAGATTTATATTAATTATTCTTTACGTTATGATAAATTCTTTTAAAATTTATTAAATAATTAAGTTTTTTCTTATGTTAATAATTATATAACTAAACATAGCATTAATTGTAACATCCTCCATGCCGGGTTAGTGATTAATTTGTAAAGTTTCAGCATTTGGTGATTTAAGTAGAATGATGGAAGAGTTCAATGACTTATTTGAGTTATTTTGTGTAGGATTGAATTATAAAGAAGGAAAATTAGAAGGACAAAATGGTCTTTTTATAGTAATATAATTATTGGGGTTAGTATTATATTAACCACGTGGAAGTATAGGAAATTAAAAACAAGCTTCCAGAGTCATCTTCTTCTTTCTTCTTCTTCATACGTGAGACCCAAGCTAAGGTAAAATTCTCTTGTTAGTGAATTTCTTGATGAATTTATGGTTGATTCATGACCATTAGGCAATAGTTAAGCTTAAAGGAAGTTTAAATTATTTTAAAACCTCAAGATGAGAAGTATATGAAGAATTAAAGAAAGGAAGTAGAAAAGTGAAATCTTAGATTAGAGTTCATAATAAGAATTGGAAGTGAGATTTGACTTGTCATCAAGTTAATTAAGGGATAGGAAGTGTTAGAATAGGAATTTGAACATGTTGCAAAACTAGTATAATTTTTGAAATTACATAGGAATGACTAGATTTGGAGCTAAAGAAGTGATTATGGAATAGAAATAAGTTTAAGTATGTGTATTAAAGTTAGGAGTATTAAAGGAAGTGAAATAGGAAGGTTTGAGCTGAAATAAAGTGATTTTCGAGCTCAAAATGGGATTTCTGGGCTAGGGGGATCGGTACCCATTCAAGGGGAATCGATTCCCCCTCAAACGAATATGAATTTCCAGAATGCTAGGGGGGAATCGATACCCCCAGGGGGGAACCGATTCCCCATAATAAAAAAGAAAAGAAAAGAAAGAAGAGAGACAAAACTATCAATCCCTTAAATTGGTAGGCTATTAGAGGTTAATTTCAAGACTTAGGCATCTGATAATCATCTTGAAAATTTTGCTTATGTAGATATTGAGCCTAATCGAGTTCCGGAACCATCGACAAGTAGGATCAATCGAGGGAAAGACAAAGAAATCTAGGTGAGTGCATATACATAGCATGAATATGTATTTTATTCAGTTCTAGACTTGTGATAAGTCTAGATTCAATATTTTGATACATGATCGTAGTTCATATGATGATATATGACATGAATCCATACCATATGCATTATGGGACATGAATATGAAAGAAAAAGTTATATGAGTTATATGATAAAGGTATGGAAATAATATGTCTACGTGATATAAATTAGATAAATTGTGAAAGCCCATGTTATGTAAATGAGAACTATAGGTATAGTTGGCATGCCAATGATAGAGGGTCTATGTGGTCATTCGGGACATATATGTATTATTTGGAACATGTGTGAGGTCTAGTGAGACACATACTTGATCTTTGGTATATGTATATGATTCTTAAGGAATGATATGTGGTTCTTCGAGACATATATGTATTCTTTGGAACATGTGTGAGGTCTGGTGAGACACATACTTGATCCTTGGTATATGTATATGATTCTTAAGGAATGATATGTGGTCCTTATGGACATTATTACATGGCACTACGGTGCAATTCTACGCGGCATTCCGGTGCAATTCTACGTGGCACTTAGGTGCAACTATATGAGCTGTGGTGACAGCATAGTGCACAACCTCACAATACTCACATACCTTAGGTTCTCTGTATGGTACCATGGGCTAATGAACTTACTAAGGCGAACTTATGAATGTGAATTTGATAAGTATATGTGTAAGAAACATGATTTTGGTTATTGCATTGTTTACATACATCTTATTACTACAACCCATCTCATTTTGGCAATTACTTTATATTTATTGATATTATTATTATATTGCCTCACTAAGTCGATGACTTAGCGTGTGAGTGTTTCACACGTAGGATCCGATAAAGTAGACGATCGAGGTTAAGCAGCTGGATAACATTACTCCTGCAACTATCAGATCAGAAGCAACTTAATCAGTAGGTCATTTTGTTATGAAAATGGATGTTGGCATGTAATTAAAGAGTTAAGTTGTGTATGCTCTGAATATTTTGGTAAAATTATATTACCATATGTATATTATTGTATTTTTCATAATATAAGTTCAAGTATTTTACTATTATTTGTAATGAGTTGTGTTTTAAAAGTCAATGTAATATCTCTTACTAGTATTCGGGTTGGGATACGGGTTGGGGGTGTTACATTTAATGGTATCAAAGCTATGGTTTAGCCGATTCTAGGCATAAACCAGAGTCCATAGAGTCTTTAAATGGAATACATGCCAACAAATAGTGAGAACTTCTGATCTGGTATAGTATGAGTATGTTGTTTTGCTAATAGAACAATGTGTTTATTCTTATTAGATGTCCCGACATAATAGCTCCCGAAGTGAAGCGGGAGAAGATAGGCCTGCTGAAAGCAGTAATTCACCTGCCCTGGCCAGGCAAGGTGAAGAACATGCATCTCAAGGAGTGCCTGTGCAAGATCAAGATATGTTCTTCAGAACGTTAGACGCTATTCTAACGCGTCTTCAACCTCCTGCTCCACCAACTCAAATGATGAATTTAGAAAAAGAGTTGAGAGGTTTAGGAGCTCCCGAATTTAAGGGAGAAACCGAAGAAGGTCCGGTTGTGGCAGATCTTTGGTTAAAAGATTTAAAAATCATGTTGGATGGTCTCCACTGTTCTGAAGTGGAGAAGGTAGATGGAGCTGTCTCGTTGTTGAGGGGTCAGGCGAGAATATGGTGGACGAACGTCACCATGAGGATGCCCAGTGACCAATTGACTTGGTCTTTATTCTTAGATGAATTTAAAAATAAGTACATTGGAGATCAATTTATTCGACAGATGAAGCAGGAGTTTTTGAATTTGAAACAGATGAACCGCTCTGTATATGAGTATGAATGTGAGTTCAACAAGTTGAGTATGTTTGCATCCGAGCTTGTGCCTACTGAAAAAGTGGCTTGTGAATGGTTTGTGGAGGGTTTACGCCTTAGATTGAAAGAGATGCTCATAGTATTGAATTTGTCCTCGTTCCAAGAGGTGATCAATCGTGCCAAGGCTCTTGAAAGAGCTCAGAATGAGAGATTCGTGGATTTTAGAGTTTAGACATCAAAGAGAATGGGTGCTTCTTCTAGCTCAGTACCATCAAAAAGGGGAAGAGACTCGGGATTTCGATCACAAGCTAGATCAGAATCAGTTGCATCGTCTGCTAGGGGAGCAAGTCAGGTAAGACCTAGACAGATGCAGTCAGTGTGATCTGGTGCTGGGAGATCTACTCTGAGTCAAGCGAGACAGTGTCAGCACTGTGGGAAAAACCATTATGGGGCTTGTCAGATGGCAGCTGAGACTTATTTTCGATGTGGAGATGCCGAACATTTTATCCGGGATTGTCTATTGAGGGTTGGTGAGCCTGCACCATCTGAAAGAGTTGGTTCTTCCTCACAAAGAAGACGAGAAAGAGGCAGAGGAAGGAACCCGTCTGAATTCTCTGCTCAACCTGAAGTTCGATCAACTGCACGGGTGTACAATCTAAAGACAAGTGAAGACCGTGATGACCCTGATATTATAGCAGGTACTTTTCAGTTGTATGATAAATTAGTTTTGGTACTGATTGATCCGGGTACTAATTATTCTTATATTACAAGTAAGTTAGTAAAGGAATTGAGGATTCCCTTAGAAGCTACGAGTAATGAGATTATAGTAACAACTCCGTTAGGCCATAGTGCTCGGGTGAATAAAGTCTGTAAGGGGTGTCCCATAAAGGTTCAGGGAATTGAATTCCTTGCTAATCTGATGGAATTACCCTTTGACGAGTTTGAAGTGATTCTAGGGATGGATTGGTTGTTCCGTTACTATGGAGATGTTAATTGCAGATTGAAAAATGTAACCCTGAAAAGTCCAGGAGGAACAAAGATAAGTGTGAGCAGTGAAAAGTTTAATCCCTTAGCAAATGTAATGTCAGTAATGTCATCTAAGAAGCTATTGCTACAAGGATGTCAAGGATTTCTTACAAATGTGATATATTTAAGAACTATAGAGAAAGGGCTAGAGGAGATTCCAATAGTTCAAGAATTCCCTAAAGTTTTCCCAGCTGAGTTGCCAGGATTACCTCCAGATAGAGAGGTAGAATTTCAAATTGAAGTAATGCCAGGAACCGCTCCAATTGTAATGGCACCTTATCGGATGGCTCCGAAAGAATTGCAAGAGTTAAAGAATCAATTGCAAGAGTTGTTAGGAAAAGGATTTATTCGACCAAGTGTGTCACCTTGGGGAGCTCCGGTGTTATTTGTTAAGAAGAATGATGGATCAATGCGTCTCTGTATTGATTATCGACAGCTTAATAAGGTGACCATCAAGAACAAGTATCCCCTTCTGCGCATTGATGACTTGTTTGATCAACTAAAAGGAGCTTTGGTATTTTTGAAGATCGATCTACGTTCGGGTTATCATCAATTGAAGATTCAGGAGAAAGATATTCCGAAGACGGCTTTCAGAACGAGATATGGTCATTATGAATTCATCGTAATGCCATTCGGAGTAACGAATGCACCAGTTGCTTTCATGGATCTCATGAACAGGATTTTTCAGCCCTATTTGGACCAGTTTTTTGTTGTCTTTATTGATGACATACTGGTTTACTCAAAATCCATTGAAGAGCACAGCGCACATCTGAGGCTAGTTTTGCAAATTCTCAGGGATAAAAATCTCTATGCGAAATTGTCCAAATGTGAATTTTGGCTAAACAAAGTAATGTTCTTGGGGCATGTGATCTCGACAGTTGGGATTAGAGTAGACCCTCAGAAGGTTAAAGCTATAATGGACTGGGAAGTTCCAAAGAATGTATCTGAAGTTCAGAGTTTCCTTGGACTTGCCGGTTATTATCGAAGATTCGTTAAGAATTTTTTCGATGATAGTGCTGCCTTTAACAAAGATGATGAGAAAGAATGTACCGTTTGTTTGGACTTCTGAATGTCAAGAAAGTTTTAAAGCTTTAAAGAGAATTCTGACGGAAACTCCGATATTGGTTCAACCGGAATCTGGCAAGAATTTTGTAGTATACAGTGACGTATCCCATAACGGGTTGGGGTGTGTATTAATGCAAGAAGGGAAGGTGGTAGCGTATGCATCGAGACAGTTGAAACCACATGAAAAGAATTACCCCACTCATGATTTAGAAATGGTTACTGTAGTATTCGCTCTCAGGATTTGGCGTCATTATCTTTATGGGGAGCGTTGTTACTTATATACGAATCATAAGAGCCTGAAGTACCTGATGACTCAAAAAGAGTTGAATTTGAGGCAACATAGATGGGTAGAGTCCTTAAAAGATTATGATGTGATAATTGACTATCATCCCGGAAAGGCTAACGTGGTAGCATATGCTTTGAGTATAAAGACGTTTACAGCTTTACAAGCTATGGATGCAAGATTATCTTTAACGGGAGATGGTGGTCTTTGTGTAGAGTTAACCCTTAAACCAGCATGGTTGGAACGAATAGGAGAATTGCAAAGTAAAGATGAAACGTGTTTGAAAATAATTGAGCAAGTAAAGAGCAAAGAGATTAAAGACTTTGAGATTAAGTCAGATGGAAATCTATATTGTAAAGGAAGAATTGTAATACCCGACAATGATGACTTGAAGAAAGAAATATTAACAGAGGCTCATTGCAGTCTGTTAACGATGCAGCCGGGTGGAACCAAGATGTATATGGATTTGAAGGATCGATTTTGGTGGTCATTGATGAAACGAAGCATCACCGAATTTGTGTCTAAGTGTTTGATATGTCAACAAGTCAAAGCTGAGCATCAAGTTCCGTCAGGATTATTGCAACCGCTTTTCATTCCTCAATGGAAATGGGAAAATGTTATAATGGATTTTTTTTCGGGGTTACCCTTGACTCCGAACAAAAGAGAATCAATCTGGGTAATTGTTGATCGATTAACTAAGTCAGCGCATTTTCTTCCGGTTAGAATGGATTTCTCTATGGAAAAGTATGCAGAGCTGTATATTAGAGAAGTTATTAGATTGCATGGAGTGCCTGTTTCCATAGTCTCTGATCGAGACCCTCGATTCACTTCTAGATTCTGGAAATCTTTGCATTGAGCGTTGGGGACTCGTTTAAACTTTAGTACGGCTTTTCATCCTCAGACTGATGGGCAATCAGAGAGAACTATTCAGATATTGGAAGATATATTGAGAGCATGCGTAATGGAATTCAAAGGATCATGGGAAAAGTATTTACCGTTGGTAGAGTTCGCTTACAACAATAGTTATCAGTCTAGTATAAAGATGGCCCCATATGAAGCATTATATGGAAGAAAATGTCGTACTCCATTAAATTGGTATGAACTCAAAGATCGAAGTGTTATTGGTCCGGATTTAATTCAAGATGTAGAACAGAAAGTTCGAGAAATTCAGCATAACCTCAAAGTGGCCTCTGATCGGCAAAAGTCCTATTCTGATCTTAAAAGAAAGGAGATTGAATTTGAAGTTGGGGATAAAGTGTTTTTAAATGTATCTCCATGGAAGACTGTGTCGAGGTTTAGTCGGAAAGGAAAGTTAAGTCCCCGGTTTATTAGACCATATGAGATGTAAAAAGAGTGGGACTCGTAGCATATCGATTGACTTTACCACCAGAAATGGAAAAGATTCACAATGTATTTCATGTCTCAATGCTTCGAAGATATCGATCGGATCCCTCCCATATCGTAAACCCAGAAGTAATCAAGGTACAACCGGATTTGACTTATGAGGAAGAACCGATTCAAATTTTAGCTCATGAGGTTAAGCAATTGAGGAACAAGACTATCCCATTGGTTAAAGTTTTATGGAAGAATCACAAAGTAGAGGAAGCAACATGGGAGCGTGAGGAGGATATGAGGAATCAGTATCCCCATCTCTTTTCTTATTGAAAATTCGAGGACGAATTTTCTTAAGGGAGGGAGATTTGTAACATCCTCCATGCCGGGTTAGTGATTAATTTGTAAAGTTTCAGCATTTGGTGATTTAAGTAGAATGATGGAAGAGTTCAATGACTTATTTGAGTTATTTTGTGTAGGATTGAATTATAAAGAAGGAAGATTAGAAGGACAAAATGGTTTTTTTATAGCAATATAATTATTGGGGTTAGTATTATATTAACCACGTGGAAGTATAGGAAATTAAAAACAAGCTTCCAGAGTCATATTCTTCTTTATTCTTCTTCATACGTGAGACCCAAGCTAAGGTAAGATTCTCTTGTTAGTGAATTTCTTGATGAATTTATGGTTGATTCATGACCATTAGGAAATAGTTAAGCTTAAAGGAAGTTTAAATTATTTTAAAACCTCAATATGAGAAGTATATGAAGAATTAAATAAAGGAAGTAGAAAAGTGAAATCTTAGATTAGAGTTCATAATAAGAATTGGAAGTGAGATTTGACTTGTCATCAAGTTAATTAAGGGATAGGAAGTGTTAGAATAGGAATTTGAACATGTTGTAAAACTAGTATAATTTTTGCAATTACATAGGAATGACTAATTTGGAGTTAAAGAAGTGATTATGGAATAGAAATAAGTTTAAGTATGTGTATTAAAGTTAGGAGTATTAAAGGAAGTGAAATAGGAAGGTTTGAGCTGAAATAAGGTGATTTTCGAGCTCAAAATGGGATTTCTGGGCTAGGGGAATCGGTACCCATTCAAGGGAAATCGATTCCCCCTCAAACGAATATGAATTTCCAGAATGCTAGGGGGGAATCGATACCCCCAGGGGGGAAACGATTCCCCATAATAAAAGAAAAGAAAAGAAAGAAGAGAGACTAAACTATCAATCCCTTAAATTGGTAGGCTATTAGAGGTTAATTTCAAGACTTAGGCATCTGATAATCATCTTGAAAATTTTGCTTATGTAGATATTGAGCCTAATCGAGTTCTGGAACCATCGACAAGTAGGATCAATCGAGGGAAAGAAAAAGAAATCTAGGTGAGTGCATATGCATAGCATGAATATGTATTTTATTCAGTTCTAGACTTGTGATAAGTCTAGATTCAATATTTTGATACATGATCGTAGTTCATATGATGATATATGACATGAATCCATACCATATGCATTATGGGACATGAATATGAAAGAAAAAGTTATATGAGTTATATGATAAAGGTATGGAAATAATATGTCTACGTGATATAAATTAGATAAATTGTGAAAGCTCATGTTATGTAAATGAGAACTATAGGTATAGTTGGCATGCCAAGGGTAGAGGGTCTATGTGGTCCTTCGGGACATATATGTATTCTTTGGAATATGTGTGAGGTCTGGTGAGACACATACTTGATCCTTGGTATATGTATATGATTCTTAAGGAATGATATGTGGTCCTTCGGGACATATATTTATTCTTTGGAACATGTGTGAGGTCTGGTGAGACACATACTTGATCCTTGGTATATGTATATGATTCTTAAGGAATGATATGTGGTCCTTATGGACATTATTACATGGCACTACGGTGCAATTCTACGCGGCACTCGTGTACAATTCTACGTGGCACTTAGGTGCAATTATATGAGCTGTGGTGACAGCATAGTGCACAACCTCACAATACTCACATACCTTAGGTTCTCTGTATGGTACCATGGGCTAATGAACTTACTAAGGCGAACTTATGAATGTGAATTTGATAAGTATATGTGTAAGAAACATGGTTTTGGTTATTGCATTGTTTACATACATCTTATTACTGCAACCCATCTCATTTTGGCAATTACTTTATATTTATTGATATTATTATTATATTGCCTCACTAAGTCGATGACTTAGCGTGTGAGTGTTTCACACGTAGGATCCGATAAAGTAGACGATCGAGGTTAAACAGCTGGACAACATTACTCCTGCAACTATCAGATCAGAAGCAACTTAATCAGTAGGTCATTTTGTTATGAAAATGGATGTTGGCATGTAATTAAAGAGTTAAGTTGTGTATGCTCTGAATATTTTGGTAAACTTATATTACCATATGTATATTATTGTATTTTTCGTAATATAAGTTCAAGTATTTTACTATTATTTGTAATGAGTTGTGTTTTAAAAGTCAATGTAATATCTCTGACTAGTATTCGGGTTGGGATATGGGTTGGGGGTGTTACATTAATGATGTTAACAATTAAACTTGAGTTTTAAAATTCAAAAAGCAAATGACCTAAATTCATGAAAAAAAGTAAAAAGATTAAATTCTAAATGTTCAAAGAGTATAAGGACTTAAAACATAATTTAATCTTCTTAACAAATAGTTTTAAGTAACTGGTAACTGAGTTGCTGTAAAACTCAGTTAGAAACTATATATAAATATAGATTTTGATGGATTAGGAATAAGTATTAAAATTACATAAATATTATTTAATATAATTATTATTTTAAAATTTGTTAATTTTAATTTAATTTTTCATAATTCTTTAAAAATAATATAATTATTTTCATCTTGAGTAAATATAATATTCAATAAGTATACCCAAAATGGTATAATTTGTAAATATGTTAAGGGTTACTAAAAATATAATTTAAACTAAAATATCATATATACAATTACACAAAATTAAAATTCAAACACCACATTACACAATTAAGTGACAAATAAATAAGTCATGAATTATCCTCTTATAAATCTTATTATTATTTTTAATTAAAGTGGGAAATTTTAAATTATAAAGTATTATAAAAAGAGTAGAGTTGGGTTGATTAATTAGTGGACTACTTACGCATTTTAATCAAAAGAAAAGTACACCATTAGCTAGACACTCGCATATAGGGATGGTTATGAGACACGAAAATGACAGGTTCCGTCCCGACCTGATCACGTTAGATTTAAAAAAATTAGGTTCGAGTTGGGTTTTTTTAAAGTTATGTTTGGGTTGGGTCGAATTCGGGTTTAGGGTGAAAAATACCCGATCTGAACCTGACTCGAAAAAATTATAATTTTACCTTACATATTAGAGATAACTACAATAATACCACTCTATATATTATTTTCTTTCAATTAAATCCCTATTTTTATTCAATAAAAATAATATTTTTAATAAATATATTATTTCGGGCCGGGTTCGAATTTTATCTAAAAAAATTGGTTTTCGGGTCAGGTTTAAGTCGAATGGAGGATTTAAAATTTTCAAGTTAGAATGGGCGAATTGAAAATCCAACCCGACCCATGTCCATCTCTACTTGCATATGTGTAGTGAACTTATTACTTAATTGTTAAAAAATAACTAATTAAGTATATCGTAGATGGTTCTAATGAATTTTGATTTGACTCGACATTAAATGGTCAAGATTTGTTTCTTTCTTTTAAATCAGATTTGGATTAAATCGAGTTTTGTGAAGTATGATGTCTGATCAGGTTCAAACTTAGGGCGAAAAATCATTGATATGATCTAACCTATCTCGAGATAGTCTTATACATTTAGAGACAATTGCTATAATATTTCTTATTCTCTATATTTTTCAAATAGGTCCCTATTTAAAGCACTTAAAAAAACCCTAGAAGAATGGATAAGGAATTAGAAATAGTGAAAAGGGTTTAGCATTGCTTTTAAACTTAATTTAATTCTTCAATTAATTACCCTGGAGGGGAAAAAGTACAACAAAAGTAACAACTGTACACGTGTTCTCCATTCCATCCCACCTAATTAATTCTTTCTTATGGGATTTAAACTCTTTTTTTTTAATTCTAATCCATCAAATCCCCCATTACCATATCTTACACAGCAAAAGACACTTAACCTTAGAAAATTAGGGTAAATCATGTGTTTAGTACCTAAATTATCAGATTTGGTTGTTTTAGTACCTAAATTATCAGATTTGGTTGTTTTAGTACCTAAATTATCAGATTTGGTTGTTTTAGCAATTTATTCAAAAATTAACATTAAGTTTTGAGGGATATATCGTCAAGGTTTAAATCTCGATTTAGTCATACTTTTTTACGTCATCAATTAATTTAAATAGTTTATACTATTAATTATTTCAATTAAAAATTATTAAAATATTTTCCTTCTCAAAAAAAATTAATTCCATCCTACACACTAAAATAAAGTCCATAACCTTCTAATAACTTTAACGAAGTATTTTTTCCCCAAAAAATATGTTAATATTTTAATTAAAAGGCTAAAGAATGTAAATGGTCCCCCGACAATAGGATACTACTTTATTAAGTCCCTTGACTATTAAAAATTATAAAATGGTCATTCGACTATAAAATGTTGTTTTGTTGAGTCTCACGACTATTAAAAGTTACAAAATAGTCATCAGACTACTCATTATATTCCAAACTCGTCCTTTTTTGCTAAAAAATGAATGATATTCTAAGTTGAACGTTAACTTGTTGACCGTGATATGATAACATTTGATCCCAAAATCTCAAACGACTATCATATCTCATTTATCATGTTAACATCCGGCTTAGACAATCGCCAATTTTTAATAGAAAAGGATGAGTTTGAAACATTATGAATAGTCAATTTCCATTTGGTAACTTCTAATAGTCGAGGGACTCAACAAAGCAACAATCCATAGTCGAAGGATCATTTTATAATTTTTAATAGTCGAGGGACTTAATAAAATAATACCCTATAGTCGGGAGACCATTTATATTCTTTACCCTAATTAAAATTTTAACGATATTAACTTTTGAATTAACTAAAGATATTATAATTTTTAAAAAAAAAACAAGTTAAAATAAATGAAATGTTGACTTGGAAAGATATTAAGTCATTATTGGTAACCTTTTATTTTATTGAGAAAAATATGATTTGGTGTTGCTGCAATTGTTGCTATCGAGTTCAAGTTCTGAAAGGAGTATAATTGTTCTTAAGTCCCTTTAAAGGTCATAAAACTATAAGTTAGTACGCAGTGGCGAATCTATAAATATTTTTCAGGATGAGCACATATGTATTAATAATAAAAAAAATTGTATGAGGTGAGCACAAATAAAATTTAAGAATGAACACCTTCAGTATAATAAACAACTAACATAAAAAAATTCAGATTTCAGGGTAAGCACGTGCCTACCCTGGACTTTACATACATCCGACACCGTTAGAACGTGATAAAATTATATTCTACTTCATTAAAATGGTGAAATTATGATTTAGTCCTTTAAAATGATAAAAGTTATAAGTTGATACATTAAGTTATATTTTCACTCATAAAAATTTATAATTCAATTTTCCCAATATTTGAATGGAAAAAGAAGAGAAATTCACCATGTTAGCGATAAATACAAATTCGTAGAGTACATGTAGATTTAGGGATGATAATGGGTCGAATCAGATTGAATTTTTGATCGACCCTAATTCAATCCGAGTATTATACCTCTAATCGATCCGACCAACCTAAGTTTATGGAGATACAATCGGATCCAAAATTCATCCCGACTTTTAGAATTAAATATTAAAACTCACATCCAACTACACAAATATATATTTTTTTCATTTTTATTCTGAAAAATAAAGAGTTAATTTGAAGAAAAATATGGATAAAGAGATATTATATCATTTATCTCTAAGAATATATATATATATATATTTATAGGGTAATTATATTATTATCTTATACTCAAACATGACCCATCGAACTCGAGTTTTATAATAAAAATCTAAATCCTATGAGGTAAGATCAAATCAAAATTTATCAAATTCATATAGAAATTATCATCTCTATCCGTTCGTATACCCGAGGTTGTACTCTATCACAAATCTCTATTTTTCTTCAAAAAAAAAAATTCATTTAATGAATCATACTATAAACTTTTCGAACCAAATCGAATAAAATTCATATCACAAATCTCTAAAATAAATCCATAGAACAAGCTACAAAATTCGGATCTCAAGAACCTACAGCATCAATGAATTCAATTATAGTGGATGGTCGAAAGTTTGAAATCATTAAACATAATTACCGACCGAAGTCAAAAAAATATGTTCCAAAATCTCAAACTTAAAACAACCTTTTTCCTTGCAAGATGAACTACTTATATTGACAGCCGATAAGTGGGAAATTAAGTGAAATATATAAATATTAAAAATATTTTATTTGGTATTTAGGATTAATAGAAGAAATTAGAAACATTGAGAGTCAGGGTTTCAAATCGCAGTCGCGTTTTCGGTCATTTCGGGTTTACCGTGGTTGTGGCCGTCGTGGACGCTATTAGGCGCTATTGTGAGTGTAGCGTGTAATTCGGACGGCGGCGAAATCGCTATATTTCACGGACGATGTCACGTTTTTAAACCGTGATTTGAAACCATGAGAGCGACAACAATGTCATCCATTGTTTTTCTTGGTCTTATGTTCAAAAAGCCAACAGACCCGGGTTTTCTGGACGGTGGTGTTCGTTCATTGACCATAATAATACACCAATCAATCAATCTCCCCCGTTGTTAATCACCATTAACTATGTTAATTCACTAATTATTTGTTGACGGTTCACCCTTTTGATTTAGATAAAAAATCGTATTATATAAAGGAGGAGAAACGTGACGTGTTGAGCTTAACACAGAAGAGAAAAGCCTCCATTTTGTATGAGTGATTTGTTTAATGACTCTACGGGTTTAGATCATGACAGTTATATGTTTGTCGTCTAGACACATGCTTCTAATCGTCATATGAACTGTCGGATGAACATGTCCGATTCTAGGTCGAGTTAATGCCAATGCAAACGATGTCATACGAGAGCCAGACCAGACGGTTATACGTTTGTCGGAGGTGTCTTGCACGGCCACACTGGTCGACGTGTGCGTCGTTTGGTTCTCACGCAATACCGGTTGTTGTTGGGTAATGTAAGGACTTATACAACAATTTTAAAAGTATAGAATTAAAATGCAATTTGCTTTGTTATATAAGAACGTATACAGTAATTTTATGGGTAAACTACATCAATGGTTACTAAAATTTGGGTAAGTGTTCGTTTTCATCACTGATGTTTGAAAAGTCACAAATCAGTGACTAACGTTATCGTTTGTTACAAAATGGTCACTCGATGTTAACAAACATGACAGAAAGCACATCTGGACCATTTAAAGCTTACTTGTCGAAAAACAAGTGTAGAACATCAAGATCAAGAACATGAAAATGTAGTGAAAGAAACCCAACAAGAAACAACATTAAAAAAATATTTTTTTATTAGAATTTCACTTGAATTTGGAAAATCACCCATTGAAGAAAATGAATTCTCCATTGAAGACCTGCTACAACAAGAAGCTGAAGCCAAAGAGGAAGAATGAGAAGATGAAACTGAAGCCGAAAATAAAAAAACCAGACGCTGTTGTTGCAGAGGTGATAAGTACGATAATATATACGAGTTAGTATTCACTTACGACGAATAAAATTCATTTTCTATTGTTAATCTCAGTCTTTCATTTTTCTCGTCTAATGACTTTGAAAAAGTGTAAAACTAAAAGAAATTTACAAACATTTACTTCTTCGATGTGAGAAAGGATGAAGTTGACGTCCAGTAATGGAGTATATCCATATTTATATAATTATAATTAGGGATTGTTTGTGGATCGGATATAATATATTTTTACTTCGTCATATAATTTAATATAAATTTAAAGGAGGTTTATCTGATGTGAAATTTGAGTTGATTTTTCTAATAAGAATTTACACTCGTATCGAACTCACTCACTTGACCTAATATACATATTTATATATATAATTTTTATTTTTATTAGATAAAATAAGTATCAATTTGAAAAAAATACAGATGGGGCGTAATATATATTTTTTGTGAAAAAAACCTAAATCTAAACATACGCACCTATACAAACTATGTTGCTCAAACTTGAGTCACCAAGGAAAGCAAAAATCTTTCCAACCACTTAGACCACTCCAAGGTTCTATCTTTTAATATATAAATGTTAATTATGATATTATTTTCGAAATATTTTTTATCCTAAAACCAAATCCGAGCCAACCTAACCAAGGATGGACCAAAGGGAGGTAAGTGGGTAGTCACCCCCTAAAATTTTAAAACTACCATATATTTTATATTTCTTTCTAAGTTTAAGGGTCACATTTGTCCCTGTAGTAGATCTATTGCCCCTATCGCATTTTCACATCGATTTAACCTTCAAAGTTGTTTAATTGTATCATTCTATACCTACCCCTAGCTTAAAACCCTAAAATATGGATTTAGGGTTTAGATTTTATGAATTATGGTTTAGGGTTTAATGTTTATAATTTAGGGTTTTAAGTTAGGGATATGGTATAGAATGATGCAATTGAGCAACTTCAATGGCAAAATTGACATGAAAATACGATACGGGTGAAAGTGATAAATGGTGTCTACTATAGGGGCAAAAGTTACCCTTATGCCTTCTTTTTATGTAATTGTTTTACTGAAAATCTATTTTCGTCCCTTAAAATTTTATAAGTTAAATTTAGATTTTCAACCTCTAAAATAAAATCTTAAACTTTTCCCTGCTTAATCTCATCTTTCAAAAAATTCGATTCGACCCTACTAGAATTTGAATTTCCAAAATAAATCAAAGTAGATCAAAATCTATAAAATTTGGATCAAATGTACATGCTTACAAAACGAATATAAGATTGTGATGTTAAAGGTTTGGATGCAATTTTCTTCTTTTTATTCAAAGTGAGATGAGTTTATATATATATATATATATATATATATATATATATATATTTAAGCCAGATTCAATGTCCCTAATCATTTGTCTTTGATCAAACAGAAGTTCCACGTTCGAGAAGGTCATGCATGCAATTTGCTTTTCCCTTTTTGTCTACATTTTTCTATAATTTAATGACTTAAATTTACATAGTCAACAATTTCCAATGATTAATTTATATATATATTTTTGAATTAATCATTGGTATCCGATATATTGATTGACTAATCTAAATCGGGTATTGTAGAGGCGAGGGCGACTCTCAACCCAATTTGCTCCATTCGCAAACGACAGGATTCGAAACCCTAACCTTGTTTAAGGGACCTAATGCCTCATCTCACTAGACGAACTGGTTGTTGATATATTTAATCACCTTTTAGTAAGATAGAAATACAAGCAAACCGTGTCTACATTTGCAGTTCCAATATGGTCTATTCTGCTTCCGTCCCCTATTCTATTCATCCATTTGAAATTTAGTCCCACTATTACTTTTATATTAAACATAATTAAAATTAATTGACAACAACATCAAAAGACTTTAATTTCTTTCATGTGCTGAATACTACATACGTGGAATGTCAAATAAGTAAATAAAATCGGAATTTGAGAGTCTAAGGTTTTCGATTTTGAATATCGAGTTATAAGGTTATTCGACATTTTTTCAGAGAACTAGAACGAAAAAGTAAATTGAAATTGGTCACGGAAACATACATATTTTTTTTTCTAAAGTCATGTAATTCAGTTTAACAGAAGTCTTTGAATTGTGTTATGAATTGGGATTCAATTGTTAAATCGAAATAATATAGGGTCTAAATTCACGAGGTAGAGAGATTAAATTTTAAGTGTGAGGAGAGAATAGGGACTTGAAGTATAGTTAGACCTTTAGAAATTAAAGAAAGCAACTGAACTTTCAACTCGGCAGTACATTAAGGTCAGCATCATTATTATTTTTATTATGTTGTATTAAATTTATTAAATCCCACAGTCAAAGTTGCATTTGGGTCATATTTAAATTAAGCCTTAATGGTCATAGGGCCCTCAAATTTTTGAAATAAATAAATGCAGTCCCTTAATTTATTTGCATATAATGTGTTCTTTAAATTAAAAATAATAATTTAGAACTCATCAAGTGACCTCAATGGTTGAGGGGAGTGTTATTCTCTTTAGAGATTTTGAGTTCGAGTAGTTACGTCTGTAAACTGTGTGCATTGACGTAGAAAAAAATTCTAAACATATACTACCTTATAATCGCCCAGATTATTCAAAACAAGGAAAAAATTAATTTGGTTTTTTGATTAACGAAAAGTAACGTTGATTATTTGGTACTGATATTGTGGTTCACGATGTTGACATTAGGGGTGTAAACGAGCCGAGTCGAGCTCGAGTATTGCTGAGCTCGTCTCGATTCGAAAACTCTGAAATAGAGCTCGATTCGACTCGAAAACTCGCGAGCTTAAAATTTTCAAGCTCGACTCGAACTCGAAATCCTAAACTGAAGCTCGTGAGCAGCTCGAAAAGGCTCGAAATGAAAAAAAAATTCTTAAACTTAACTCGATTAAAGCTTCAAACTCAAACTCGAACATGAACCATAAATACATAAAAATCTTACTGTATTTTTAAAAAAAAATCAATACATAAATATTAATATTATTAATAATTTATTTTCTAAAAAAAATAAAATCTTAATATATTATATTTTCGAGTTGCTCACGAGCTTTTCGAGTCGAATATCGAGTAGCTCGTTTCGGATCGTTAAGAACTCGAGTCGAGCTCGAATCGAATCCATTCGATCCGAGTATTTATCGAGCCTTAATCGAGTCGATCTCGCATAGCTCGCGATCTGTCTCGTCTCACTTACAACCCTAGTTGACATAGTAATCTATTTTAAGATAAAAATGCCCACTTTGACCCTTATTCTTTTTGGGAGGATTTTGGCCATCAATATTTTATTTTAGGGTAAAAGACCTTTATTTTAAAGCGTTAATGATTTGTTAGCTAACAATTTTCATCTATACAGTATACCTTTTTTTCTAAAATAAAACAATGACATCTAAAATTCTTAAAAATAGGGGTTAATGTGATTATTTAATCACACATTAAGGTTTTTTTTGACATTATACATTGATTTTTTTATAGAAAGTTTAATGACGTTTTTTTAATTTTTTTTAAAACATGTAAATATAAAATATCTTATTAAGGGTCGTTTGAAAAATACTTATGAAAGTGATTTTGGCCCAAAAATTCATTTGAAACACAGAAATATTCTCAAACAACTTATTTTCAGTTAAATTTCACGTTTGAAATATGATTATTAACTCGAAATAAGAAGCTGAAAAATGATGATTTTGCGTTGAAAAACTCGTTTGGAGAAGTATTCCCGAACGAAACCATGAAACAAAACCGTGTAGCGGGCTGATGAAACAAATAATGGCAAATTAGGGTTGGATTGGAATTGAACCCATTGAATTAGGGTTTCGTAAATGGGCTTAATGGGTCAAGCCTACATTTTCCCGTCTTATAAGACCTTGCCTTCTTCCTCATTTCGTAATTTATTTGAGGGTAAATTACACCACACACGACTCAATTATTAGTAAATTTATAAATACTCTATTTAATTTTAAAATTTATAATCAAATCATTACATTAACCGATTATTAAAATCAAATAATTGCACTCTTAAGTCGCAAACGACAATCCAATGTAGAATATTTTAATCATGAAAAATCTATATATTTTTAAAAGTTACAATCAAATCACTCAATTAATGAATTGTAACAATTAAGTCGCATACAACATAAAATCTATTGGTATTAAGCGGTTGATGAACCCCAAATCTCATCATAAGATTCACCTCAAATTTATCGTTCGAATTATCATATTAGATTCTAAAAAATCTCTTTTAAAAGCTAAAAAATCAGCTCAAAGCGTTTAAATTTCTTGAACTTCAATCTATATCGTCTATCGTCAAATGACCTCCATCTCAAGATATGTTCCTTCTCTCACCAACGATAGCTCCACCATCATTTGGATTGTTGAAATAAACCCCAAGAAACCCAAAATCAAATAACCTATTTATAACAACATTAATTGAGTGACAAAATTTCAATCTTTTGAACTATGATGACTTATTTGTAAATTTACAAATATTAGAAATATTTTTTTATTGACATCTTTATCATATGTTCGAAATTTAATAATACACTAATCTAATTATTACCACCAAGCGACATCAGTGGTTAAAATGATGATTGTTATCCCTAGAGGTCATAGGTTCAAGCACAAACGACAAACACAAACGATTGTAGAGTATTTGAATGTCTATTGTTAAAAAGGTTGAGAGCCTTTAGAATAAATATTACCGCTTGTAATTACCCTAGACTAATAAAAAATTACTACAATCAATCTATTGGATGAATTGATTGTAACTTTTTAAAATTCAATGAATTATTTATAATTTTTTTAATAATTGAGTGACCATATGGCATAATTTAATCTTTATTTAATGGGCAAGTTACACATTTAGTGCCTAAACTATTAGTTTTTATTTGTTTTAGTACGTAAACTTTCAACTTTTTCAAAACCATAGCTAAAATTTAGTTTTGCTTTCATTTTAGTATCTAGCTATAAAAAACTTTAGTTTTTGTTTCATTTTAGTACACCTATTCAAATTTAACGTTAATTTTTTGAAATTTTTTTGAAAGTTTAGGTACTAAAATGTACCAAAACTGATAGTTTAGATACTAAACTCGTTAATTTTTTAACGGTGGGTAATAAAATAAAAATGAAAACTAAACTTTAGGTATTATTTTGAAAAAAATTGAAAGTTTAGGTACTAAAAATACAAAAACTAATAGTTCAAGTACTAAATCAATAATTTACCCTTATTTAATTAGTTCATTCATAAGAAATTATAAAAATCGTGACAATATTTCTCCCAAAAACCTTCTTCAAGTTTCCTTTTAACTGTTTTTTTTTCCCGTTCAATTTATTATTATATTTGTCCTTTTTTTCTCTCCATACAAACACAAACCATCGCACCTCACCGATCTCTTATTTCAATCTGATAACAAGAAAACCATTGTTTAATCGCAAATCTAATCTAAAAGAAAGCGCTGATTTTGTTTCCCGGGAATAAATTGTCTGTTTTCGTGTAGCTTGGGGGGTTTTTCAGTGGAGAGGTGCTGAGTTTCGGGAATGTTCTTCTCTGGTGATCCGACTAATCGGAAACGGGTTGATTTGAGAGGTCGGAGCTCCAAGGAGAGAGACAGGCAGAAACTCCTTGAACAGACGCGTTTGGAACGCAACCGCCGTCTCTGGTTGCGCCAGAAAAATTCTGCAGCTCTCAAGATTCAGGTTTGGCTTTTGAATTAGGCCGTTAATTAACTTTATTGATTATTTTTCATGGTTAATAGTTGAAGAACAATGTTTGCGTTGAGCTGAAAATTAATCTCTTGAAAAATATCGATGCTTGTTTAGCTTAAATACAAATTTATATGCAATGGACTGCTGGAAATAGCAATGCTTCTTTTGTTGTTCTAGTTTCCAGAATTTGTCAGTTTGTTTGTAACGGGAAGGGTTGATTAGATTTTTCTGTTGCACAGGTTTAATATCATGTGTAGGCTCATTATTTTTGTGCTAGATAAGGTGATGATAGAGTCTGGGGGGGTCAAATTATAGATGAAATCATTGCGTTATAGAGTGTTTTCCTTGTAACTTCCTCATATTTAGGAAAGAGACTTACTTTGGAAAATATGCGCTTTAACATGTATTATTAACATATTATCAGGTTTCAACTGTCCAACCTAGCTGAATTATATGTATGCTATCAGTAAAATGAACTGTCCCCCTAGCTAGAAAGGTCATGGGATAATTAAGTTTTTATTAAATGAAAACCTACATTGTTTATTTAAGTTTTTTGTTTTGCACTTACCTTATGCCTGAGGATGCGTGTTGTTTGGTTTGTAGTCTTTTCTCTTGATTCCTTCTTAGCTGTTTCTGCTTTATGATTAGCAACATCAAATTCTTATCACAAACTGAATTGGCATTGGCTTTGTTTGTGCATGAGAATCTTTAAGCTATACTTTTCTATTAGGCAATTTAGGTCAATAAAATGGTCTTCTGGATCTGTCTTTATGAACTTGGTGGTCTAAATTTGGCAAAGTGTTGACTACCTATTAACTACAGAAATACTTCAGAGGGAGAAAGGCAGTGGAAGTTGAACGTGTCAAGGTACGAGAGCAGTTCTATCGAAGTTATGGAAAGCACTGCCAAAATGTAGACAGGTAAAGTTGGACAAACTATTGTGTCTTTAACGTGTTTCCTGGCGGAACACTTTTGGTTCATATTATTCAGAACTCCATTATTATTGACACGGTGAATTCAAACACCATTTCTTTTTGGCCCGCTTTTTTGCATTTTGAAATGCCTTATTCTTTCATGTGAATCTGTAGTAGGATTTGGTGTTGTTTGACAAATTGAAAAATTAAATGTTGACTTCGTAATGTTGAACTTTATATGTATTGAGTTTGAATTGTAAAAAAAATGTTGGATATGTTACTGATGATTATGGCACGTATATATACTGTTTGATAAATGTTTCGCTCTTAATTCTATTGCATTTTATGTTATTTCAAATTAATATGAATGATATATTTCAATTTGAATAGGAAAGTTAAACACATTGGCGTTTTAAATATAAAATATATAAAACTAAAAAAATATTAATTGAAATATTTTTTTATGATTTAATTTTCTGTTTAAAAGATAATAAAACATTATAATAAAAATAAAATAGCAACAAAATTTGACTGAATGTATTCTCTATTAAGTGATAAGTTGCTATTGCCGACATTTATTTCCTGATTCTGTTCAGATTGTCCCTGTTTATGCAGGCATTTTTTTGGTCCAGACTCAGAGTTTCTCCGCCAGCTAATTTTCTTCGTTAATGCACGGGATATAAATGATTTTTCTATTCTTGTTGAGACTTGCCGATTAATTCAGCATTTTGGTCGAGATAGTAGTACGTCTTTCATGGTCCCTTCTTGAATAGTTGTATTTTGGAAAAGATGTTGTGTGTTAATATAATTATGCAACACTTTTCTTTCTTTCTCTAAATTTTGCATATTTATGGGTAATTTATTGTGTATTTCATGTAATTATTTTAGTATACATATTTCTCTTAACTTCAGCTTATATTATGCAACAGGGGATGTTGTGGAACTCTTTGCTGGCTTGGACTACTTATCCAATCATTCTTTGGTTGTCTACAGGTTGAAGCAACTCTCATTTGCTTGTATTCAGGCTATACATCACAACAGGTTAGTCCTTCAAACCTTCTTTTGTCAGCCGGGTGTTATCTGAGATTTCGTTTTTTATATTTGCATCTCATCATAGAGCCTGTGTTCCTATATATATGTAAGCAGCTTTTGTCAGCTTTTGGAGGCTATCTAGAATCTCAGGAATCTAAGATAGAATTTGAAACAAGGGAAAAAATTGAATGCCTTATCTTGATGATAGCTTAATATATATTGTCCTGCACCCATCTCTCTTTTTTCCACGTTTCCCATTTGTAGTATCATGCACTATGATGTTAGGAAGAACTTAATATACTCGTATTCTGTGCATGTCTTTAACCTGTTTCTGTGGGTAATATTAGTTTTTATTGGACAGAAATGAATTGAAAGACCAACTGTTGATGACAGGGGATGAGTCTAGTGAACCAGCAACCGTCTTACTTCAAGCATTGGTTTTGTTATTAGATCCTAAACTGCCATGGGCTTGTAAGACAGTTGGTTATCTCATGCAAAGAAATGCATTCTCTCTGTTTAGAGAAGTTATTTTAACAGCAACGGTATTTACTTCTTCAAGCCTTTTCTCAGGCTTTGTTTTCTTCTAATTGAATATACTTCTTATGTATTCACTTTGAAATGCTTATCACCATAACTATGCATCTTAAGACTTGTGATTTATTGATTTCCTCCTGCTTTTCTGATGCTGCCTTTATCTTGTCATGTAGGAAAATATGAATGCTAAAGGTTCTTCTGGGAAAGTATCTGCATTGGAGCACGTACTTGCTTGTATGATTTCTCATGTTGGTCAGAGTCCATGTACTTGCTCAAATGTGGACCCACAGTGGAGTTTCTCATTCCAGATCCTTACAATCCCTTTCTTATGGCAAACATTTCCATACTTGAAACAGGTGGATTCTTCTATGTCCAACTTGTTTGAGACTTTATAAGTTGTTTCTTTGAGCTTAATTGAACCTCAATATATATATATATATATTTTATAAGAATTGGAGGCCTCAAAATTTTAAATGATTGAACCTCAATATTGGGGGGTATGTGTGGCTTAAAAACTTCCAAGTGATAAGTTTTCTATTCTACTTGGCTGTTACTTGTTTCTACTTTTATGTTTTCTACAAAATATCTGCTTGTTTCTACTTTTATATTGCTTGTTTCTACTGTTAATGCTGCAGATATCCCAAATCTTATTTTAGTAGCAAACTTTCTATTGCAACTTTTTTGCTTTATTTTATGCTTGTTATGGATTATAATTTTTTACATTTTAGGTTTTTGCTTCTCGAAGCTTGATCAAGTACTACACTAATCAGATGGCTTTGTATGTGCAAAACCATGCTAGTGTACTTCCCACTGATATATTGAATGAGTTTCCTGGTTATGCCTGCATCCTTGGTAATATATTAGAAACAACAGGTGCTGCTTTATCTCAGCCTGACTGCTCATTTGAAATGGTAAGAAGGTGATTTATTTTTATTTGAACCAATTTTTTTCTGCTATAAGCTTTTCTATATAGCAGTAAATATAGTGATTCTACATGTATGACCTTTGAACAATTTTATCCTTTTGATTTGATCAAGTGGTATGAATATGTTTATATGTAAATGCATTTATCTTAAGATGTTAGTCCCAAATAGCTTCCTTGTGCTAATTCTTTCAAATTATGATCTTAATATTTCCATCAAAGCTGTGTTAACATTAGTGTCAAATGTGATTATCTATTTTTATGTTTGCATCAAAGATGCTCCGTATGTTAGAGAAATTTCAACTTTAATTTAAGCAGGTTTTCAGCTACTTTTCTCCTTTTTGTTTTTATTTTGAGCAGGCCTTAGACCTTGCAGCAGTTACTACATTCTTGTTGGAAGCTCTTCCTCCTATAAAATCTTCAAGCGGAGAAAGTATGCTTTACCTCTTGATATGTCATCTATTTCTCTTTCCTCTCATGCTGATGGATTTTCCCCCTAGCTTCTTTGATAGGAAAATCATACATTTTTTATGATACTGCAATTGTGAATTGAGTTTTTGCACAACAATTCATCTTTAAATTGGTTCATTGAAAGCAGGTTCTACAGTTGGGGAGGATGATATGATCGTGGGTGATGATTCAGTGGAAATCATTTTGGATGATAATTTGCAACAGCAGATAACAAATGCTATTGATTCACGTTTCCTTGTACAATTGGTAGGCATTTCTGACACATCCCGTTACTTTGAAAATCACTTTTGCGATCCTATCAACTTGGTGATTTCTTATCAATATCATAGAAAGGGTTCAAATTTTGTTTCTTCTGAACAGACTAACGTGTTATTTGGAGGGATTTCCACGGTCCATGGTTCGCATGATGAAGGGCCAGATGATAAGGAGGTGGCAGCTGTTGCTGCTGCTTGTGCTTTTCTGCATGTTACATTCAATACTCTACCTCTAGAGAGAATCATGACTGCACTGGCGTATAGAACTGAACTTGTTCCAGTGCTTTGGAATTTTATGAAGCGATGTCATCAAAATCAGAAGTGGCCATCCTTGCCTGAGCGCTTTTCATATCTTTTGGGAGATGCACCTGGTTGGCTGCTACCATTGTCTGTATTTTGTCCAGTGTACAAGTAAGATAGCTGGTTGATTTGTCAGAATAATTTTATGGAATTCTTGTTGCATGCTTCATCCTTAATTTGTTTTTCTAAATGCTGAATGTTGTTTAGCGATTGATGACTGACTAATCTGACTTCTTTGTGGTTGATAGGCACATGCTTATGATAGTTGATAATGAGGAGTTTTATGAGCAGGAGAAGCCACTGTCTTTGAAGGATGTCAGATGCCTGATTGTCATTCTGAGACAGGTGACTTCATTTTGTAAAATTGTAGTTCAGCAAACTATTATTTAAACTATGAAGCAATTTTGAATTTTGATTATGGAAAATATCTTGTATTCACTGAACTTCTTTAGATTAAGGACATGATTTATGGATACCCATGAGCGTTAAGATAACATTGTGGGAACAATTACTATCATGATTACATGGAATTACTTGTGTAGGGTAACCTTGCTTAATGGTCTAATTGACATTCGTATAATTCATCTGTTTTCATCCTCGATAAAGGCTCTGTGGCAGCTCCTATGGGTGAATCCTTCAGCTCACCCCAGTTCTGGGAAATCTATCTCCAACAGTTCTGGTCAGAAGAAGCACCCTGTTGAAGCTATTCAAAGAAGGGTTGGTACTGTAGCCTCTGAGCTGCTATCGCAGGTAGATGCCAGTGTAACTTGTTGAATTTCTCACTTCCCACTTGTTGATATTTTGTCTTGTTAATGATATTAAAATTAACTGGGTTATGGTGAATAAATACAAATAGAATGATGCATTTCTTGAGAGTAATGGCATGTAGGGAACCATTATGCTCTGTCTCCTTTCTAATTTCACTATTTAAACCTGCACTTATAGTTGCAAGATTGGAATAACCGGCGGCAATTTACTCCCCCTAGTGACTTCCATGCTGATGGTGTAAATGACTATTTTATTTCTCAGGTAATGGTTTCTCCATTGCAGCTTTAAGTTCCAACCATCAATTGTCTGATGTAACTTGTTTGTTCTGATCTGAGCAGGCTGTAATGGAAGGCACAAAAGCACATGGCATATTGAAGCAAGCACCTTTCTTGATTCCATTCACTAGCAGAGTTAAAATATTCACTGTAAGTGAGTAATAGCAAAATTTTGTTTGGAACTGTTGGATCTGGAGGAATAGTATCAAACTGTTGTGACCATCATAGTATAAATTCCTTGGACTGATGAAGCCCCAAATATGGAGTCATTTTTCATTGATATCTAATTTCTGTTTTTTCTTTCTCTTTTTATCTTCTCCTATATCTTTTTCTACCAGTCACAACTAGCATCAGTCAGGCAGAGACAAGAGGCTCATGGTGTTTTTACCAGAAATCGATTCAGAATACGAAGGGATCATATTTTGGAAGATGCTTATAATCAGATGAGTGCCTTATCTGAAGAGGATCTTAGAGGACTGGTATGCTTTACTTTGGTCTTCTCACAGTAAAAACTATCATCTTTAATAGCCTAGTGGAATCTGGTCTGACATTGTCCAACAATGATATAAGCAATTTCATTTGCTTCCTTACAGATTCGTGTAACGTTTGTCAATGAATTTGGAGTGGAGGAAGCTGGTATTGATGGTGGTGGAATTTTCAAAGATTTTATGGAGAATATTACTCGAGCTGCGTTTGACGTGCAGTATGGGTTATTTAAGGTTGTTAGTTTATACTACTGCTATCTTCTTTTCATCTTTTCATATACACTGATAAGCCTGGTTAGGCATATTGGCAAGATGCTTTTTATTTTATTTTATTTTATTTTAAATTTTTATTTCACTTATGGTAAAGATGCCACTAGAGGCTTCCTTGACTATCTCTTATGATGGTATGATTTAAGATGTCATGCCTCCTCTGGATCAAACAGGTTGAGAGAGAAGATCAATATTCAATTCTTTCTGAACAAGGGATACAATAAAAGAACTATGAGATTTCCTTTGATCACAATTAGTTTTATTTATTTATTCATTTAGTTTGTTAAAAAAATAATATGGATGTGATTGGCATGAGCTTTAGGCAAGAAAATGCTCTGCTTCAATGGAATATTTAAATGATAAAGATGGTTTAACACTGATTGGAATCTGAACTTGTAGAAAGATATAGAAGAGACTGGAATTCAGATAGAGGATATCATTTTTTTTTGATAAAAAGATAGAGGATATCATTACTCTCTGCTACAAGTTTTCTCATACTAGCATGTCTATTATTGAAAAGTTCATCAACTTTTCTTGTTTTTAGTTTAAAATCAGCTTTGATTGTCACTAGTTGGGATCCACTTTGTAGTACATGTTAACTTGTCTCACTTGTTATGTGTTGTTTTTTCTTATATGTTTCTTTGACATACTACTTCGCATGGCTACCCAGGAAACAGCTGATCATCTTCTATACCCAAATCCTGGATCAGGAATGATACATGAACAACACCTCCAATTTTTCCATTTCTTGGGATCGCTCCTTGCAAAGGTATGCCATTCCATTATTGAAGTTTAATCTGTTCTGTGTGATGAATATTTAATTTGCCAGTATGCTACCTTAGCGTTATCTATTATACGCATACGCTTATTGACGAGGCATGATGTTACCTTGTAGGCCATGTTTGAAGGAATCCTTGTCGATATACCATTTGCGACATTCTTCTTGAGCAAATTGAAACAAAAGTAAGGTTTCTTTTGGTTTCCTCTTTGGAAGACCTTATATTTTAGAGATATTTATACATGTATTTTCCTTTTAATTGATTAGGTACAACTATTTAAATGATTTGCCTTCCTTGGATCCTGAGTTATACCGTCACCTTATTTTCTTGAAGGTTATTTTTCTCGACCTTTTTCCTTTCATATCTCTTGCATTCATACTTTTAAGGAAATATTAATTGCATAGGCACACTTTGACGTGGCCTACATGTATGGCTCTAGCATTCTAATCCCTACCTTTTCCATGACTTTCAGCATTATAAAGGGGACATTTCAGAGTTGGAGCTCTACTTTGTGATTGTGAATAATGAATATGGAGAGCAGACAGAAGAAGAGCTGCTTCCGGGAGGCAAAAACATACGTGTTACTAATGATAATGTTATCACATTTATTCACCTTGTATCTAACCACCGTTTGAATTTTCAGGTAGTAAGGTACTTCATTTCTGAGTAACTTAATGCACTTGTCTTATATATTGCATGATAATGGCACTATGAAGTGGTGTCATTGCAGATACGACAACAAAGTACACATTTCCTTAGGGATTTCAGCAACTTATACGGAGAGAGTGGATTGATATGTTTAATGAACAAGAATTGCAGGTATTGTAGCCTACTTTTAAAATTTGCAAGCTGTACTCACTTTGCCGACAATAGTACTTTACGACTACCTATCTAAACATGATTGATGGAGTTTGCCAGATTCCTTTCGACTTCGAAAAGTTAAAGAACCTTCAAATTGTTCTCTCTGTGAATAGAAACTTTTCCGAAGATTTGTGATTGCCATGCATAAATTCCTTTAGCATTGTTCAAGTTTCCTATCAATTATACTTTATGTGTGTGAACCTCTTAAGTTCCTAACATCTTTTCTGTGATGATTTAAGACAATGAAACAATTACGGCATTCACCCCGGCTGAAACATCTGCTTATCTTTCGAATTAAAAATTTCATCAGTTGAGAGCATCTGCTAAATATAATTTTTGAGATTCTCTTAAATCCCCGTAATGTTTTTTTTTCTTTGCAGCTTCTGATATCAGGTTCACTTGACAGCTTGGATGTTGATGACCTACGACACAATACTAATTATGCAGGTGGCTACCATGGTGTAAGTTTTTTACTGCTCTCCTTATTTCCCTGATGGATTAGAATGGTTATTACATATTACATACCAAAGTCCAACCGTGCTTTGACTTTTCCTAGTTTTGTTCCAGTTGAAATGACGGGAATGCGAATTGTTACCGAATTAACTTGTTAACATATCTGTCATATTTATCAAGAACCAGCTCTTTGTATTTGCTTTCAGAGCTTATTTTCACTTCTTTGCTTGACAGGAGCACTATGTCATAGAAATGTTTTGGGAAGTTCTCAAAAGCTTTTCACTGGAAAACCAAAAGAGATTTTTGAAGTGAGTTGCATCACCTTTGATCTTGTGTGATGTTTGTCCTCCTATAATGGCTACTTTAATTATTCGCCTCCGGGGATTACGTACACGAGGGAAAATAATAATTTAACGAGGTTCTTTTTAGGTTCGTGACTGGTTGTTCCCGAGGCCCGTTGCTGGGATTCAAATATCTTGAACCTTTATTTTGCATACAAAGGTATTCATTGTACCAAATACACTATGCATTCTTCTTCTTCTTCTTCATTTCTGTATCCAAATTAAAGATTTTACTATCAACTCATTTTGCAGAGCTGGTGGCAGTGCTTCTGAAGAAGCATTGGACCGATTACCAACATCGGCGACTTGTATGAACCTTCTAAAGCTTCCGCCATATAGAAGGTTTTCTCTCTCTCTAGTAGTAGCTTACCATAGAATATGACTTTGATAGAAGTTGTTTTTGAATTGTTGGCATGAAAGTGGTGGTGGCTAAGGATGGCAATGGGATGGGTTTTTGGCCGACCTGAATCCGACCTAATATGACCCCAATAAAACCCGACTCTAACCCGAGTTTAAATATAATTTACCCGCTGTGAACCCGGCCCAAAATTTAATTGGAAACCCGACCCGATTTAACATAATTTGCAATTTCACATAAGTTTTGTCAAAATAGAAAAATAATTGAATGAAATACTAATTTATTCAATTTGATGACATGAAATCAAAGTAAAATTTAATTTAATATCATAATTCTAGTACCTTGCATGCAATTTTTTTTACATATAGTTTTATCGAAACCTAACTAATGATATATAAATATATAAGAAGGTATTTTTGCGATTATTCCTGGACGGGTAGGACGTGAGTTGACCTGACCAATTTTAAGATTTTACATGTCCAGCTCATTTAGTAGAGCGTAAGGCTCTTAACCTTGTGGTCGTGGGATCGAGTCTCACGGTGGACAATTCATAATTCTAACTGCCGGAGGTCTTTCACGGAAGCTGCGCTCAATCTGGCGTTGGGGGCAACCTACCACCCTACCTCCCCCTCACCCCATTACATATGGAAATAGGGTCAGTTAATTTATTTTTACCCGACCCGAAATCCGAATTTCATAAAAGAATTCCGACCTGATCATAACTGTAGTCACACTCTTCTACACCAAATCATAACTGTAGTCACTTGTTATTTTTTCTTTAATTGACATTTTGCTGAACCTTTTCATTACAATATGATGTGGTTATGGTGCAGCAAAGAGCAACTGGAAACCAAATTGCTATACGCCATAAATGCAGATGCTGGTTTCGATTTGAGTTGATGTACTCTGCATTATGAACTCTATTCCGATGCTAACTCCGGTGGTAGGTCGAGAAGTATTCATATCCAGAATGAGTGGTGTGGCTATGAGAATTTTCTAACCGATACCATCGGAGGCGGGAGGTAAGCAGGCGAAGGATTGAGATGGTTAAGCATGTGAGTGAGTGGTGGTGTACACTGCACAGAGATCAATCTATATGATAGTGCAGGGTCCGGGTAGGGCAACTTGCAGTTGCTATTTTCAAACATGTTTATTTATGCAAGGCGAAGAAGTATTCTTGTATTGTATCGTATTTGTAAATGAATAACATATTTACAACAATAAACACGTGTTAATGCTCCAACATAATATATTAAGAATATGGGACAAGTTCCACCCAGAATAAATTTTAAGATGATGATTAGTCCTTACTCTCCACTCGTGAAGTCCAAGATGACACGTGCCTTCTCTTCGTCTTGCCATGTGGAAGGAGACGTGAAGCTATTGGTGTGAATCAGGGTTTATGGACCACAGAGTTTGGATGCACCTGTGTGTGTTAATTCTGCTGTCGTCCACCACCTACTCTATTTGTTTTCCTTCAACAAAGAACCCCGGCAATCGGAACCCGAGTAATCCCAAAACAAACAAGCAAGTATGTTGTCTGGAATGTCGTAAACACAGCAATTGTCTTGAAAGGTACGGTTTCCATAAATGTGGCATGTTACTCCTCTAGTAAGTACATGAACATGCTAAATAAATGTGACTCGAACAAGATGATGAAGCAAATGAACTTTTTAAGAGGTTACTTGTATCTTCTACTCGGCGCCATGAAGAGCAACAATATCCGCCCCGAAAACTGGTTTCCGGGCAAGCTCTCGATGGCCTTGAATGCAAAGTAGCCCCAAAGCATTGCCGCAACACATCCTGCAACCATTGTAGCATGAAGCAAGTTACTGAGCCGCTGTTCTTTTGCCTGGATGGGAAGCAGATCATTGGTTTCCTTCTCGACATCAAATATCGTCTCATCAAAATAATATAAGACAGCAATCATTGTTGCCGGAATAAAAGCTCCGACTATATAGAGCAATGGAACCTTCAGCATGTCCTGTTAATTATCGCAATTAGTCGTAATCCATCAATATGTGTTTCGAGGAAAAAGAAACTTGTGGAGTAAACAGGACAACTCGGTTACCTTAATGACTACCCAGTTTTCATATGCATAGCCTGCATGTCCGTAGAAAGCTTTAGTGAACAATATGAAATATAAAGATACAAAGTTGTGAAGATGCATACCATCCAGCCCATGCAAGAAAGAGCTGTGACCCCAAATCCGGCCTCCGCCCGGCGAAATCGAACATAAATGTACCACTTCATATTCCACAGTGCATAAGTTGTACATTTGGTTTCGTTGAAATGGATGATTTAGGAAAATACTTGGGCGTGCCGCTGCTACACAAGAGAGTATCTCGAGCCACATATCAATACCTTGTGCAGAAAGTTCGTAATCGATTGTCATGCTGCAGGTCCGTTGGTTGAGGTCATGCCGCGGCCGGATGCATCTTGTTCTAGCTTTGTGTTGGTTCGTTCGATGGTCTACGGACAATATCGTCACCGTAAAGTCTGCTTATATAGTCCGAGCTGATCTCTATATATAGTTCACAAGATGATAATGCATGGACCATCATTTCTAAATATTTTGGTTTGTAGTGACAGAATATTAACAGCCTACTGACATCCTCAGCCATAGGATGGTGAAAAACTAATGCTGATGGTGCTAGAAAATTGCAAGTCTGTAGACATGTAAGAAAAACGCAGGGCATCCTCGATGATAGAACCCAAATTGGATGCCAGGTAATGGCTCCACTCATAAAAGCACTGTAAACAACATAAAACATAGGGCCAAGAGCCATTTCATAATAATAATAATAATGCTTCCTGCAATTCAAATTATCATTTCCATTCCTTTTTCAAACTTATGGATCCCACATCGACCCTATCAGTCAAAAAGTTAACCTCACTTTTACACCAAAAATCTCGGTATCCTCGTTCTTCCTTTTCATACGGCCATTACCAACACAGCAAGCTCAGTTTCATTTAGGTATAATCTCAACTGTAAACAAAAAAAAATGCAGTTCTTTGTAGCATTGGTATTCATTTTTCGGTTCCTACCTGTCTATAGCGTCACCCTTTGTCGAACCGTATGCGGCGGCGTTGCTATAAAATACCCTTTCGGCGTCGACGACGGATGCGGCGCCCCGCAGTACCGCCAGATGCTGAACTGCACCAACGACCTGTTCTTCGTAACACCATCGGGTCGGTACAAGGTCGAGTCGATCGATTACGAGAAGAAAACGATGGTGGTATACGACCCCGCCATGTCGACATGCGCCATTCTTCAACCCCACCATGATTTCGCCATGTCGGACGTTCAATCGGTCATCATCCCTCCGACATCCGACACCGTTTTCGCGCTCCTGAACTGTTCCATCGACTCTCCGGTGCTAAACCACTACAAGAATCTCTGCTTCGACTTCGCCGGACATTCGTGCGACGAGCTCTACGGCGCGTGCAACGCCTTCAGGATCTTCCATTCGTCGACGAATAGCTCCCCGCCGTGTTGTTTCACCGGATACGACACGGTGAAGTATATGAGCATGAACATCTTGGACTGCACGCATTATACTAGTGTCATCAATGCTGATAGCTTGAAGGGTATTGGACCGTTGGATTGGGTTTACGGGATTAAATTGTCGTACTCGATGCCGGACACCGGATGCGATCGGTGCACGAGGTCCGGCGGTACTTGCGGCTACGACACCGAGACCGGAGTCATGATGTGCCTCTGCTCTACCTCCATGAATTCTACCAGAGAGTGTGGTAAGGAACTCAACTACCAACTAAACATAAATGCTTGTTTTAGTCCTTTTATTTTTTTAAAAACCACTAAATTAGTCCTTTAATTGCTTGCTTTTCTAGCTGCAGGTAGCATGGGAGATATAGGAGGAGTTCAAAAGCTTGATTTTTGGACAAATTTTCATGCATTTGCCTTTGTGTTGGGAGCACTTACTTACTTAATAATATAACCATATAAACATTGTATATGGTGTGATCTATGTTTCCTTTTCCATTTACAGCAAATCAAAATCCCTACAACTGTTTCTGCTTTGTAAGGTCACTTTGTGTTAAATGTAGGGCGGAAATGAACAGAGCATTCGGCAGATTGTTTATGAATCGTTCTTATAATATTCTTTTAATAAGTTAAATAAATAAGTATGAACATAATTTTATGTTCGTCTAATAAACGAACATGAACATATGTGTGTTTGGTTTGTTTATATTCACGAACAAATTTATTTAAAAGCTCGTTTATTAAGTTAACGAAGATAGATATAAAATGTGTTTAAAGTTTTATTCATGTATTTTAAATACATGAATAATATATTCAAGCTATCATTTAACGCCCAAGTCGATGATTAAGTTAATGAAGGACTTAGATCCCATATTGATGCCTTGAGGTTCCATTTAAATGAAGTTTGGGGATTAATTTTAAATTTAGTCATAGTTTAGGGGTGTTTGTTGCAATTAACCCATAAAATTACGACTTTTACTTTTTACCGCGTTTCTCTTCTGGGTCTAAGAACTCCTTGAAATCCAACCTAGCAGAAGTAAAACCAAAGAATACTTTTTAGACTCAGTGAGTGAGTTAAAAGGCTAAATCGTACACCGGAACGGAAGGAAGACGAAGACATGACTTCTCCTTCTTCTTCTTTTGGTAAAGCATCGGGATTTGAAGCCGCATCGGAAGCAGCTGGCGGCGTGCAGGTGACAACCTTTACGGAGCTCATCGATGAAGTGACCCTCCACTTTCAGATCATTCGCCTCGCCAAGCAGGTATTCCTATTTCTTCACTTATTTAACTCAAATCTCTCGGAATTTGCATATTTATTGTTTAATTAATTGATAGATATACGTGTGGATCGGCTCTGACTCTGCTAAACTGGGGAATTTATACGCCGCTGCTCCTACACGACCTGTTAGTTTCATTTTTCTCTTCGATGCATTACTCTGTTATCATCGATTATGATAGATCTGGTATTGTTGCTAAAATAAAAACAAAGATTCATGATTATGAATAGAATAATTCGGTGAGCGTGACTTCAATTATTGGAGGTGCTTCAGATAATACTGGTTCTGGAATTGCTCGACGATTAGGTCAGTTTTCTTCAAAATTTCCCAAAATTTTGTATACTTTTTTTGGTCTAATTACGGTTTTAGTCCTTCCACTGTGCTAAAATTTCGATATTAAATTGATAGCACCGCGAACTGCTAATAAATGTTATCAATTTGGATCTATTAATAACATAACTAAAACATCAAATTATGTCAAATTAAAGTGGAAGGATTAAATCCTAAATTCCAATATAATAAAGGGTCTAAAATTATAATTAGATCGCCCCCTCTTTCTGGCTTGAACTAAAAGCAAATTGATTTGTTTGCAGTGCTAAAGACTGGGCTTAATATAATCTTGGCTTGCAATATCCCAAAGAATAACCCCATGCTTGAGGTTTGGTTTTGATATTTGTACTTTGATTCAAGCAAACATTTATTGATATTTGAATTTTAGTTTGAGTCTGGCCCTATGCACCAAATCGTTTGCTTTGATCGATTTGGTGGCTGATGTCCTCTAGTGACAGAGGACTCAATGGGAATGCATCCGAGACGATCGTGCCCGTCTCGGCATTATCTTCTAGGATCATAAGTTTTTCCGGTATGGCTCACCTTGTAATCTCTCATTCGTATAGTTTTTCTTCTCAGGCAAATGCTGAAAAGAAGTTGATAGAGAAGCTACTTACCCTTGGCTACTCGAGGCCGAAATCCCGATCCCCAGGGCCGGAGTTGTAGTCTTCGCAGTTGCATTCGGTAAGCAATTAGTTCTTACAAGCTTACAATGTTAGCATCAGTTATGGAATCGATTTAACCAGCAAACATAATGCTCTGGTTGTTAGCTCCCATGTATCTGGTTGATTACAACTTTGTTGTTGAGCTTGATGCTAGTTTAACCCTTAGGTTATGGTTGATTATAAGCTCCCTTCCCTTTTTTTGGTCATTACAAAGAAAAATGGTATAATTTCAGTTTCGGTCCCTCTATTATGCTTGGATTTTGAATTTTCTTCTTTGATGAATGAATTTTGAATTTAAAATATAAATTGATGTGGCATCTTAAAGTTTTCTTCTCCAATAAAATCCTATGATCCCAAATTGTTAGCCACCACAAAAAGTCACGATTTCGATGAACGAAATTGTTGTTGGTTGATTTCAATAGTAAAAAACGTTTTGTTTTCGAATCAGAAGATTAACATTGTTCGATTTCAAACTGATGACAGAGATGTACCGTAATATTTTTTGCTTTTAGTTTCAATTGTGATTTGAAGAGTTTAAAAGATTTTTTTACGAGTTTGAATCGAGAAAAAGGGAAGATATATTGTAATTTAGTGATCTTTTTGATCGAAAAAATATCGAGACAACATAAACGATTTTAAAAAAAATAAAGTGATGGTTATTATGTCCCATTTAAAATGTCCTTTATTGATTTTTATTGGATCAATTTTTTTGAACTTTGACTCATTATTTAAAATCAATTATTGATAAAAATAAAAAATATATATATATTTTAGAAATCTTTAATCAAGTAGTTCTAAAATATGTATTTAACAAAATTTATTTTTTTAAAAGATTTAAATTAATAATGGTTAAAGTTTAAAAATTTCAACTTTTAAAAAAGTAATAAAAGTATTTTCCATAAAACAGAGGTAGTATTTAAATTTTTTAACGTGCTACGTCAATTATCGCTAATAGTTATTGGATGAATTGATAACCGAAGTTTGGAGATCTTTAACTCACTTGACATGAATAGGGGTGGAGGTAATTCAGTGATAAACGCTGGAGTAGACCAATTTATCATTTTCACTCCTATCGTATTTTTGCATCAATTAAACTCTCGAAGTTGCTCAATTATATCATTCTATACCTTACCCCTAACTTAAAACCCTAAATTATAAACTCTAAACCATAATCTTATTCGTCTAAGGTGCAATTAAAAGAAGATAAAATAACCTCAGTGACCGAAAATACCTTATAATATACGATTTTAATCGACTTTTTTTGGATTTGTCAAAATGACCAACAAAATCGCAACGCGAACTCTAATTTTTCAACTCAGTTTTCAAATTCGCAACGCGATTTTGAAAAATGTGTTGTGATAGTTAAAATGTGTTGCAATAGTTAAAATGTGTTGCGAGCGTTTGAAAAACGTTTTGTTGCGATAGTGAAAAAGTGTTGCGATAGTGAAAAATCCAAAATAAGTTTACATTTTAACTATTCTAAATTCACGTGGAGTTTGAAACAATAAAAAATGTGTTGCGATAGTGTAAAAGATTCCCAAGCCATTTGTAAGATCTTAGTTTGAAATAATAAAGAATGTGTTGCGATAGTGTAAAAGATTCCCAAGTGTTTGCAATGCTCAATCCCACATAATATTGGAAACACTATTGAGAATGAGTATTTAAGGCTTGGATTTCTCACTTCCTTGTTGAGTAGAAGAGAACAAGGGGGACTCTCGCGCACCGCCGCCGCGGCAGTCTCGTCCCGTCTTGTCTCGGGTCGTGGTCGTTGTAATACGTGTCTTCGACACGTCCACGCGGATACTATCTTTTTAAAGAAAATTCTTAAGAAACAAATGCAATACCACCAGTCGTTGCGATTTTCTAAAATCGCAACGCGAACTTGGACTATCGCAACGAATTTGGACTAACATAAATTTGAAAAATCGCATTGTGATTTTGTATTATCGCATTGCGATAGTCAGAATCGCGTTGCGATTTTATATTATCGCGTTGCGATAGTCAGAATCGTGTTACGATTTACATATTCGCATTGCGATTTTCTAAAATCGCAACGCGAATTTGAAAAATCGCAATGCGATAGTCTAAATTACGTTACGAATCTGGAAACTGATTTACGATACTGGAGATCGCATTGCGATTTTGTTGGTCATTTTGACAAATCGAAAAAAATTTGATCAAAATCGTATATTATAAGGCATTTTACTTTCTCTTAAAAGAATAGGTACCTTTCCTCTTTGAATTCCCTCCTTAGCCAATGCCAAAAGATCTTGAAAATGTTTTTCAGGATCCCCGCTCTCTTCAAACTCCTAAATAAAAGAAAAATCAAACAAAAGCCCCAAAGACAACAAATTTCAAGAAACGAACTAACATTGCATAGAGTCGGGTGCACACCAACTGTGCAGAAAAGCCTCCCTGTGATGAAATGACCATAGCAATGCCAAGGCATGACAAAGAAAACATTTTAGTTCTTATTAACATGATTAACAATAAATAAAGAAAACATTCGACTCCTCATGGGAACCACCCGTAAATAAAGCCTCTTTGAATACCACACTTCAGACAATAACCAAAAGAAAACATTCTAAAGCAACAGCAATGCCAAGGCAGATGTGGCAATAAATAAAGCACGATGAAATGACCATCGGTTTCTGCAATGGCAAGAGCTTCCTTCGACTCCTCATGGGAACCACCCGTAACAACAAACCTATTAACATGATTATGCATCCATAGCAATATCAAAAATTAAAACTCATTATGATTTTATATATGCAAGAAAATTATACGTATAATGTCAAAATTAATTCTCAACGTTTGTTCGAATGAGATCATTTTAGTTCTTATTCTTTTTTTTAGAACACTTTAACTCTCAACGTTTCAATTTTTTTATCAAAATGATCCATGTTGGATAAAAACCACTAATTTACTAACAGTTAAAGCATGTTAACACGACATTTCTATATATGTTAAATTACTAATGTGTCATATATCATATTACCCGAAATGATGATGTGATATGTGCACAAAAGTGATGATGACATGATATGTGTCATGTCATTTAAGGTGAAGACATGACATATGTCATATCATCCAAAATGATAATGTGACATCTTATATCATCTAAGATGATGATATGATATGTATAATGTCAGTTAAAGTGATGAAATGACATATACTCCGTCATTATTCAAACACATTGAAGATAAAAATACTTCCAAAAAAATACTTTCATCCCCGAGAATGAAAATACTTCTAAAAAAATAAAAATTAAAATAATTTGGTTATTATGTCAATTATTTTCAAAAGCTTCAAAGCAAATACTTTCATCCCGGGCTCATAAGATTAACATACTATTCGGTAATTCCATAAAGAAATGGAAAATTGGACTCAGATTTATCCAGGTCCACGAGTTCACTAAAAAAAAACTAAAGCTTCCTATGAAACTGAATTATTATAATAAATAAATAAACAGAGTTAAATGCAAAAATAATACAAGAGGGAGAGTAACTGACGATAATTCGATCGACGCCAGCATTCCAAGCTCCACCCAAAACAGTAGCAATATCAGAAACGTGATGTTGCTTGCCATTATAAATGCCTTTAAACATGCCATCTATGTACAACAACAACTAAAAAACGATAATCCAAGCGGAGAATAAGAAACCCAGACCACAAAATAAAGGAAAAAAGATTAATTGAAGCCAAGGAGAGGAATCGAGCATGACCTATTCGATGAAATGTGTGAAAGAGTTACCTGTGAAAACGGCGATATCTGTGTTTAAATGGAGAGATTGTTAATGGAAAGAGAGAATATAGAAGAGAATCGAGTTACATGTAAGAGTAATCAGATAGATCTACTTGCCTATCGCCTTTATGGGCGCCATGGTAGAGATCTTGCTCACTTTGGAAGAAATTGCTTCGCTTCTCCGCTTCAATCTTTTTGCTTTGATATCGTTCGAAGGTCAACAGTTAAATAAATCAAAGGGATAAAACAACTTCTACTCCTTGAATTTGATATATTTTTCAACTCAGTCCTTAAAATGTCCACATTAATCTTTGAATTTAACAACTCATTTTAGTCCATTCCATATTAATCTTTGAATTATTTCTTTCACTATTAAATTCAATGTCGAACGCGTAATTGGAGAATTGATGCATGGTTTTTTTACACTTGAGACCTTACTTGAAGATATAATATTAAATCACTAAACAAAATTATATATTTAATTGAAAAGAATAATAATTACTTTAATAAAAATAATATTAAAATATTTTAAAGATTAAATTTCTAATATTTATTTAAATAAAAAATAATATAGGAATTTTTGAAGTCCCAAGAAAAAAACAATACATCTTCATTCTTGTATTGCTCCCCGTTACAAACCAACACCGTATACCAAGAATTTCACCCTCAAAAATAGAAAGCCAATGCCATCAAAGACAACTCAAAACTCCACAAATCTTCAACCAAAAAACAGACACAACAAATAACACATTCACTCCACGGTGTAAACGGAAATGCCGATTCCGAACCTTAAAAACAGGTCGGAATCCGGCGATTGACGATCGACACAAAAATGAACAAATGAAAACCAAAAAATGCCGGTTTCCAGTAAAATCCAGTTTGCCTGATAAACAAGATGTGAGGCCCAAGCAAAACAGCCCCCTCCAATATTCAAACTATAGTACAGGTACAAGATTCAACTCGAGTGGCTTCAACGCTCCCTGAACAATCTCTTGAACTGTTCGATTACGACGACAAACATCAGATAACTCTTCGATTGGGAGCATCACGATATTCACATCGGCCCCGGATGTTGCCTCTGACAATGCTTGCAAAAATCTCGAGCGCTCCACGTCCTTGACAGCAGTCAATGGGATCAATGACACACTTTTCCTAGCCCATTCTAGAGCTTGCATGCCGTAAGCTCGAGTTAAAGCTAGAAGTGCATATGCTACCTGGAGCAGCGAAAGGACTCCATGAAATCGATCACGAAATATAATTTAAGGCAATTACATTATTCTACCAATCATCAATGTAACAACTACCTTTTCTAATCGAGAATTCGGCAGTGCTCCTGTTAGGGCGGCCACCAATATTCTAGTAATGGTAGCACCTCGCGGAATAATGAGACTATCCCTGATAGATAAATATTGTTCTCCCTTGCTAGACTTTGCGAGATCAAAGATATCAGACAGGAAGGTTAAAACGGAATAGGAGGCCTCTCTGCAAATAAAATATGGAGACAATAAAATTCTAAACGATAAATGTATCGAAAAGTTAACCCGATCCCCTACAAGAAGGATGTATTGCTTGTGTTTGTACACGCATGTGCGTGCACAGCCACAGATGTATAACATGGACAAACCGACAAACAAGCTCGTATAATGAATACAGGCAGCGAGAAAGAGATTATACCTGTGCTGTACTGTGATCCCAGTCATCGCACAATCTATTAAAGCCGGAAATACTGCAGAAGGGATAAATAATTGAGGACAATAACGAATGCATCTTGATGCCAGTAGAAAACAATCATCTGCGATGTCTGGTCTTGTAGTGAATTCCTGCAGCAAAACGATAAATGAAAGTCAACATATTGACAAACTTTTTTTAAATAACATATTGACAATTTTAAATAAAAGGAAAAAATCCATCGTTTAATAAAACCATACCTTAATACTCGTGAGAAGAGACGTTGTGTGCTTGAAGAGCACTTCAATCATATTTTTTAGGTAGCTTGCACAAGAAGGATCAGAGCCAAATATCTACAGCACAAGTGGAGCTGGCTTCTTAGCATCTTAATTCTTAACCGAAACAAATATAAAGTTAAAATTAGCTAAATTGACGAGGGAAAAGCGTACCTTTATAACTTCACTAGAGAGATAAAGGAAGCACGGCTGGTGTTGTTGTTGATACAGGCCTTGGATTTCTTCAAGCATTGCTCCAATTGCTGTTCCCATAAACCTTTCAGAAGTTCTCACCTAATAAAAAAGTTTTGATCATTATAGCTGCCTAATAATGCTGAAAATTTTCAAACAGGTAACCGCTAACAAGTAATTCATATCCTTCTCCTTTCTTTCCTTTTCCAAAGTAAACCGCTCGTTTAAGTACAATGTTTGAGGCGTACTACATTCCATTATCGAACAAACTAATTAAGCAAAATTATTATATGAGAAGTATATAACGAAAATTCTTTCGGATAATATTACCATTGCAATCAGTTAATGCAATTCCAGCAGCCAGAGATGTAAGGCATAGACATGCATTTCATTGGAGAATGCCAAATATTTATCCATGTTCAGTAGAATGTTTGACAATCAGATTTCTAAATCAGTTTTGAAAATCCATTTTTCTGAACAACTTATCCTTAGACTCACAGCATATTTGCAAGCACGGCAAAGAGACTCCATGGTCCTCATGTCCCAAGCACGACTGCGTCAGAAGCATTTAAACTAATCAGGTAAAAGTTGGAAACCTATAAACACTGACATGGTGACTACACGTTTAGGAAGTTGGTCAATACTCACAGATCAAATATGGCTTTGAATATTGGCCAAAGCCTGTGAACTGAATCAGCAACTGCTTCAGGATGATTTACATACCTAGAATTGGTTCAAGTTGTGTGATGAGCAAACGAATAAATGAGGGAAGACGGGGGGGACGCATTGATCTTAACGGAAGATATATGCAAATCGATCTATGTGAACTGTTAATTCACGAGCATGTTTCTTATCTAAAACTTCTGGACCTTGGTTAATAACTGCCTGGTAACATATCATAGAAAATGGCCCACTGTAAACAAAAAAAAAGTATCAAGACATTAAACCGAAAGGGACAAGCTAACCTGTAAAGGAGTAACAACTGATGCGCATAGTTCCTCCAAAGCAGCCTTAGCAGGCTCTGATGGCAGTTCAGTAATAACCATGTTGAGGAAACAATTTAACAGCCATTAATATACCAAGACCAACGTAAGATTATAAGTCACTATCCATGTTTTAGCCCCTAAAGTTGCCGAGTAAGAAGCACACCTCAAAGCTTCAACTAAGTGTAATGAATCTTCAGCAGAGCCCTTAAAACCACCTTCACCATTAATGCGGTATAGTATATATGGAAAAGCTCTTTACAATATGTAGAAAGCTTTTTACGGCAATCTGCATTCAACAAGAACAATTTAAATCCACAGTTAAAACTTTCAAATAGAATAATAAAGCAAAACATTTTCACCATCCAGCTATGAATGAATTCAGGCAGGTTCTATATGAAAAATTGATCAACTCCAAGGGTATATGAGGAACTATTGGAGAAGGTTGCATATGTACAATGCAGAAAGCAAGGTTCCTCCATGTTTTGTGCTCCTTTTCTTAGTTTACCTTTTTTTTCTTCTCAGGAGGAGGGGGGTTCAATTATACAAAATCTCACATGATAAGTTCATGAATCTCCGTCAAATATAAATTGAAAAGATTTGGAACAGTCAATCCAAATCTTACTTTCCATTCGTGTTTTCTATTAGTAAAATTGTTAGAATTCCTAAGATTAAGGACAGAATACTTACCTTAGTCCTAGGAGTTACCTTGTATAGTAAGATCTAATCTTAGTATCTAATTCTTAGGAAGTTACTGATTTTTAGGGATTGTTTCTCATTTTAGGAACAATCCTCTTTTTAAGTTTGATCAAAAATCAATATAAAAACAAAGATATATGACATGCTATATGAAAGTAAAACAAAGCACCTAGAATGTCAGTCTTGTTATAACAATTTACAAGCATGAACACCCTTTTACACCCATTTGTCCTGGGATGAATACCATAAATTTTCAGAAGGTAGATAAAGAAAGCAGTAGAATAGTTAATGAAAGAAACTATACCATCACAGATGTGTCTAAATGCCAAAGCAGCAGCTGCAGCGGAATCTTCAGAGGTACGCATCCCACTCGTGAGAATATCAATCACTAAAGGCAACTTAGAGAAACCACTTGGTGCAGCATCAAGCCACTTAGAAAATGCTCCAATTATTAAGCAAACTGAATTTGTACATACAAAAATAACTAGTGATTATTGAAGATAAATTCCGATAACTGTAATATCTAAAATTAGTAAAAACGCTACTTTGAAATCTTTATAGTAGTGATCTCCATGGCAGGCCAGATGACAGCAGACATTTGGGCCATGGAAGATACATACTGCCTTTGAAAGGAAGCAGAATTAACACATTATGAAGTGATAAGTTACCCGTTTGGAGTAGCTGCGGCTGATGAGGCAGTTTCGGAAGCAGATCCATAACCTATAAAACCAATCACGAACAATGTGTATTCTATGGATGAACAATGTGTATTCTATGGATTATTAACATAAGATTTCAAAACATACTTGCAAATAAAAACTGACAATAAAATTCAAACAGTTACACGATTAACATAAAAACAAATTATACATACAAGTGTACTTGGTATCTGAGGTGAACTCACTTAATACTGCAGATGCTTATCTGAAAGCATATAAATGGGAAAATAATGTTTTTTTTATAGGAATTGAAGGCCTCGTTAAAAACCCCCTTCTTGATTAAAGGAGCTTGTAGAGAAGCTTCGTAATCAGCGGAAGGAGGAAAAGAGTGCCTTAAGATTTCATTAAACATAAAAATTACATAAGATACATCCAGAGAGCCACCCCCAACATAAACAGAAAACCAAAAACAACCGAAAACAACCCTATACAACGACACTAACTCAGCCAAATCCATCTTAGCTACAACAACAACCTCTAATTTGGCTGACCAGTTAACCAATATAACAACACCAATAAAGACTTAAAGCCTAAACTTGGCCCGAACTACAACACAAAACAATACAACTATTTTTTTTTTTGATAAGAATGGAAGGCCTCGCTAAAAACCCCCTTCTTGATTAAAGGAACTTAGTGATAAGTTCCTTAATCAGCGGAAGGAGGAAAAGAGTGCCTTAAGAACTTTATTGATAATATAATCTTACATAAGATTTAAACAAAACAATACAACTATAATAGAAGCCAAATATATTCATACCTGAGGCATTATGTTTGTTTCAACAACCGACACATAACTTGATATAGCTCGAATGCAAAATAAAGCAGCCTCAGCTGGACGCCATTCACTCTGTTCATTTCCACAGCAAGATACGGCCTAGGTAATACAAAAATGGAGAGATCAATTTAGCAATAGGGACATTATAAAGGATTATATTAGTAACAGAGAAAAAACATAGAGTTCCAAAATCTTCTTGCGGCTACTAAAACTTAAGATGCACAATTAAAGACATAACTAACACCTAATTCTTCCAAATTGTTATAAGTTGAAGAAGTTCCACAACTATGCATACTTCTATAGTTTTTTTTTGATAAAAATGGGAGGTCTCATTAAAAACCCCGTTCATAACCATCAAGCTACTAAAATAGCTCGACGGACATGCATACTTTTATAGTTCAAGATTGTAACTATTAAAGAAAATGGAAATGAAAAGCAGATATCAAAAGTTTGCAAGCAGTCCACTGATCCTGATTTAAAGGCACTCACGGCCATTAGGACTTAATCGAAATCATCAGGCTAGACCACAAGATGGTCATGGAAATTCGGTAAACTTTTGAGATCAGTAACATGTGGCAACAAAGATTATTCAAATCTATTGGGACTAATGGCCACAAATATGCATAACACTATAATTCAAGATTGAAACTATGAAAAGAAAATAATGAAAGTGAAAAGCAGACAAAAAGTTTGTGAGTGTTGGAATTCCTAGAATCAAGGAACAATATCTTTTTCTCTTAATTCTAGGAGTTTGCCTTATGTAAATAGTCAACTAATCTAATTCCCTGATCTTAGGAATTATTTCCTAACTTAGAGTAGTTCTTCCTTATAAATTGTAATTTACGTTTAGAGCAATAAAGTAAGAATTTCATTTCTTCTCACATTTGTTCATGGCATCAGAGCTGTAGGACTCATTCGATCCTATTTTGCTCTTCCTCTAGAAATTGTTCTTGCGTTGTTTTCTTCCTATGGCAGAACAACCAGAAAATCTTTTCGAATCTAAAACCTCAACCCTTGTATCATCCAACACTTCATCCTCTACAGAAAATACCTCCGATGTCCGCCTAACCAAATCTCAACTCGAAGCCCTACACAAGATACTTGAAACACCTACTGCTCATGGATCCTTGGCTATTCAAGGTACTGCTTTTAATATTACTTTGGATTCAACTAATCAATCCGCTTGGATCCTGGATTCAGGTGCCTCCGACCACATGACAGGTAACTCATCCCTGTTCCACAGTTACATCCCCTGTCACAATCAATCTCGTATCCGAATAGTTGATGGTTCATACTCGCCTGTTGCTGGGACTGGGGCAGTTCAACTCACTGAAAAACTCTCTCTTGACAAAGTCTTACATGTCCCAAGTTTATCCTGCAATTTACTGTCAGTTAGTAAACTAATTGAGGATAATGCTGCTCTTGTTGAATTTTCTGCTCGTGGTTGTGTTGAACAGGAACATAAATCGGGGAAGATGATTGGCACTGCTAAGGTTGATGATAGACGCTACATATGGAATAAAGACAATAAGAAAGGAAGTTTGGAGTTATCTGCTTCACATGAGGACACAATTATGCTGTGGCATCAAAGGCTAGGACACCCAAACTTCTTGTACATGAAGTATGTATTTCTACTGTTATTTCGAAATAAAAATCCAAATTCCCTAAAGTGTGAAATCTGCCAACTCTCAAAATATACTCGTGTTCCTTATATATTAAAATCTTACATCCAATCCAAACCTTTCTCCTTAATACACAGTGATCTATGGGGGGCTAGCCGAGTGAAAAATATTACGGGGGCTAGATGGTTTATAACATTTATTGATGACCATACTAGAGTTTGTTGGGTTTATCTCCTCAAAGAAAAGTCCGAAACACCCAAAGTATTCCAAAATTTTCATTCAATGATTAAAACCCAATTCAATTCCACCATACAAACGCTCTGCATCGATAATGGAAGAGAGTACTTCAACTCGATTTTAAGTCCTTACCTTGTAGAACAAGGCATCATACACCAAAGCTCCTGTCCAGACACACCAACAAAATGGAATTTCGGAAAGGAAAAATCGGCACCTATTAAATGTTGCTCGAGCCCTAATGTTTACCACAAATATCCCAAAATACCTATTGGGAGAGGCTGTTCTTAAATTTCAAAGTCCAAAGTCCTTAAATTTCAAACACCTCTAAATACCCTTCAAAAAGCTTTCCCTCTTTTCCATGTTCCTACCTTACCGATTAAATTATTTGGGTGTAAAGCATTTGTCCATAACCATCAACCCAACCTAGCTAAACTTGACTCTCATGCTCATACTTGTGTTTTGTTGGCTACTCCCCTACATAAAAAGGGTACAAATGTTACTCACCTACTTTGCATCGTACATTTGTTTCCCGAGATGTAACCTTCTTTGAAACAGAATCATATTTTTCAGCAACTCATCTTCAGGGAGAGATTCTCAATGAAGATGAGAACCTCAATACCCTCCTTATTACTCCACCACCCGATCCTAATCTACCACAAAATTTTCATACAAATGACATCCTCATAGTCCCCTCACTGCAGCCACCTAATGACATCCTCATAGTCCCCTCACAGCAACCCCCTTCCCAACAGCACAATGATGATCCTAGTCTGCAGAAACAGCAACAACTTGCTCCACAGCTTGCTCCTGAAACTCAGCAACTCTGTGCTCCTGAACTCCGGGTTTATTCAAGGCATCATTACTCTCCTAAAACTGACATAGCAGTGCCAAATTCATCTACAACCGTGGACTGTTCTACAATAGAGGTAACCCCTGATTCTCCATCTATTGATCTCCCAATTGCTATTCGAAAAGGTGTAAGGACCTGCACCCAACACCCTATCTCTCGGTTTATGTCTTATGGAAATCTATCCAAGTCATACAAAAACTTTATGACAAATATTGACCATGTAAAAAATTTCAAGGGATGTGAAGGAAGCTCTTGAATCGCCCAAATGGAAACATGTTGTAATGGAAGAAATGAATGCTCTAAAAAACAATGGAACATGAGAAATCTCGGATCTGTCTGAAGGAAAAAAACCAGTAGGCTGCAAATGGATTTTCACCACCAAATTCAAAACTGATGGAACTATTGACAGGCACAAGGCTCGACTTGTGGCAAAGGGATTCACTCAGACATATGGGCTCGACTATGATGAGACCTTTGCACCTGTTGCCAAACTTAATACTATTCGGGTTCTTCTATCACTTGCTGCAAATCTTGATTGCCCTTTGACTCAGTTGGATGTTAAAAACGCCTTCCTAAATGGTGAATTGGCCGAGGAAGTGTATATGAACTTTCCACTAGGATTCGAAGAAGAAAAAGGTCAGGTATGCAGATTAAAGAAATCACTATATGGGTTGAAACAGTCCCCAAGAGCTTGGTTTAGTCGATTTGCCAAGGCTATGACCAGCAGGGCATATACCCAAGGACAAGCTGACCATACTATGTTCTACAAACATTCAAAGGAAGGTAAATGCTCCATCCTTATAGTCTATGTTGACGATATCATTCTAACAGGAGATGATTCGAATGAAATCAGATGCCTAAAAGAGTTCCTTAGCACTGAATTTGAGCTTAAGGACTTGGGAAATCTAAAATACTTCCTTGAAATGGAAGTAGCAAGGTCTCAAACAGGTATCTCCATCTCTCAACGAAAATATGTTCTACATTTACTGAAGGATACTGGTATGTTAGGTTGCAGACCTGCAGAGACCCCGATGGAATTCAATTTGAAACTTGGAAATAATGAAGATTGAGAGGAAGTAGACAAGGGGAGATATCAAAGAATTGTGGGAAAACTTATCTATCTATCCCACACTCGTCCTGACATTGCTTTCAGTGTCAGTGTTATCAGCCAATATATGCATAACCCAAGAGAGAAACATCTAGAGGCTGTCCATAGGGTGTTGAGATACTTGAAGGGAACCCCGGGTAAGGGCCTATACTTCAAGAAAACAAATAACCGATATGTAGACATCTACACAGATGCTGATTGGGCAGGTTCGGTGAATGATAGAAGGTCTACAAGTGGTTACTGCAGTTACGTGTGGGGTAACCTTGTGACGTGGAGAATTAAAAAACAATCTGTTGTAGCCCGCAGTAGTGCTGAAGCTGAATATCGAGATGTGTCACATGGTATATAGGGAATTTAGATACAACGACTAATGAGGGAATTAAAAATGCCTCACACCAGACCTATGAAACTGTACTGTGACAATCAGGCAGCAGTGAGCATAGCATACAATTCGGTTCACCATGATTGTACCAAACATGTAGAAATAGATCGCCATTTTATCAAAGAAAAGATCGAATCAGGGGAAGTATGCATAACCTATGTACCAACTAAACAACAAATTGCAGACTTGTTTACCAAGAGCCTAAACAAGAACATGTTTGAAGATCTCACTAGCAAGCTGGGTTTGATGAACATCTATACACCAGCTTGAGGGGGAGTGTTGGAATTCCTAGAATCAAGGAACAATATCTTTTTTTCTTAATTCTAGGAATTTGCCTTATGTAAATAGTCAACTAATCTAATTCCCTGATCTTAGGAATTATTTCCTAATGGGGTGGTGCAAGAACTATACCAAAATCGGTGATCTTGCTAGCCAAATGCAAGACAAAAGACTCAATGGTTTCTCGTTAATGAGAGTTGCTGGGAATGTGGTTCTCATGATATTCGAGGACTCTAATACGTTGAGAAGGGTTAAGAATGAACAATCAGAGACTCTGGTAGGGTGGTTTTCTAGAGTTGAAGCTTGGTCGGAGAGTCTAGTGGTAGAATGCCGTCGAGTATGGGTAGTTTGCGAAGGGATTTTTTTTCACGCGTGGAATTGGGGTACTTTCAAGAACATTGCGGCTAGGTGGGGCAAATTAGTATCAATGATGAAAGCTTCAGTTTCCTTCATCTTTTGATCGTGCTAAACTTCAAATCCTCACAGAGACTAAAGTGAGGATTGATAAGTCCTTGAGTTTAAAGGTCGGTTCTAATTCTTTTGAAATCATGGTGCATGAAGTTGAGCCTTCTTTCAAACCAAACTCTTGGATCCCTGAGAAAGTCGATGATTCTCCAGATCTGAATTGTTTTCTCGGGGCAACGTTGGAGAATTCTCTGTCAGGATCGTCAGTGTCATCCCCAGGTTTAAAATTGAAGGTCCCCACTTAGAAAAGGTTTCACTCATAAAGAGTGTCAAAAGCGACGAGAAACCGAGTAACAAATTAGGGTTTCACACAATGGAGGCTGTGGATCATTCAAAATTAAATATCGTGGAGCATCTAGCTAATAAATCAGTTGATCATTCTGATGGTGTTAGCCTCAGGGCCTCGGAAGATGCTCTTATGATGGGTCTCATTACTTCTCATGGTTCATCTATTGACACATTTCAATTAAAAGAAGATACCCCAGTGGTGCCCCCTATCTCTGCGAAATTAAGAACTAATCGTGTGGCGAAGAAATGCAAGACAAAGAAAAGAGTTCTGAATTAAGTGACAAGGAAACATTGATTGAAGGGAAGGAAGTGTGGTTTTGGTTCATTAAAGATAATTTATCGAGCTGATTTTTTTGGTGATTTTGATACATGTTGGTATTTTTGTGGAGTTCCTTTCAGAGGCGGATGTTTTTGGTTTAATGGTTTTAGGTGTTGTTTTTATGTATGTTATGTCATTAAATGTTGGGTTGTTTTCCTATTGATGGAGGTTTATCTTAGGTATAGGGTGATTTACTCTTGATTTTGTGGTCGAGAAGGTGAGAGCTTTAGGTGATTATGTTTTTGTAATGGCATTTATCCTCGTTTGAGGGTATTTCGTGTTTTCATATGTAATGAGGCGTTTTATTCAATGAAATATGAGGTACTCTTTTCTTCCTTCCTATGTTCGTTAACATACTTCTTAGTATGTGGACGAATACAAAGGGAGTTTTAATGAGACCTACAACTTCTATAAAAAAAACAAAATTCAATCTAATAAAATATAGTTTTAACATAAAATTACTTTATACTAAAATAGAATTTTAGAGGGATCAAAAAGTAAAAGGATTAATCTCTAAATTTGAGTAGAATAGAGGATCTAAAATCAAAATTAGACCAAAACTAAATGAAATATATTTTATATAAAAACCAGGCTCTTCCCACTTCCATTTTCAAATTTACATCTCTTATTTGCCATCTCTCTCTCTCTCTCTCTAAATCCCTTCATTTATCCTTTCTGGTTTCTCTTCTCTCCATAATCGAAAATGCGTGAGATCCTTCACATTCAAGGTGGCCAGTGCGGCAATCAAATCGGAGCCAAGTTTTGGGAGGTTGTTTGTGCCGAGCACGACATAGATCCAACCGGTCGTTACCAAGGAGACCAAGTTCTTCAACTTGAGAGAATCAATGTCTACTACAACGATGATGGGCTCTTCCAGCTCCGGTGAGGCCACGATGACAACACCTAAGGTAAGTTTCGGTTTTTGTTTCTTTTTCTCTTTTGTTTTTCCTTTTTGTCTTTCAATTTTCCCCTAAAAACTCACTGTTTTTTTCTGGTTTCCCCGAATGGTTTCCTCTCTCCCTCTTCTTCTCCTCTGATTTTTCTCTCTCTCAAACCCCCAATCCCTTTATTTTCTGATTGCATCTCCTCTTATCCCTGCTGCAGAACTACGATGTACCGAATCGTGATTTTGAAACGATCCGAACGTGTTCGTACCGCGTTTTGGATCGCAGCATACAATACGTAGATCGTGGGCTATTGAGCGATTTATGTAACTATGGTCTAACAATTAGATAATGGCCCGGTGGTTCAGCTATATGAGAAACAATGCCCAGAAAAATTAATCCTAGAAGCAAACCTCATGCTGTCTAATTGGAAGCATGCACAAAGTCTTAACATAAATTGAGAAATAGTAGCAGCTAGAGAACTCATCTTTTAATTAATAAAAAATAGTCACCATAAACTATGTGATGTAATGGGGAATTACAAAAATATCAGAGTTCAGGTGTGCAAAGGGTATAATGAGTGCCATTAGGAGGATGGAACAAGGAATCTGCTCTGCTTCACTTAAACATCCCAACACATAAGTTCCATTAGCCCAAAAATGTTCTAGAAGAACATGTGCTATTGGTTATATTAGGTGAAGGTCAGAAAAATACCTACACAAGTTCATGCAAAACAAGGACGGATAGTGGACCACATAAGAAACTGACAATACAATGTATAAACATCCAAAATTTGGTATCTAAAATTTGATTTGAATACTGTATTTTCTTGAGATCCTCACAGATGTGAACTAAAATTAAACAGAGCCTTATAGACGGCTCATTGCACTATCCAGGTAAAGGAAGAGACCGGAGAGGCAGAGACAGAAGCTAACTAGGCTTTTCACAAGCAAAGGAGAATATCCAACAAAAATAGTAAAATTATTACCATATCTTGTGTGTTTGAATTCCTTGAGATCCTCATATGAAAGATCTTGATAGGATAGGGGATATAGAACTCTGGAGCTAACCTGTTGAGAAAAACCATGGCACTCCAAAGTCTTAGACGATAGGAAAATCTAATGTTAAAAATCAAACATGACATTCATTTTTTCGCAATCAATCAAAGTTCACCCGCCGAATTATTTTTTTAGGTCTGCTTCCCTTTCAGAAAAGATAGATATGCAATAATAAATACCTCATATTAAACAGAGATTTTCATAAAATATTTGTTCACAATTGCAGGACAATTAAGCAAATAGCAAGCATCAACAGCATGCTAGCCTTTCCCCTCAAAATAGCCAACTACATCCATCAGAGAACAATAAGGATGTAATAGATAATATATTCTACAAATTCTTATGATAATGATCGCATGCTAAGTTTTAAAGAATGATATGATATTAGACAGTTAGCATATCAGTTTTTGTCTTACAGAGAAGCAGGGTATGGGCTTCTCCAAACTTACTGATGCTCCATAGATGACATCAATGTGTGAGGGCACTAAGGTGAAGCACAAGTTTTAGGTTTACCATTTACTAGTGTATAAAATAGTGCTTGCTCAAGTGAAGAATTTACTTCAGTAATCATTCCTTTTTGTTTTATGGAAAACCTAGACTTAAAAAGGGAAGGCAATTCCATCTCCAGAGAATAGACACAAGTAAACATATTTATGCTTGTAGAAAATCCATGTATTTATTTCTGTAAAATTGGAATCATAAGCGAAATAAAAACTGATAGATATTAAAGGGAAATTTCACTGAGGCAAGGGCTATTGGGCACCTCTTCCCTGGATAAAGGTATGCCTGGGCATCAATGGAACTGCTAGAATAAAGGTGCCTACCTAAAATGGCAGGAGGTAGCACCCATGGAAAAAAGAAAGGACCTTAGCATCCTTAAGGCACCATCATCCTTGACTACAATAGGGGCAGGACTAGCTGTGACCTTTTACTAAAGACATTACCAAAGCAGAATTCCCAAAATAATGAACTAGCATACCCACCAAGGATACAAGAGACTCATATGATTGATGAAAAACTTGAAGCCTCTGGTTTCTCTCGGCTTCAATGGATGCTTCGTCACCAAATGAAATATTGGAATTCCTGGTATTCAAGAAAAACTCAAATCAATAACTCATCAAACTAGACAAAGTTCCACTTGAACTCACCTTTTTGTCAAGATAACCTGAAGACTGTGCCAAAAATTAAAGGTCATTGAAGCAATATCATATTCTGGATGTGAAGCAACTTCCAGCAAAGCATTCACTATCATCATTGCTTCACCGGATCCTGAAAAAGAAAATCAATCAATTATAAGGAAGAAGATAAACCATAATCAAAATTCTCAATATTGTTCATGGGAACAAGAGCAACTTGCATAAATCAAAAGCAATCAACTGTTAAAAGGTGAAAATTGAAAGTATTCAACAGTTGTAGAAATATAGTAATAGCACTGTTATATACCAGTTGCAATCAGTTCAACATATGAATCACCCATGTCTGCAAATAATCGAGCAATAGCTTTAACATCTTCCTCATCCTGAAAACACAAAGTACAATTTAGGAATTAATTAAAATAGTCACTTTTTTTAAATAAGCAGTGATGGTCCAATCAGAATCCACAAACAAACAAAGGTTTCAAAATTTTGCGAACGAAACAAAAGCAAAATTACAACAAAACATAGTATTATTGTTTCAAACATTACGGGTGAGTTTCTAAACTCCACCAGTGGAGTAAAACATTATGATGCATGCTTTTCTCTATTATATCATTTTCTTCTCAAATATACCCTAATGAGACATTTGTTAATCTCTAACAGCAACAACTGTTTGTTAGATAATTTTCCATCATAAAGGACATGGCAACCCTTGGAAGAATCATAAAAACAGAAGGAATAACATCTAATTTTTTTTAGAAAAAGAATCAAGCCAACAGCACTCTCTTATATAAAGCACTAAGGAGGCCAAAAGTTATAGCACTAAACACATTTTTGTTTCCTACAGGCATATAAGATATATTTATCCCAATTCCCCCCAACATGCAGCTAATTTAAGAAGTGAAACATCTCAAATTCCACCCATATGTTTGTAAAAGAGAATCATTGGTTCATATAACATCCCTGAGAATGACTATGACATAGTCACACCACAGTGTGAGAATGATCAACTTATTTACACCAATACATTGTATTTCTGTCTCCAAGATCAAGACATGGCATGTTTCACAAATAAGAAACAAATTTACACTGTTTATGAATACTTCACCCATAAGCAACCAGCACCTAACTTTTGGGCACAGAACCTTTCCCCTACCTGTCCAAAAAGATAAAAGAAAAAAGAACCCTAAACCACTTAAAAAATAAAAAGGATACATCATTATTAAGAATTTTCTTACTACATCCACATAGATCCATTCTATCATTTGAGATTATTTTTTTTTCGCAGAGAAAAGGTGAAGGGTGGAAGGGGGATACATGAAGTGGAAAGAGCCATACCTTTGAAGAATCTCTAAGCTGTGCCTGCAGATTCATAACCTGAGGCACAATTACTTGAATTAATGGCCCTTGTACAGAAACACCACCAGAGCTTTTTGATGCTGTGTAGTGTATAAATTCAGAAACAACTGCAAGAATAGGGAAATTGATAAATGAAATTAATGCCTAACCACTACCTTCCAATGAGGATAGATCTGACTACCAAAACAATTTAGTAGCAGAGCTTAATAAGAAATTATATTTTCTCAAAAAATGCAATACCATTTACAGATGCCTCTGAAAGTATATCAGAGTTCAAGCTAGAAAGAGCTGTTAGCACCGATGGGTGAGCTGCAAGCACAGATCCAGGGATCCTAAAACCAACAGAAGTTGAAATTAACCTATCAATTACAGGGAAACATACATTCACGTTTAGTTCATCGAAGGTAAGATTATTGGTGTGAATAAAAGATTATTGGAGAATAGAATTATTAAGAATGTTTATTTAGCAAGAATATTAGATTACTGTGTTTGGTTAAAGGAATAAAAGATTATTAGAATGTATATTTGATCAAATTATCCTTATTATATATTTATTTTTTTAACAAGTTAAAAAATATTTATATATATTTTTTTAAAAATTTGAATTCATAAAATTTATATAATTTTTTTTACAAAATTAAAAATATAAAAAAGTTTAATAAAAGGGTAAAATTTTATTTTAATCCCTGAACTTCATATAAAATTTTAATTATAGATTTTTTTGTAAATGTAAAATAGTTAAAGGATAAATTTATAATTTAATTTTCGTAAAATTTTTATTATTTAATGACAGAAGAAGAATATTTTTGGAAAAAAATTAAGGGTATTTTAGTTAAAAACACCGATAATCCAACAATACTTAAAGGAAGGACGTAATGACATTCCCAGTAATACACCCCAAAAAATTCACTATTGATAATAAAACATTACCATGAATGAGATTCTCAGCCAACCAAAAAGAGAATGTGAATTCTATTCCCATGAGAATCTCACATTCCCCAAACCAAACGATATCTTAATAGCACTAGATGCTTACGTTAATGGAAAAGTGATTTTTCACCCAATAATCAATACATAAAAAATTATCTAAAATTATGACTAGAAAAATGATTTTCAACTTAATTTCAAAAGCTCAAATTTTTAACTTTTATGATAGAAAATCATTTTTAGTAAAATTATATTTTTATCTTTAAATTATATATTTTTAATTTACAACACAATGTCTAAAATGCTAAAATAAACATTTAATCTTTTCAAACTAATTTTTAATATTGCATGAACCGAATGGCTCCGTAATAAATAAATTGTTGTTATTCATTAAGAACTCGAGTTCGAACATCAAGAATGTCAGAGGTGTGAAGATTTAATGTCAAAAGGAGGTGAGTTATCTTGAAACATATATTACCTTACACTTATCTCAGATTAATAAAAAAATAAATTTTTAATATTAATCTCAAACAATCTTCATATACACTTTTTTAAAATAACTTTTTTAAATCAATTTTCAAAAGTAATACTACCAAACAATAAAAATTTAAACAAATGCACACAAAGCCATTACTTTTCTCTTGAAACTGTAACCATATCGTTTCACAAACAACATTCGCCTTCGTTCTTCTTTGGCCCAAACCTTTTAACAAAAGACACCATGAAGAAACAAGAAGAGTTCAATTAGATACAGATTCTAATTCCATGGGCTTGGCTGCCGAGCCTCTCTGAAAACCGAAGTACCACCGGATGCTGCAGGAGAAGGAGATGACGCGACAAAATTCGTTCCCGATACAGACACGGTGGGAGGATTCCCAGGATGACCTTGATTTCCAGTTGGAGCGAAACGTGATGGACTGCCCGTGACCATCATGCTAGCTCGAGACGTGTGGGGAACCTAAACATATGAGCAATAACGGAATATCATTAGCATGCCCACCAGCCAAACTTCACAGAAACTCAACCTGGCTTAACAGATAGTGTTCACTAATCGAATTTAAGTTTAGAAAGCAATACGATGGACCTAGAAAGAACATAGTTCGATTTTTCAAACACCTCAATGAAGATCAACCAATCAAACAACATAGTTTCGAAGAATGTTAACTTTAAACAATGTGATCCTTAGGTAGTAATAGATCGTATTTTATTCCTCTTACGTACTGAAACATAACACCTTGCAGTTGATGCTTATCGTTACAAGGTCTCAATTTTACCTACATCGTGCATCTATTTCCTCGAAACACGAAAAGGAAAAAAGTATCACGGTGTGTAGGCTCTAAGCAACAGAAGGAGGCTTATTGTCAACCAAATGCAAGAGAAGAAGCTTGTGGTGGTTCATAAGATAAGCAATTGGCAATTTGCTAAATCGAAACAGGGAGAATAGTATCCAAAGTAAGTTTAGGCACAGATCCGAAATGCACATTATCCTACAGTTAAGTGGGATCAAATTACACATTCCCATAGCCTTTAGCTTCCTATAGTTTGAACCACCCACTTTGACATTACAACACAATGATGTTCAGAGATAAAATCTATGGATGTTCACGTATCAATGTGTTATTAGACATAAAGAAAAGGAAGAACAAACATAGTATATTACCACATTATGTTGAATGTAGGTAGGTCTTCTAAGAGGAGATTCTGAAGACGGTGATGTGCTGCTCATCCGAAACACATGACGGGAATGAACGATAGGGTTCGAAACATCATCAGCTTCAACTCCTTCATTTTCTCCAGTGACATTAGCATCCGATCCCATCCGGGGGGTGACAATCCTCGTCATCGACCCAGAGTCGGTTGCAGTTTCCACTTGAAGTGGAACAGCCGGACAATTAGCTGTACCTTGTGTGCTATTTCTTCTCTTTAACTCTTCCTCCGCATTCAATATCTATCGAATACTACCAATTAATTTCAGGAATGCAATTCTCAAAAGACATGTCTTCGATTCGAAAAAAAAAGGCATTAGAATTGAGGATTACCTGCTTTAGTACTTGCACTAAACCATGCTTCTTCGTATTCAGAACTTGTAATTTCTCCTCAACAACCCTCTTCCTTTCTTCTTTTTCCTTTAAATCGTTTAATTTCTCACTTGCCTGGCAATTCACAACAAATCAAGAACATTTCAACAAGCAAGAACAAAAGATATTACAACTTTCAAGCAAACTAATATTCAAGCTCAAAATTTATGCTTCAGAATTCAAAAATAAAAAATTTCAAGCAAACAATATACTTCTAGGTTCGTTTTAGTCTCAGGTGGTTTCTCTTTCTCAACCACTTGCAAACTAGCATCTTTCTCGGTCTTCTCATCCACCGGCTTCGTCAAACAGCCTCCACCTTCGGATCCTCCAACTACCTCAACCTTAACCTCCGTTAGAGGCAGTCCAGTTTTCAAACCCTCGGATGGCTCGGACTCGACTTTGGCTTTCAATTTGGGGTCAAGGGGAGCGGAAGTGGGCACGGGGGGCTGAATTGGATTCTTTGAATCGGGGTTAGGGTTAGGGTTAGAGGAAGGAGAGGAATAACGGAGACGAGATAGAGCTTTGTTGCGGCGGTGCAAAAGGGATTTGAAGTCTTCGAGGGAAATTTTGGGAGTCGGCATTAGCCACCGCCGTGGTACGTCCGGTGCTCGGTGGAGGTTCCCTCTGTACAAAGAAATCGCCACCATCTTTTTTTTCTTAAGGTTTCTCCTCTGTTTTCTCTGGTCCTGGGTTATCTCTGTGGCGAAAGCAAAAAATTACTATCATTCTAAATTATTACTCAAACTTTTAAATGTTTCAATTTCATCCTTAAACTATAATCTTCATTCTAAATAGGTCCCTATACTCTTTGAATATAAAAATAATAAAGCTTAGCCTAGCAAATTTACTAATAGGTGATGTGATTAGCATACACCTACAGTTTGGAATAAAATGAAAATGCTCAAAAGTCTGAAAAATTTATAATTTGAGAATAAAATTGAAATATCCAAAAGTTTGAGAATTAATTTAAAATAAAAATCATAAATTAAAAAAAATTGAAATGTTCAAAAGTTTAGAAAATAATTTAAAATGAAATTCATAATTTAAAAACGTATGAGATAATTAAAATATCTAAAAATTTGGGAATTAATTAAAACGAAATTCATAATTTTATAATTATTCAATAAATTTAGTAATTCTTTTAATAAAATTTGAAATTTAATAATCTTTTATCCTATAAAAAAAGAGAAAATAACCTCAGTGACCAAAAATCCCATATAATATACGATTTTAACCAACTTTTTTCGGATTTGCCAAAATGACCAACAAAATCGCAATGCGATCGCTAATTCGCAACGCGATCTCCATTATCGCAAATTCGCGTTGCATTTTCGCAATGCGATAGTTGAAAATCGCGTTGCGATGGTCTACAGTATCGTTGCGATTTTCCCAATTCGCAATGCGAATAAGTAAATCGCAACGCGAATTGGGAAATTCGCAATGCGAATAAGTAAATCGCAACGCGAATTGGGAAAATCGCAATGCGATACTGACTATCGCAATGCGATAATAAAAAAATCGCAACGAGATACTTACTTTCGCAACGCGATACTGACTTTCGCAACGCGATAATACATAATCGCAATGCGATTTTCAAAGCGCCATTAGTATCCTGGCCAAGTATTTTATTTTTAAATTCCAAACATGAATATAAATATATTGGAACACTGAACTGTCCACAGTATATCCCGTAATCGCAACTCATAACCTAAAACCTAAAATCACAACTCAGTCCCATCTCCATCTCTCACTCTCTCACCCATCTCCGACGAAATCCGTCCCCATCTCCGGCGAAATCCGTCTATCTAAATCTCTCAGAGCCACCCTCACAATCAGAAATGGAAAATCAACCAAATCAACCAACGAGGGTTAGTTTTTTTAATTATTTTCTTTTTGAAATTTTTGCATTATTATTAGGTTTTTCATATTGAAATTGATGATAGGTTTACTGGTAATTTCAATAATAGATTAACCATTTCACTTAGATTGCTTATTAAATCAACCAAGAATCGCAACGCGAAATGCAAATCGCAACGCGATTTTAGTTTCGCGTTGCGATTCTCTCGTTGCGATAGTCATTTTCGTGTTGCGATTTTCATTTTCAGAAACTATTCTTCTTCTGCAAATTGAAACTTGAATGAATTGCATTACTTCAACCAAAAAACAAAGACAAATACAAAATTCACAGTGTTGCATATTTAAGTTTGAAGAATAAACTACTACTATTTATGTTTATTATTGTTTTTGGTATATCTTCACAGTGTAGTTTTTGGTATATCTAATTTAGTATGTTTATTGTTTTTGTAGAACTTTTATTCGGCTCAATTGACCTTGAGAAATAAAGTCAGCCTGGCCAAAACAATTGCGTCGAAGCTTTCACCTGCACAAAGAAAAATGTTTGAGGATACATGCTTCGGGCCATGGCTGAAAGTACAACATCCCGGTGGAGATGCGATGTTGACACACCTGTTTCTTCAAACCATGACTAGAGATCTACCAGAGACTATACAACGTCGTGATGAAGAGATATGGTTTGATTTTCCACCGGCGTATACGTGTTTTGGGCGGGAGGAGTTTTGCTTAATCACCGGTCTACGCTTCGGACACGATGATGTAGGTCGGTACACTAGACACATTACCCGCCCATCATGGCTATCCCGGGTTTTCCCTGAGCTGGAGAGGCCGAGTCTACACGTAGAAGACCTGACAAGATTTTTGAATAATAAAGATGGTTTTACTCGGATGGATGACGTCGACGTTGTCCGAGTATGCCTTCTAATTCTTTTGCATGCCGGCTTTTTAGGCAGAGAGGCCAGACAACCTATTCCAAATGATCTAATCAAATTGGTAGAAGACCTAAATGCGTGGAACCTGTTTCCGTGGGGCTCGTATTTATGGAAAGCTACATGGAATAAGTTATCGTCTGCCTTGGATGATCGAAAAAGTTTGCATGGCGATGGTTCCAAATACACTTTGACAGGCTTTATTTGGGCCTTTAAGGTAAGAATTTTTATATAATGTTTCCAAAATTATAAGTAATTATTTAACAATTACTAATGTTTGTTATTATATGTTTGTAGATTTGGATATTTGAGGCCTTTCCCGCCATGAAGACATATGCAATAAAAACTTCAAATAATATTCCCAGGGCTATTTCCTGGAAGAGGAAACGAACCTTGCAATGGGAAGATTTACTACGGTATACGACAATAAATAATGTAAGTTAACATAAATACTACCATATGTTTATAAACAAGTTATTACTAGTACACATTTAACTTTGTTTAAGCTTTTATATTGTTAGGAGGCCAACACTCCTCTACAGAGGCTGACACCCACGGAAGCTGAGCTTGCCACTGATTGGTGGCAAGCTAGTAAGCGTTTTTTTGATGAAACGGTTGATGAGCAGCCTCCACTTCGGGAGCCATCACCTCGCCCAGAGCTATCACCTCACCTAGAGCCATCATCTGATCGACCCGGCTATACACCTCCACAACGACAGCCATCACCTATTCTTTCACATCATCGAGCCTCTTCTCCACCATCACCGCAAGATAGGTGACCGGCAAAGATGTCACGACGTTTATCTCCCTGTTCTCCACCTCCACCTCAACGGGATGAGTTAGGGGAGTTACGTGATGAGGTCAATACCTTGCGTGAGGAGGTCGGTACTTTACGCAAAGACGATGGTGCATGGCGTGTTGAGGTGTCTACATTACGCGGTGAGGTAGCCGCTCTACGTGAGATGGTAGCATCGTTGCAGAATGAGGTTCATACTCTACGCAACGAGGTAAGTTTAAGATTTTTCATACTCGTAATTCATTCGGTTGATGCCAATCTGTTTTTGTTAGTATTTGTTTTTGGTTTTGTTTTTGTCTTTTGGTTGAAGTAATGCAATCCATTCAAGTTTCAATTTGCAGAAGAAGAATAGTTTACTTTCGCAACACGAAAATGACTATCGCAACGCGGAAATGGCTATCGCAATGCGAAATGAAAATCGCAACGACAAAATCGCAACGCGAAATGAAATCGCAACGACAAAATCGCAACGCGAAATGAAAATCGCAATGCGTTATGAAAGTGTCCATTGTTAATTGGTAAGTCAAATGCAAGTTTTGTTAACATATATACTCATTTTGGTTTGAAAATGTTTGGTTAAGTACCTAGAATTCAATAATTTGCTGTTTGTAGGTTTTAGATGTGTAGGAAGTCTTGTTTGAGCAAATGTTTGGTTTCTGCAGGTTAATCCTTAAGTGAGCTGCGTGAAATGGATGTACGGGGGTCACAAAGTTGTTGATTCATTGATTCAATAATTGATGAAGAAATAAGAATTATTATTATTTTTTGATTGTTTAATTGATTTGTAAAAGATGATTTGTAAATGTTGATTTGTTTAATTGATGTGTACATAATTTGTGTTGAAATGTAATAGTTGATTTGTTGATTTTCAATCTGCTTTATGTTGAAGGCAAAACAGACTATCGCAACGTGAAATGGTTATCGCAACGAGAAAATCGCAATGCGATTTTCATTTCGCATTGCGATTTTCTCGTTGCGATAACCATTTTCGCGTTGCGATAGTCAAATGAATTAAGTGATGACAACTGAACAGATCATAGCAATGTTCAAACTCAAGTTACTAATACATGCCTAACTGAAAATGTTAAAAGTGCACACATAAAATACACATAATGCAAGTTTTGTTAACATATATACTCCTTTTGTTTTGAAAATGTTTGGTTAAGTACCTAGAATTCAATAATAATTGTTAAAAGTTTATGCATGTTAATCCTCGTTGCCTTTTTCATTTCGCATTGCGATTCTATCGTTGCGATTTGCAGTTCGCATTGCGATGGTCAAATGATTGCCTTTCGCAACGCGATTCTGACTTTCGCAACGAGATAATACAGAATCGCAATGCGAGTTTCAAAGTTCGCAACAGGTTTTAGTTTCGCAAGCCAAATTTTTTTTGTATGTATATACGCAGCAGCAACAACTCATAACCTAAATCCCTAAATCGCAACTCATTCCATCTCCATCTATCACTCTCTCCGGCGACATCCGTTCCAATATCCACGACATCCTTCCCCATCCGGCAACAGGTCTTAGTTTCGCATCTCGTTTGTTTAGTTACAACCATGAAATCATCTAATGTTGATCATGTTTGGATATATTTGTGTTTTGGAGGGTCATGGGAGAATGTTCATGGTGTTTTACAATATATGCCTTTACCCATGAATCTTCAACTAAAACTGTCATTAAAGAAGTTAACTTATGAAACCCTAATGTTACGTGTTTCAAAAAATTGAATTTAGAGCCCCTAAGTGGATTTAGGCTATCTTATCAGAGAAATGGTAAAGTTTATTTGTTAACCGACAATGAAGATGTTGAACGATTCATTGCTTACATTAATGTTTCAAGTGATGATGTTACATTGTATGTTGTTGAACCTAGAAGTAGTATTGTTGGGTCAGTAGCGGGTAGTAATCAACTAAGTGGGTCTCAAAACCCACAGCCTTTCTCTAATCCAAATCCAAATCAACTTTCAGCACCAAATTCCGGTTTTCGTATTGACCAATTAGACGATGATGAGCCAAGAGAAAAAATTGTGAGTACTAGTCAGTATTCGAAATTTGATCTTGGTCAATACCCGGACTTTGATATTGGTCAATACACGAATTTTGATGATGTTTCAGAAGAAGAAACAGACCCTGCGTGTAATGATTTTGATATTGGTCAATACCCGAATTTTGATGATGAAACACCCGTTGTCGAGGAAGATGTCGTTGATGATAATGAGGAGGAAGTTACGACTGTGAATGAACATGTTGAACATCCATTCTGTAATTCATATAATCCTGAAGAAGAAAAAGAAGAAGAAAAAGTCCCCGAAGAAAAGAAAATGCCACGGGAGTATAACTGGAATATGCCAGAATTACTTCAGTTACCGGAAGAAGAGTTGGCAAAGAAAGCAGTTGATTGTTACACAAAAGTTATTCGTATCAAGAAAGATGATTGTTTTGATACAAAGGAAGACTTGAAGATAGCTGTAACATCCTCAATACCGGGTTAGTGATCAAATTGTAAAGTTTCATAATTTGATGACTAAAATAGAAGAATGAAATAGCTCTATGATTATTAGATGCATATGATGAAGGTTATTTTGTAATTGTTAAAGGAAATAAAGGGTAAAATGGTCATTTGATCATTTAAGGAATTATATACACGTGGGAAGAGAGCTATCTGGAAGCTTTCTTCTTCTTGCTTTCTCTTCTTCACGTGGGGCTAGCTTCAAAAGGTAAGTTCTTTGTTTGTAAATGAATTGTTGATTTTAAGGTTGGATTTTGATTATTAGATGATAACTAAGCTTAAGGAAAGCTTAAATCATCTTAAAACAATGATGGAGGGGTTAAGAGAGATTAAAGATTTGGAGTTTTTATATGAAACTTTGGAAAAGAATTGATAAGTAGAATTTGAAGTTAAATTTGACTTGTCAATGGTTAAATTAAGAAGTAGGAAGTGTTAGAATTGGAATTAGAACACATTGAAAATTTGGTATGATTTTTGAATCTTATATGGAAGATAGAATTTTGAATTTAAAGAAGTGATTATGGAGTAGAAATGAGTTTAAGTATGTGTATGAAAGTTAGGAATATTAAAGGGAATGAAGTTTGATGTGTTGAGCTGAAAATGAAGGATTTTCGAGCTCAAAATATGATTTCTGGGCAAGGGGAATCGGTACCCATTCAAGGGGAACCGATACCCCTTCAAACGAACAAGAATTTCCAGTATGTCTTGAGGGAATCGATACCCCCATGGTAGGGAACCGATTCCCCCTAAAGAAAAATGTTAATATTGGTTTAATAAGTTCGTTTAAGTTGCTAGTATTCAATTACAAGGTGTAGGTATCTAATGATTACCTCGAAATGTACATTTATGTAGATTCTACGCATAAAGAATTCCGGAACGTTTGGCAAGTAAGATCGATCAAGGGGAAAGATAAGAGATTGGAATTGACTAGTGAGGCCAGGTGAGTGCATATTAATTAGTTTATGGTGCTAAATGGAAACAGGACTTGCAACAAGTCTATTTCCTCTGTTAAAATGCATGAATATATGATTATATGTATATGAATGACATGAATTGTATGTATGCATGATTATATGTGTTAACATGCTTTTGAATGTAATGTTACGAGAAGTATGTGCTATGTAATGTATATATATGAACATATGTGAAACTGAACTATGTGACAGCATGAGAAAGATATGAGCCATACGACATGATATATGTGAACATGAGAAAACAAAGTATAAGATATGAACTATGTGATCCTATGAGAATATGAAAAGAAGCTATGTGATTACATGTAACATATGATATTAGATATATGTTTACACGTACATGTGATACGTGACTGAAAAGAAAAGCTATGTGGTTATAAGAGAAAGAATATGAATAAGTAATGTGAACTGTTATAAATGATAATGCCCATGTTATGTGATATGAGAGCTAGGGGTATAGTTGGCATGCCAAGGGTCGAGGGTTTACCTATGTTCTTCGGGACATATGGACTGTTTACCTATGTTCTTCGGGACATATGGACTGTTTACCTATGTTCTTCGGAACATACGGACTGTTTACCTATGTCCTTCGGGACATATGGACTGATTACCTAGGTTCTTCGGAATCTATGGACTGGTCCTTCGGGACATTGATCGAGCTGTGGTGACAGCATATGTGTGCACAACCTCAATGTACTCACATACCTTAAGTTCTCACTAGTGTACATGGGCTAATAAAGTGATTAAACAAGCATACTGAATGTGATATGTATACGATGGGGTTATAAGTGGTTTGAAATGTGTTACGTGAACCATATGATGTGTGTGTGTATAGTGTTTGATTGAAAAGGTTAACAATAAAAGTATGTGATTACATGATAAACTGTTAATGATGAATTATGTCTGTATGTATTTACTGTAATTAATCTGATATGATTTTATATGATACGAAGAATGCATGGAATTGCTATAACATGATAGAAAAGAACATGCATGTATCGATATATGTTTTAAAGTGCATTATAAGTCGTTATGCCTCACTAAGTCTTCGACTTAGCGTGATTGTTTCACGCGTAGGTTTCGAGAAGAGTAAAGAGTTATGCGGAGCAAGACAGGTCAGTTTTCCTTACCAAATGTCAGATCAGAAAATGTATGTACTGTTTACAGAGTGTAGTTGGCATGTAGTCTAAAGATATAAATGGTATGAACTCTGATATCTGTTGTAAACGCTTTGAAATAAATTAAATGTTATCAAAGTTTTAAATTACCCACTATTTTATACGAATGAATGTTTAAAAAGTCAATGTGACACTTCGGACTCGTATCCGGGTCGGATACGGGTTGGGGGTGTTACAATAGCTTTGTATACGAAATGTGTGGAAGATGGCTATCAACTAAAAGTTAACAAATCAAGCAAAGATCGTTTCGAAACAAGGTGTACGATTGACAAAAACTGTACGTGGCGTATGATTGCAAAGAGGATAAAGATTGCGCAATGTTCAAGTTAGGACCTTTATTGATAAACATACATGTTCAAGAACCCAAGTTTTTCCTCACCATAGACATGCAAACAAAAAAGTGTTGGGTGGTTTTCTGGCTGAGTTAATGTTTTTGAATGGCAGGGTATATCGGGGACATGAAATTATGACTGACATGAATGCTCGGTTCAAGATTAGTATATCATATTCTCAAGCTTGGAGAGCCAAATGTTATGCCTTGGAATTGTTGAGGGGGTCGCCAGAAGCATCGTTTGCCCAACTGCCGGCTTATTGTCATAATTTAAAGCTGAAAAATCCTGGGTCGGTAACTCATATCAAAACAGATAGAGATGGATGCTTTGAGTTGCTGTTTATCGCCATTGGTGCTGCGGTTAGTAAATCAATATAATTCTGTTGACTCATTTCTGTTAGTTACATGCATTTAAAATTTAAATGATTATATTTCTTGTGTATATTATTTTGTAGATTCGTTCGTTTATTACTTGCATGCGCCCAGTTATTATAGTTGACGGAGCACATTTGAAAGGTCGATACCTTGGAGTAAACTTATTAGCAGTAGCCATGGATGCTAACAATGGGATATTGCCAATAGCTTACGGGGTTGGCAAATCTGAAACCTCTGATTCATGGACATGGTTTATGGGGCATCTTAGGGATTGCATAGGTCCTATTAGCAATCTGACAATCATATCCGATAGGGCAAACTCAATTGACAACGCTGTTAGAAGGTGTTTCCCAGATGCTTTTCATGGACTTTGTGGTGTTCATTTGTATAGAAATCTAAAATCAAGGTCTGCTGGTATAAAAAAGCACAAATGGACATACTGGAAGGCTGTAAAGGCTTATCGGGAAGTGGATTTCAATAAGCATATAAACTGTTTAAGACGTGTTTTGCCTCAGTGTGCTCAAACACTAGAAGATGTCGGGTTTGAAAGATGGTCAAGAGTACATCAACTTGGAGCAAGATATGGTTTCATGACGTCTAATAGTGCAGAATCAATTAACGCTCTAAGTCGTCATTCCCGGAAATTACCCATTACTATGTTAATGGAGTTTTTTCGAGCCTCTATTCAACAGTGGTACTACAAGAAAAGAAACCATGCAGGTATTATTTCTTTGAATTTACAGGAACATTGGGATATATTTTACTAAGTATTATTTATTTAAATTTACAGGAATATTGGAACATCGTGTTACACCATGGACTGAAAAAAAGATAACTAAACGTGTTGTGAAGTCAACGCCATGGAGAGTTGAACCATGTTCAAACACTTTGTTTGAAGTACTGGATAATAACTTAAATGGGCTTGTCGATCTAAATGCAAGGACGTGTAGTTGTATGAAATGGCAAACATCTGGTTATCCATGTGGCCATGTTATAAAAGTTGCTCTTCATCTAAACCAAGATGATTCAAGCACATACGCTATGGATTGCTACACTACAGAAGTATATCGACAGACTTATGCCGAGATTGTCTACCCTATTTCACATCCTTCTGAGTGGGACATACCAGATGACTTACAAACAGTTTTGCCACCAACCATGGACAGAAGGCTACCTGGCCGACCAAAAAGTCACGATCGTATACCGTCTAAGGGTGAAGAGAAGAAGAGATCGACATGTAGTCGGTGCAAGGAAAGTGGTCATACAAGGTTGACATGTGGATCACCAGTGCCATCACAATCATCTTTTCCTCTACCAAAATATGGATCATCATCAAAATCCAAAGCTCATATGGTGTCAAGAAAAGGCAATCAAAATCGCAATCATCTTTAAAATCCCAATCACAACTGGCTTCACCTTTTGGGTCTGTTAACTTAGGTGATTTTTAAATGCAAACGTTGTATTATGTAGATTTTATGTGTGAACTTTTAACATTTTCAGTTAGGCATGTATTAGTAACTTGAGTTTGAAAATTGCTATGATCTGTTCCAGTTGTTATCACTTAATAGGCAATCATCTTAATGTCCATCGCAACGCGGAAATTACTATCGCAATGCGAAATGAAAATCGTAACGAGAGAATCGCAATGCGAAATGAAAATCGCAACGAGGGAATCGCAATGCGAAATGAAAATCGCAACGCGAATTTAATTTCGCGTTGCGATTTTCATTTCGCATTGCGATAGTACTTTTTGCCTTCAACATAATGCATATTGAAATCAACAAAATCAACCATTACATTTCAATCAATTAAACAAGCACAAATAAGAATTATGTTAACATCAATTAAACAAATCAACTTTTACAAATCACCTTTTACAAATCAATTAAACAATCAAAAATAAGCAATATTATTAGAGAAAATAACACTTCTACTATTGAATCAACTTTTGCAGCCATACATCATTTTCACGCAGCTCACTTCTGAGATTAACCTGCATAAACCAAACATTGCTCAAACAACACTTTCTACACATCTAAAACCTACAAACAACAAATTATTGAATTCTAGGTACTTAACCAAACATTTTCACACCACAAGCCTATAAACATACCAATTGTTTATGGACATTTTTATAACGCGGATGCAGGTAGGCAGCGTCTCGTATATATCGATCTAGCCATATAATGTCGAAACCACAAGCCTACTGCAGCTCTATCTATATCGGTGGGAGGTAGATACTTTATACTTCCTGTGATCAAACGGTCCAACGCCAAGCATACGAGAGGACCACAATCCCCTATGGGTCCTTTCGTTTGTTGTGGTGCGGTCTCGTCTCTGCTAACTGTAATATTGAGCTTCTTTGGCTTCTTGTTTCCAGAACGAGTCCAATAATTTATCGCATCCAAGTATTTAGCCAAATAAGAGCTCCATCCCTTAATAATATCTCTTAAATCAGCCAATGATATGTAATTTATCATGCTGTCATATACTATTGCCTTAAGGGATGGGATCTGAAGCTCGACGAGAAGCCAATGGTTACGTTCCAAAACAGGGATAAACACCTGCAATCATAAGTAATAATTCATTCATTTGCGCACTTATTTATGAATACCTTTAAACTCAATCTAAAATAAACACTAACCTTATCGACCTCCCACCATGCAGGATAAAGTTTAGCTTGTCCATTGCCCAACGCAAATGATTCATCTCGTTGATTCTTCAAGTGAACTGCGTTAAAAGCCGTCGGCATTATTGTATACCGTGTATTTCTTTTATTTTCCTTAAGTTTCCTAATTATTAGTAGACGTGACACCCACGCATCGATATGCTGTTTTACAAAAAAATACATATATTAGTGAATTACATTAATTTTAAACAAATTAATCAAATGAAAATATAAGAAAAATATAAGACTTACCCCTCCATCGAAATAGCCATTGTCTTCGACCCCTAATAATACGCCCCACCAGATCGATCAAGCAACAAATAGATATCATCATTGAGCTTGCATATGTCAGTGAAACACCCCTGGCTTCGCTCGTGTAGATAAAAATCAACTGCGGTCTTAGCCCAAAGGGTGTTATCCAGAATTGTGTCCGGTAGTTGTTTCCTCTCCTCTTCAGATACCGGTATGGTACTGGCCGGTAACTCATACGAGAGCCAACTTGAATCCATCATGTCCGGCACGTCAGAGGGTTTCTCAAGAATCCTACATATGACGCCATGTGAATCGGGCTCTTGAATGGTGGGAGGGACCTCTTCAACGATGACAGTGGCCTCTTGAACGGTGGGAGGGGACTCTCGAGGAATGATAGGGGCCTCTTCAACGATAGGAGTGGACTCTTGAGGGATGATAGGCGAGTCGGGCTTCTTCTTGCGGTGTCTTCGCACTATTGGGGTATACGGAGACTTAATAGCACGTGCACGCCGTCTGATGCGTGAACTCTGTCGTGCAAGAAAAACCCGACGTAAAGCATCCACCTTATCGGTCCGCTAAATAAAATACAAATATCAGTAAATAAACAGACATGATATTTAAACAGTGAAAACAAAGATAAATATTTCAAACTTTCAACCAAAAGACAAAACAAAGACAAATACTAACTTCACAGTGTTAAAGTAAAAAGTTTAGCAGTTTTGGCAGCAACCGAATAAATTTACTAAGCAATCTAAGTGAAATGGTTAATTTAAGTGAAATTACGAGTAAATTTATCATCAAGTTAAATATGGAAAATCTTAAACTTACCTCGTTACGTAGAGTATGAACCTCATTCTGCAACGATACTACCATCTCACGTAGAGCGGCAACCTCACCACGTAAAGTAGTCACCTCCACACGCCATGCACCATCGTTATCGCGTAGAGTACCAATTTCCTCACGCAAGGCATTGACCTCATCACGTAACTCCCTTGACTCATCCCGTGGAGGTGGAGAACAGGGAGATAGAAGTCGTGGCATCTTTGTCGGTCGCCTATCATGAGGTGATGGTGGAAAGAGACTCGATGATGTGATGGGATAGGTGATGGCTCTCGTTGTAGAGGTGTATAGTCGGGTCGATCAGGTGATGGCTCTGGGTGAGGTGATGGCTCTCGAAGTGGAGGAAGTGGAGGCTGCTCATCATTCGTGCCATCAAAAAACGCTGACTAGCTTGCCACCAATCAGTGGCAAGCTCAGCCTCCGTGGGTGTCAGTCTCATTAATGGAGTGTTGGCCTCCTAATAATATAAAAACTAAAACAAAGTTAAACGTCTACTATTAATAACTTGTTTATATATGATAGTATTTGTGTTAACTTACATTATTTATTGTCGCATATGGTATTAAGTCTTCCCAATCCAACATACGTTTCCTCTTCCAGGAAATAGCCCTAGGAATATCATCTGAGGATTTTAATGCATATGTCCGCATGCTGGGGAAAGCCTCGAATATCCAAATCTACAAACAATATAATAACAAACATTAGTAATTGTTAAATAATTAATTATAATTTTGAAAACATTATATAGAAATTCTTACCTTAAAGGCCCAAACAAAGCCTGACAAAGTGTATTTCGACCCATCGCCCCGCAAACTTTTGCGGTCATTAAAGGCAGATGACAACTTAGTCCAGGTAGCTTTCCATATATACGAACCCCACGGAAACAGATTCCATGCATTTAGGTCCTCTACCAATAATATTAGCTCCTGAGGAATAGGTTGTCTGGCCTCTCTACCTAGAAAGCCGGCATACAAAAGTAGTAGAAGGCATACTCGGACAACATCGACGTCATTCATCCGAGTAAAACCATCTTTCTTATTAAACAATTTCTTCATGTCGTCGACGTGTAAGTTCGGCTTCTCTATTGACTCATCAGGAAAAACCTGGATAACCATGATGGGCGGGTGATATGACGAGTGTACCGGCCTACATCATCGTGTCCGAATCGTAGACCAGTGATTAAGCAGAACTCCTTCCGCCCAAAACAAGTATACGCCGGTGGAAAATGAAACCATATCTCTTCCTCACCACGTTGTATACTGTCGGGTAGATCGCTAGTCATGGTCTGAAGCCACAAATGGGTCAAACTAGCATCTCCACCCGGATGCTGTACTCTCAGCCATGGCCCGAAGCAGGTTTCTTCAAACAATTTTCTTTGTGCAGGTGAAAGCTTCGAAGCAATTGTAGTGGCTAGGCTAACTTTATTCCTTAATGTCAATGAAGCCGAAAAAAATTTCTACAAAAAACAATAAACATACCAAGTTAGATATACCAAAAATTACACTGTCAAGATATACCAAAACAAAACAATAAACATAAATAGTAGTTTATTCTTGAAACTAAAATTTGCAACACTGTTTCTGTCTTTTGGTTGAAATGAAAATCGCAACGAGATAATGAGAATCGCAACGCGGAAATGACTATCGCAACGAGAGAATCGCAACGCGAATGACTATCGCGACCAGACAATCGCAACGCGAAATGAAAATCGCAACCGCGAAATTAAAATCGCAACGCGAAATGAAAATCGCAACGCGAAATGAAAATCGCAATGCGATTTTGGTTTCGCGTTGCGATTTTTATTTCGCGTTGCGATAGTCATTTCCGCGTTGCGATTCTCATTCTCGAAACTATTCTTCTTCTGCATTACTTCAACCAAAAGACAAAGCAAAGACAAATACTAACTTCACAGGCTAAACAGTTTAGCAGTATTGGCAGCAATCGAATGAATTTAATAAGAAATCTAAGTGAAATGGTTAATCTATTATTGAAATTACCAGTAAACTTATCATCAATCTCAATATGAAAAACCTAAAATAATGCAAAAATTTCAAAATAAAAATAAAAAAACTAACCCTCGGAGGTTGATTTTCCATTTCTGAATGATTGTGAGGGATTTTTGACTGTGAATGGTTGTGAGGGATTTCGCCGACGATGGGGATGGAAATCTTCGGAGATGGGGACGGATTTCGCCGTAGAGAGTGAGAGATGGAGATGGGACTGAGTGTTGTGTTTTTGGGTTTGAGGTTATGAGTTGCGATTACTGCGGACGGTTCATTTTCCGATTTATTAAGAAAAAATATGTGTTTGGAATTTGAAAAAAAAAATACGCGTTAATACGAATGGCGCTAAGTAAATCGCGTTGCGAAAATCAGTATCGTGTTGCGAAAGTAAGTATCTCGTTGCGATTTTTTATTATCGCATTGCGATAGTCAGTATCGCATTGCGATTTTCCCAATTCGCGTTGCGATTTACTTATTCGCATTGCGAATTGGGAAAATCGCAACGATACTGTAGACCATCGCAACGCGATTTTCAACTATCGCATTGCGAAAATGCAACGCGAATTTGCGATAATGGAGATCGCGTTGCGAATTAGCGATCGCATTGCGATTTTGTTGGTCATTTTGGCAAATCCGGAAAAAGTTGGTTAAAATCGTATATCATATGGGATTTTTGGTCACTGAGGTTATTTTCTCATAAAAAAAAGTACATCAATAGCACATAGTCCCATTATAAACACAATAATGAGGGGAAATAATACAAAACTTCAATTTCAAGATTTTAAAAAGAAAAAAAAACAAAATCAACCACGGTTCCTTGCTAAAAGAGACTCAATAGCACAACCATCCAGGTCCCCTCATGGGCCTCATCTAGGGAAGTGTATGGATCGGGTTGGGTTGGGTCGGGTTTTTGGTCCACCCAACCACTCAACCTGACCCGAGAATAAGGAATCTTCCACTCGAGATTTGATCCGACCCGACTCGAAATAATAATATAAAAATATTATTTTTATTCACTAAAAACAATGATTTAATTAAATAATAATAATATATAAAAAGTTATTATTGTAATTATTCATAAATATATAAGGTAAAATTATATATTTTTTGAGTAGGGTCGGGTCGAGTATTTTTCACCCTAAACCCGAACCTGACCCGAACATCACATTTAAAAAACCTGATCTGACCCGATCCGGTCGAATCGGAACCCGTCGGGTTCAGGTCCATGCCCATCCCTAGCCTCATCCCTTTGTCTCTTAACCCTTAAAAGCTCAGCTTTACCATATCATAGACTAGTTTCCCAGTGTTGTTCTTCACCATTTCTCTTGTCTGCAAAAAACTTCGACTCGATGTATCGGTATGATTCAACGGTCATTCCATGCACATAAACTTGACTTTTGAACTCTCCAAAGATCACTTCCCATGTTTTCTACCTGCAATGCATGCACATTACTAGTATAAACAAACCCTGTTGCTTCGGACTCTTCGAGTTTCCGGCCATTATCCTCCTCCTACTCTCCAAATACGTAAAAGCATTGAATATAGCCACAGTCAATACTTACACCTGTCTGATCTTGTTCAATGTCGATTTACCGAGAAATAATTCATGGGGGCGAAAGAAGAAAACCATTGAAGCGTATACAGCTTTCATCATTAATCAAGTACATGGACAAAGCTTCAAAGAAACAATCGAACACATACTAATATCCGACACTCACAAGCGAAGCCAAGTAACATAGTTCAAAATAGTCAATTCATGCTCTAATGCCAGTTGCCTCTCTTCGGTGATGTAATGGCTACCATTACAGACCATCAAGCCTCCAATTTATTGAAGTTCATTACAGAAATCCAACAATTTCTTATATTTATAATTTTCACAGATAAACTTTAAATTTCACGACCAAATACTTGTCACCAAAAAGAAAAATCAACCAATTCAAGGAATCTTAATAAAGTCCCCATCTTTCTATAGTTTTATATAGAACTGCATCATTTGAGTCCATGTGATTACATGGTTCTTCATGCAACATTGAATGAAAACTGAAGAACCGATGCCATGTGATCTGCAAAAGAAGCTTAGAGTAGATACCGAGAACAAAGTTTTGATGTAATTTCAAGTTAATATTCAGTCATACCGAATTATTTCTCTTGGCTGCCATTTCTTCTCTTTGATAAAGCGCCAATGATAGCTCTTGTGAGTGGCATCTGTCGGAAGTGTCGAGTGAATCTGGATGTTCGAACTGGCTCCATTTTTTCTGCATAGCACGCTTGGCAGCTTCATATGAATCCTGGCCTTCAGAATCAGCACGACCTCCAGATATCACATCCCCATTTTCATTTTGTTTTGAATCGCAATTATTTCGTGTATGTAACTGAGCAGAAGATCCTAAAGAATTATAAAGGTTACCTCTTGATATAGATCTGATGTGTGATATTATGGATGCATCATCTTTTCGTCTTTTGACCTATGAAAAGCCACTCGATCTAGAAACTTGTAATGGACCAGAGAAAGGAATATCATCTTGGGATACATGCTTTACATTGTCACGCCCTCAGAACCTTCAAGCCCAAACGGCCCGTGACAATATGAGCAACTTCTTCGACTGCACCAGTAGATGGATTTGTCACTCTCTCACTGATTGTAGCATTTCTTTGCTTCTACTTGAGCACGTCGTTACCATTAATTATCTGGTAACTTTGGACTTGTGCAGCAGCATCCTGCTGCATGCTAAAGTTGTACGGAAAATTAGTTTCCCGAGTAACCTTAAATGCTAGACAAATATCCTGCTTCAGAGGTAACCACTGCTTAACGATAACATGAAGTGCAAATTCTCCATCCATTATATACCAGAAACCATCTACTGCTAGAACTGAGATCACCATATTACGGCTAGTGTCCATGTCAGTCAAAGTAACAGCATAGACACAAATGGAGTTATCATGTATCCCTGCTTCAAAGTTCCCCTGATTTTTAAAGTAATCGGTTATTTATTGCCACAAGATTTATTGTCTATGTCGTACGAGACACCATTTGTTTCAGTGGTAGCACAGGACTTAAATACGAGGATGTTTTAGTTATTCTAAAGCTTTTAATCGAATTCGGGATTTGTGGTGGCCTAAAATTCAAGTTGGGGCACTTCAGCTAAAGTCGATTAATATCACATTTAGATGTTTGTGATATGCTGAATGATCGTAGTGCCTGCCTGGCATAATTACCTCTGAAGCAAGAGCCGAGGAAGCAGTGCCACGCTTGTATGGCTCCACTGAAAGCAAAATCTCTAGTAGGTTCACAGCAGTAACCGGCAAATCTGTAAAAGTGTCTCGGCGACTACTATCATAAGGTTATTGTGGCTTGAATATAGTTGCATGAGGTAGTCTGGCTTTTTTCCAGTAATCATCGGGTGGGGATCCACAGAGCTTGAAAATCTTATGCAATTGTTCAACCTGTACAAGAACACCATAACAAGAAATTATCCTGAGGACCCCAGTAAACAATGAAGCGGTTGAAGTGAAGCAATGATCATCAGACACTCTCGTATAGAATTTTCGAATTAAACTTCAAAGATCGGTACTGTAGTACTAGGAATCATTCTCAAAAGAAATACTCTATAAACAAACACATAAGACTGGCATTCCACAGTCATCTTTCGGCAGCAAACTGATTCACAGTGTGCGAGAAAATAATTACTCTATAGGGGCTCATCTCAGTAATACAAGTCATTCCAATGAAATCAATCTTCTGTTTCTTTTAAAAGATCCATAAATATTCATTGTTGAGACTCGAAATTTAAATTACTAAGACAAATATCCCATAAACGGTATGTACTTTAGCAAGGTGCTTACCTCTGTTCTGCCTCGCAGGATAGGTTTCCCGAGGAGAATTTCAGAGAATACACAGCCAACACTCCAAAGATCCACAGCTGCAGTATAATCTGTAGCACCCAACAAAAGTTCCGGGGGCGATACCATAAAGTTACAACACAACTTGTTAATGGTTGCCTGCGCCCAGAACCATAGAAGTTCGCCAAACCAAAATCAGCCATCTTTTGGATTCCTTCATTATTTACAAGGAGATTTGATCCTTTAATGTCCCAGTGCATTACACCCCGTGAATGGCAGTGGTCAAGTCCAGATAACAACTGCTTCATATAGCATTTAACCTACAAAACAAAGTCATTTTCATTGTTAAAGATGCATCTTTCTATCTTATTAAGGCATGTGACTATATCACTAGTTTTTCTCACATTATAATGCATTCATCTTTGAGTTTCTGGGGGAAAAAACCTTCAGGTTTTTGTATTCCAAATACGTATATACTGCAATTTGCATTCCAAGGACTACTGATTCCATCTAATATAATGAGCTAAATATATATGCGGAGAAGAAAAACATATCACCAATATGTCTTCAATATACATGGCTTTGTAGAACATAGACTGACCTTAGCCACAGAGGCAAGGGGAACAAACCTGAGACTCGCTGAACTTAAAGTCGGGACAAAATTTAACATTACGTTTTAAAAAAATTATAAGTTTAGGTACTAAAACGGATCAAAACTTATAGTTTATGTACTAAATGTATAGTTTTTCCTATTTTAAATTAATCACGAAACTTTGAGACATTATGTATCAATCCTTAAACTTATTTATATCATTTCATTTTGATCATTCTATTAACGAGTTATTAACTCTTTCGATTTTTTAATTCCTTAAATATGTGATTTTCTATAAAAATAATTTATTAGTAAATATGAATAGAGTGAATACTCAATATTTTTCATGACTATTTTATAATTGTTATTGCATCAAACACTTATTATTAAATATGAATAAAGTGAATATTTTATGTATATCGTCAATGAATCAAGTAATATCTTATTATTAATAATAACTTTAATTAATTTAAATTTAAAAAAACCAAGATGATGTAATCATACAATTTATTAACAATATATAAAATAATATAAAATTAACTTATGAAAAATTAATCCATGTACATAATTTTTTTTTTTTTATTAAATTTTAGGTTTCGACTTTAATTAAACAGTGAAAATTATAAGGGTAAATTACACATTTAGTATCTAAGCTATCAATTTTTTGTTCGTTTTAGTATCTAAACTTTTAAATTTTTAAAAAAATTATGCATAATGTTTAGTTTTTGTCTCATTTTAGTACCGCACTATTAAAAACATAACGCGAATTAGACTTATAATGTTAGTTTTGATCCATTTTGGTACCTAAACTTTGATTTTTTTTTTCAAAAATTAACATTAAATTTTGAATAGGGACACTAAAATGAAATAAATACTAAAACGTTAGGCATGCTTTTGAAAAAATTGAAAGTTTAAGTATTAAAACAAACTAAAACTGATAGTTTATGTACTATTTATATAATTTACCCAAATTATAAATATACAATATATATTTTTTTTCTTTTTAAATCAATATGCATGTGGGTTTTGTCACCCATTTTAAACTCTCCTATTTAAGGCATTATTGTGGCCTCCCCATCCCATGCCACATCAAAACACTCAATAGCAGTCATGCACCAATATACAATTTAATGATTAATTTTCTAAAATATTGTAAAAAGCCACAATGACTTTTTTTCTCCTCTCAATTCTAAGGTTTCACATAAATTAATCTATACCGACCCAGTTCATGCACTTAGTTTTAGTGGGCGAGTCTCTCAACAAGAATTTTATACATACACGAAAATAATTTGAGTTCTTATTTAAACAATATCAAGTTTCTTACTACTTAAACCAATTTTGTTAGTAAAATCCACAATGATATTAGTCAAATGAATATTATGTTTGAGAAAAAGTAACAGCTTGAGATATATTATTAATCATTACTTGTAAAATTTCAACCCTATGAATGGAGATTTAAATAAAAGATAAAAGGGTATCTAAGCTCCTCGTGCTTTTTAGAAAAACCCAATATGACTCTACTTTTTTTACACTTAACATGGCTCTTCAAGTCAGAAAAAAAAACTCCATATGGTTCTTTGGACAATATTTTTTTGTCGTTGACCGAAAATTTCGTGGCATGTTTAGCATGGCAACTTCCTAATTTTTTCTTTCAATTTGTCCCACGAATTTTAAAAAAAACTCAATTTGACTCTTGTAGACACTTTTTTGACCACGTATATACATATCATATAAATTATTAATATTATTTTATTAACTACATTGCTTTATTTTGTGCAGCCCAAAACGCATGTGTTCAAAACCCCTTACACAAAGCCCGCTTGTGCAGAAGCCCAGCGGCAGTGACCCAAAGTTTGCGACCCGTTGGAGCAGCTCGACCCACTCTCTAGAATTGAGACCCTAGAGTAGATTAGGGTTTCAAACTTTTCTCTTCTGCGCCACAACAGTCTCCTCGCCACTCACGCATCTCATCCAGCCGCATCTTCAAGCCACGACTCCTCATGCTCCACCAACGGCCATCCCGATTCGTCCGACGCAAGGAAGCAACCAATAAACAACCTACCAACAAAAAAAGCAACAAACATGGGTAGTTTAGTTCGGCTATGACTCAAAAATAGAGTCTAAAAATAGGATTATTTTACCTATAAATAAAGATGTAATCAACGATTGAGGGGGAGTTTTTATACACGAAAATCACTGAGAAATACGCGAGTTGAAATTCGAGAGAAGCTTTGTAAAATTCTAACAAAGAAAAAAATAACTTTCAAGGTATCCTCCATTTTTACAAACGTTATTTTTCATTTTATTTTGCATGTTCAAAAATACCGAGATTCATAATCAAATAAGGGTTCGGTTCTTTACCTGAGAGATACTCATTTCCCGACGAAGCTTCTTCGACCTTTCTCATGTCGTTTGGATCTTCTCTGACGTAAAAACGAGGGTGGAGAGGCGCCGTAGTGAAGAAAACCAAAGAGGAGGAGAAAGCACATGAAAGTTAAATGAAATCACGCGTGAAATAAGGGTTTTTTTTATTTTCATAGAAGTTTTGGGCTAATTAGAGCATGAGTCATTTAAGAGTTCCCCATTTGTAGCGATGGAGCCATGTTTTCATTTCTTTCAATTTGGTCATTTGACTTTATTATTAATCACATGTTAGCTTTATTTTTCTTTTAAGTTTGGCACCATATTATACATGTGTTTCATTTTAGTCCTTTAAATATTTGTTTTTGATATTTCGGTACTTTAAATCTTTTATTTATTTATTTATTTATTTATATATGTATATATATATATATATATATTTCTTATTTGTTAATTTTTTTTTTCATAACAATTGTTTCATTTTTCATTTTTCATTTTTCAATATTTCATTTTTTATTTATTTTTATTTTTATTCCTAATTTATATTGGTTTGTTTTATCGTATTTTCATTATTATTTTTTATCTCTCTTTGTTTTTTATTATTATATTGTTATTTTTTATCTCATATTTTTCCTTTTTTTCTCTTTCTTTTTGATTTATTATTTTGGTATTTATTTATTTATTTAATATTATCATTTTTTTGGATGTATTTAATTTTTATTTATTGTTATTATTATTTTTAACATTTTTGACTTTTTTTTAGATTTCCAACCCGATCCAAGGTAAATAATTCAAATCGAATTTTTAATTTAAATTATTAATTTTTGCAATTAAAGACAACCGACAAATTAATTGATACCGAAAGGGTGGTTCAAGGGTGTTAATCATTCCTTGACCGTAACCGACTCCCGAACCCGACACGTTTCTGGTACAATACAGATCAGGTAAGATGGTGTCCGACCCACCTAAATATTGTTTTAAAATGATCGGTGGCGACTCTAACCCAATCAATTCAAGTCGAAGCCCAATTCCAGGTCCAACCGAAAGACAGTCGTGACAGCTTGGCGACTCCGTTGGGGACAGGTAAGAGAGTCAAGCCAGAATTAATTTTCGGTTGTCTTTTTATGCGAAAATAATAAATTTTAATTTTAATTTATTTATTCGATTCCAATTATTTACCTTTGATTTCTTTCAAATAAATAGTTATACTAACATTTTTCAATGATTTCAAATTTTTGATTTTTTTTTTATCTCATGCTCTATATCCGAGCTTCAAACCCTATTTAAGTGGGGGTGAAAGCGACGCCTTCGTGTGAATTTATTCATCGTGCGGGCATAAGGGAATATTTCCTCTCGAGTTTAACTTAGTTCACGTAAGTTTGTAATGGGCTTAGGACTAAGGGTCTAACAAGCCCAAGGGGGCACCAGCAATGAGAACTTGGGTACCTTTTTTAGAACCTAAACTGGGAGAGTACATGGAATTAGAGCCCACCCCAAAACCTCATTCCAAACCCTAGGCTGCTTTGTTTCCTACTTTACTTTCTGTTCGAAGCGTGCGAACTAGACAAATATGCGTATTTGTTTGAAATTAGCATGCGAGATATAAATCATGTCCGGGTAGGAACAATAAGCATGTGGGGTAGATATCATGTGGGATATAATTTTTCATTTTTATTATTGTTTTGATTTACCTCACAGACTCTTTTTATTTTATTTTATTTTTCTATTTTTTTTTCATCATTCGCATCATTTAAAAAAGGTGTTGATCCAAAAAAATGTGTTTGTTAAACATGAATAATCTGCATTAATGGATAAAGGGGTTATAATACAAAGATATGAAAAGCTTAGAAGTCCATCCGTGGTCAAAGAATACTCAGGGGCAAAGGTTGCAGGGGCAAGACAAGGAAAATGTTGCTAACTCGGAGAGTCATTTCGAAGACTACGAGAACAAGATTGCGAAACCCTAGCTGAGCTGGATGCTATTGCTGACGAATTCAAGAAAAAAACAAATAAACTTCAGATAGTTCCTATTGATGGAGGGCTACAATGGCGCTTTCGTTAGGAACAAGCTCGACAGAGAGTGAAAGTTAAAGATGCAGTCCTTCGAGACCTTTTTTTTGGGCAAGCAGCTCGTTACCTGTATAAGTTTAGCCAAAGAAGCTGGAACGGTTCGACAGGATATTCAACCGGTGAAAAAAAAGACGGAAGATGGATCAACTTGTCTGTGGCTGTTCGGGATCTATACCATCAAAAAGTTTTTTGTCTCTTCAGACGTAACACTTTTGTCCCCAATAAGGATTATTTCTAATAACAGACACATTTTTTTGGATCAATGCCTCGAACATTGCATGCATCATGCATTCTTGCATATTTCGTATAATTTTCTTTTTTTTCATTGAATTCACATTAACTAAGATTTTCATAACGGAAGGGTACAAACACTGGACATACCTCCACAAGCTTCGGACACGTGTCATCCTCATTCAAACCGAAAAGAAGATGGAAGCCAGAATTACTCAGATCGAAGAGATGTTAAAGCTCCAGAGAGAGTTAGAAGAAAAGATAAATCAGAATAGCCATAGTACCCTAGATGCAATCAAGAAAGGCTAAGAGTCCTTGGTCGATCAGATCATTGCCAAATTAGCTGGCCTACGTCAGACAAGTGCTCCTGGGGCAGGCTTATCAGAAGGGGTAACCATGCCACCTACCCCGCAAGTGGTTGTCTCACCTAGAATCTTACTAGGACTTCAAAATAATTCGGATAGTTACCACATTCTAAAATTTGATGAAGAGGTTAAAACAATGAGGGTAGAAATTACCATTAAACCAGGAGGTAGAACGAGTGGAAAACCTCCATTTAAGAAGAAAGAAAGAGAGATCATCAACATTTCAAAATCGTTTGCAGCCGTACCCTCTTCTAGGCAAAAACAAAAGAAGGAAAATGAGCATTTTGATCCCATTCCCATGACATACATGGAGCTCTACCAACAACTGTTTGACGCATATGTGGTGTCACCCTATCCCGAGATACCTCTAAAGCCCCTATACCCCAGGTGGTATGACAAAAATGCGCACTGTGAATATCATGGCGATGTTCTGGGGTATGCTATTGAAAATTGCCTCCCCTTTAAAAGGGTTATCCAAAGGATGCGCAACAGGGATTGGATTCATTTTAATAATTCAGAATCACCCCACGTTGTATAGAACCCTCTACCTAATCATCAAAAGAATAAGGAAAGTGCAATCATCGAGGAAAAGGGTAAAAAGGCCAACACCGGAGTTTTCGAAGTGAAGACACCTCTTGCTTGGGTATGGAGGCAAATGATAAATGCGGGGTTTCTTGCACCATATCTTAGCACATCAGATCCCAAAGGAGGCAATCATTGCTATTATCATAATGAAGATGGACATGATGTACAAGAATGTGCCAAATTTAGAGCCTTGATCCAGCTAATGATGGACAAAAAAGAGTTGTAATTTTATGATGAAAGCGATGACACTCCCAAAGTAGAAATATTCATGGCAAATGGGGCATCCTGATAAGGCCTTATTCAATTTTGAGGCGTCTTGTTTGAATTTGTTTTTTTTAACTTTCTCATGTTTGGAACTTGTTTTTGAACTTTCTTTGGATATTTCAATGAATTTATGCGGAGCATTGAATCAACTTTACAACTGGAAATTCTTTGAATATCAACTGAATTAAGAAACTCTGTAAATGTTTCTATGTTACAGATCTTTGACAAAGTAACATGGTTTAAAACAAGGACCTTGACCTTACCCAGAATATACTCGTAAACACCGTACTATGCTCTTGCAATTAACCAATATAACATTTTCCTTTCATAAGGTGCGGACAATATGGGGCATCCTTTTGCATATGACATTACTATGCTTTTTATTTATTTATTTAAGACGTTCAGTGATGATCCTGGTCTTCACAGATGGAATAATCAAGTAGGTGAATCTAGTTTAGGTCAGTTGTTTGAAAAATTGAACTCTAAATATGAAATTTTTGACTTTTAACAACACCTAGACTATAACAGGTTCTTCTTGACAATCTTAAGAAATTAAATCTGTAAAGCTGAGCTATTCCACTAAGGCAATTGGTTATAGAGGAAACTTGAAAGCCCTGGCCTTATGAATAGATTACATTCAAACCATAACATTGCTCGAACACTTGGCAATTCGGTGTTTGCTCCACTGCTATTGTCCGGTCGAAGACTTCGTGATGAGATGAACCCTTCAGTTAACTTGATAAAAGTGATTATAATGTTAAGTTGTCCATCTAAAGCAATCGTTTAAACGCCCCTGCTTTATGGATTCAGCTAGCCAGATAACGGTAAATTAAATCAAATTTATCTAAACAAGAAATATTCGGTAATGATGGACTAAGGGAGTTAAGGAACACCTGTTATAGTCAATTTCACACGAGCACTCAAGAATTTCATTTTTAGACCGATATTTTTGCACGGCCTTTGTTAGAAGAGCATACAAAGCTTGAACAAATGAAAGATTTCAGAGAACCAAAATAGAGGGTCTAGTAATTGATAATGCTAGTTGCGTCATTTTGTCCGCATCCAATTAAAATGCCAAGCCAAAGAAAAGCATGTTGTAACAACCGAAAAATGACCTTTTCATTTATGAAACCTTAGGTCAACCTAAAGTCAACTCATCCATTTGAACATTTGTCAAAGAGCTATAACTCTGAAAGCATTAAAAGAGCTATTGATTCCTTTGATATACTTTGAACTCATGTTTACAATTTGATTCAATTAAGGAGCAATATTTTACAACATTTTTATCATTTTCCCTCCTAAAACAAGAAAAATGAGAAAAACATTTTCAAACAGAAAAGTCTCAGTTATGAAAGGTCTGTAAAGCCAAAGCATGAAAAGAGAATGGGACACGATCGATTCCATGGACCAGATTGGCAGCTTTTAGAGTTAAAGTTTTGACTTTAGGATGAAGGATACTCGATTCGCAAGCGCCTTTAAAGATTGATGATGGTTGCTTAACTCAACAGTGAGAAGCTACACCTCAACCGACTTGACATATCTACAAATCTCAGAATCAATTTCAGATAGGTTCGAGAACCAATTCAAAACAAATCTAGTTCAGCAGCTCAGCTCAACAATAAACAATATGTTTCTAGTTAATGTCTTCAAACCAGATTTCATTTCCACAATAGAAGATATCCGGTTGTCATAATTTATCAGTGGGCTTTCCCGTAAAAGGGAGTCATTCAAAGATCATCTCACTTGGTTCAGACCCGCTCAGAGGAACCACCTGAAGAACTATGACTGACTTAGACCTGTGAAGGTAAGCCATTTTTTTAAAGACAACATTTGCAGCATAACTCAAGACTAGAAGGGTTATCTGCCAACAAAGACCTTCGAGTTCGACTACGCTCAGCTCCAAGGCACATCATTTGCAGCATAGCTTAAGTCGATGAGGGCTATCTGCCAAAGACCCTCGAGTTCGATTACACTCAGCTTCGAGGGAACATCATTTACAACATAACTCAAGGATAGAATGGTTATCTGTTACCGAAAGACCTTCGAGTTCGACTACGCTCAGCTCAAAGGCACATCATTTGTAATATAGCTTAAGTCGAGAAGGGCTATCTGCCAACCAAAGACCTTTGAGTTCGATTACACTCAGATTCGATGACACATCATTTGCAGCATAACTCAAGGCTAGAAGGGCTATCTGCCAAAGACCTTCGAGTTCGATTACACTCAGCTTCGAGGGCACATCATTTACAACATAACTCAAGGCTAAGAGGGTTATATGTCAAGAAAAGACCTTCGAGTTCGACTATGCTCAGCTCCAAGGCATATCATTTGCAACATAACTTAAGTCAAGAAGGGTTATCTGCCAACCAAATACCTTCGAGTTCGACTACGCTCATCTCTAAGGCACATCATTTACAACATAGCTTAAGTCGAGAAGGGCTATCTGCCAAAGACCCTCGAGTTCGACTATGCTCAGCTTCAAGGAATATCATTTGCAGTATAACTTAAGTCGAAAAGGGTTATCTGCCAAAGACCCCGAGTTCGATTACACTCAGCTTCGAGGGCACATCATTTACAGCATAACTCAAGGCTAGAAGGGTTATCTATCAACAAAGACCTGCGAGTTCGACTACGCTCAGCTCCAAGGTACATCATTTGCATCATAACTTAAGTCGAGAAGGGCAATCTGCTAAAGACCTTCGAGTTCGATTATATTCAACTCAGAGGCAAATCAAGCTTACAACATAACTCAAGGCAAGAAGGGTTATTTGTCAATAATTGTCGAGTTCGGTTCCATTTAGCTCGATGACACCTCAATCACACTACTGTCCGATTGTAATCGAGGTTTTCAAGTCGAGAAGAAGACCCGGGTTAACTGTGCCTCAGTAATAAAAAACTGTTTCCCGACAGCATAACTTAAGTCGAGAAAAACTATCTATCAACGAAGACCCTTCGAGTTCGATTCTATTCAGCTCGAGGGCTTATCAACCACATGGTAGAGTCAAGGAACTACATTCCAGTCGAATTTTCCAACCTAGATCTTAAACAAAAGAAGACCGAGGTGGACTGCAATTTGAAGCCATATCTTGATTCCGAACTACGACTTCATTCATGTCATTTCAAGGTGGACTCGACTTCACGACGGAGGAGTCATCCACAACACAATTCGACAGGGAGTTATTCTTTCATATTCAATTTTCAACTCTATCGAACGAAAAGTGTCTTTTAATCTTTGCCCTATCCCTGTTAAAGAGGGGCAGGTAGACACTTTTTTGACCACGTGTATACATATCATATAATAAATATTATTTATTAACTACATGCTTCATTTTGTGCAGCCCAAAACGCATGTGTTCAAAACCCCTTACACAAGCTCGCATGTGCAGAAGCCCACCGGCAGTGACCCAAAGTCTACGACCCGTTGGAGCAGCTCGACCCGCTCTCCTGGAAACCTGACCCGGTTTGAGACACTAGAGAATATTAGGGTTTCAAATTTTTCTCTTATGCGCCGCAACAGTCTCCTCGCCACTCACGCATCTCATCCAGCCGCATCTTCAAGCCACGACTCCTCATGCTCCACCAATAGCCATCCCGATTCGTTCGGCATAAGAAAACAACCAACAAACAACCCACCAACAAGAAAAGCAACAAACATGGGTAGTTTAGTTCGGCTATGACTCAAAAACAGAGTCTAAAAATAGGATTATTTTACCTATAAATAAGATGTAATCAACGATTGAGGGGGGAGTTTTTTACCACGAAAATCGCTGAAAATACGCGAGTTGAAATTCGAGAGAAGTTTTGTAACATTCGAACGAAGAAAAAATAACTTTCAAGGTATCCTCCATTTTTACAAACGTTATTTTTCATTTTATTTTGCATGTTCAAAAATACCGAGATTTATAATCAAATAAGGGTTCGTTTCTTTACCTGAGAGATACCCATTTCCCGACGAAGCTTCTTCGACCTTTCTCATGTCGTTTGGATCTTCTTTGACGCAAAAACGAGGGTGGAGAGGCGCCATAGTGAAGAAAACCAAGAGGAGGAGAAAGCACAGAAAAGTTAAATGAAATCACGTGTGAAATAAGGGTTTCTGTGAGTTTCATAGAAGTTTTTGGGCTAATTAGAGCATGAGTCATTTAAGAGTTCCCATTTGTAGCGATGGAGCCATGTTTTCGTTTCTTTCAATTGGTCATTTGACTTATTATTAATCACATGTTAGCTTTATTTTTCTTTTAAGTTTGGCACCATATTATACATGTGTTTCATTTTAGTCCTTTAAATATTTGTTTTTGATGTTTCGGTACTTTAAATCTTTTATTCCTTTTATTATTTATTTATTTATTTATTTATTTATATATGTATATATATATATTTTTCGTATTTGTTAATTTTTTTCATAACAATTGTTTCATTTTTCAATATTTAATTTTTTACTTAATTTTATTTTATTCCAAATTTATTTTGGTTTGTTTTATCGTATTTCATTATTATTTTATCTCTCTTTGTTTGTTTTATTATTGTTATATTGTTATTTTTTATCTCATATTTTTCCTTTTTTCTTCTTTCTTTTTTGATTTATTATTTTGGTATTTTATTTATTTATTTAATATTATCGTATTTTTGGATGTATTTAATTTTTATTTATTGTTATTATTATTTTTAACATTTTTTTACTTTTTTTAGATTTCCAACCAGATCCAAGGTAAACAATTCAAATCGAATTTTTAATTTAAATTATTATTTTTTACAATTAAAGACAACCGACAAATTAATTGATATCGAACTGACTCCCGAACCTGACATGTTTCTGGTACAATGCAGATCAGGTAAGATGGTGTCCGACCCACCTAAATATTGTTTTAAAATGATTGGTGACGACTCTAACCCAATCAATTCAAGTCGAAACCCAATTCCGGGTCCAACCGAAAGACGGTCGCGACAACCCTCGTATTTTTTCTCTTCTATGTTGGTCATTAAACTTTAAAAGTTTTCAATTTAACCACTCAACTTTTAAATTACTCATGTTTTAATCATCATGATTTATTTTATTAATATTTATGTATGATGTGACATTTTTTCTTTTCAACCAAATATTTTTTTTCATTACATTCAGTGAACCCATATTGAACTTATAAATTTTTTTAAAAATACTAGGAAAAAGCTACTTGATCGGGTAATGAAAGAAAAAAAAAAGAAATCTTTGATTGAAAAGGAAGAAAAATAAAATGAGAGGATAAAGGAGGAGAGTGAAGATTTGAAAATATATAAAGCAATCAGAATATTTTTTAATTTAATTATAATTTTGAAAATATTTTTGTTGTTTTAATATAATTTTAAAATTTTCATTTAATTAATATTATTTTAATTATATATTAAAAACAATAAGAATAATAAATGTCACATCATATATGAATATTAATAAAATAAATCATGATGATTAAAACATGAGTAAATCAAAAGTTTAGTGATTAAATTAAAAATTTTTAAAGTTTAATGACCAAAATAGAAGAGAAAAAATAATAAGGCCAAATTGAGTTATTTTCTTGAGTTTAAGGACCAGATTGAGAGAGAAAAAATAAAACGTTGAACTATTTAACGTGTCACGTCAACACAAAATAACAGAGTTGTTAATCAACGACGAAAAACGTTAGTCAAAGAACTCCTCAGAGGTTTTTTTTCTGACTTAAAGGGTCACATTAGATGAAAAAAAAAATTACAGGCCACATCGATTTTTTTTAAAAGTACGAGTGCCTTATTACCCTTCTGCCTAAATAAAATGACATTAACCTTTCTAATTTTTGGCTACACAAATCGATATTATAAAAGGTGTTTATTTTCCGTCAAGGGACGATCAATGGCGGCCAGCCGCACGGTCGATCGCAGCCTAAGGTTAAAACAATTCTCCTATTGTATCAATATATCACCATCCACGTCAACTCTTCCGAGCATCAGATTTCAGATAGATGCATCCCAACATGCTCAACTAGTTTTTCATATATTTAAAAGATGGCACCGACATATATACGAGTGTCGAACAACGGATTCGACAGAAAAGGAAAAGCCGTCGGTAGAATAGGTTACCTACTTCAAGCAAAACGAAGAATCGAAGCAACATAGATGAAAACCGAGGCCTGTAAAAGAGAAACGGTTTTAACACAGCACAACAAATAACTATTAATGGTGTTTTTTCATATCCATACCGAACATAAAAAAGACGATCCGAAAAGCATTTATACTCCCAAGTCTTGGAGAGGCAAACTATTTTTAAATTTAAGTTATGCAATAACAGGCAGCAAATCATCAATCTTAAACTACTTTGGACCAATGTCCTTGAGCGCACAAATCTGCTCCTCCCCCATTGCGGACATAACAGAGACCACAAGGTCTTTTCCCTCGGCAAAACCGTCCTTGATCTGCAGTCAAGAAAAAAAAGGTATTATCGGATGATAGTTCCTACCGGTATGCAGAGGTATTAATGCAACCGTGTTAAATACACAGTAAAAAATAGATGCAAGCATATAAGTACAGTGCAAAAGAGAAATGCAAGCGTATACGTACACAGTACAAAAGTGAAATGAAAGCGTATAAGTACATAGTGCAATTCAGCCAGTTCAAACATGCTAAAAGGATTATAAACGCCTAATGGAATTCGGGGTTCAATCAGGATGCCTGTGTCAAGAGGCTGGGAAATCAAAAGAAGATAAGTTTGAAATCAGTAAAACATAAAACTTGTTTTTTAAATAAAACTACTCGAAATTCACAATGGCAAAAGCCTCCCTCATGTGGTTAAAGGGGGCCAAATTGCACTGCACTAACAAAATATAGTATAGTAGGTTTCTTCTAACCTTAAAAAGAACAAAGGAGTCGAAAGATACTTCATTGAAAAGGAACCATACAAAAAACACAAGTCAAAAGATAGTTGACCTGTTTCAACAAGCTCTCATCAGTTGGGAGCCTCAGATCATCCTTAGTGTCTCCGCTATCAGTGAGCAAGCTCACCTGAAATATTTAACTAGTTTAGAAGAAACCACACACAGACACAAAATAAAAGGAACATGAAACAAAAGTAGGCAAAAAAGAACTTACAAATCCATCCTCAGAAATGTCAATCAACTGGTATCAGTACGATTGACATGCGGAACCTATAGAAACAAACAAATTATTCATTAACACAATCCAATTGCATGACAGATTAAAGTTAAAAACCAGAATGAGAACAATCCATACATCACAATTGTGGGAAGAAGGAACAATATCTTCAAGCTTCTTAGCAGTGAAGATGTCGATTGCGACAAAATGACACTTAGCATGTCCATGCTTCCCGGTCTTGGAGGTGGAACTTCAACAACCTGTTAAATTCCCCATTCAATTGAAAAACCAAGTTAGCTAAATTTGCAAACCATTATGCACCCAAATCTAAATAACAATCATAGGGTCCAAATCAACAGTCAACACTAAATTATTGTATGCCATATCATCAGTTTGCTCATCATCAGAAGAATCATTCAAAAATCATAAATTCTTAATAACAAAGGCTCTGAGTCGTTTGTTTTTGTCCCCCCCTCCAAATAAATAAATAAATAAAACTCCTTTTTGATTTACCAAAAGTTACCAAAAGTTACAATAAAACTAAAATCCAAATAACAATCATAGGGTGCAAATCAACAGAAAGCACTAATTTTATCACATGCCATATCATCAGAAGAATCATCCAAAAATTATAAATTTCTTAATACTAAAGACTCTGAGTTGTTTTATTTGCTTCATCATCAGAAGAATCATAAAATTCTCAATACTAAAGACTCTGAGTGTTTGCTCTACTGTTTTGGGTGCTTTAACGAAAGCTACAACAAAAGCAAAACAAAATCAATTTTCAATTCCATTAAACGAAAAACGTCACTTTTCAGTTCATCAAAAGAAAAAAAAGAAAAAAAGAAAAAAATCAAACGGAAAGATATAGATTTCAACTACCCAACCACTAAAAGCAACAGATCTGTGCAAATTACAAAAAAAAAAACAAATCCAAAAAATTAATTCCGAGTTCATTTTACGATAATATCATAGAGATCGTTGAAAATCAACGATCATACCTTGCAAGGACGGTTCTTGATAACGATGTAGCCGTTCTTACGGATGGTTCCGGCTTGCTGAGGGTAGGTTTTGGAAGCGCCGGCGTCAGCCTTGGACTCGAAATGGTGCTCTTCGTCGGACATTATCAGCTCTTTGTTGTTTACTTTCTGGGATTTGGCCGAGGAAGAATGGGGAAATAGTAGAGCAAACGTGCGTCTTTTAATTATATATATATAGTACAAGATCTTTTTGTAGTTTTATTTCTGAAGGGTATAATTATGATATGAGTCCCTGTACTCTTTACTCTAGGTGTTTGACTTAAAATTAAAGTCTAATTATTATTTTTTGTTGCCCTCCAGTTTCAAAGCTTAGCCCTAACTAATCTGGACCGACATGGGTCGTACACCTGGCTTTTTGGTGGGTGAGTCTTCCAGCGGTAATTTTCTACACACACAAATATTCGAACTTAAGAGACTTTGCTTAAACGATATCAAGTTGCATATAATTTGAACCAACCCGTTGGTTAAATTAAAGTCTAATTGATAGAATTATTAATTGATTTTTGTTAAATTTAAGTATAAGTTATTAATTAGATTTTGATGATTAAATTATACATTTGAATATAAAAAATTTACTAGAGTCTATTAATTTAAGTATTATCAATTGTAAATTGATTTTTATGTGTTATTTAACCTGTATATAATAGTGTGAAAAAAATTATAATATTACGAGACAATTGTATAATATATATCTTCGAACTCTAACTTTTTTTTTTCTAAATTAATTCTTAAACTTTAAAATATTTTAAATCAATATTCAAATTATTAATATTATTTCATTTTGATTCTTCATTAACAGAATGATCAGAATAGAATGGTACTGATAGTTTAAGGGTCGATATAAATATTTGAAAGTGTTAAGAATTATTTTAAAATAAACCCATAATTTCATATTGAATATAACCATTTTAAATTTAAGAACTATTTAGAATGAAGTTAAGTATAGACTCTTAAACCCTTCCAACCTAGTTTATTTTATTCGCAATCGTCATGATTCGAACTCCTGACCTTACTTAAAGGGTTTTAATTCAACTTCAGTCCCCGCACGCTTTAAACTTTTGAATTTATCACTACAGTTTGTTTGAATATATAACTAAAATGTGATCGATCAAATTGATATTTTCGTAAACATTAAATGCGTGTTATCAAATAACTAAAATTCGAAAGTCATAAAAGTAGAGGGTAAGGTTACATTAAATCTTTTTAAATAGTTTCTTAGGTTTCAAATTTAGGGTAAATTACAAATTTCATCAATAAATTTTATCCTCTCTCCTATTTTGTTCACTGAACGTTAAAACTTTTTGATTTTTCACTAAACTTGATACATGTTTTTGTCACTCCATCATTAAATATATCATTAAATAGTTAACGGCGTTGAAACAATATCATTTTGAAAAAAAATATTTTTTTAGCAAAATGAAATCGTTTGCATCTATATAAAAACGGTTTATAATAATGTTATGAGGAAACGACCGACTGACAAAAAAACTCAATGTACTAAGTTTAATGAGAAAATTGAAATATTTAAAGTATAATGATGAAATATGAAGAGAGTAAAGTTCAATTGTTAATTTGTATTTACCCTCAATTTATCGGTATTCCTTTACGAAGATGTGGGTCCGTTGAACCGTTGATTTTTAATGATAATCCTAATTGGTGATGATGAATGGCTGACTGGAATATGCTCCCTGCGTTATTTGAACGCCACACAAATTATGTATTTTTTTTCATTAAATATAAAATATTTATTTTTCATTTTATTTATTATATAATTTTATATGTTATGAGTAATTATATGTGATGTATAATTTTTTCAATAAAAATATAAATTGTATTGAATTCATTAGTGTTAAAGAGATTGTTATTTTACTTAGAGGTTTTAGGTTTAAACAATTGTAAAGTGTATGCCTTATTGTTAGGGATCACAATTTAACCCGAATCCGAAGTGTTTTGACTTGATTTGATAGGGTCGGATTTGTTTAAAAAAATTCAGATTTGGGTCAGTTTGGATGGAGATGGAAAATCTCTGACCCGACCCGATGATAATAACTAATTTCTTTAATAAATATTATTAATTAAATCCTTAATTTATACCTGTTCAGGTTGGTCATATTTGTACTCAAAAAAATTGGGTCGAGTCAGAGACGGATTGAGGATATATATTTTTCGGTCGTCGGATTCGGGTTGGGATACATATGTTGTGTCGGGTCGGGTTGTCAAAAAATCTAACCCTAACCTAACTCGTTTCCAACCCTAGTTATCGTTGGTTAATAAATATTTTTTAATAGATAATATATTGTAATTATTATAAATTATTCAAATATATATATATAAATTATTTATTTTTATTCAAATATAAAAAACCTTAAATACTTGACAATGAATGTTTATATTGTACTATTTCATTTACTGTATTTTAAATATTTTCTATTTATATAAATTTGATAATGAATGTTTATACTCTCAACTATTTATATACTGTTTGAATATTCAATGACTCTCAATTCTTTGATAATGAATGTTTATACGCTATAGACCAGTGATCGAATACGAAATCTTAAAGATAACAACGATTCATTAATCAATAGTATCGCTTAATTTGTACAAATATAAATAAACTTAAATGTTTTTTTTTTTAATTTTAAAATTATAGAAAATTGAATGAGTCATGTGTAAGTGAAAATGATTTTTTGTATACTTTTTAGATTTTTAAATTTTTTTTAATAATTTTTAATAGTTTTTTGTTCTTAATCCAATCACTTGATGCCATCATATCAATAAATTTAATGATAATTAATATAACTAACTATAATTTTTACGTAACTATTTAATTAATCATTTTTATGCATAATTAGAAGACTATAATCATCAAGCTTTAAAAAATTAAAATATCATATGATACAAATCTATAGATAGAAATTTATTTAATTATAATCCTATATAATTACCCTTACCCGATTTGGCCTAATCCTATATAAATCCGACCCAAAGTCATTTTGAATAAATAACACGACCCTATTAAGTTGGATCATATCAAAATTGTGACTTCAGATTAAATTATCATCCGTAGATCGAATTAGTAAATCATGCTCTAAATATTAAGAGATAGATAATTAAAAAATCGCTTTTTTTCAATTGATTAATCTAGTTTAATTGATATGACAACATATTTAGTCTTAAATATTGTATTATTTATCAATTTGATCTATAATTATAAATAACGACCTTATAGTCATTTTTTATTTAAAGTTAATTATTAAATAACTTAAATTATCAAGGCGTTATGTCAAATGAATACCTTTAATATTTGATTGAATAGTTACTTTGATTCTTTTTTTTTAAAGCGTTAATTGTCAAATTTCATTTTGCTTAAAATAGACCCGCAAACAATAAACCTTAAGACGTCATGTATGATTTTCACGTCATCTCAAGGCGTTGACTAATGGTTTTCATCTAGAAGTGTCCATTTTGACCCAACATGAAATGTAGAGGGTTAACGTGTTTCTAAAAAAGTGGTTATCAAGTGATTATTTAATTAAATGCTAGACGTATTCTATTGGCGTTATGCTAATAAAAACCTAATTAGTCAAGGACTATTATGAATAAAAGAATCAGAGACTAAAATGAACTAATGCAAAGTACAACTTATAACAAAGTCCTCAGTTAAAATCACAGTGTTGCAACATAGATTCTTCATAAGCCTTAACATGGAAACAAATACTTGGTGAGTACACGTAACTAAAGTTTTTATTCATATTTCAATTATTCTTACTTATATAATTTGATATATATAATGGACCTACTGAAAGTTAAACAAGGATCTTCCAAAGATTTGCAACTCTGAGAGCATCTCCTTTTCTTGATCAAGCATGGCTGCCACAAATGACTTTCAGTTGATGACGATGATGCTTGAAAACCATAGCTTAGCGGTCGCTCCCGGTTCCCGGAACGATTCCGTTGTCGTCGTTGTCATTGTTGTTAGTGTCCATGTGTTGGACACTAGTGTTGTTGCTTCTGTGATTTTGCAGTGCAGTGTCATCAGATTCGGGTACTTGAGGCGGTAGGAACGCTTCGTTGAGGATGAAATCGCGCCAGCTGAAGGCGAGGCCGGTTTTCTCTTGCGCCGCGGTGGAACAAGTGGAGGAAGATGTAGTGGAAGACGACGACGGCGACGACGACAACGAGTAATAATTAGGGAACATGGGCGAGACGAGTTGGTAACCGGCATAGTTCGAGGCCTCGGTCACAATTTTTATGGCTTGAAGCTGAGAAAGAAGGTCCAGGGAGTCACAATCAGCAGCACAGCAGCGCCATGGTTACGTTGTTGTTCGTGAAGATCGGTTCGATCCCGGGGGCTGCTGCCATGTGTGTCAGTTGGTTATTGTTGATGCTGGTAAATCCATGTGTTGCTGATGTTGGTGGTTGTGGTTGATAAGGCTCCGGTTTTATCATGAACGTATTCTTCATGTCTCGGTTGAGGGAACCGATTTCAGTTCTCGACTTCGGGAGGCCGCCGATGTTCCCGTAATCGGCTAGGATTTGAGAAAAAGGCTTGTGAGTAACCGGATCGATCCCCATCTCCGAAAGTTTCTTCTTCAGCTTAGTGTTCCAGTAATTTTTGACATCATTGTCTGTTCTTCCGGGAAGCTGTTGGGCTATGATGACCACCTGGAACCACAACCAAAAAAAAAAAAAAACAGACACACAAACATAAAGACAGTACATGTATCCGGCACTTACACCGAGCCGCAGCATTACCACAGCATACATGAAAATGTTCCGGAATCGACATTACCTGCTGCCGATCGCAGCGTGAAGCCGGATGATCAACTCTTCCTCCTGGGGAGTGAAGCTTTCGCGTTTAAGATCCGGTCGTAATAATTCGTCCATCGGAGTCGACAACTTTTCCCGCATCTCCTAAGCCCTGGGAACCACATTCACACATGGCATGAGGTCCCATAGGTAAAAAGGAACAAAGAAAAAAAACTACCAAAGTAAAAAAAATTACAGACCAACGGTAAATTTCAACCTGCTTTTTTCGGAACAGCAGTCCAATTACCAGTCCATGCTTAGATACATAAAGTATCTTTGCATCTTCTTCTTCACTCCATAGCCCTTTCTTCACTTTCAGCTTGTCACAACAAGGAGGTCGAACCATCTTTATCTGTCGAATCAAAAACCCGGGGAATTCACGACGACGAAACCGAAAACAACCCGGAAAAAAGAGAGAGAGAAAGAAAAGAATCATGAAAATCACTAACAATGTAGCCCTTTTTTGTGCTGTGTGAGAAGAAAGAAGAAAGGTGGGAAGAGAGGCTTCAAGGTATTGAGTGAGAGAAGAGCATGGGATGCATGAGAGATTGCATTTTCATATAATCAAATTTGCATGATGACATGACATCTTTGCATTCGAAATGAATTCACATAGGCTCATAGGGTCAGGTTTGATGTGGGTGTATCCATTCATTGTGTGAGGGAAGGGAATGGGTTTTGATTAAGTTTCTTTTATAATCACGCCTTTGATGAGATTACTTACTTTAACCGCGAGATCTAACTAATTGAAGAAACGATGAAAGATATTTTTTTTGTATTAATCACTGGTATTCGATCTATTGATCAACTAATCCAGATCGAGTACTACAGAAGCGAGAGCGACCTCCCAACCCAGTTTGCTCCACTCTCAAATGTCAAGATTCGAACCCCTGACATTACTTAAGAGACCTAGTGTCTCATCCCACTAATCCAACTGGTTGTGAAAAAAAACTCATCATTTTTGTGTGAATTACATAACATTGTTAAAATCTGTCGATTAATTCTTAATCCGATCGATATCATTATTATTACAATGATATAAAAACACTGAGATAACATTTAAAAATGTCTACACATTATAAACAAAGATTCACAAACAAGGAAACATTTAACAACAATGTATGAAGGATGAGAATTTTCATTTTACTTCAACATTCATGCCTACATATATACGAATGAGATATATGATCCTTCAAAAAATTTCAAATATACGATTTTTTAATGTATGAGAAATTTAATATTATATAATATGATACTCGTATTTAATTTTGTATTTTTAACCTGAAATTAATGAGTTGCGACAATCTTCAATATTAATGTTACATGTACTAAAGTAATGTATAGATCGCTCAAGAATAACAATAATTCATTTACCACCGAGATTGTTTGGTTTGTGCATATTTTTTAAAGATAAACTATGCATTTAGTACCTAAACTATCATTTTTTGTCTGTTTTAATAACTAAACTTTCAATTTTTTTCAAAACCAAACATAACATTTAGTTTTTGTTTATTTTAGTACCCACCGTTAAAAACTTAACACGTTTAGTACACAAACTATCAATTTTAGTCTATTTAATTCCTAAATTAATGATTAATTTTGAATGCGGATACTAAAACTATTATTTATTGGACCAAGTCACTTTCGTTTTAGTTTTAACGACTATTAACATGTTTATAATAATATTTTAATTAGATAACTAAACAGTATTTTTTAGAGAAAAAAATTGTTTGTTTGTAATCTAACTCATAATTTAGTGACTTGGGATGTAGTTTAGCCATAAAAGAAAGCGACTTGGTCCAATAAAAGAAAGCGTTAGACCCTTTGTTACGTTAAACACGGGTTCACTGCGATGCGATGACAATTATCGACCACAATATAACTCTTCACAACAATGATCCTACAGCTACAACACAAAAGAAGCTCAACTGCCAAGAAACAACAGGAACACGAGGGGAGTGTCGAATTGAATCGAGCTCCCCATCACTAATGCATAACGATGCCGCTACTTAAGATGGTACTCGAACAGGGAAGCCATCTCAATCTGCAATATAATCCAAGAGAAATTCAGAATATAAGCATTTATAGTAAGAATAATTGAAGTAACTCGAATACTATACTATGAAGGGTGTCGTTTCATGCATCAAACGACTGAAATAACCCAGATGAACCAAAGGTGATTGAGATTGTTGCTGAGAAATGGGAACGTATATGGTTCTGGTTGAATGGTCTCAACCCTACCCTTGTGCTGGAAAAGTTTGCAACAAGGGTCGACAGGCTCGCTTATAAGCGACGTTGAGCTAGGGAATGGTAATCCCTTTCTCTATTTGCATTACCTCCACTCACTCCTAATAACTAAATTGGAATCGAAAGAAATTGAAAATCAAATGCCAACAATAAACATTAAAGGATACTCCATTACTCTACTATCAACTCACCGCAGTCAAAGCACACTCAGCACCTTTGTTCCCGGATTTACCACCAGCTCGATTTAATGCCTGCAGTTGTCATGCCAAATGAAACAATTACATAAAATTCCACACTTAGTCATTTTATTTCTTTAATTATAAAAACGTCACCCCCTCTCGAGTCGAATATCATCTCGAAACCATTCCAAAGTAAATGACAAATCATACGCACTAGACCGCGCTCTGTCACTTGGTAGTTGGTCTGCACAACCTATGCAAGCGTAACGAGAATTTCCTCTCCCTCTCACATGTGAAGAAGCTAGAGGGGTGACCCATTATAGTTGTCCACATTACATCACACTTAACAAAAAAACTATAGTTCTTAATACAAATGATCTTTGATCCATCTCCTACCTGGTCCATGTCATCGCAAGTCAAAACACCAAATATACAAGGAACACCTGCAAAGTTGATAAGCTGCAGCTTCAAATCACAAGAAATAAAAAAATTTGAAAACTAAGGAAAGATACCAATAGCCAAGTATCTATGGGGAATCCATTATTACTACATATACATTCCTATTTCCATGTGTATCTTTAGGGCATGAGATCGATGCAGATCTTTTTTGACAACTGCCACGTAAATGTTTTCCTCCCAGTTGAAAGGATGGTAATTTTCAACTTTTCAAAGGAATATAATCTTGCAATGTGTTTCCTTGTGTTGTCTAATTGAAACAATTAGGAGAAAATAATGAACTTTGTGATTAAACGATTACTATGATACCATTATGTAGACAGGTAAGAGTAAAATCCGCAAGATTTAAGAACATATGCTGAAAAGTATGAGTTAGTTTGAAAAGAGCAGATACTAAAGATGGTATACTTGCAGTCTAAAAGAATTGTAAGCATATCAAACAAGTTCTTATAACTTCAGCCAATCTAGAAATATTGAGGCATAAAAATGTCTAGAATTTGCCTGAATAAGCAAGAAAATCGAGATATAGCTTTTGATCAATGAAATTGTATTTGCTGTGGTAATTTATAGGTGAGGTGCCAACAATAATACCATGGTAGCATTTTAAGAGAAATGGGTCTGACCTGAGTTTAAGCCAGCTGAAAGCACCCCAGATGTTGCAGAATTAACCACGGCATAGTGAGAAGTATCTCCTTTTATCTGTTGGCAGGATTAACAAAATTTACTCAGCAATAGCATAGAAAGGACTTCCGGTGAGCAGCTAAAAAGTTATATGAGAAATTCCCAAGGAACATGTAAGAATCATACCACAGCCCCAATGCATAAAATGCATGATACTTTCGAGACTTGCCCAGCTTTTCTGCAGCAACACCAATTTCAAAACTACCAGGGACCCAGACAACCTGATAAGAAAGTGGTGAAATGATCAATCCATCCTAAAAGTTGGCTAAACGTTAATGAAAGGATTTGGCCAAAAGATTCATATGCTGAAAAAGGGCTAGTTGCAAGTAGATGATACAGAGCAATCATGGATCATTGAAGACAAAGACTTCGATAGTGATGCCATCAAATGCGGGCTTAGAAATATCCTACCCCTATATCCTAGTCTTTTGAACTGAATAAGTCAAAACAATTGCTATCATTTGCAGCGGGAGTAGCAAAGAAAGCACAGGTGTGTAGATAAATTACAAGGAAAACCAGGCATGTAATCCGAGATAGAGATATGTTATATAATTATATTAAGAAGGCTTTCATTTAGCATAAAAGTAGGAGGCTGGTTAGTGGTTGTACACACATCAATGTCTTCTTCATTAACTGAATACTTGCGGAAAGTCTCCAGAGCTCCCTCCAGTAGCAGCTTTGTCACAATCTCATTGAAACGGGCGACAACCTTTGAAAATGTAATAAAAAATCAACATAGTAATAATAGTATGGAATCAAACAAACATAAAAAAATGAAATAGAAGGCGTATTCGATCTTTGGCTTTGTACTTGCAGATAGCAATTGAAGGTAAAACTGACCACAGCAAAGCGAAGGCCTTGAGCTTTGGTAACGGACCCTTCCAAATGGCGTACTGCCGCTGATTGTACAGAGGAGGAGCTCTGCTTCATTCACCACAAATCCTGATTTCATCAAATATATTCAAATATATCACTAATTATATCCAAAAAATCCGAAACAAATGCTAATAAAACGAGTTTAAAAGAAAACAATCAATAAACTTCGGAACCAATTATGTACTTCTATCTAGCTGAGCTAACTTCAATCACTAAGAAATTATAAATCTGAATCCACTTCTCATTGCATTTTGTTTCTTAGCACTGAAGAGTGAAGTTTTCCCCTAATTCCGAAAACAAGTTCTAAAAATTCCTAACCTCGTAAATCAAGGATGACAAGATCCAGAGTTCTAAAACAACTTTAAACAAACTGAGATTCAAATTTTAATTGAGGTATCAAAAGGAAATGAAATTCGAGAGAGAGAGAGAGAGAGAGAGAGAGAGAGAGAGAAGAGAGAGAGAGAGGAGAGAGATTACCTTGGAATTGGAAGGAGGAGGAAAAAGAGAGAGCGGTTGACCTGCGGGGAGAAATGGCGGCGGAAGAGGGCGGATTCCTGGGGGTGAGAAACGCACCGCATACTGTTCTGCTCAAGAGACGCTCTTGAATCTTTAAGCATCCGAATCCACTTAAAGCCATTTCCTTTTGCTTGCTTTCTGTGCTTTTCTGCAGTGTTTTGATTTGGTGTTTTGGACTGCTGCCCTGCGTCTCTCCTCTGCTTTCAGACTTTTGCTTCGGACTGGGAGGGTCAAACCACTGAGATCACTCTATTTGTGTTGGTTTATTTTCGAGGAGGTTAATGTTTTGTTGGTGTCGTAACTGTTTTTTTTTTGTCCGGATACGAAAAATTTATTTGGCGGAAAAATTTATTTGGTGGAAAAATTTATTTGGCGAAAAAATTGATGTGAATAAATAGTTTTTGAAAATAATTTGGGAGCCGCTATCGACCTTTTTGGGTCAGGTAGGTCGAATACCTAAAAATTATTTTTTTAAAAGAGTTTTAAGAAAACATCAATTAAAAAATTGAACTGATCTGCGTTTATAACCAAAAATTCGTTCTTTTTAATAATAAAAAAAGATTCGTGGTCGGTTACGTTTAGGGAATGATTAGCACCCTACAACGCCCAAAATTGGTACTTTTTAATTATAAATTGTCTCTATTATTAAAAATTCAAAATATATTTAATTTATAATCCTATTATTTCAAAATTATATAAAAAATATTTAAAAATATCGGAAAAGGACTTCTAGGTGCCTTAACAGCTCTTTTCTTTGATATTAAATATTAATTTGAATAAATTAAATAATAATTTTTTTATAATATTTAATTTTAAAATACCAGAATAGGACATCCAGTTGTATTAAGACTGCCCTTTTCTTCGATAAATATTAAAATAATTGAAAAAAAAAATTATTTTTATTATATATATATTTATGACTACATAATAATAATAATAAAAATATTTAAATATATAAACAATAAAAATATAATTAGAACTATATGAAAATATTTAAAATTGGTGACTAGATTATAGTAAAATTAAAATTAAATATCCAATTCATAATTAATCAAAATTATAGGGATTAAACATGCTATTTTCTTATTTATTAATTCAGTGACTAAAATAAAACTTATCTAAAATTCGAATATCAGATTAAAATAAATTAAAAATATAAACTCGGGATTAAAATATTAATTATTTAAATTAAGGGATTAAATCTGTTATTTACCCTAAATATATTATTTTAATATAAAGGACTAAAATAAATAAAACTAAAATTTAAAGATCAAATTAAAAGGATTATAAATTGATTTAGTGACTAAAATGTAAGAGATACAAGTTATAATGGCTGCGGACGGGATTTAACAATTAAAATTTGCACAAATAGTCCTTCCCGAAACGACGTCGTTCGGGAAGGCCTATTTAAGGTCTGAAACGGCTGGCCGGGCCAGCCTTCATTTCTCAGTTTCTCCTCTCTCTCTCTTCTTTGAGAGAGAATTTTCTCTCTCGCTTCTCTCTAAAACAGAGAGAAGCCAGCCGGCCGCCGGTGTTCTTCCGCTGCCGGCCACCGCCTTCGGTGGCCGGAATAAAAATTTTTTTATACTAAAACATAGATCGGACCGTCCTAATGACGGTTCCGATGGCTTTTTCTTTTAAACGGCTCCCGATCGGAGCAAATCTAAGAAATATACCTTCGGTTTTCGAAGGTTTTGGTGAGGTCCGGTGGTCGTGGCTTCCTCGGTAAGCTTATCTTTTTTTTTTTTTCTTATGTTTCTTTGTTGGTTTGTTGGGTTGTTGTTCTCTGTTTTGTTGTTTTTGCTCTGTTTGTCTCTCTCTCTCCGGCTTGTTGTTCTCTGTCTTTGTTCGCAGATGGGGTGATGGCTTTATAGCCATCACCGGTGTGACCATCGGACCGGGTAAAAATACCCTTCGGTGAGTCACCGGACTCCCAGTGGTGACTCACCCCATAGCCATAGCGTGGACGGCTGGCGTTGGAGCTTCTGGAGCCTTCGGTTGGGGCGTGGCAGCGGCTGGAGCAACGTGGAGCGGCGGCAGCTGGTGTAGTCCCTAGGGTATCATAACCCTAGGGTTTCGTCTGGCGCCATCTGGACCGTTGGATCTTGCCAGATCCAACGGTGGCAAGCTGAGGCGGCTGGGAGAAGAGGGAAACCCTAATCTGGTTTAGGGTTTCCATTGGGCTTCTGGATTTGGGCCACCATTTGTAATTGGGCCTCCATTTTGGGTTTTGTAATATTAAATAATATATATTAATAATAATAATTATTATAATTATAATAATAATAATTATTATATAAATAACATTAAAATGAAAAAAATGAATATCTTCAGCTGCCCCTCTTTGCTTATTCTTAATAAGAATAGAGCAAAGAAGAAAAGATAATAAGTTTTTTTTTTCATTTGACTTCACTTGATTAATATGGAGATGTTGAATAAATTCTTCTCTTTCTTCAGATGAGTTCTTCTTATTATGAACTTTCCACTGGGGATGATGTTGACCTCTTTCCTTCTATGATAGAGTCATTCAAAAGGTTGAATAAGCTCTTCTTATTATGAACTTTCTCTTCTTCAGATGAGTTCTTCTCATTATGAACTTTCTCTGTAAAGGTTGATCCATTAAGTGATGAATTTGAACAAAGGTTGAACAAGCTCTTCTCATTATGAACTTCTTCTTCCTTCTTCAGATGAGTTCTTCTCATTATGAACTTTCTCTGGAAAAGCTGATCCATCGAGTGATGGATTTGAGCAAAAGGTTGAACAAGCTCTTCTCATTATGAACTTCTTCTTCCTTCTTCAGATGAGTTCTTCTTATTATGAACTTCTCTGGAAAAGATGATCCATCAAGTGATGGATTTGAGCAAAAGGTTGAACAAGCTCTTCTCATTATGAATTTCTTCTTCCTTCTTCAGATGAGTTCTTCTTATTATGAACTTCTCTGGAAAAGCTGATCCATCAAGTGATGGATTTGAGCAAAAGGTTGAACAAGCTCTTCTCATTATGAACTTCTTCTTCCTTCTTCAGATGAGTTCTTCTTATTATGAACTTCTTCTGGAAAAGCTGATCCATCAAGTGATGGATTTGAGCAAAAGGTTGAACATGCTCTTCTCATTATGAATTTCTTCTTCCTTCCTCAGATGAGTTCTTCTTATTATGAACTTCTCTGGAAAAGCTGATCCATCAAGTGATGGATTTGAGCAAAAGGTTGAACAAGCTCTTCTCATTATGAACTTCTTCTTCCTTCTTCAGATGAGTTTTTCTTATTATGAACTTCTTCTGGAAAAGCTGATCCATCAAGTGATGGATTTGAGCAAAAGGTTGAACAAGCTCTTCTCATTATGAACTTCTTCTTCCTTCTTCAGATGAGTTCTTCTTATTATGAACTTCTTCTGGAAAAGTTGATCCATCAAGTGATGGATTTAAATCTTTGCTAAAATCTTTGAAATTCCTGTCAAAATTCAACATGGATGAGAATGAATGAAAATGCACCTATTTTTGCAAATGCCTACATATGATGCATGATTGTTAAGTTATTTGATTTCAGATTGGTGAACTGAATATTTCTTCAGTTGTAGAAACCCAATAAATCTTTCTTCTTCAAATCAGAGAATCTATCATATTTGACAAATGTAGATGTAGATATAATGTCATAAAACCTCTTGAGAATAAAACTCAATAGTATAGGCTCTTGAAAAGCTTGCATTCATGCAACATGTTAATTCTGATAACAACTCATCTGATTATGAGGTGATCTTTCAAGATGATTTCACAGATATCAATAGTTCTTTTAATACCGAGAAATCTTGAATTCTGATTCTGATAACAACTCATCTGATTATGAAGTGATCTTTCAAGATGATTTCACATATATCGATAGTTCTTTTAATACCGAGAAATCTTGAATTCTGATTCTGATGAGGAGAATAAACTGTTATACTTGACAAAAATGGGATTCTCAGAGGCTGAAGCTTCAATAGCCATGGAGAGATGTGATCCAGATTCATCAATTACAAAATTGACAAATTTTATATGTGCTGTTCAAATGGCTAAGGTTACTGACACATTTCTTCCGGTAAAGGATGGGAAGCCATTATGCAATGATCCCAATTACAAGAAAAGGCGAAACTTGGGCTATGATTTTTTGGGAAAGGAATAAGCAAAAGAAGTTTGAAAAGAAACTTCTTAATGAAGATGATCATGCAGTTCATCTTTCAATTCCAATGATCGGTTCTGGAGTTCCTACCGAATTAGATTAGATAACTCAAAGAACACTTCCAGAAGATGCTATTAGCACATTCCTCTTCCAAATTCAATAACTGGTTCTGTGGTTCATACCAAACCAGATCAGATAACTCAAAGAATACTTCCAGAAGATGCTATTGGGTCTCCTTATTTCTACTATGAGCAAATTCATCTTTCAAATTTAATGATTGGTTCTGTGGTTTCATATCAAACCAGATCAGATAACTCAAAGAACACTTCCAGAAGATGCTATTAGCACATTCCTCTTCCAAATTCAATAACTGGTTTTACCAAACCAGATCAGATAACTCAAAGAACACTTCCAGAAGATGCTATGAGCACATTCATCCTTCAAATTCAATGATTGGTTCTGTTGTTTCATATCAAACCAGATCAGATAACTCAAAGAACACTTCCAGAAGATGCTATTAGCACATTCCTCTTCCAAATTCAATAACTGGTTTTACCAAACCAGATTAGATAACTCAAAGAACACTTCCAGAAGATGCTATGAGCATATTCATCCTTCAAATTCAATGATTGGTTTTACCAAACCAGATCAGATAACTCAAAGAACACTTCCAGAAGATGCTATGAGCACATTCATCCTTCAAATTCAATGATTGGTTTTACCAAACCAGATCAGATAACTCAAAGAACACTTCCAGAAGATGCTATTAGCACATTCCTCTTCCAAATTCAATAACTGGTTTTACCAAACCAGATCAGATAACTCAAAGAACATTTCCAGAAGATGCTATGAGCACATTCATCCTTCAAATTCAATGATTGGTTTTACCAAACCAGATCAGATAACTCAAAGAACACTTCCAGAAGATGCTATGAGCACATTCATCCTTCAAATTCAATGATTGGTTTTACCAAACCAGATCAGATAACTCAAAGAACACTTCCAGAAGATGCTATGAGCACATTCATCCTTCAAATTCAATGATTGGTTTTACCAAACCAGATCAGATAACTCAAAGAACACTTCCAGAAGATGCTATGAGCACATTCATCTTTCCAGCTAATGTTTGGACTGGGATATCACAGTACTTATTAGATGTAAAGCCAGAATTTGTAGATTCGAAGCATTTTCATGCTAATACACTGAAAAGGGCTATATTCATAATTCTGCCAATTAAGAACATATTTTCTCTTTATTCTGCTTCCTCCATGTGCTGATGCTTTTCCATTGACAAAGAAATGATGGCCTTCCTGAGATCCAAGAATAAAGTTGAACTGTTTATAAACATGTACAGGAAGTGCCAAATTGACAAAAAGGATCTGTAAGGCTCTTGAAGCTTATGACAAAGAGCCACATTCGAGTGTCCAAAAGTATGTTCTTGATGAGTGCTGAAAATGGAATCTAGTATGGGTTGGAAGGAATAAAGTTGCTCCACTTGAACCTGATGAGGTGGAAATGCTTCTAGGTTTCCTTAAAAACCATACACAAGGATCTGTATAGAGACATGTTTCCCAGTGATATCAATGTCTTGTTTCTTTTTGCTGGAATCAGTGCTGCAAAGGTCGCCTTCTACTGTCTTAGTATATCTTTGAAAACAAATGTGCAAGAACTGAATGATGATCGGTTGGAGCAATTGATGAGTAGATTTGGCGGATTCGACCTTGTTGTCGGTAGCATCCCGTGTAACAATCTTAATGGTAGCAATAAACATCATCATGATGAACTAGAAGATTTTTATTGGTGCATTTTCTTGCAATGACTGCTACGACAGCTGTCTCTTCTGCTGTTCCAATATATCCCATTCTTTTCAAATCATGGAACGATTTAGTTAACAGTAAAACTGGTCATCCTCAACTTTTAGAATACTGTAACAAATGTTACCCTATATATCCAGAGTGCAAATAATGACTTGTTCATGGATTTATGATGATGATGATTAGCTTACTTTGTATTCCATGCATTTAAAAGTATTAACATAAAGTGATATTCAGAAATCTTTAACTTATTTCAAAATTATATTAATTCATAGAAGAATAAATTGAATTTTCAAAAATAAATTGAATCTCAAATAAATTGAACTTGAAATAGATAGAATTGTATTCAAAGTTATGACAAGCATAAGATTGATAAAAATTCAAATGTCTCAACAAATTATTAGCATAAGTATTTCTAAATTAATCAAATTGACACAATTTAGAGTAATGATATAGGCTTTTGTCTGGAAGATCTCAAACGTTGTCAAAATGCTTGTAGATGTGAAGTTTCTCCCAAACTGTCAAAATCTTAAGAGGGTTCAATTTCCAGATGCCTAATATCAACATGCATTTGAGCTGCCCTTTCAGGTTTTCAACTCAAATCCTTCCTTTGGTTACAAGATGCCCTTTGTGGGTTTTCACTTTGACCCCCTTTTTTTCCTTTTTTTTTCTTTTTTCTTTTCTTTTTTTTCTTTTTTTCTTTCTTTCTTTCTTTCTTTCTTTCTCTCTTCAAGCATAATATTTCTTGACAGAATCCGAGTTTATTGGATTTCTTAGAATTTTTCCATCCATTTCTGCCAAGATCAACGCTCCTCCGGAAAAAGCCTTTTTTACAACGTATGACCCTTCCCAATTAGGCATCCATTTCCCACGGAAATCTTTATGTATAGGCAAGATCTTTTTTAGTACTAGATCACCCTCTTGGAATTCTTTTGGATGTATTTTTTTGTCATGAGACTTCATCATCCGTTTCTGATACATCTGACCATGGCAAATAGCTTTCAATCTTTTCTCCTCAATAAGGTTCAATTGATCAAATCTAGCTTGGATCTATTCAGATTCATCCAATTTTATTTCTCTCAATATTCGAAGCGATGGAATCTCAACTTCAATTGGTAAGACTGCTTCCATCCCGTAGACTAAAGAAAACGGTGTTGCCCCAGTAAATGTTCGAACAGTAGTTCGGTATGCATATAAAGCAAAAGGTAACTTCTCGTGCCAATCTTTGTAAGTTTCAGTGGTCTTTGTAATGATTCTCTTGATGTTCTTATTTGATGCTTCAACTGCCCCATTCATCTTTGGACGATATGCCACTGAGTTTGCATGTTTGATTTTAAACTGTGCACAAAGTTCGGTCATCATTTTGTTGTTCAGGTTCAGAGCATTATCTGTAATGATCCTTTCTGGTAGGCCATACCGGCAAACTATCTCTTTCTTTATGAATTTGCAGACTGTGGACCTCTTAATATTGGCATATGAAGCAGCTTCAACCCATTTGGTAAAATAATCAATTGCCACAAGGATGAAACAATGTCCATTCGATGCTTTTGGTGTGATTGCACCAATGACATCTATTCCCCACATAGAAAATGGCCAGGGTGCTGTCATTACATTTAAAGAGATGGGGGTACATGAATCTTTTCTGCATATACCTGGAATTTATGATATTTCCTTGCATAATCAATGCAATCTGTGTGCATGGTAGCCCAATAGTATCCATATCTCATTATTTTTCTAGCCATGGAAAGACCATTTGCATGTGTTCCACATATCCCACAGTGTACTTCTTCAATGATGCTTCGAGCTTCGCTGGTATTTAAACATCTCAATAGCATTTGATCATTGCTTCTTCTATACATAATCTCTCCATCAAGAAAATATCCAGCAGCCATTCTTCTCAAGGTTCTTTTATCAATTTCAGATGCATTTTGTGGATAACTTTGATTTTTGATATATTGCAGGATATCATGATACCATGGTTTACCATCTACCTCTTCTTCCACACTATAACAATGTGCAGGAATTTCATATACTTGCATTTTGATTGGCATCATATCAACTTTCTTAGTTGTCTGAAACATAGCAGCTAATGTAGCCAAAGCATCTGCCATTTGATTTTCTTCTCGAGGGAGATAATTGAAGGTGACTTTCTCAAATTCTTTCACTAATTTGAGGGTAAAATTTCGGTATTCCAACAATTTGGGATCTTTTGTTTCCCATTCTCCTCGCAATTGATACACCACTAATGATGAATCTCCATATATTTTGAGACATTTGATTTTTCTTTCTATAGCTGCTTTCAATCCCATGACACAAGCTTCGTATTCCGCCATGTTATTGGTGCAAAAGAACTCCAGTCTACTTGTAAAGGGATAATAAATATTTTCTGGAGAAATTAACACTGCACCGATTCCTCGTCCCAAAGCATTGGATGCTCCGTCAAAGTAAAGCTTCCAAGATGCAGATGCATCATTTGTTCTGACTTCTTCATTCATGGATATGCACAATAAATCTTCATCGGGAAAATTGAAACTCAAAGGCTGATAATCATTTGATACACGACTGGCCAGAAAATTAGCTATGACACTTCCTTTTATCGCTTTTTGGTTGACATATACAATATCAAACTCAGATAATAACATCTGCCATCTAGCCATTCTGCCTGTCAAAGCTGGTGATTCCATTAAGAATTTCAAAGGATCAAGTTTTGATATCAGCCAAGTAGTATGGTATAACATATATTGTCTGAGTCTTCGGGTAGCCCACACCAAGGCACAACATAATTTTTGTATTGGTGGATATCAAATTTCACAATCAGTAAATTTCTTGCTCAGATAATAAATAGCTTTTTCTTTTCTTCCAGATTCATCATGCTGTCCTAGTACACATCCCATCGAATTTTCGAAGACCGTCAAGTAGAGAATTAACGGTCTATCAGGCATTGGTGATACTAGAATTGGGGCATTGGATAAATATTTCTTAATAATATCCAAAGTTTCCTGACATTCTTCATTCCAGACTTCAGGATTGTTCTTTCGAAGTAATTTGAACACTGGATCACATTTGTCAGTTAATTGAGAAATGAACCGAGATATATAATTTAATCTTCCCAAAAAGCCTCGAACTTCTTTTTTTGTATTGGGTGGTGGGAGATTTTGAATTGCTTTTACTTTATCTGGATCAATCTCGATTCCTTTTTTACTGACCACAAATCCCAAAAGTTTCCCGGAAGTTACCCCAAAAGTGCATTTAGCTGGGTTGAGCTTTAATTGATATTTCCTCAATCTCTGGAAAAGCTTTCTCAGATTTTGAATATGTTCTTCTTCAGTTCGGGATTTGGCAATCATGTCATCCACGTATACTTCAATCTCTTTGTGCATCATGTCATGAAACAAAGTTACCATGACTCTTTGATACGTTGCCCCTGTATTTTTCAATCCAAATGGCATCACTTTATAGCAGAATGTGCCCCACATGGTTACAAATGTTGTTTTTCCATGTCTTCAGGATTCATTTTTATCTGATTATATCCTGAAAAGCCATCCATGAATGAAAACCATGCATGTCTTGCAGTATTGTCCACCAAGGTGTCTATGTGGGGTAATGGAAAGCTATCTTTCGGACTAGCTTTGTTGAGATCTCTGTAATCCACACACATTCGAACTTTTCCATTTTTCTTCGGTACGGGAACAATGTTGGCTACCCATTCTGGGTATTTAGCTGCCTGTAGGAAACCTGCATTGATCTGTTTCATCACTTCTTCTTTGATCTGCAACAACATTTCTGGCCTCATTTGTCTGAGCTTTTGTTGGACCGGTTTATATTCTGGATTGATTGGAAGCTTGTGTATCACTATATATTTCTGGCCTCATTTGTCTGAGCTTTTGTTGGACGGTTTATATTCTGGATTGATTGGAAGCTTGTGTATCACTATATCTGTGCTTAAACCAGGCATATCTTGATAAGACCAGGCAAAGATATCTTTGAACTCTTGAAGGAGATTTATCAATTCTTGTTTATCTGGATTGTCAGAGTAGTACCAATTTCACCTCTTTCATTTCTTCATCTGTTCCAGATTCACAGTCTCAATCTCTTCTTTGTGGGTAGATTTGTTTGTCTTCTTTTTCTACCAATCTTAATAATTCAGTAGGAACATCACATTCTAGTTCATCCTCACACCCATTGATTTCTTCCAGACATATGGGCTGCTCTAAATTTATCTCTTGATTAATTTAGGAATAACATGCTATTAAAGTTTGACACCTGCAAATTTAAGTCGGATATTCCGAAGAAATATAGTAAATTTATGAATAAATGTAAGAATGTAAGAAAATGTAAAGAATGATTGTCATCTGAAAATTTTAAAGAAAATTTCTTATATTTAACATAATTTCCTTTACAAGATAACAAAAGTTTTCATATTTTGAGCTAAACATAAAGATTAGTTCTGAATATTACTCTGCGTTAATATTAAAAACTATAGGAAGATCTTCAGTGGTCCAATTGTTGAGTGTTTCTCCAGGAAAACATGGGCGAATCCTATCCAAGTATTTGCCAGTCTTGTTGTCATTCATGATCATGTGATAAATAATCCATCATAGCTTCTTCAACTATGTTTTGATCTTTCGTCAACTTTTCTTCTTTAAAGGCTTCAACAAGCGTTGTTCTACATTATTGTTCCCCTGATCTGAATGTGGTCTTCAACTGTGGAAAAACATGTGTTCCCAAAGGATTTCTTTCCCTTTCAACCTTGCCTTTCTGTCTTCACATCTTCTTTTCATCTATTTGTTCTTTTGCTGAAAATTGGGCTTAAATCCAAGCCCAAAACGATCTTTCTTCATCTGTATATTTATAGGAACCGAAATCCCTTGAAGATTCTTTCCTAAACCTTTCCCAGCTTTAGCTCCGATGCCTAAAGTTTGTCGTACCGTCATCTTGGTGCAATCAATAATCTGGGATATGGAATTTTGCTTCCTTCTGCAATAAAGGTTGCATTGAAAAATTCAAGAGCTCGGAAAGAGCATTCAAGTCATCATCATTGGTTCAATATATGGAACACTTGTTATAGACGCAATGATTTTCTTCAGCTCCTACGCATATTAGTTGTCCATCAACAACAAATTTCAATTTCTGATGTAATGAAGAAGGAACGGCTCCTGCTGAATGAATCCATGGCCTCCCTAATAAACAATTATATGTAGGGTGGATGTCCATCACCACAAAGCTATATTGTACACGATTGGTCCATTACAATGGTATTTCCATTTCCCGAGTACTCTTTTTAGTACCATCAAAGGCTCGCACTACATTCTGAAACTCTTCATGTGTGATTGATCCACAGGCATTCTTTGAAGTGTGACTAGAGGCATCAAGTTGAGAGCGGATCCATTATCAATCATACTCCTGGCAACACATGACCATGACAATGTGTCGTGATGTTCAAAGCTTTTACTGACCCATTCCGTCTTCCGGTATTTCATCATCCGTGAACGTTATGTAATTGTCAGCGGTATGTCCCACAATTCTGTCAAGTTTATTGAGGGATATATCTTCAGGGATAATGTTTGATTGAGCATTTCATCAAAGCATTTCTATGTGCTTCTGAATTCATCAATAGATCAAAGAATAGAATTCTCGCTTGTGTTTGTGTAGTTGTTCAACCACACTATACTCACTATGTTTCAGGAATTTCAAAAATTCTTGGGCTTGTTTTTCTGTCACAGGCTCATTGAATGCTGGAGGGGATTCATCATCAAATACCTTCTGAGGTATTCCATGGCTTTTCCTTTGCTTTCACTTGTTCTGAAGCATTGGATGTTTCGGGAGAGTAATATCTCCCACTTCTTGTAAAGAATCCGACTTCGCTTACTGCTTCAGACACCGATGTTGTACCCAAACTCTGTATTTCTCTTCTGTTTTTCTAGAGAAACAGATCCTCCTACCATTGAAACATTGGTAGTATAATTCCAAGGTACCTGCGGGTATCTTTGTATGGAAATGGTAGAGGAGTGGTGATAACTACTTTCGGCTTTATTGGTGCAGGAATCACCGTAGATGATTTCACATTAATGATCACAGGATCATTTATTCTTTGACTAGGTTTAGAATCCTCTGATGAGCAAACGTCATCTTCTTTTTTCCTTGGTTTTTCTTCAAAGAATTCTATTTCTCTGTTGTTCATCAATTTTGCACCAAATCCCTAAACTCAGGACATAGTTGAATTTTATGCCCCTTCTCTGATGATATTCACAATAATCTTGCCTTCATTCTGCTTTGGCTGAATGTTGTGGAATTATACGGCTAAAGAGAGTGTTGGAATACCCAAACAAAAGGAGATTTAATTTCAGAAATGTCAGTTTTTGCTTTCTTTCTGTTCTTCCTGAATTGCATTCACGTTTTATCTCCATGATTTGGCAATGGATGATTGATGCAGATGATGTATTGAATTCCAACTTTCCAGTGTTGATCAAATTTTGAACCACCCTTTTGAATGCCAAAGTTTTCAATAGAATGACCCGTAATTCCTTCATGGTAAACACAGTGTGCCTTTGTATCATACCAAGGAGGGAATGGTGGTTGCATGGGAACCAAAGGATAGGGCCGTATGACATCTGCTTTCAACAGTGAATCATAGATCTCAGCATATGGTACTGGTAAAGGTGTAAAAGACAACCTTTCATTTTCCTTTCGAGATCTCTGGACTCTGCTCGATTAGTGTTTGTTTCCTCTTTCTTAACCCTTGGCTGGGTTATTGTAACACTTTTCGATGAATCCTTGTTGTAAGAGTTTGCATTGTTAACTTCATTCTCTTTTTTCCGGTACATAGGTCTTTTGGAACTAGACCCCTCATTTGATTCAATTTTACCACTTTTCAAGACATTTTCAATGAGTTCTCCAGAAATGACCAAATCTGTAAAATTTCTGGTTGCATTCCCCATTAGATGATTTAAATAAGGAGCTTTCAATGTATGGACAAATATTACTGTGGCCTCTTTTTTTGACAAAGGTGGTTGAACTTGGGCTGCTGTGTCACGCCATCTCTGGGCATATTGTCTGAACGTTTCATTATTCTTTTTCTCCAAATTTTGGAGCGTCCATCTATCAGGGACCATGTCTGTTACGTGGCGGTACTGCTCTAAGAATGCTTTAGCCAGATCTTTCCAGGATCTAATGTTGGCTTTGGTCAATTGAGTATACCATTTTAAAGCTGGTCCTGTCAAACTATCCTGAAAGCAGTGAATTAACAATTTCTCGTCTTTCACATATCCTGCCATTCTGCGACAAAACATAGTAACGTGGGATGAAGGGCATGTAGTACCGTCATATTTATCAAATTCGGGAGCTTTGAACTTGATGGGGAGGATTAGGTCTGGAACCAAACTCAACTCACTAGCGTCAAACCCATAAAATGATTCAGTTATTTCCACGGATTTAATTCGTTCCTCTAAGCTCTTGATCTGTCTGGTTAATTCTTCATTTACTTTTTCTTTCTCATTTAGTTCATTCAAATCTGGGATTAGATGCTCAACATTAAAATCCCCTATTTTCACATCTGATATAAGTGGATTTTTGCTTGAAGATGCAGGATCCACTTGTCGGTTTTCATGTGGTTTGGCTTCTTGAAATACTGATGTACGAGCATTGATTTGTATAGGTGTAGTACCAGAGTGATAAATTGGTTCTGGTGGAAAACCTAAAGGATACATAGGTTCTTGGTCGAAAGATACAGGATTTTCATATTTTTCCAATGATAGCCTGCCTTTTAAAACATGTCTCTATTTTCTGCATCATGCTGTCTTGTGAATTTGCAATACTGGCTTCAATTTTCTCCAGCTTCATTCTCATTTCTGCTTGTTCTTTATATGCTGTTCCTCAATACGTTGTATTTTATCCTCCATAATTCTCTTAGTAGCTGTCTAGTACCGTAGTGATGTTGTATTTCTCTTTTGGCCAGAATAACTGCGATTGAAAAATCTTTTGATATTATTTTTTCCAAATTTTAATTAATGAATTTTATCTTAATAATAAAAATTATACATAAAGAAAATCATGAAATGAATAATGAATGTATGCAAAATGCATGTATGCAAAAAAGGTATTGATCCCAAAAAGTTAACTGTCATAGAACAACTTTCATCGGCATACAAAAGTTTCTCTATAATAGTTCATAACTACAGATAAGGCGTAGCTTTCCTATTAAGCTCTATAATTTCTTTCATTAACCATGACACCTTCTTTCCGCACTTAGAAACTGGATCAACGTGATGCTCAATTATTTTGGCTTCAACAGCTAGTTCCCCAACATATCTAGCACTTCGTCATTTGTACCATGGCCTCGAACACCATATTACTTCTTTCTTCACTTCTTTCAACATAGAAATCAGTTGACTTTTGCCATTGTTCATTCGTTCCTTCAAGAGTTTGCTCTAACTCAGTGATTCTAACTTGACAATTGTACAGAATTTTTTCAAGATCACTAATGTGTCTTCGCAGTGAAGCACTTTCCTCATTACTTTCTTTGAGATCATTAGGTCCTAGACGAACCTTTTCTTGAAATAATGATTCTTCAAGTTGCAAAATGTAAGCGTTAAACTCTGAGTTTTTGTTTCTAGACTGATCCAGATCTTCTTCAAGTTTTGTTCGTGCTTCTTGCGTTCTTTGATTAATCTTCTGGATTTGAACATTCTTGTTCTGCATCTTTGCATCCAATTGCTAGCCACTTCTTGCTCTACCTCAATTTTGGTGTTGAAATTCTTTTTCCAACTCCCTTTTTCTTTTCAATATTGAACTCTTCAATCTTTTGGCCCCTGACTTCAAGTTCAGCAATCAGCTGGTTCATTTCAGATTCAAATCCCTTGAACATGATATTTTCTCACCTTCAAATTTATCAAAGATGTCATTCTTCATTTCTTCTAAATCTTTGGCTCGATCCCTTTCTCTTTGCATTTATTTCATGATCTCGCGGTGTTCAGCCTTGTGTTTTATAATTCGCTCTCTTTTGTCGACCTCAAAATCTTCCATTTTTTGCTTTCCTTTCTCAAGGCTTTTGAGTAGACGGCTATTCTTTCCTTTCAGATCTTCAACTAGACTTTTCTCGATGTTCAACTCTCTGGTCATCTGTACCGTTGATTGGCTTGGTCCTGATGCTTTCCGGATTTATATAACTTGGTAATTTTTCTTTAATGTTCTAAATTCACCATCAATTTTTTCTTTGTTTTCTCTCAACATTGCACATTGTGATGAATGAAAGTCAATATCAACACCCAACATAGCTTTATCTCGTCTCATTTGCTCAAATTTTCTTGACCATCCTTCTCTTTCTGCTTCAAACTCAGCTCTCAGGATTTCAATTTCTGATAGAACCACCTTAATGCGATCTTCCATAGAGATATCCTCATTTTGATCTGGTAGAGGAATATTTTCATTTTTCCTGACAGATCTCCATTCCTCATAATCAGGAGTTAGCATTTCTTTTGCTGCTTTAGCTCGGATACAAAAAGTTGTTTTCCAAGCTGTAACGGCTTCCATGATATTTCTTTTATAATTTTTGCTGTGGAATGCGAACTCAGATGAATGTAATCTAGCGGTGACAGGTACAAATTGACGACCTTCATACTGTCTTATGACCAGAAGTGGTGCATATCCAATTCCTCCCCATAATCCGAGCAACATTATCCAATTGTAATCACCACATTTATAAAAGAATTCCCTTTGGATTTGCCATGGGGCTCGCCAAACAACGTCATTGCTTTGCAGATTTCGAAAGGCATTAATCCACATATCTTTCTTAATTTCTTTCGGCCATTCTTGCTCCAGAAATTCTTTTAATGGTGAGTAATCTGTATTAAAGCGTCGGTATAAAACCTTTTCTGTCCTCCAAAAATGGCTACGGATCCAAACATATAACAACTGGGTACACCCTGAGAATCGTCCACCTCCTAGCTTTCTACAAGCATTTAACGATCTGAAGGTCTCTGCTAGAATTGCAGAAGCAGGATTAATCTTTTTCGGTAGCTGTTCAAACAAATCTACCACTGCAGCTTCAACATATCCCAATACTTTTGGGAAGATGACCATACCATACATACTCAGAGCAAATAGATCGAATTTTACTTTAGTATCTGGATGGCTCTGAATAAGTTCTTTAATGTTGGTCCAAGCAATGCCTTCGCTTTCGCCTTTTTGTTTTGTACGGGATGCCACCCATTCTTCTCGTACCCCGACAATCTTTGCTAATTTAACTCGAAAGGGTTGAGTTTTAATTGACTTTGAATAGATTCGATTCTCCAAAGCCCCTTCGATATGTAGCAAAGTTGTGTACTCTTCAATAGTAGGGACCAAGTCCTCTTTATTGAGAGTGAAGCAATTGTACCCTGGATTCCAGAATTGAATTAGGGCTCTGAGTAATTCATCATCAACTTCGACATAGAGCAAATATGGGATGTCTCCGTAAGTCTGATAAAACTGCAATTTTTTGTTTGAATCCCAACTTTCCCAAATACTTCGCAAATCTTGCATATAATTTCTTTTTAGCGAAACTGGGCATAACTGGCCAAGTCAGATACATAATCATCCTACAGACTGTTTCCTTCTTGTCTTTGTAAGTCCTCAGCCCACTGTCTTACTTCTGAGTTTAGAATTACTTGATTTGAACACTTTTTATCCATGGATGAAGGCTTTCCAATGAGACAATTAACACAAGGATCAATGCCTTTATCCTGTATGATGCTATTTACCACCAGCTCGATTAATGCCTGCAGTCATGCCAAATGAAACAATTACAAAATTCCACACTTAGTCATTTTATTCTTTAATTATAAAAACGTCACCCCCTCTCGTAGTCGAATATCATCTCGAAACCATTCCAAAGTAAATGACAATCACACGCACTAGACCGCGTTCTGTCACTTGGTAGTTGGTCTGCACAACCTATGCAAGCGTAACGAGAATTTCCTCTCCCTCTCACATGTGAAGAAGCTAGAGGGGTGACCCATTATAGTTGTCCAACATTACATCACTTAACAAGAAAACCTATAGTTCTTAATACAAAATGATCTTTGATCCATCTCCTACCTGGTCCATGTCATCGCAAGTCAAAACACCAAATATACAAGAACACCTGCAAAGTTGATAAGCTGCAGCTTCAATCAAGAATAAAAAAATTTGAAACTAAGGAAAGATACATGATACATTCCATATTTCCATGTGTATCTAGGGCATGATCGATGCAGATCTTTTTGACAACTGCCCGTAATGTTTTCCTCCCAGTTTTGAAAGGATGGTAATTTTCAACTTTTCAAAAGAATATAATCTTGCAATGTTTCCTTGTGTTGTCTAATTGAAACAATTAGGAGAAAATAATGAACTTTGTGATTAAACGATTACCATGATACCATTATGTAGACAGGTAAGAGTAAAATCCGCAAGATTTAGAACATATGCTGAAAAGTATGAGTTAGTTTGAAAGAGCAGATACTAAAGAGGTATATTTGCAGTCAAAGAATTGTAAGCATATCAAACAAAGTTCTTTATAACTTCAGCCAATCTATAAATATTGAGGTATAAAAAATGTCTAGGATTTGCCTGAATAAGCAAGAAAAATCGAGATATAGCTTTTGATCAATGAAATTGTATTTGCTGTGGTAATTTATAGGTGAGGTGCCAACAATAATACCATGGTAGCATTTTAAGCGAAATGGGTCTGACCTGAGTTTAAGCCAGCTGAAAGCACCCAGTGTTGCAGAATTAACCACGGCATCATAGTGAGAGTATCTCCTTTTATCTGTTGGCAGGATTAACAAAATTACTCAGCAATAGCATAGAAAGGACTTCCGGTGAGCAGCTAAAGTTTATATGAGAAATTCCCAAGGAACATGTAAGAAATCATACCACATCCCCAATGCATAAAACTGCATGATACTTTCGAGACTTGCCCAGCTTTTCTGCAGCAAACCCAATTTCAAAACTACCAGGGACCCAGACAACCTGATAAGAAAGTGGTGAAATGATCAATCCATCCTAAAAGTTGGCTAAACGTTAATGAAAGGATTTGGCCAAAGATTCATATGCTGAAAAGGGCTAGTTGCAAGTAAGATGATACAGAGCAAATCATGGATCATTGAAGACAAAGACTTCGATAGTGATGCCATCAATGCGGGCTTAGAAATATCCTACCCTATATCCTAGTCTTTGAACTGAATAAGTCAAAACAATTGCTATCATTTGCAGCGGGTAGCAAAGAAAGCACAGGTGTGTAGATAAATTACAAGAAAACCAGGCATGTAATCCGAGATAGAGATATGTTATATAACATTATATTAAGAAGGCTTTCATTTTAGCATAAAAAGTAGGAGGCTGGTTAGTGGTTGTTACACACATCAATGTCTTCTTCATTAACTGAATACTTGCGGAAAGTCTCCAGAGCTCCCTCCAGTAGCAGCTTTGTCACAATCTCATTGAAACGGGCGACAACCTTTGAAATGTAATAAAAAATCAACATAGTAATAATAGTATGGAATCAACAAACATAAAAAATGAAATAGAAGGGTATTCGATCTTTGCTTTGTACTTGCAGATAGCAATTGAAGGTAAAACTGACCACAGCAAAGCGAAGGCCTTGAGCTTTGTAACGGACCCTTCCAAATGGCGTACTGCCGCTGATTGTACAGAGGAGGAGCTCTGCTTCTCATTCACCACAATCCTGATTTCATCAAATATATTCAAATATATCACTAATTATATCCAAAAAATCCGAAACAAATGCTAATAAACGAGTTTTAAAAGAAAACAATCAATAAACTTCGGAACCAATTATGTACTTCTATCTAGCTGAGCTAACTTCAATCACTAAAATTATAAATCTGAATCCACTTCTCATTGCATTTTGTTTCTTAGCACTGAAGAGTGAAGTTTCCCCTAATTCCGAAAACAAGTTCTAAAAATTCCTAACCTCGTGAATCAAGGATGACAAGATCCAGAGTTCTAAAACAACTTTAAACAAACTGAGATTCAAATTTTAATTGAGGTATCAAAAGAAATGAAATTCCGAGAGAGAGAGAGAGAGAGGAGAGATTACCTTGGAATTGGAAGGAGAGGAAAAAGAGACGGTTGACCTGCGGGGAGAAATGGCGGCGGCAGAGGGCGGATTCCCTGGAGTGAGAAACGCAACCGCATACTGTTCTGCTCAAGAGACGCTCTTGAATCTTTAAGCATCCGAATCCACTTAAAGCCATTTCCTTTTGCTTTGCTTTCTGTGCTTTTCTGCAGTGTTTGATTTGGTGTTTTTGGACTGCTGCCCTGCGTCTCTCCTCTGCTTTCAGACTTTTGCTTCGGACCTGGGAGGGTCAAACCACTGAGACACTCTATTTGTGTAGGTTTATTTTCGAGGAGGTTAATGTTTGGTTGGTATTTGTTTTTATTAATTTATTTTTAAGCATGAATTAAACCACTTTAACGATGTCAACGACTGTGGATACAGGTGGGTGAGATTATGAAATTTAGGCTTGTAAGTAGGGATGAGCGTTGGACTCGAAGGTTTTGACCCGACTCGATCGGGTCGGATTTTTTATAAAAAAAAATCAGGTTCGAGTCAGATTTTTTTTAATGTGATGTTTGGGTCAATTTACTTTAAATATTTATGAATAATTATAATAATATCACTATATATATATATATTATTTTTTTTAAAATTAAGGGTCGGATTTTTATAAAAAAATCAGGTTCAGGTCAGGTCGGTTCAGGTTTAGGGTGAAAAATACCTGACCGACCTGACTCGAAAAAAAATGTAATTTACCTTAAATATTTAATAATTACAATAATACCACTCTATATATATATATATTTTTTTAAAATTAAGGGTCATTTTTATAAAAAAAATCAAGTCCGAGTCAGGTTTTTTTTAATGTGATATTCGGTCAGGTCGGTTCAGGTTTAGGGTGAAAAATACCTGACGACCTGACCCGAAAAAAATGAATTTACCTTAAATATTTATGAATAATTACAATAATACACTCTATATATATTATTTTTTTAAATTAAGTCATTGTTTTTATTAAATAAAAATATTTGTATTATTTCGTATCGGGTCGGGTCGTGTTTTTAAGTTATATATCGGGTCGGGTGAAAACTTGTTTTGGTCAGGTCGAGTGGACCAAAAACTCGACCCATGCCTATTCCTACTTGTAAGGGTAAGTTCGAATCCTACCATCTTCACTGTTAATGAGAAATTCCTATTTAATTCCAATTGAGTCTTACGTATACTTTAACCATGTACTGAGAAGTCACTACTGACCTAAACTTTTTAGTTACTAAAAAACGGCTTTGGTGATTAAACGAATGCTTATTATTTTTAGAGGGTTTAGTTTTAACCATCAACGACTATAGGGTATTTGAGATTTCATTTTCAAATGATCGTGAATCTTTAAAATAGATACTACCACTTGTAATCACATTAAATTAATTATATTTTTAAATGTTCGTGTTTGATTCTTTGAAACAAATTTATTCGTGAATATAAACAAAGCAAACATACTCTTCTTTCATTTATTAAATAAACATAAAATTTATCCATATTTATTTATTATTTTTAATAAACAATATTTATTCCGAACATTCAAATGTTCTATTCGTTTATACCTCTGACCGAACCAATCAATTTACTTAAAGGGACCTATTTTGAATTTTATAAAGTTACATTTTACTTTGAAATTTCGTTTCAAACTGGATTTACAATATAATTGAGTTAAAATAGAGTTGAATTTTAGAATGTATAATGATTTTCTTTTATCTTTTTTTTATAGAAGTCACGAAAATATCTAGAATTACAATGAAGATTTATAAGTATAATTGCGTAAACATAAACTAAATTTTATTTAAGATATCAAACAAGGACCATAAAAAAAGTTAAAAAACTTAACTAATGCCCGAACAAAATAAATATACGAAAAAATTTAACTGCATCGGCAAACAAACCACAAAAAATGATGAAACTACTGAAAGATCACCGACAAATCACAAAGCAGTCAAGCTACGTGAGAAAACTATTCATGCATTAGCGCAAAACGCGTATCCAAATCAACGTGAGGGTCCAAAGCAGGGAAGATCAACATGATAACAAATAAGACTCATCTTGATCAGTTGTGACGATGTCAAATCTAATCATGAGAAAAAGATAAACGAAATCAACGGCAAAAAAACGAAAACTACCTAAAAATAGATAAAAACGTGTCACAAAGGCAAAGTGTCATGAAGACAGGAATAAACATTTTGCAAAGACATTATTCTTATTAAAAAAATTAAAAAGTAAAGAGAAAAGACAATCGTCAATCGATAACTAGTAAAAAAATCGATGTTGTCGCTTAAATAAAATTAAAAAAATTGATTTAATCTATAAAAATTGATTTAATCTATAAAAATTGACACAAACTATAAATAAAAAATAGAAAGAGGAGAGGGGGAGAGAACTACTAGATTTTTTTTTAGAAAACCCTCTTATTATCTTAAATTTTAATGTTTTTTTCTTTTTAATACAAGATTATCATAAGAAATAGTAAACATATTTACTTCGAATATATTTGTTAATCTCGATAATAACAGAAGTTAATTTACTATATTTGATTATTATGTGTATATTTTATATTTTATTATATTATAAGTTTTTATATATTTGATCAACATATTTTAAATATTTGATTAATATTCACAGATTTTATTTAACACATAATGATTATTTTGGATATAATTTATTTTTCAAAAATTATAATAATTTTTAAATTATAGATACAATTACAATATTATAGTAAATTTAAAGATATTAAAATATGATCATTACGTTATATTGCAAACTATAATTTAAAACTATACACTGGTAATGTTTTAAAAAATAAAAAGAATATACCTTATATTGGGAAGAAAAATATATTTGGACGTGTTTATAAAATATTATTCTTTTCCTTTCTTGTTGACTGTGATATAATAAAACTCTCTAATGTGTTTTGTTTTCCGACTCAACTTATTATTATTTTTATGTGTTTTTGATATGCTCCGCATATATATTATATTTTAGAAAAAAATTTATAAGAATTTTCTAAAGCTTAAAATTGTGTATTTATAGACTTGGTTAAAATATAAAAAATAAAAGCTATAGGTATAAGTTTTTAATGTCATCCTTAATTTTATCATCATTTTAACTGATATGTCAATTTTCAGTTTTCAATGATTTATGATATATTTATGAATTTTTATTTTATTTAATTATCTTATCAATATTAATGTCTTGTTTTATAGTAATACTGTTAATACTATATTTCCTATAACAATTGGAGGAATGGCTACGACATCGTCAGATTGTGTTGAAGCTGGCTTATAGGGGATTCACACTTTCAATGTTGCTCTTTCGTTGGTTAGCGAGTATAGTTGGACCCATGTCATATTCGAATCGGATTTAGCGCTCATTGTTAACAAGTTGTCCTAACAAGAGGAAGATCTATCCACGTTAGATTATCACCTTTTGAAAGCTCGTACGACAATAGAGGTTATGATCTACTTCAAGGTTTGCCACGTTTTTAGATTTTGTAATTCTCTGGCTTATACTTCAGCTACGTGATGTTTTGTATTTTGATTCAGTTTGTCCTGAACTTAAATCGTCTATTGTATCCAACGATTATTAATACAAGTTCATAGGACACCGTTTTCCTCTTATAGGCGGGTCTTTCATTAGACCCACTCTTAAAAAAAATCAATTTATCGATATTCTACTTAAAACACTTGAAGGTCATACTCAAACCCACGCCTTATGAACATCATCAACAACAAACATAATTTAAATTTTAAATATATACTATTTTATAATTATTCTAACTTAAAAAAGTTAATGGTTGAAAATGTAGTCTTGTCTACACATCCATGTGAGAAGAGCATGTGGGTGTGTCTACATCAAGTTGAAAGTTTGTTCCTCTTTCTCGGTCTCGAGGAGCTGCTTTGCTTGCATTACTTTAATTATCTTTTTGAGAACTCAGAACTCTGAGACTAAATCCTTAAACACCATCCGTTCAACATCGAGAACCACCCTGGAAATCCCGCCGTTGAAACCAGTCCAGCTCTCGGATTGACACATTACATCTTCCAACAACATGTTTGTCAGACCATCCTCCTCTTCGTCCGTGATGCTGTTTGATTTCTTGGCTTGAAAATGCTCTATCTCCGTACAGAGTTCCTTTAGAAGCTTTTTTGCATTGAGGGTCTTCCTCGCCAGCTTTCCAGAGTTCATCCAAGGCTCTGCTGAGACACCCACTAGAGCTAACTTTCCAACAAGAATCTCATTAACCAAATCGAATATGAACTTCCGATGGAATTTCTCGTGGTCCGGCTTTGAAAGCGAAACCTTTCCAGAGTTACCATCTTCTTTTGAAAGCAAAGAGCTTGCTTTGGTTTTCTCCAAAACGAAGAATAGCTCCGGGTTGATCGGATGGGCTGATGGATGAAGCTGAAACGCTGTCGAGACACAACCTTGGTTTCTCAGCAGGAGGCCGGAGGCTAATAATATCTCAGAAATGTATCTGTGATCCTGGTTCGTATTCTCACAAAGGGATGCGATGTAATCTGTACTGGCTTCATCATGAGTGGAGTTCAGTCTTGTAAGTTTTGGGTTGAATTCGGTTGAGTTGGGTTGAATCTCATATGGATAGCTGGAACTCGGTTGAATCTCGTATGGATAGCTGGAACTCGGTTGAATCTCATATGGATTGCTGGAACTAGGTTGAACCTCATATGGATAGCTGGAACTCGGTTGAATCTCATATGATAGCTGGAACTCGGTTGAATCTCATATGGATAGCTGGAACTCGGTTGAATCTCATATGGATAGCTGGAACTCGGTTGAATCTCATATGGATTGCTGGAACTCGGTTGAATCTCATATGGATAGCTGGAACTCGGTTGAATCTCATATGGATTGCTGGAATGGGGTTGAAAGTCATGTTGGTTCGATCTTCCAACACTTATTCTCCGAAGGCGCCGGTGATTTACTTCTCCATCCGGGGTCACATACGCTTCAGTCACAGCTGCTCGATCTTCCGAAAATGTATATGGATACGTTCCAACAGAATCCGAACCCCTAGTAGAGGAAGTGTTCTGCAGGCTTTGTTTATCTCTCAGATTTGGTTCACTGTCTCTCCGAGACACCAAGTTTGTAGTTTCTACGCTTCTTCTTTCACGGTTTGGAATCCCGTAGCTCGCAATGCTTGAAGCCTCTGTTTAAGAGCTACGGAATATTTCAACCTCTTCATCACCTCACTATAAGCCAAAGGGGAATAATTCGGAGTGTCGGACGGAACATTTACATGTTTAAGAGGTGGTTTATGAGTTCCATCCGCATGTTTCCATGGTGCTGGCTCCATCACCATATAGGGATTTTTCCACCACGGTGAAGTAGGATCTTTTAACGAGCTAATTCTCACGCTGTTTTCACTGCCGCCGGTTATCCCCGCACCTAAATGCGCATCACCGGCCGAGGAAGAATCCGGCAGAGATCCCAACCCCATCAGCTTGGCTAAGATAGTAGATTTACTGAAAAAAGAAAACTAAAAGTATTAGATTTCAGGAGAGAAATCAAAATACAGGCAGCTGCAGCAGGCTTTTAACAAACAACTATCCTTAGATGCCTTTGTGATATTGAGGCCGCTGTTGTATCGGGGAATCTCTTTGTGATAGATATGAGTGCTGTAATAAGAGCATCGGTTCCCTAAAATTACCGAAAGTGATGAGATCCTACGGTGATGCTTCCTTCTGTTTTCCACAAAATTTTCCATTTTCCCGCTCTGTTTGCATTTTGTATTTATATACCGGCTTAAGGTTTGTATAAATAATCATTTTGTTCTTTATTTTTTTCTAGATCATTTTATCTCTTAACGTTTAATTTTTGGTCAATACAAATTATGGTAGATGAAAACAGTCAGTTAATTAATTGTCAATACATGTTACTCATATGACATTTTTACATATGATCAATTGATGACGTGGTATATGGCATATCACCCAAAGTGATGGTGTGGTATGTGTCATGTCACTCAAAGTAATGATGTTATATGTACTATATTACACAAAATGACGATACGACATGTGTCATATCATACAAAATGATGTTGTGACATATGTTGTGTTATCCAAAATGATAAGTTAGAATGTATCATATCACCTAAAATGATGATGTGACATATGTCGTGTCATGTCATTCAAAATGATAATATCATATCAGTAATTGAACATATATAAAAATTTTACGTTAACAACATGTGTTGAAAGTTAGTCAATTAACAATTTCTATATAATATTAACCGTTTTGACAAAAAAAAACGTTGAGAGTAAAATGATAAGATAAAAGAATATGGGGTAAAATAATTATTTGTGCAAACATTGAGGGTAGTTTTGTCATTATGCCTTATATATATATATATATATATATATATATATATATGGATATGACCCAATTATATAGTGTAAAATTTAAAAGTTTTACATCTTTTTAGAATCGTTGGATGAGAGAAAATCAAATGCTAAGAATAATAATAGGAAATAAGAAAATATTCGTTAGGAAAAAATATTTTAAGGATTGTTGGATGAGAAAAATCAAAGACTAAGATTAATCTTTTATCTTTCTATGGGTGAATATCTTCACATGCATGATAAGATTTCTCTTTGCTCTCCATCTTTTAGAATTGAAAGTAGCCTAAGGCCCGGTTTGACATAGCTTTCTAAGAGCACTTTTAAGTAAAAAGTTCGTTTCGACCACAAAATCAATGTCAAATGGGTAAAGAATGAAAAAATTACGGTGAAAACAATAGTTTCAAACTAATCGCAAAAGCTAGGATTTCTAACTTTTTCCAGTTTCAACTATGCGTTTAGAAATAAATTATAATTTTACCCTAACTAATTCATGGGCTACACTCAATTATACATTTACATTTTGTTTTAATAATTTAATACTAAGATTCTTAAAAAGTAATTTATTGCTTAATAATTTATTTTATTTACTCTTTTTTTGTAATATTCTTTTTGTCAAAACACATATTTAAATTATTATTTCATAATAATCTTATGTCAATATGTTAAAAAATATTGGTAATATATTTTTTTCTTAATAAAATATTTCATGTATAAAAATATTATTAATGAGTTATCTTAAAATATTCTTTTTTATATTTTTATTATAGTTTAAGTTGATATATTTTATATATCATATTATTAATAAATTTATGTCAAACACCCTAATTGTCAAATAAATAAGCTAAAAACTTAGTATAGAGAAGAAAGGGTCGATCCAAAAGGACTTAGGAATTTTCAATGTCGTTTTGAATTGATCTTTAACCAATAAATCTGTAGAAAAATAGAAAAGGGGTTTAACAAAAAAAATTAAATAAATTGAAAATAATAAAGCAATAAAGAAAGAAAATAAATAATTGAAAGTAATTATGATAAGAGATAGCCCCAGCTTCGCTTAGCCTCAATTTGTCTCAATCACTAAAATAGATTTTACTTTGGATACTTTTCATTTATAGATTACATGGATCAACCATTGTAACTTACTCTTCTCTTTGTTGAACTAATTTTCCAAAGTCAATCATTGAAATTTAACCCTTGCTTGGATTGACATCGACTACTGATTTTAACGATAATGTTGTATTTTAGTACCGGAAAAACTTGTGCTCAAATTATGGTGTCTCGATGAGAATTGAACCCGATCTTGATTTCCCTTAGCGGACCGCCACTAAGTTTGTTCTTAAGGATTTGCATTTGCTACACGCCGATTTTCTTCCCCAACGGTAGATCACAACGTAAATCAAGCCAATGTGCACTCTTTGGATTGGAGGTGTCGAGTACTTGAAGGAAAAACCAATTGTCAATCCTAGATATTCGAAAATCAAGAAAAAAATTTAAAGGTATGTAGTGCTTTTTCAATTTTCACGAAAAGGATTGAGTCGTCACTCAACTATCGGTTCCTAAAATGATGATGTGACATGTGTCACATCACCCAAAATGATAATATTAAATATGTCATGTCTGTAATTGAACACATGTAAAAATTTTACGTCAACAAAATGTGTTGAAAGTTAGTCAACTAACAGTTTCCATCTACTAGGAACCGTTTTGACAAAAAAAAAACGTTGAGAGTAAAATGATAAGAAAAAATAATATGAGGCAAAGTCATTATTTGTGCAAACATTGAGGGCAGTTTGTCATTATGCCTTATATATATAGGGCTAGGACCCAATTATATAGTGTAAAATTTAAAAGTTTTACATCTTTTTAGAATCGTTGGATGAGAGAAAATCAAACACTAAGATTTATAGTATGAAATGAGAAAATATTCACTAGAAAAATATTTTAATGATTTTTGGATTAGAAAAATCAAAGACTAAGATTAATCTTTTGTATTTCTTCCGGTGAATATCTTCACATACATGGTAAGATTTCTCTTTGCCCTCCATTTTTTTTAGAATTGAAAGCAGCCTAAGGTCCTGTTTGACGTGGCTTTGTAAAAGCACTTTTAAGTAAAAAGCTCATTTCGACCGCAAAATCAATACTAAATGGTTAAAGAATGAAAAAATTACGATGAAAACGGTGGTTTCAAACTCTCAGCAAAAACTCTATTTGTTTTAATAATTTAATACTAACATCCTTAAAAATAATTTATTACTTAATAATTTATTTTAATTACTCATATTTTTTGTAATATTATTTTTGTCAAAAAAGTATTTAAGTTATTATTTCATAATAATTTTATGTCCACGTGTTAAAAAGTATTGATAATATATTTTTTCTTAATAAAATATTTCATATATAAAAATATTATTAATGAGTTATCTTGAAATATTTTTTTTATATTTTTATCGTAGTTTAAGTTGATACATTTTATATATCATAGTATAATAAGTGTATGTCAAGCATCGTAATTGTCAAATAAATAAGCTAAGAACTTAGTATAGAGAATAAATGGTCGATCTACAAGGACTTAGAAATTTCCAATGTCGTTTTGAATTGATCTTTAACCAAGAAATCTGTAGAAAAATAAAAAAAAAGGGTTTAAAAAATAAATTGAATAAATTTATAATAATAAAGCAATAAATAAAGAAAGAAAATAAATAAATAATTGATAGTAATTATGATAAGAGATAGTTTCCAACTTCACTTTGCCTCAATTCTTCTCGATTACTAAAATAGATTTTACTTCGGATACTTTCCAGTTATAGTTTACATGGCTCAACCCTTGTAACTAATTTTCCAAAGTCAATCCTTGGAATTTAGCTCTTGTTTGGATTGACATCAACTACCGATTTTAACGCCAATGCAGTGTTTTAGTACTAGAAAAGCTCGTGCTCGGATTATGGTGTCTTGATGAGATTTGAACCCGATCTTGATTTCCCTTAGCAGATCGTCGCTAAGTTTGTTCTTAGGGATTTGAATTTGATACAAGCCGATTTTCCTCCCCAACGGTATATCACAACATTGATCAAGACAATGTGCATTCTTTGGATTGAATGTGTCGAGATACTTGAAGCAAAGACCAATTGTCAATCCTAGATTGTCGAAAAATAAATAAATAAAGAGAAAATAACCTCAGTGACCAAAAATCCCATATAATATACGATTTTAACCAACTTTTTCCGGATTTGCCAAAATGACCAACCAAATCGCAATGCGATCGCTAATTCGCAACGCGATCTCCATTATCGCAAATTCGCGTTGCATTTCGCGTTGCGATAGTTGAAAATCGCGTTGCGATGGTCTACAGTGTCGTTGCGATTTTTCCCAATTCGCAATACGAATAAGTAAATCGCAACGTGAATTGGGAAAATTGCAATGCGATACTGACTATCGCAATGCGATAATACAAAATCGCAACGAGATACTGACTTTCGCAACGCGATTCTGACTTTCGCAACGCGATAATACATAATCGCAATGCGATTTTCAAAGCGCCATTAGTGTCCTGGCCAAGTATTTTATTTTTAAATTCCAAACACGAATATTAATATATTGGAACACTGAACCGTTCACAGTATATCCCGTAATCGCAACTCATAACCTAAAACCTAAAATCACAACTCAGTCCCATCTCCATCTCTCACTCTCTCACCCATCTCCGACGAAATCCGTCCCCATCTCCGGCAAAATCCGTCTATCTCCATCTCTCAGAGCCACCCTCACAATCAGAAATGGAAAATCAACCAAATCAACCAACGAGAGCTAGTTTTTTTAATTATTTTCTTTTTGAAATTTTTGCATTATTATTAGGTTTTTCATATTGAAATTGATGATAAGTTTACTGGTAATTTCAATAATAGATTAACCATTTCACTTAGATTGCTTATTAAATCAACCAAGAATCGCAACGCGAAATGAAAATCGCAACGCGATTTTAGTTGCGCGTTGCGATTCTCTCGTTGCGATAGTCAAATTCGCGTTGCGATAGTCATTTTCGTGTTGCGATTTTCATTTTCAGAAACTATTCTTCTTCTGAAATTGAAACTTGAATGAATTGCATTACTTCAACCAAAAAACAAAGACAAATACAAAAATAACAGTGTTGCAAATTTAAGTTTGAAGAATAAACTACTACTCTTTATGTTTATTATTGTTTTTGGTATATCTTCACAGTGTAGTTTTTGGTATATCTAACTTAGTATGTTTATTGTTTTTGTAGAACTTTTATTCGGCTCAATTGACCTTAAGAAATAAAGTCAGCCTGGCCAAAACAATTGCGTCGAAGCTTTCACCTGCACAAAGAAAAATGTTTGAGGATACATGCTTCGGGCCATGGCTGAAAGTACAACATCCCGGTGGAGATGCGATGTTGACACACCTGTTTCTTCAAACCATCACTAGCGATCTACCAGAGACTATACAACGTCGTGATGAAGAGATATGGTTTGATTTTCCACCGGCGTATACGTGTTTTGGGCGGGAAGAGTTTTGCTTAATCACCGGTCTACGCTTCGGACACGATGATGTAGGTCGGTACACTAGACACATTACCCGCCCATCATGGCTATCCCAGGTTTTTCCTGAGCTGGAGAGGCCGAATCTACACGTAGAAGACCTGACAAGATTGTTGAATAAGAAAGATGGTTTTACTCGGATGGATGACGTCGACGTTGTCCGAGTATGCCTTCTAATACTTTTGCATGCCGGCTTTTTAGGCAGAGAGGCCAGACAACCTATTCCGAATGATCTAATCAAATTGGTAGAAGACCTAAATGCGTGGAACTTGTTTCCGTGGGGCTCGTATTTATGGAAAGCTACATGGAATAAGTTATCGTCTGCCTTGGATGATCGAAAAAGTTTGCATGGCGATGGTTCCAAATACACATTGACAGGCTTTATTTGGGCCTTTAAGGTAAGAATTTTTATATAATGTTTCCAAAATTATAAGTAATTATTTAACAATTACTAATGTTTGTTATTATATTGTTTGTAGATTTGGATATTTGAGGCCTTTCCCGCCATGAAGACATATGCAATAAAAACTTCAAATGATCTTCCCAGGGCTATTTCCTGTAAGAGGAAATGGACCTTGCAATGGGAAGATTTACTACGGTATATGACAATAAATAATGTAAGTTAACATAAATACTACCATATGTTTATAAACAAGTTATTACTAGTACACGTTTAACTTTGTTTGAGCTTTTATATTGTTAGGAGGCCAACACTCCTCTATAGAGGCTGACACCCACGGAAGCTGAGCTTGCCACTGATTGGTGGCAAGCTAGTAAGCGTTTTTTTGATGGAACGGATGATGAGCAGCCTCCACTTCGGGAGCCATCACCTCGCCCAGAGCTATCACCTCACCCAGAGCCATCATCTGATCGACCCGACTATACACCTCCACAACGATAGCCATCACCTATTCTGTCACATCATCGAGCCTCTTCTCCACCATCACCGCAAGATAGGTGACCGGAAAAGATGCCACGACGTTTATCTCCCTGTTCTCCACCTCCACCTCCACGGGATGAGTTAGGGGAGTTACGTGATGAGGTCAATGCCTTGCATGAGGAGGTCAGTACTTTACGCAAAGACGATGGTGCATGGCGTGTTGAGGTGTCTACATTACGCGGTGAGGTAGCCGCTCTACGTGAGATGGTAGCATCGTTACAGAATGAGGTTCATACTCTACGCAACGAGGTAAGTTTAAGATTTTTCATATTTAACTTGATGATAAATTTACTCGTAATTTCACTTAGATTAACCATTTCACTTAGATTGCTTAATAAATTCATTCGGTTGCTGCAAATACTGCTAAACTGTTTTTGTTAGTATTTGTTTTTGTTTTTGGTTTTGTTTTTGTCTTTTGGTTGAAGTAATGCAATCCATTCAAGTTTCAATTTGCAGAAGAAGAATAGTTTACTTTCGCAACACGAAAATGACTATCGCAACGCGGAAATGGCTATCGGAATGAGAAATGAAAATCGCAACGACAAAATCGCAATGCGAAATAAAAATCGCAACGACAAAATCGCAACGCGAAATAAAAATCGCAACGACAAAATCGCAACGCGAAATGAAAATCGCAATGCGATTTGTGTTTCGCGTTGCGATTTTGTCGTTGCGATTTTCATTTCGCGTTGCGATTTTGTCGTTGCGATTTTCATTTCGCATTGCGATAGCCATTTTCGCGTTACGATAGTCATTTTCGCGTTGCGATTTTAAGTTTCGTGTTGCGAAAGTAAACTATTCTTCTTCTTGAATGTTTATATATGTTGTCATTTTAAATGTTTATATAAGTGCTTACTTCTGGAATATTATCTGAGCATTTTGTGAACTATGATAGAATAATGACTTGGGTGAATACAATGCTAGTTTGAAACATATTTGTCTTTGTTTAATATCATGTTTGTTTATTTACTGATTTATGTATTAATTTTTTTAGCGGTCCGATAAGGTGGATGCTTTACGTCGGGTTTTTCTTGCACGACGGAGTTCACGCATCAGACGGCGTGCACGTGCTATTACGTCTCCGTTCACCCCAATGGTGCGAAGACTCCGCAAGAAGAAGCCCGACTCACCTGTCATCCCTCAAGAGTCCCCTTCAATCGTTCAAGAGGCCTATATCCTCCCTCAAGAGTCCCCCCCACCGTTCAAGAGGCCACTGTCATCGTTGAAGAGGTCCCTCCCACCATTCCAGAGCCCGATTCACATGGGGTAATATATCGAATTATTGAGAAACCCCCACCGTTGCCGGACATGATGGATGAGAGTTGGCTCTCGTATGAGTTACCGGCTAGTACCCTTCCGGTATCTGAAGTGGAGAGGAGACAACTACCGGAAACAATTGTGGATAATACCTTTTGGGCTAAGACTGCAGTTGATTTTTATCTACATGAGCGGAGCTAAGGGTGTTACACTGACATAAGCAAACATCAACTGTGGCTATTTCGATGGGGAGGTAAGTCTTATATTTGTCTTATATATGATTTTGATTAATTTTTTTAAAAATTAATGTAATATTCACTAATATATGTCTTTTTTTGTAAAAAAGCATATCAATGCGTGGGTGTCACGTCTTCTAATAATAAGGAAGCTTAGGGAAAATAAAAAAAATTTGCGATATACAATAATGCCGGCGGCTTTTCACGCAGTTCACTTGAAGAATCAACGAGATGAATCATTTTCGTTGGGCAATGGACAAGCTAAACTTTATCCTGCATGGTGGGAGGTCGATAAGGTTAGTGTTTATTTTTTAAATTTTTTAAAGGTGTTCATAAATAAGTGCGCAAATAAATGAATTATTACTTATGATTGCAGGTGGTTATCCCTATTTTGGAACGTCGTCTTTGGCTTCTCGTCCAACTTCAGCTCCTATCCCTGAAGGTATATGACAGCATGATAAATTACATATCACTGTCTGATTTGAGAGATATTATCAAGGGATGTAGCTCTCATTTGGCTAAATTCTTGGATGGGATTAATTATTGGACTCATTCTGGACACAAGAAGCCAAAGAAGTTCAATGTCACAGTTGTCAGAGACGAGACTGTGCCACAACAATCGCCGGGAGCCAGAGGGGATTGTGGTCCTCTCGTATGCATGTGCTTGGTGTGTTTGACGACGGGAAGCACAGAGTTTCTACCTCCCACCGATAGAGATAGAGCTGCAGTAGGCTTATGGTTTCAGCATTATATGGCTAGAGCGATATATTCTAGACGCTGCCTACCTGCATCCGCGTTATGAAGTATCCATTGTTAATTGGTAAGTCAAATGCAAGTTTTGTTAACATATATACTCCTTTTGGTTTGAAAATGTTTGGTTAAGTACCTATAATTCAATAATTTGCTGTTTGTAGGTTTTAGATGTGTAGGAAGTCTTGTTTGAGCAAATGTTTGGTTTTTGCAGGTTAATCCTTAAGTGAGCTGCGTGAAATGGATGTACGGGTGCAAAAGTTGATTCATTGATTCAATAATTGATGAGGAAATAAGAATTATTATTATTTTTTGATTGTTTAATTGATTTGTAAAAGATGATTTGTAAATGTTGATTTGTTTAATTGATGTGTACATAATTCTTATTTGTGCTTGTTTAATTGATTGAAATGTAATAGTTGATTTTCAATCTGCATTATGTTGAAGGCAAAACAGACTATCGCAACACGAAACTGACTATCGCAACGAGAAAATCGCAATGCGAAATGAAAATCGCAACGAGAAAATCGCAATGCGATTTTCATTTCGCATTGCGATTTTCTAGTTGCGATAGCCAATTTCGCATTGCGATTTTCTAGTTGCGATAGCCATTTTCGCGTTGCGATTTTTCATTTCGTATTGCGATAGCCATTTTTGCGTTGCGATTTCCCCCTTGCGATAGTCAAATGAATGTCTAATAAGTGATAACAACTGAACAGATCATAGCAATATTCAAACTCAAGTTACTAATACATGCCTAACTGAAAATGTTAAAAGTGCACACATAAAATACACATAATACAACGTTTGCATTTAAAAATCACCTAAGTTAACAGTCCCAAAAGGTGAAGCCGGTTGTGATTGGGATTTTGAAGATGATTGCGATTTTCAGAATCTCGTTTCGATTTTGTATTATCTCGTTGCGATAGTCAGTATCGCATTGCGATATTCCAAATGGACATACTGGAAGGCTGTAAAAGCTTATCGGGAAGTGGATTTCAATAAGTATATAAACTGTTTAAGACGTGTTTTGCCTCAGTGTGCTCAAACACTAGAAGATATCGGGTTTGAAAGATGGTCAAGAGTACATCAACTTGGAGCAAGATATGGTTTCATGACGTCTAATAGTGCAGAATCAATCAACGCTCTAAGTCGTCATTCTCGGAAATTACCCATTACTATGTTAATGGAGTTTTTTCGAGAATCTATTCAACAGTGGTACTACAAGAAAAGAAACCATGCATGTATTATTTCTTTGAATTCGTAACTTATCATATATTTTACTAAGTATTATTTATTTAAATTTACAAGAACATTGGAACATCGTGTTACACCATGGACTGAAAAAAAGATAACGAAATGTGTTGTGAAGTCAACGTCATGGAGAGTTGAACCATGTTCAAACACTTTGTTTGAAGTACTGGATAATAACTTAAATGGGCTTGTCGATCTAAATGCAAGGACGTGTAGTTGTATGAAATGGCAAATATCTGGTTATCCGTGTGGCCATGTTATAAAAGTTGCTCTTCATCTAAACCAAGATGATTCAAGCACATACGCTATGGATTGCTATACTACAGAAGTATATCGACAGACTTATGCCGAGATTGTCTACCCTATTCCACATCCTTCTGAGTGGGACATACCAGATGACTTACAAACAGTTTTTCCACCAGCCATGGACAGAAGGCTACCTGGCCGACCAAAAAGTCACGATCGTATACCGTCTAAGGGTGAAGAGAATAAGAGATCGACATGTAGTCGGTGCAAGGAAAGTGGTCATACAAGGTTGACATGTGGATCACCAGTGCCATCACAATCATCTTTTCCTCTACCAAAATATGGATCATCATCAAAATCCAAAGCTCATATGGTGTCAAGAAAAAGGCAATCAAAATCACAATCATCTTTAAAATCCCAATCACAACTGGCTTCACCTTTTGGGACTGTTAACTTAGGTGATTTTTAAATGCAAACGTTGTATTATGTAGATTTTATGTGTGAACTTTTAACATTTTCAGTTAGGCATGTATTAGTAACTTGAGTTTGAAAATTGCTATGATATGTTCAGTTGTTATCACTTAATAGGCAATCATCTTAATGTCTATCGCAACGCGGAAATTACTATCGCAATGCGAAATGAAAATCGCAACGAGAGAATCGCAATACGAAATGAAAATCGCAACGTGAATTTCGCAATGCGAAATGAAAATCGCAACGAAGGAATCGCAATGCGAAATGAAAATCGCAACGCGAATTTAGTTTCGCGTTGCGATTTTGTCGTTGCGATTTTCATTTCGCGTTGCGATTCTCTCATTGCGATTTTCATTTCGCATTGCGATAGTACTTTTTGCCTTCAACATAATGCATATTGAAATCAACAAAATCAACCATTACATTTCAATCAATTAAACAAGCACAAATAAGAATTATGTTAACATCAATTAAACAAATCAACTTTTACAAATCACCTTTTACAAATCAATTAAACAATAAAAAAATAAGCAATAATTCTTATTTCCTCATCTACTATTGAATCAACTTTTGCAGCCATACATCATTTTCACGCAGCTCACTTCTGAGATTAACCTGCATAAACTAAACATTTTCTCAAACAACACTTTCTACACATCTAAAACCTACAAACAACAAATTATTGAATTCTAGGTACTTAACCAAACATTTTCAAACCACAAGCCTATAAACATACCAATTGTTTATGGACATTTTTATAACGCGGATGCAGGTAGGCAGCGTCTCGTATATATCGATCTAGCCATATAATGCCGAAACCACAAGCCTACTGCAGCTCTATCTCTATCGGTGGGAGGTAGATACTTTATACTTCATGTTATCAAAAGGTCCAACGCCAAGCATACGAGAGGACCACAATCCCCTCTGGGTCCTTTCATTTATTGTGGTGCGGTCTCGTCTCTGCTAACTGTAATATTGAGCTTCTTTGGCTTCTTATTTCCAGAACGAGTCCAATAATTTATCGCATCCAAGAATTTAGCCAAATAAGAGCTCCATCCCTTAATAATATCTCTTAAATCAGCCAATGATATGTAATTTATCATGCTATCATATACTATTGCCTTAAAGGATGGGATCTGAAGCTCGACGAGAAGCCAATGTTTACGTTCCAAAACAGGGATAAACACCTGCAATCATAAGTAATAATTCATTCATTTGCGCACTTATTTATGAATACCTTTAAACTCAATCTAAAATAAACACTAACCTTATCGACCTCCCACCATGCAGGATAAAGTTTAGCTTGTCCATTTCCCAACGCAAACGATTCATCTCGTTGATTCTTCAAGTGAACGGCGTTAAAAGACGTCGGTATAATTGTATATCGTGTATTTCTTTTATTTTCCTTAAGTTTCCTAATTATTTGAAGACGTGACACCCACGCATCGATATGCTGTTTTACAAAAAAAGACATATATTAGTAACTTACATAAATTTTTTAAAAAAATAATCAAATTAAAATATAAGAAAAATATAAGACTTACCCCTCCATCGAAATAGCCATTGTCTTCGACCCCTAATAATACGCCCCACCAAGACCGATCAAGCAACAAATAGATATCATCGTTGAGCTTGCATATGTCAGTGAAACACCCCTGGCTCTGCTCATGTAGATAAAAATCAACTGCGGTCTTAGCCCAAAAGGTGTTATCCAGAATTGTGTCCGGTAGTTGTTTCCTCTCCACTTCAGATACCGGTATGGTACTGGTCGGTAACTCATACGAGAGCCAACTTGAATCCATCATGTCCGGCACGTCAGAGGGTTTCTCAAGAATCCTACATATGACGCCATGTGAATCGGGCTCTTGAATGGTGGGAGGGACCTCTTCAACGATGACAGTGGCCTCTTGAACGGTGGGAGGGGACTCTCGAGGAATGATAGGGGCCTCTTCAACGATAGGAGTGGACTCTTGAGGGATGACAGGCGAGTCGGGCTTCTTCTTGCGGTTTCTTCGCACTATTGGGGTATACGGAGACTTAATAGCACGTGCACGCCGTCTGATGCGTGAACTCTGTCGTGCAAGAAAAACCCGACGTAAAGCATCCACCTTATCGGTCCGCTAAATAATTAAATACAAATATCAGTAAATAAACACACATGATATTTAAATAGTGAAAACAAAGACAAATATATTTCAAACTTTCAACCAAAAGACAAAACAAAGACAAATACTAACTTCACAGTGTTAAAGAATACACAGTTTAGCAGAATTGGCAGCAACCGAATAAATTTACTTCAACCAAAAGACAAAACAAAAAGACAAATACTAACTTCACAGTGTTAATAAACAGTTTAGCAGTATTGGCAGCAACCGAATAAATTTACTAAGCAATCTAAGTGAAATGGTTAATTTAAGTGAAATTATGAGTAAATTTATCATCAAGTTAAATATGGAAAATCTTAAACTTACCTCGTTGCGTAGAGTATGAACCTCATTCTGCAACAATACTACCATCTCACGTAGAGCGGCAACCTCACCACGTAAAGTAGACACCTCCACACGCCATGCACCATATTTATCGCGTTGAGTACCGATCTCCTCACGCAAGGCATTGACCTCATCACGTAACTCCCTTGACTCATCCCGTGGAGGTGGAGAACAGGGAGATAGAAGTCGTGGCATCTTTTCCGGTCGCCTATCATGAGGTGATGGTAGAGAAGAGGCTCGATGATGTGACATGATAGGTGATGGCTCTCGTTGTAGAGGTGTATAGTCGGGTCGATCAGATGATGGCTCTGGGTGAGGTGATGGCTCTCGAAGTGGAGGAAGTGGAGTTTGCTCATCATTCGTGCCATCAAGAAAACGCTGACTAGCTTGCCACCAATCAGTGGCAAGCTCAGCCTCCGTGGGTGTCAGTCTCATTAATGGAATGTTGGCCTCCTAAAAATATAAAAAATCAAACAAAGTTAAACGTCTACTATTAATAACTTGTTTATATATGATAGTATTTGTGTTAACTTACATTATTTATTGTCGCATATGGTATTAAGTCTTCCCAATCCAACAGACGTTTCCTCTTCCAGGAAATAGCCCTGGGAATATCATTTGAAGTTTTTATTGCATATGTCTTCATGGCGGGAAAGGCCTCGAATATCCAAATCTACAAACAATATAATAACAAACATTAGTAATTGTTAAATAATTAATTATAATTTTGAAAACATTATATAGAAATTCTTACCTTAAAGGCCCAAACAAAGCCTGACAAAGTGTATTTCGACCCATCGCCCCGCAAACTTTTGCGGTCATCAAAGGCAGACGACAACTTAGTCCAGGTAGCTTTCCATATATACGAACCCCACGGAAACAGATTCCATGCATTTAGGTCCTCTACCAATAATATTAGCTCCTGAGGAATAGGTTGTCTGGCCTCTCTGCCTAAAAAGTCGGCATACAAAAGTAGTAGAAGGCATACTCGGACAACATCAACGTCATTCATCCGAGTAAAACCATCTTTCTTATTAAACAATTTATTCATGTCGTCGACGTGTAAGTTCGGCTTCTCTATTGACTCATCAGGAAAAACCCTGGATAACCATGATGGGCGGGTGATATGACGAGTGTACCGGCCTACATCATCGTGTCCGAATCGTGGACCAGTGATTAAGCAGAACTCCTTCCGCCCAAAACAAGTATACGCCGGTGGAAAATGAAACCATATCTCTTCCTCACCACGTTGTATACTGTCGGGTAGATCGCTAGTCATTGTCTGAAGCCACAAATGGGTCAAATTAGCATCTCCACCCGGATGCTGTACTCTCAGCCATGGCTCGAAGCAGGTTTCCTCAAACAATTTTCTTTGTGCAGGTGAAAGCTTCGAAGCAATTGTAGTGGCTAGGTTAACTTTATTCCTTAATGTCAATGAAGCCGAAAAAAATTTCTACAAAAACAATAAACATACCAAGTTAGATATACCAAAAACTACACTGTGAAGATATACCAAAAACAATAAACATAAATAGTAGTTTATTCTTGAAACTAAAATTTGCAACACTGTTTTGTCTTTTAGTTGAAATGAAAATCGCAACGAGATAATGAGAATCGCAACGCGGAAATGACTATTGCAACGAGAGAATCGCAACGCGAAATGACTATCGCAACGAGAGAATCGCAACGCGAAATGAAAATCGCAACGAGAGAATCGCAACGCGAAATGAAAATCGCAATGCGATTTTGGTTTCGCGTTGAGATTTTCATTTCGCGTTGCGATTATCTCGTTGCGATAGTTATTTCCGCGTTGCGATTTTCATTCTCGAAACTATTCTTCTTCTGCATTACTTCAACCAAAAGACAAAACAAAGACAAATACTAACTTCACAGGCTAAACAGTTTAGCAGTATTGGTAGCAATCGAATGAATTTAATAAGAAATCTAAGTGAAATGGTTAATCTATTATTGAAATTACCAGTAAACTTATCATCAATCTCAATATGAAAAACCCAAAATAATGCAAAAATTTCAAAATAAAAATAAAAATAAAAAAAACTAACCCTCGGAGGTTGATTTTCCATTTCTGAATGATTGTGAGGGATTTTTGACTGTGAATGGTTGTGGGATTTCGTCGGCGATGGTGACGGAAATTTTCGGAGATGGGGACGGATTTCGCCGTAGAGAGTGAGAGATGGAGATGGGACTGAGTGTTGTGATTTTAGGTTTGAGGTTATGAGTTGCGATTACTGTGGACGGTTCAGTTTCTGATTTATTAAGAAAAAATTCGTGTTTGGAATTTGAAAAAAAAATACGCGTTAATACGAATGGCGCTATGTAAATCGCATTGCTATAGTAAGATTCGCATTGCGATTTACGTATTCGCATTGCGATTTTCCTAATTCGCATTGCGATTTACTTAATCGCGTTGCGATTTACGTATTCGCATTGCGAATTATGAGTATCACATTGCGATTTACTTATTCGCATTGCAAATTGGGAAAATCGCAACGCGAAATTGGAAAATCGCATTGCGATAGTCATAATCGCGTTGCGAATCTGGAAACTGATTTGCGATAATGGAGATCGCGTTGCGAATTAGCGATCGCATTGTGATTTTGTTGGTCATTTTGGCAAATCCGGAAAAAATTGGTTAAAATCGTATATTATATGGGATTTTTGGTCACTGAGGTTATTTTCTCATAAAGAAATTTGAAGGTATGAAGTGATTTTTAAATCTTCACGAAACGGATTGAGTCGTAGTTCAATTATCGATGAAATGGAATTTTAGCTAAGCATTATAGAAATCATGCTTAGAATATAAAAGAAAGAAAGAAAAATAAAGAAGATGAAGAAGAAAAATAATCTATATAAAAACCTCAAATCTAATTAAAGCCAAAAGCAATAAATCTGTCAAGCTTCACTCTGATGGATATTTATAACTTAGAAAACCTAAAGAAAATAAAATAGCTAAAGGGATTAAAAGACCTATAAAAATAAAATACCTAAAGATAATCCCAAGAACATTCAAATACTTAAGTTCTAATTAACAACAATCTTAAAATCTTAAGTAATAGCAAACTAAAATCCTAATTAATTAAAGGGTTAACTACATGGAAAACTGTTTACGTTTATGTTTTGTCTACTTTTGGTTACTGATTTAAAAAAAACATAAGATATGGCCATTTTCATTTTTATTTAATTAAGATGTGGTCACCATGAGTTAACTACCATTAACAACAGTTAAATATTTTGATATAATCACACATTTGGTGCCTATTATTTACATATTCTCTTACTTTAGTCATATTTTTAATAAATTAAAATAAATTAAATCCTCCAATCGAATGATGCCACATTTCATGCCACGTAGGGGTGAGCGTTCGATTGAGCTGAGTCGAGTAAAAAAAATACGAGTTATTTGAGTTGACGAGTCTTATTTTACAACTCGAAGTTGACTTGAAATATTTTAGAGTCGAATCGAGTTAAATTTTATAGTTTTTGTTAAAATTTAATAATAAATATTTCTAACATTATGATATTATTTGATTCCAATTTAAATGATCTTTTATTACCATATACAATACATGTATATTTCTTCATATTTTTTATGTGATATACATTTATGATAAAGAGTCGAGGGACTCAATTCAAACTTGAAAATCATTCCACTAATTACTAAAATTTTCATGTTATTCGAGTTGTATTTTACAACTCGGTTTAAACTTGAAATTTTTTCGAGTCGAGTTTATGAAATAACAACTCGAAGTTAATTCGAGTCAAGTTTTCAAGAGTTGAGTCGAAAAAATCGGTTCCTCGAGTCGAGTCAAATTTTGCTCACCCTAATATCATGTGTCACCATTTGGTTGGAGAATTAATTTTATTTTAATTCAATATATTTATTTTCACCAATCAAAGAGTGATGTGTGTCACACTTTGATTGAAAGAAAACAAAGGAAAACAATTTGGGATACTATTTTATTTAAAAGTATCTTATTTTCATTTAAAAATATATTTTATGTTAAAATTTGTTAAAATTATGACTAAATTGAGAGAATATGTAAATATCAGGAACCAAATGTGTGATTATACCAACTATCACGTCACATATCCTATTAATTGTTAACAACAGTTAACCTGTGATGATCACGTCTTAATTAAATAAAAATAAAAGTGACCATATCTTATTTAAATAAAAACGAGAGTGATCACATCTTATGTTTTTTTAAATAGTGACCAAAAGTAGACAAAACATAAGCGTAAGTGATTTTCCATGTAGTTAACCCTTAAATAATAAATCTCAATTGCTTAAGTTCAATTACAACTCTCAAATCCTAAGGAATTTTTGTACGTCCGACCTTCCTTATTAATTTCGATGATTGAATCGTCTTCTAGAAAATGTTGCTGACTAGACTATAGATTCTGCCATTTCGACATTGTCATGTCCAAAGTCATGCTCATGTGTCCAGCTTTGACTCCAGAAAATAAAAGAATTTGCAAAACTCACCCTTTAAACGTTGTTTTCTGGAAGATAGAGTCATACACAAAATTGAACGTAAACAACCCAATTTAGCAATATCAAAGAAATAACACAGAGTAATTAGCAACAAAACATTAACAAAATAAATCACTCATCAGTATCAATATAATTTAAATGCTATATTTTTTGTGTACAACATAATGTGTATAATGGACATTTTATCAATAATCCCAAACAATTAAATTTTAAATTACACTTTTATACAACACTTTTAAAAGTGTTGTACTTTTAAAAGTTCGTTTCTACGACACTTTTAAAAGTCACTTTTTCAAAATATGTGCCAAACTGACCCTATGTTCAATCGTTAGACATTTCAAGGATAGATATAGGTGGTCCAGAGATGGAGCTCTGTTAGGGTCCAGGGGGTCCGTCCTTGTTAAAATTTGTATATTTGATATAATTTTGGTTTAATAGTATTTTGGTGATATAAAAATAAATATTTAAATTTAAAAAATATTAAATATTTAATCAAGCAGGGGCCGAACTAAAGAAGAATAAGTTTGTGTTCTCAAATTTTGGTCTAATTATAATTTAGGTCATTGTAAGTTTAAACATTAGATAAAATAGGAGTTGTTTTGTGAATTTTGAGTTTTTTAATATAAATTTAGGGTGAATACAAGTTAGTATATGTACATGACTTTCAACTATTTGACAATGAATACTCATACCCCTATATTTGCAGTGCTCGAACTCGGAACCTCAAGAATAACAACAATCTCTTAATCACGAAGGTCACTTGGTTTATGCTGAATTTTGAGTTTAAATACCTAATAAGTCTTTATATATATTTTTTAAATGATCTAATATTTCGGTCAATGTCAATATTTAATTCTAACTCTGTCCTTGAGGATGTAAAATGTTCCTAGTAATTAAGTTATCAAGGGACCGAGGAATGGAGTCATGCAGAGATAGTCTACTTCTATATCTATCAAATAATCTGCCGTCATGTTGGTCTTACGAGGGATTAATTTCATGTCTGCGAGTCAAACTTTATTAAGTAGACAAGAATATCACGCACCGAGACATATGAACTATCAGTGTCGGAATATTGACATCTCAAGATACAGTCTTATCTTATATATTATACAATATTTAATTAAGGGTAAACTATACAAATGGTCACTTTCGTTTAAGTTGTATAAACTTATGGCCACTAAATTCAAAAAACATAATATATGGTAATTTTGGTTTCGTTTTACTTAAGACGTGGTCATTGAGATGTTAACTTATGTTAGTTTGATGGTGTGACACGTTAATAAAAGGGTTTAATTTTTATTTTAACCCTTGAAATTTAGATAAAATACTAATTAAGGGCCCTTTTATAAATTCAAAGTAGTTTAGAGATAAATTTATAATTTACCCTTTTTAATATACCATTCTTCTTTCTCTGGCTTCCCACTTTCGTGTCATGTCATCCTGAAGAACTGCAAGTAGAGGTGGGTATACGGGCTACCCGCCCGTTTAGCCCGCGGGTTTTAACGGTGCGGGCTTAAACAGAGAGGGCTAAAAAGCCCGCATTCATAAACGGTTTTGAATTTTAAAACTCGCGGCCCGTCTATTTAACCCGCGGGCTAAACAGGCTTACTCGCGGCCCGTTTAATAAAAATAATTTTAAATGCTTTAAATGCAATAAAAAGTAATATTTTAACTTACTACACCTTTAAAAATGATCGAGCAACTTGAAAAGGAAGATAACATCGTCAAAATAATAAATAATATTTAAATTTTATTTTAAATAGTCGGAAATGATTATAAAATAATATTTTTTTAATATTTTAATCATTAATATATATATATATATAATGATATAATTACTTAAACTTAAATTAAAAAAACAATATTCACTTATATCACCAAATTGAAAAACAAATAAAACAATAACCACATTATATTTTTATAAAACACGATTATTCAAGGCTATAATATGAAGACACAGAAGTGTCTGAAAGCAGAAATTCAAACATAAAAATTCAACAAAGTCAAACATTATACAAATCTAACAAGAAAGTTGTCAAGTGTTCCTAATAATTATATTTTATGGATACTTTAGAGAAATACTAAAACATAATATGAAAATATAAAATAAAATACTTACAGTATAAGAGTAAATTTGAAAGATACAATTATACTAAAATTGATAAAATATAAGTAATTAATTTGTTAAAATATATTTATTTTGTAAAAGTCTTTAAAAGTTGAAAAGTATGTTTTTAATTTTTTCTTTTTCTTTTCTTTCTTATTTTTAATCCAAATATTACGTGTCATATGATATATTATTAGAATATCACGTGACTTTTTATAATTAAAGAACAAAATTGATAACATACTTCACGAAAAAAATAAAGGTCAAAATTAAAAAAAAAAAACTTTAAATACCAAAATGATAATGATGTATATTTAAATGAAAAAAAATATCAAGCAACGGTAAAATTATGACAAACGCCCTAATAAATTTAAGAACTACAATAGTTATAAGTAACATCATATTTATAGGTAATTTATTTTCTTTTTCTATAAAATTCTTTAAGTTTATTTTCTCTAAAATTTTATAAATTTTAAATTAAGCGGGCTTTAGCGGGTTTAACGGGTAGCCCGCGGTTATACCCATTAAACCCGCGGGTTTAACGGTCCGGGCTAAAAAGCCCGCAATTTAAACGATCTTCAATTTTTGAAGCCCGAAGCCCGAACGGGTCGCGGGTTAAACGGGTAGCCCACGGGCCTTAACTCATATACCCAGCTCTAATTGCAAGCAAAGGGACTCCTCAAGATCGACAAAGAAGTGTTGGAAAAATGGATTGTATTTTTAACGTGTAAAGTAGAGATTAAAATAATAACCTTATGACATTATATATATATATATATATATATATTACAAAGTCAATATGTGTTTTAATGACCAACTCAATTGTATGATCATCTTCAATCCAGAGCTACTTCAATCCCTCTTTCCGAACAGCCTGAGTTGCACTCTTTGATAGTAGTAGATCCTTCATTTCTCTGTAGTTGTCGAGCTCCTCGAGTGCATCTGCCGTTTTACGTGGCAGAAAAAATCCGGAAGCTACGCTAAAACCTCCATCGTATTCAGTCTTTAATGAATGAGTCGAATAACAACTCGAGTCTTGTTGGAGAGGCGGTGTCGTTCTAAGCATGTGAACAAGAAAGCCAACAACAACATTTCGTGATTTCTTACCAACCATGTTTGATTGTGCAGTGAATTCTGAAGCTCTTTTGCTCTATGTGTTCTGACTGGATGAATCAGATGTTGAATATTTAATTTAAACATTTCTATGAATAATTATGTCTTTCTATTGGTTTATTATAATGAAAGTGTATAACTATCTATCATGAATGAATATTACTATTCATGGGGAATAGACATGACTATGTATGATGAAAAGGTGTTATCAATAGTTTTGTAATCATTCTAATAGTAACTTACAATCCTATATAAAGGATCATAAGTGATGAAGCAATTTAATTCCAAAGTTTCTTCTAATAATTTCTTCCTCTTGCCTACAAGTTTAAGTTCCATACTTTTAGAGAAAATAACTTCAGTGACCGAAAATGGCTTATAATATACGATTTTAACCAGTTTTTTTTGGATTTGCGAAAATGACCAACAAATTCGCAACGCGAACTCCAATTTCGCAACACAGTTTCCAAATTCGCAACACAGTTTTCAAATTAGCAACACAGAAGTCAAATTTGCAAAGCGCATTTATTTTCGCAATGCGAATTTTATTTTCGAATTCGAAACACAATATTAATTTCGCAACACAAATGTAAACAGTATAATCGCAACTCATAACCTAAAACCTAAAATCGCAACCCAGTCTCATCTCCATCTCTCACTCTCTACGGCGACATCTGTCCCCATCTCTGGCGAAATCCGTCCCCATCTCCGGCGAAATTCGTCTATCTCCATCTCTCAGAGCCACCCTCACAACCATTCACGGCCACAAATAGAAAATCAACCACCGAGGGTTAGTTTTTTTAATTATTTTTATTTTGAAAATTTTATATTATTATTAGATTTTTCATATTTAAATTGATGATAAATTTATTGGTAATTTCAATATATAGATTAACCATTTCACTTAGATTGCTTAGTAAATTCATTCGGTTACTGCCAATACTGCTAAACTGTTTAGTCTTTAACCCTGTGAAGTTAGTATTTGTCTTTGTTTTATCTTTTGGTTGAAGTAATGCAATTTATTCAAGTTTCAAATTGCAGAAGAATTTTGAAACTTAAATTCGCAACACAAAAATAAAATTCGCAACACAAAAATCGCAACGCGATTTTCATTTTCGCGTTGCAAATTTAAGTTTCAGAAACTACTCTTCTTCTGCAAATTGAAACTTGAATGAATTGCATTACTTCAACAAAAAAACTATGATAGAATAATGAATTGGGTGAATACCATACTAGTTTGAAACATATTTGGCTTTGTTTTCACTATTTAATATCATGTCTGTTTATAGTGTATAATTTGTAGTTTTTGGTATATCTAACTTGGTATGTTTATTATTTTTGTTAGAATTTTTTTTCAGCTTTATTGACTCTAAGGAATAAATTAAGACTAGCCACTACAATAGCGTCGACTCTTACACCTGTACAAAGAAAATTATTTGAGGATACTTGCTTCGGGCTATGGCTGAAAGTTCAACATCCTGGTGGAGATGCTATGTTGACCCATTTGTTTCTTCAGACCATGACTAACGATCTACCCGAGAGGATACAACGTAGTGATGAAGAGATATGGTTTCATTTTCCACCGGCGTATACTTGTTTTGGGCGGGAGGAGTTTTACTTAATCACTGGTCTACGTTTCGGACATGATGAAGTAGGTCGGTACACTAGTCATATCGCCCACCCATCATGATTATATCAGGTTTTTCCTGAGCTGGCAAAGGCGAAGCCCAGTTTACACGTCGACGACTTGAAAAGATTACTTCTTAAAGATGGTTTTACTCGGATGTATGACCTTGATGTTGTCCGAGTATGCCTTTTATTACTTTTGAATGCCATCTTTTTAGGCAAAGAGGCCAGACAACATATTTCTAAGGACCTAATATTATTGGTACATGACCTAAATGCATGGAACGTGTTTCCCTGTGGTTCATATCTATGGAAAAATACCTGGAAAAAGTTGTCGTCTGCCTTTGAGGACCGTCGTAGTTTGCGTGGCGATGGTTCCAAATACACTTTGGTAGGCTTTATTTGGGCATTTAAGGTAAGAATTTCTATATAATGTTTCCAAAATTATAATTAATTATTTAACAATTACTAATGTTTGTGTATTATATTGTTTGTAGATTTGGATATTTGAGGCTTTTCCCAGCATGCAGAAATATACAAGAAAAAATTCAAATGATATTCCTAGGGCTATTACCTGGAGGAGGATCCGGCTGCTGGATTGGGAAGATTTACTACCATATACGACGATGAATTATGTAAGTTAACACAAATACTACCATATAAACAAGTTATTACTAGTAGACGTTTGACTTTGTTTGAGCTTTTATATTGTTAGGAGGTAAACTATACATTACAGAGGCTGACACCCACAGAGGCTGAGCTTGCCACTGATTGGTGGCAAGCTAGTTAGCATTTTTTTATGGGACGGATGATGAGCACCCCTACTTCGAGAGCCATCACCTGATCGAGCTGATTATACACCTCCATACCGAGAGCCATCACCTATTCCATCACATCATCGAGCCTCTTCTCCACCATCACCTCATGATAGGTGACCGACAAAGATGTCACGACATTTATCTCCCTATTCTCCACCTCCACGGGATGAGTTAGGGGAGTTAGTGATGAGGTTAGTGCTTTGCGTGATGAGGTCGGTACTTTACGTTACGACAATGGTGCATGGCGTGATGAGGTACAGTCTTTACGTGGTAAGGTAGATGTTTTAAGCGATGATAATGGTGTTTTAGGTGGTGAGATATCTACTTTACGTGATGAGGTAGCCGCTCTACGTGAGATTATTTCATCGTTGCAGAATGAGGTTTATACTCTACGCAATGAGGTAAGTTTGTTTAATACTATATTAAAAATGCAAATAACATTTTTTCGGAATTATTTATTTATTTATTTATTTATTTATTTACTGATTTATGTATTAATTTATTTTTAGCGGCCTGATAAGGTAGATGCTTTACGTCGGGTTTTTCTTGCACGACGGGGTTCACGCATCAGACGTTGTGCACGTGCCATTACGTCTCATTTCACTCCAATAGTGCCAAGACTCCGTAAGAAGAAGCTCGATTTACCAGTCATCGTTCAAGAGGCCCCTCCCACCATTCAAGAGGCCCATGTCATCGTTCAAGAGGTCCCTCCCATTGTTCAAGAGCCCGATTCACATGACATACTATGTCGACATATTGATAAACCCCCTCACGTGCCCGATATGATGGATGAGAGTTGGCTTTAGTATGAGTTACCGGCCAGTACCATTCCTCAGCAGGAGAGAAGAACACTACTAGACACAATTATTGATAATACCCTTTGGGCTAAGACCGCAGTTAATTTTTATCTACATGAGCGGAGCCAGGGGTGTTACGCTGACATATGCAAAATCGACGATAATATGTATTTCTTTCTTGATCGGTCTTGGTGGGGTGTTTTATTAGGGGTTGAAGAGAATGACTATTTCGAATGGGGGTAAGTCTTATATTCTTCTTATATTGCATTTTGATTATTTTTTTAAAATTTATTAAATTCACTAATATATGTATTTTTTTATCCACAACATTTTGATGCATGGGTGTCATATCTTCAGATTATAAGGAAATTGAAGAAAATAAAAAAGACACGATGGACTATTATGCCTTCGTCTTTTCACGTAGCTCACTTGAAGGATCAGAGAGACGCTTCATATGTGTTGGGTAATGGAAAAACTAAGCTTTATCCTGCTTGGTGGGAGATCGATAAGGTTAGTATTTATTTTTGAATATTTTAAAGGTGTTCATAAATTTTATTAGATGTGTGCAATTGAATTATTATTTATGATTGCAGGTGTTTATCCCTGTTATGGAACGTTGTCATTGGCTTCTCGTCGAGCTTCAGCTCCCATCCCTGAAGACGATAGTATATGACAGCATGTTGAATTACATACCATTGTCTGATTTGAAAGATATTATTTGTAAGGGATGGAGCGCTCATTTGGCTAAATACTTGGATGCGATTGATTATTGGACTAATTCTGGAAACAAAAAGCAAAAAAAGTTCAAAGTTACAATGATGAGAGACGAGATAGCACCACAACAAATGGCGGGAGCCAAAGGGGATTGTGGTCCTCTTGTATGCATGTGCTTGGAACGTTTGACGACAGGAGGTAAATAGTTTCTACCTCCCACAGATAGAGATAGAGGTGCAGTAGGGTTATGGTTTCATCATTTTATAGCTAGAGCAATATATTCGAGACGTTGTCTACCTGCATCCGTGTGCTGAAAGTGTGCATAAACAACCATTTGTTATTGGTAAGTTTGAGCAAGTGTTGTTAACATATATACTCTTTGTTGGTTTGAAAATGTTTGGTTAAGTACCTAGAATTCAATAATTTGTTGTTTGTTGGTTTTAGATGTGTAGAAAGTGTTGTTTGAGCAAATATTTGGTTTATGCAGGTTAATCCTGAAGTGAGATGCGTGAAATTTACTGTATGGGGCTAATTGTACCAATGTACTGTTGATTTGTTTTTTTAGATGTGTAAATAAGAATTTTTTTTGCTTGTTTAATTGATTTGTTGTTTAAGAAAATTTCAATCTGCATTATGTTGAAGGAAAAAAAGATATGTCGAAGGTACATTTTCGCAACGCGAAAGTCAAATTCGGAATTTTACTTTCGAATTTGACTTTCGCAACAATCGCAACGCAAATTTGACTTTCGCAACAATCGCAACAAAAAATCTCAACGTGAATTTGACTTTCGTGTTGCGAATTCAAGGAAAACACCTTCAAAAAGATAACAGACAACAATCTGATAAGTGATAACAACTGAACAGATCATAGCAATGTTCAAACTCAAGTTACTAATGCATGTCTAACTGAAAATGTATGCATTCACACATAAAACACATAATACAACGTTTACATTTAAAAATCACCTAAGTTAATATGTCCCAAAAGGTGAAGTCGGTTATGATTGAGATTTTGATTGCGATTGTGATTTTAATTTCTTTTTGCTTGGCACCATATGAGCTTTGGATTTTGATGAGGATCCATATTTTGGTAGAGGAAAAGATTATTGTGATGGCACTGGTGATCCACAGGTCAACCTTGTATGACCACTTTCCTTGCACCGACTACATGTCGATATCCTATTCTCTTCACCCTTAGACAGTATATGATCGTGATTTTTTTGTCGGCCAGGTAGCCTGCTGTCAATTACTGGTGGCAAAACTGTTTGTAAGTCATCTGGTATGTCTCACTCAGAAGGATGTGGAATAGGGTAGACAATCTCAGCATAAGTCTGTCGATATACTTCTATAGTGTAGTAATCCATAGCGTATGCGCTTGAATCATCTTGGTTTAGATGAAGAACAACTTTTATAACATGGCCACACGGATAACCAGATGTTTTTCATTTCATACAATTACACGTCTTTGCATTTAGATCGACAAGCCAATTTAAGTTATTATCCAATACTTCAAACAAAGTGTTTGAACATGGTTCAACTCTCCATGACGTTGACTTCACAACACGTTTCGTTATCTTTTTTCCAGTCCATGGTGTAACACGACGTTCCAATGTTCCTGTAAATTTAAATAAATAATACTTAGTAAAATATATAATTATGATAAGTTACGAATTTAAAGATATAATACCTACATGGTTTCTTTTCTTGTAGTACCACTGTTGAATAGAGGCTCGAAAAAACTCCATTAACATAGTAATGGGTAATTTTTGGGAATGACGACTTAGAGCGTTGATTGATTCTGTACTATTAGACATCATGAAACCATATCTTGCTCCAAGTTGATGTACTCTTGACCATCTTTCAAACCCAAAATCTTCTAGTGTTTGAGCACATTGAGGCAAAACACGTCTTAAACAATTTATATGCTTATTAAAATCCACTTCCCGATAAGCTTTTACAGTTTTCCAGTATGTCCATTTGTGATTTTTTATACCAGCAGACCTTGATTTTAGATTTCTGTACAAATGAACACCACAAAGTCCATGAAAAGCATCTGGGAAACACGTTCTAACAGCGTTGTCAATTGAGTTTACCCTATCGGATATGATTGTCAGATTGCTAATAGGACCTATGCAATCCCTAAGATGCCCCATAAACCATGTCCATGAATCAGAGGTTTCAGATTTGCCAACCCCGTAAGCTATTGGCAGTATCCCATTGTTAGCATCTATGGCTACTGCTAATAAGTTTACTCTAAGGTATCGACCTTTCAAATGTGCTCCGTCAACTATAATAATTGGGTGCATGCAAGTAATAAACGGACGAATCTACAAAATAATATACACAATAAATATAATCATTTAAATGTGAAATGCATGTAACTAAAAAATGAGAACAAAATTATATTGATTTACTAACCGCAACACCAATGGTAATAAATATCAACTAAAAGCGTCCATCTCTATCTATTTTGATATGACTTACCGAGCCAGAATTTTTCAGGTTTAAATTGTGACAATAAGCTGGCAGTTGGGCAAACGATGCTTATGGAGACCCCCTCAACAATTCCAAGGCATAACATTTGGCTCTCCAAGCTTGAGAATATGAGATACTAATCTTGAACCGAGCATTCATGTCAGTCATAATTTCATGTCACCGATATACCCTGCCATTCAAAAACATTAACTCAGCTAGAAAACCACCCAATACCTTTTTGTTTGCTTGTCTATGGTGAGGAAAAACTTGGGTTCTTGAACATGTATGTTTATCAATAAAAGTCCTTTTATCCTCTTTGCAATCATACACCATGTACAGTTTTTGTCAATCATACACTTTGTTTCGAAACGATCTTTGCTTGATTTGTTAACTTTTAGTTGATAGTCATCTTCCACACATTTCGTATACAATGCTATCTTCAAGTCTTCCTTTGTATCAAAACAATCATCTTTCTTGATACGAATAACTTTTGTGTAACAATCAACTGCTATCTTTACCAACTCTTCTTCTGGTATCTGAAGTAATTCTGGCATATTCCAGTTATACTCCAGTGGCATTTTCTTTTTTTTTCTTTTCTTCGAGGACTTATTCTTATTCAGGGTTATATGAATTACAGAATGGATGTTCAACATGTTCATTCACAGTCGTAACTTCCTCCTCATTATTATCAACAACATCTTCCTCGGCAACGGCTGTTTCATCATCAAAATTTGGGTATTGACCAATATCAAAATCATTACACGCAGGGTCTGTCCAAGATCAAAGTTCGGGTATTGACCAAGATCAAAGTCCGGGTATTGACCAAGATCAAAGTCCAGGTATTGACCAAGATCAAATTTCGAATACTGACTAGTACTCACAATTTTTTCTGTTGGCTCATAATCGTCTAACTGGTCAATACGAAAACCAGAATTTGGTGTTGAAAGTTGATTGGGATTTGGATTAGGAAAATGTTGTAGGTTTTGAGATTGTGTTTGGTATTAGAAATATGGTGAAACAAAATTTTCTTGGTGATGAAATTGTGGTAAAACCATTAAATTTTGAGGTTGATAACAACGTTGTACATTGTGAGCACCATAAATTGGGGTTGAAGAACTTAGTTGATTACTACCCGCTTCTGACCCAACTTCCCTATTTCTAGGTTCAACAACATACAATGTAACATCATCTTCTTGCGAAACACTAATGTAAGCAATGAATCGTTCAACATATTCATTGTCGGTTAACAAATAAACTTTATATTTTCTCTGATAAGATAGCTTAAATTCACTTAGATGCTCTAAATTCAATTTCTTTGCAACACGTAACATTAGAGTTTCATAAGTTAACTTTTTTAATGACAGTTTTAGTTGAAGATTCATGTGTAAAGGCATATATTGTAAAACACCATGAACATTCTCCCATGACCCTCCAAAACACAAATCTATCCAAACATGATCAATATTAGATGATTTCATTCTACAAATTGTAAATTAATTTACTAAACAAACGAGCTATAAACTACATATCATCACTAACTTAGAGAAAAACATACCTTTATTAAGTTGATAGTTGATAATTTGGGAGAGAAATCATTGAAAAATTATATAGAAATAAAATTATGTAAAAAAAATAGAGATGGGGAAGGATGTCGTTGGATATAGGAACGGATGTCGTCGGAGAGAGTGATAGATGGAGATGGAATGAGTTGCGATTTAGGGATTTAGGTTATGAGTTGCTGATGTTGCGTAGTTATATACCCAAAACATTTGTGTTACGAAAATAAAACCTGCTGCGAAATTAAAATTCGAGTTGCGAATTCAAAAATCGAGTTGCGAATTTGAAATTCAGTGTTGTGAATTTGGAAATCACGTTGCAAATTTGACTTCTGTGTTACGAATTACAAATTTGCGTTGCGATTTACATATTTGCATTGCGAATTTGGAAACTGTGTTGTGAAATTGGAGTTCGTGTTGTGAATTTGAGATCGCGTTGCGAATTTGTTGATCATTTTTGCAAATCCAAAAAAAGTTGGTTAAAATCGTATATTATAAGGCATTTTCGGTCACTGAAGTAATTTTCTCCATACTTCTATATCCCAAAATGTGGTATCAGAGTTTGTTTCAATATAAGTGAAGATGGCCAATAATAGAATGTTTTCATTTCAATTTCTTCGTCTTACAAAAGATAATTATGAAAGTTGGTGTCTCCGTATGAAGGCTCTACTCGAGTCACAAGATGTTTGGGAGATCACACATAATGGTTATGAATCTCCCCAAGACGAGGCGTCATTGTCACAACAAGAAAATGAAGCTTCGACGAAGACAATGAAGAATGATCAACAAGCTCTTACCCTCATCCACCTATGTCTAGATTATTTGATGTTTGTAAAAGTAAAAAATGTCAACACCGCAAATGAAGCATGAGAGATTTTGCAAAATTTTCTCCAAAGAGTTGATAAAGTGAAAAAGGTTCGACTCCAAGTGTTGCGAGGTAAATTTGAAACATTACGAATGAAGGAAACCAAGTCAATCTCGGATTACTACTCTAGGGTGATGATCATTGTCAATCAAATAAGGAGATACAGAAAAACTTTAGAATATGTTCGTGTGATTGAAAAGAGCATTCGTTCTTTGACTCTAAAGTTAGATTATGTGGTTTGTGTTATTTAATATGAGGAATTGGACTCTATGGCTATTGAACAAGTTATGGGTGAGTTGCAAGCCAAAGAACACGGATTCAATAGGAGACAAGATGAGTCCATTGAACAAGCCCTCAATGTCAAGTTGTCTTTGAAAAAAATGAGAAAAAAGAATCTAAAGCGTCGAGGACGTGGAAGAGGTCAAAGTTTTTGCCAACAAGGATATGGAAGAAGTGACCGTGAAGATCGTACAAGCAATGATGTAAATTCATCATCAAGAAATAAAGGAAGATCAAGGGGAAGTGAAAGATTTAATAATCAAATATCGAATGAAATGAGGCATAACAAGTCCAATATTAAATGTTATAATTGTCATAAATTTGGTCATTTTTCTTGGGAATGCCAAAATGAAAGTAGAAATGAAGAGAGTTAATCTCATTGAAGACCAAAAGGATGTTGAAGAGCCAACCTTATTTCTAACACTCAAGAAAGAATAGAACAATGATGCAATCACGTGGTACCTTGATAATGGAGTAAGCAGTCACATGTGCAGAAACAAAGAGGTATTTGTGGAACTTGATAAGAAATTTAAAGGCAATATTTTATTTAGAGACTCTTCGAAGATCCAAATTCAAGGGAAATGTACTATTTTAATTTCTCTAAAGGATGACAATCAGAGCCTTATTACTGATGTTTATCACGTGCCAAAGCTAAAGAGTAATATTTTAAGATTGAGATAACTCCTTGAAAGAGGTTATGAAGTTCACATAAAATATCGTTGTCTTTAGCCAAGAGATCAATATGCCAATTTGTTTGCTAAAGTATCAATGCCAAATAATATAATATTCTTATTGAATCTCAAGACTATTGATGAAAAATGTTTGAAGGTTAGTGTGGAATATGATGCATGGTGTTGGCACATGAGATTTGGCCACTTAAATTTTGGAGCCCTCAAAATGCTTGGAGAAAAGAATATGGTAAATGGAATTACGATCATTAGTCATCCTAATCAATTGTGTGTGGCATGTCTCCTAGGCAAGCATGCAAGATACGTTTTCCATAAGAAGCAACTTCAAGAGTATCTGATCCTCTTCAACTTGTTCATACTGATGTGTAGATCAATCACTTTACCATCATTCGGTAAAAGTATATTCTTCTTGCTCTTCATTCATGATTATAGTATAAATACTTGGGTTTTCTTCTTGAAACATAAATATGAGGATTTTGATGTTTTTCACAACTTTAAAGCTCTTGTTGAAAAGAAAAGTGGCTATGAGATAAAATCCTTAAGGTCTGACAGAGGAAGTGAATTTACTTCCAATGAATTTAATGATTTTTGCAAAGCACATGGAATTCGTCGTTCTTTAACGGTGCCTAGATTGCCACAACAAAATATGGTTGCAGAAAGAAAAAATAGAATCATTCTTAACATAGCCAGAAGTATGATGAAGGCAAAGAGCATGCCTAAAGAGTTTTGGACCAAAGTTGTTTCATGTGCAGTTTGTTTGTCCAATCCCTGGCCAATAAAGAAAGTGGATAATGTAACTCCTTAAGAAGCTTGGAGTGGAAGAAATCCAAGTGTGAGACATTTTTTAGTGTTTGGAAGCATTTCCTATGCACATGTACCTAACCAAGGTAGATCCAAACTTGACGATCAAAGTTCTAAATATGTTTTTATTAGTTATGACTGAAACTCCAAAGTCTACAAGTTGTATAATCCAAGCAATGGAAGAATTCTTGTTAGTCGTGATGTTGATTTTGATGAACAAGTGAGTTGGAATTGGAACACATAGTATTTTGAAGAAGAACAATATGTGATTCCTCCACAAGATGTGAACCATCCACAGGATATGACTCAACCTCACCTGAACCGATCTATGAAGAAACTTTTAGTGAAAGCTCAAGTTTTGGAGAAAGTTTAAATAAAATACTAAAGAAATTCAGAAATATAAGGGATTTGTATCGCTCCATTGAATATATTAATGACTTAGTTTGCATAATGGTAGATAGTGAGTCCCTTAATTTTGAAGATGTTGTGAAGGACAAGAAATGGAGATTAACAATGGATGAAGAAATAAAATCCATTAAGAAGAACAATACTTGGGAATTATCGAATCTTTCAAAATGTCATAAAGCTATCGAGGTCAAGTGGATTTTCAAGAAAAGAATAATGCAAGTGGAGAAGTAGTGAGATACAAAGCAATACTTGTTGTTAAAGGCTATAAGAAAAAAACATGGGATCGATTATGATGAAGTCTTTGTACCACTTGCTCGAATTGAAACCATTCGGTTGATTATCTCCCTAGTGGCTCAAAAGAAGTTTACATTGAGCAGCCCACTGGATACAAAGTCAAAAGTCAAGAAGATAAATGTCTAAGGCTGAAAAAGGCATTAAATGGGTTGAAACAAACACCTCGTGCATGGTATAGTCGCATTGACAAGTATTTTCAAGATAATGGTTTTGATCGTTGTCTTCATGAACATGCATTCTTTATTAAAACAAATGATGGTAGAGACATCTTAATAGTTTGTATTTAAGTGGATGATTTGGTCTTTACAAGTAATAATCACAAGTTAATTGAAGAATTCAAGAAGCATATGTCATTTGAGTTCGAGATGACTGGTGTGGGTCTAATGTATTATTATTTGGGCCTAGAAGTGGAACAATAAGAGGACGATATATTCATCTCGCAAAAGAGTTATGAAAAAGAAGTACTGAAGAAATTCAAAATGCTCGATTTTAATCCTGTTGATACCCCGATGAAGTGTAGAATAAAATTGTCAAAGTTCGATGATGGAACAAATGAATATCCAACTCTTTTTAAAAGTCTTGTGGGAAGTTTGAGGTACTTGACTTGTACAAGACCTGATATCTTATTTGCAGTTGGTGTAGTAAGTAGCTACATGGAAGCTCCTACGTCAACTCACTTGAAGGTCGCTGAAAGGATTTTACGTTATCTAAAAGGTACTATTGACTTTGGGCTATTATACACATCCTCTCATGACTTTAAACTCATGGGATTTTGTGATAGTGATTTTGCAGGAGGCATTGACGATAGAAAAAACACCTCTGGATTTGTGTTGTTCTTGGGAGATTGTTGCATCTCTTGGAGTTCGAAAAAGCAACTCGTTGTGACTTTCTACATGTGAAGCAGAATATGTGGCAGTAACTTCTTGTACTTGTCAAACTATTTGGCTTAAAAGATTAGTGAAAGACCTTCACTTACTACAAGAAGGACCTACTAAAATTTGCATTGATAGCAAGTTTGCACAAGAACTTGCAAAGAATTCGGTGTTCCATGATCGAAGCAAACATATTGACACCATATATTATTTTATTAGAGAACAAATCACCAAGAAGGAAATGGAGCTCAAGTTTGTGAAGACTCAAGATCAAGTTGCAGATATTTTCACTAAACCTCTCAAGTTTGAAGATCTTCGAAGAATCGTGAAAGTCTTGGCATGAAGAAGAAATGTTCAAATTAAGGGCGAGTGTTGAACATTTAATTTAAACATTTCTATAAAAAGTTATGTCTTTTCATTGGTTTATTATAATGAAAGTGTATAACTATTCATCATGAGTAAATATGACTATTCATGGGGAATAGACATGACTATGCATGATGAAAAGGTGTTATCAATGGTGTTGTAATCATTCTAATAGTCATTCATAATCCTATATAAAGGATCATAAGTGATGAAGCAGATCAATTCAATTTCAAACTTTCTTCTAATAATTTCCTCTTCCTCTCTACAAGTTTAAGTTTCATACTTCTATATCCCAACCTCAGATACATGCTTAAGCGGTGGTTTTCGATTACCTCGAGTTCCATCTGCATCTTTCCACGGTGTTGGCTTCATGATCATATCGGGATCGTCCACCGCAACAACGCCGGTTTTCACGGCTTTTAAAGGCTCAACACCAGCCAAGGCAGAATACAACATTGATTCCGAGCCCATCAGCTTGGCTATGATACACGAAGGCAGCTTTTGGGTTCCTGGAGATGGCAGCAGATTAGTAACCCTGGGTTTCCTATACGATACTTCTTATTTGGCCAGATCTGGAAGGTCTTTAAAGTCATCTTTCGAGATCGACAGGTTGAAAGACAGACATTGGTTGATCGAGAGTGAGTTTGAAGACCAGAGTTACATCGAGAATGTCTTTGCAGCTCAGTTTGGCTTCGAGAAAACGCCTGAATGTCGGATTCATTGTCTGAATCCCATTGAACCCCAATTGGTTCCATCTTCTTATCATCTTTTTGGAGGCCGCTTTCCGTATCCATTTGCTCTCTTTCTGGGGACATGGATGGATCATATGAGTGCTTTAACAACCCTAAACCCTAGACTTTAAAATCTGTCGAAAGTGCTTAGATATTACAGGGATGCTTCCTTCTGTTTTCCACAAATTTCTCCTTTTTTTCACTGGTTTGGTAAAACCGCTTTTTTAGTCCTGACTTTTTTAGTTAAATAAAAACATTTTGATAGGGGAATTATTCGGATATTAATGCTGTTCTACGTTCATATTGGTGGTCGGGATCCTTCTGATAGGGGTTAGCCTCTGGTTGCTTGGGATACAGTTTGTCAATCTAAACGCGTGGGAGACCTTGGTTTTCACAATCTCCATCTCTTCAATTTGGCTATGTTTAGTAAACAAGTTTGGCGATGTCTGCATTACCCACACAGTTTAGTTTCAAGGATTCTAACCTTCCGGGTCCATACTGAATGCTACTGTTGGTGCCCGTCCATCCTTTATATGGCGGAGTATTTTTACTGCTTTTCAAGCTTGCAAGGCGGGATATTTTTGGCAAGTGGGAATTGACAATTCGGTTCTGGTTCATGGTGATACTTTGGGGTACTCATCCTGTGCACCTTGAAACTCTTTATGTCGATAGTAGTATTGATCCCATCAGGCTACGTGATTTCATGGTTCCAGGTGAGGCTTGCTGGAATTCCCATATAGTTCGTAGTGTGTATTTACTGCTAATGATGCCGGCATGATCCCTAATTGTCCAATTTCTCCCATCTCCTTTGATGTTATGATTTGATTCGGACACTCATCGAGTACATACTCTGTTATCGGGCTACTCTTGGTTATCCAGGGTAATAGAGTAGCTCATTTGGTGGCCAATTTTGGAACACACTGCTAAGGATACCCAATTTTGGAACATAATAAAAAATAGATTACCCTTTTGTAACTTTTAATAATCGATAAACTTAACAAAATATTCTATAGTCGTGAAACTATTTTATAAATTTAAAAGTTTAAAATCTCAATAAAACAATATCATATAATCAATGAATCATTTATATATTCTACCCTAGAATTTAATACCATGTTCACAAACACAAACACAACAATTTCAATTCATCAACATTTTACTCCAGAAACCTCCCAAGACACAGGTAAAAACAACATCAGCAAAGCATAGTTTTATCTTACATAAAAAAATTCGATTCGATTTAAAAAAAATTATTATTTTAAATGTCCTACACATATACCAAGTCAAGTATAGCTTATTGTGTGAAAACGTAGGGTCTTACCGTACACATCCATGTGAGAAGAGCACGTGGGTGGGTCTACTGCACATGTGGCTCAATTACCATGTGATCCTAGTAGAGCAAGTGTTGACCTCTCAGATTCGGACCAGGGTTTGTACATTTGGGTTCACAGTCTGTTGAGACACTAAGTTTGCAGTTTGTTCTTCATTCACTGTCCTGAGGAATCCCTTTGCTTGCTGTGCTTCAAGTATCTGTTTAAGACCTCTCAGATTCGGACCAGAGCTTGTAAGCTCCGGTTCATAGTCTCTTTGAGACACCAAGTTTTCAGTTCGTTCATCTTTCTTGGTCTCGAGGAGTCCCTTCCCTTGAAGTGCTTCAAGTATCTGTTTAAGAGCTCTAAGATCCTTTCCAGGTTGTTTGTTTCCTCGATCTTTCAATCTCTTCTCGATCTCACTATAAATCGAAGTGGAGGAATCCGAAGTCTTGGACGGAAGTTTTACATGTTTAAGAGGTTGTTTCTGAGTCCCATCTGCATATTTCCATGGTACTGGCTTCATGATCGGATTGTAATGCTCAACACCTCCGGTTTTCACCACAGGCGAGGAAGAATACGGCATGGAGTCCAATCCCATCAGCTTGACTATGGTACCCGGAGATGGTGACGGTTTAGAAACTCTGGGTTTCCCAGACGAGCCGCCGTTTGCTTCATACGATGATGTTTGAAGTTGTCCACCTTCACTGTTAAGAGTACCAAGGTGCTTCTCCAAGTTTTCACGAACTGGAAGAGATTCCTTCAGAACGGCAGACGCATTTGGAAGGGGAAATGGCCTCGGCGAATCTCTATGCTTCACGGTACTGTCCGATACTTCTTCTAGGTACATCGAGTCCTTGACCACATCTCGAAGGTCTATGAAATCTTGTGTGGAGACTAGACATGTTGAAAGACAGAAACTGGTAGATCGAGAGTGAGGTTGAAGATCAGAGTTACACCGAGAATGTCTCTGCAACATAGTTTGGCTTCGAGAAAACGCCTGAATGTCTGCTTCATTGTCGGAATCCCATTGAATCCCATATTGGTTGGATCTTATCATCATCGTTTTCTGGAAGCCTTTGTGATATTATTCTTGGACGCGGATAGATCATATGAGTGCTTTAAGAACCCATGGGCATACCTTTTCTAAAGGTATAATGACAAAATTAAACCCCAATATTGTTTATACAAATGGTCATTTTACCTCTATATATTTTTTTAAACATTTTAGCCCTTAATGTTTCAATTTATAGTAAAATCTTCCTTGATCAGTGACGAATCCAAAAAAAATTTTGACTCGGCCAATATAAGTATAATAAAAAATTTATCTAATATTACTAATATATATAATATTTCAATAAAAAAAATTTAATAACATTTGTAAGTGAAAGAAATATTGAATAATTTTGATTGAGTAAAATAATATATGAGAAATACCTTTTAAATTTTTTATTAAAATCTTGTAGGTGATGTTGAAAAATTGCTAAGCAAACCGCTAATAACATCGTAAGCTCATAAGTAATTAATGGACAAAATAAAAATAAAATATAAAAATTCAGAAAAATATTGAAAATTTTACAAAATAAAATTGAAAAACTTAAATTTTCAATTAAAATATTCAATTACCTTCTAGCTTTAAAAAGAATTCTTTGAATTTGAAAAGCACGGAATGAATATAAATAAATAAATAAAAGAGAGCATTACATTACATAAATTATAAGAAGGTAGCTCTTAGTTTAAGATTTTGAAGAGATAAAATTATAATTAAATTTGAAATTAAATAATACTCTAATGGGGTGTTTGGATGGGGGAATGTGGGATTCCAATGGGAATAGAATCCACATTCCCCGTTTGGTTAGGCCGGAAATCCCATTCCCGGTGATGAAAGATTACCAATAGTGGATTTTTTGGGGTATATTACCGGGAATGTCATTACCTCTATTTCCTTAGGTATTGTTGGATTACCGGCGTTTCGGACTAAAATGCCCTTAAATTTTTATTTTTTTTAAAAAAATATTCTTCTTCTGTCATTGAATGATAAAAATTCTACTAAGGTTAAATTACAAATTTATCCTTAAATTATTTTAGATTAAAAAAAAAGTCTATAATTAAAATTTTATATAAAGTTCGGGGATTAAAATAAAATTTTACCATTTGTTGAGTTAATCGATCGACGGAATCGTCCAAGAGGAGGGTGAATTGGCAATTAAAAATTTCGGTGGAAGCTTTTGCAGAAAATTGAAAAGATTTGCACAGTGATTTAGAGTGGTTCGACTTTCTCAATCAAAGTCTACGTCCATTACCTTAGCTATCCACACTAAGGATTTTCCACAAATTCACTAATTTGTCTTTCTTTTGAGGACAAAGAGTAACCTTACAAACCCTCAAGAATTATACCCCAAATTATTGAGAAAAACTCTCTCCCAAAGAGAACAATACAAATTTGCAAACTTACAAGGAAATCCTCACAAGGTAGATTGTTTGCACAATTCTAGAACAAAGAACACTCAAGAATAAATACAATTGAGCACAAAAGTGTTCTTGAAAGCAAAATGAATATTGAATGAAAAATAAGTTTGAAATGCTCAAACTTGAGGTTTGATGCTTTCTCTTTGATTCTCTCTTGATTCTAGTTGCTTGATGTTTCTTGTTATTGATCAATGGCATCTAAACTTGTTTAAATACTCCTTGAATCAATTCTGAACATTGGTGATAATTAGTAGAGTCAATAGAGCCGTTATTGTGTGAAAACAATTAATTTTCTGGGTGGGAGCGTCTTATGTATCGATGCATGACCATTATGCATCGGCGCATCAGTGTAAAATTTCAAATATTTTGACCGTTGGATTCCTAGTGCATCGGTGCACTAAGAGTGCATCGATGCATGAAGTGCATTCGATGTTTGAAAAATAGCCTGGTGCATCGATGCATGGATTGTGCATCGATGCATCAAATGCATTCGATGTTTTAATTAAATCAGAGTGCGTCGATGCATGGAGAGTGCATCGGTGCATGGAATGCATTCGATGTTTCAATTTATTCATTGATGCATCGATGCATGGTATTTATGCATCGGTGCATGCCTTTGAAAAATTGATTTAAGGCTTGATTTTGGTTTAAAATACTTTGTGAAAATTGTTTCAAAAATAGTTTAAGTACAAATCACAATTTTACACATTTAGTAAGGATTAAAATTGATCTTCAAAGACTTGGAGTAATAATTTGATATTCGATAAATTGAATCGAATATAAATTGTAAAATCATTTGTAAAAATCTTAAAATACATTTAACTTAATTTGTTATATCGAAATATCAAAAATGTTTTTAACACCCTTTCATTAAACTTTTTTTATATTTTTAATTTTGTAAAAAAATATATAAATATTATGAATTTAAATTTTTTAAAGAAAATATATAAATATTTTTCAACTTGTAATATTATACAAATATATAATAAAGACAATTTAGTCAAATGTACATTCCAATAATCTTTTATTCCTTTAACCAAACACGGTAATCTTACATTCCTGCTAAACCAAACAAACACAAAATACAACATTCTTAGTAATCTTATTCCCTAGTAATCTTTCAAACCCTAATTAGTTTAATTTTGACATTAGAAATATAACTAAAAATTAATAAAATCATATAATTATATTTTTCTCTTTATAATGAGGGCATGGTCAAGGTAGACTCAAGCCTCCCTCTGCCCCTGCCCTGAATGAAAGAAAATCGTTAATTAATTAATTATTAATATTTTATATGGACGTGATAAGTATATGTGTGATGTCATTTTAATAAAAAATTGTTTTTAGAATAAATTATAATTATAATTAATTACATAGACACTTAACAAAATATATTTAAAAATAATTTAAAAATATTTTTATGATGTGACATCATTATGAACCTGTCACTTCAGTCAACTAACGATTTTCATCCATCTAAGAGATATTTTAATTTTAAATAAAATATTAAAAAACTAAAATACTTCAAAAAAAAATAGATAATCATTATATATATATATATATATATAAACCAGGGGCGGCAGGAGCCATGCCACCTTGGTTTGCTAAAACAGCTCTTTCACCCCCCCCCCATATAAAAAAAGTTCAGTAAATAAAATGGTAAATTCGTGTTGTCTCTCACCAATTTGGAAAAGTTTTTTTTTAGTCCCATTATGAGTAGTTTATTAGTTATTATTTTATCTTTAATTACTCTTTGTTGATTAGTTTATGTAGCTGATTTAAGTGTTTTCATTTGTTTTCCGTGCATGACATTAACTTCCAGAAATAACTTTAAAAAGACCAAACTTTCTCTTCTCCGTCGTCGGTGAGCGACGACCGACGCCAATCAACGACGGTCGACGTGACAGAGTCAGGCCGAGAACTAGGTTTTACCCTGAATGATGGAGAACAAGATGAACTTTTCATTGGAAAATTCAAACCCCATTTGATTCAAAAAAGTTTATGGTAATTAATTATAAAATAATAATAACAAATGCTATGTCATACATAAATAATAATAATAATAAAATAAGTTATGATGATTAAAATAAGAACATTTCTTTTCCGGCGTTCGATCAGTAGTTGTTCCATCTTCCTCCGCATCTCTTCTTCCTGGCGATAAGCATAATATATATTAGCATTAGAAGCTACAAAGAAATCAATAAAGGCAAAGGGCTTATATTTGGTTGGTACTTGCAAGACATAATTACCTTCTCCAACTTGCTCTTCTGAGAAATGGACCTACTAACAGGAAATGGTTTCTTTCTCTTGGACACATTTTCACCTTCGGCTGCCTTTTTTTGTTCCCTGGGAGATCACTCAAAATGATTATGAATCTCCACAAGACGAGGCGTCATTGTTGCAACAAGAAAAGGAGGCTTTGTCGAAGACAAGGAAAAAGGATCAACAAGCTCATACTCTCATCCACCAATGTCTGGATAATTCGACAAAGGAAGCATGAGAGATTTTACAAAATTCTCTCCAGGGAGTTGATAAAGTGAAGAAGGTTCGACTCCAAGTGTTGCGAGGTGAGTTTGAAACCTTGCGAATGAAGGAATCCGAGTCAATTTCGGATTATTAATCAAGGGTGATGATTATTGTCAATCATATGAAAAGATACGGAGAAACTTTAGAAGATGTTCGCGTGATTGAAAAGATTCTTCGTTCTTTGACTCCAAAGTTTGATTATGTGGTTTGTGTTATTGAATCAAATGATCTAGACTCTATGGCTATTGAATAAGTTATGGGTGAGTTGTAAGCCCAGGAAGACATATTCAATAGGAGACAAGATGAGTCTATTGAAAAAGCCCTCAAAGCCAAGGTGTCTTTGAAAAATAACCAAGAAGAAAAGAATCGAAAGAGTCGAGGACATGGACGAGGTCGAAATTTTGGCCAACAAGGATATGGAAGAAGTGATCGTGAAGATCATACAAGCAATGATGTAAGTTCATCATCAAGAAATCAAGGAAGATCAAGAGGAAGATTTAATAATCAAAGATCGAATGAAATGAGGTATGTCAAATCCAATATTAAATGTTATAATTGTCATAAATTTGGTCATTTTTCTTGGGAATGCCAAAATGAAAGCAGAAATGAAGAGAGGGTTAATCTCATTGAAGATCAACAAGATGTTGAAGAGCCAACTTTGTTACTAACACTCAAGAAAAAAGAGAACAATGATGCAAGCACTTGGTACCTTGGCAATGGAGCAAGCAATCACATGTATGGAGACGAAGTGGCATTTGTGGAACTTGATGAGAAATTTAAAGGTGATGTTTCATTTGAAGATCCAAATTCAAGGGAAAGATAATTCTCTCTAAAACAAGTTTGATTTCAGTACTTTTCAGAAATATGAGAATTAGGATTAATTGAGGTTAATAATGAGGTTTTAGTTGTTGATGTTAGTTGTTTTTTATCAGCACTTGTTGGGGAGAAGTAACGTCATTTGGATCGGAAGCTTGGAGAGTCGTTCCGGTAAAGTTTTCAGTAATTTCAGTCTTTTTGTTCTGTTTTGAAAACAGAAATTTTGGATGTGTTCTTGATGTGTTATTTTGCTTTCCAAGATGTTTGATTATTGAGAAAAATTGGTGCATCTTACTTTAGTGGTTTACTAAGTGTTTGAAAGCTATTTCGAATAGTGGATAGTAAAGGTGAGCGACTATCATTCTTTTTGGATGAACATATTCAAAGGTTAAAGGTGCAGTTTAGGATGTCCACTTATCTTGAACTCTAGTATAGATTATTTTTTATCATCCAAGGTGTTTGATGTGTTGATTTTTGTTCAAGTACGTGGTTATTACTCCCAATAACATCGATTTCGGGATTCGAATATATATTTATTCTACCGTTACTTCAAAAATAACACATAATTATTTGATGAATGTATGATCACCGTTGTCATTCGGATCTCATGATCGACATGTAAGCCAGCATATAACCTTGAATCTGTTCAAAAAAATCACATCTCAATGTAGATGGTTGGCTTCAGAGGAAATTGCAGAAGCTCAATTACTTGGCCATGAATGAAATACAAAGAAAAGAGAATGTACTAAGTATGGTGCTTGACCTCATAATTATTCGACAAGTACACTCTCAAGAATAACATTTACGATTCGTGGTTTCGTTCTATTAGATTCAACTCTAATCTCTCTAATCTGAGACAAATCTTTAACTGTTTTCAAAAGAGAAACCAAAATGCACCCAATTGCAACAATCTTAAACAAACCACAATCTAGCCTTACATTCGCCGGTAATTATTTTGAGAGTCTCTTTGTTGAATTCGGCCTCCGCTTGAATGGGAGGCCCTTTGAACATCAGAGTAACTTAGGTGGCGTTTGGTTCGCAGGAATCCTTTAGAATTAGGGGGAATTGGAATCTAATTTCACTATTTTCCCATGTTTAGTTCAAGTTTTCAAAGGGAATTGGAATCCCTCATGACTTCAACTTTCCATCAAATGAGGGAGAGTGAATTCCATCCATTCTATGATGGAATTCAATTACCTTGTTACTTCCCAGTTACTTCCTTGTATTTTCCAGTAATACGTCCTTTCTTAATATTGTTTGCATTTTTCAATAAAATATAATTGTCAAAATATGTGACCGGTCCAATACTTTTTCCTTCCATTAATATTGTTTGCAAGGACTTAATTGACAAATAAGTATTCAAACTATATATATATATATATATATATATATATTTAGTTTAGGATGATAGATATGTATAATTTCGTAGATTTTGCACCGTATCTAATTTAATTAGAGCAATATGAGTATAAGTTTAGTAGGTAGTGGGCGAGTGTGAATGTAAAAAAGTCATATCTATTGTGGGTAGTAGGTATGGGATGGGTTGAGACCTTAGTCGCCTTGCCCACTAACTACCCACCATATAAATTTTGGACTATTATGAATTTAGGTATAATTTTAAAGATTATTTTATAAATCTTAATATTCTATAACACATGACTTATAATTTAACTAAGTGTTAGGGTATAAACTTTTTAGAATTTGATCTACGTTTGAATCTAAAACTTTTAGAGATAATAACATTGTCCTATATGTAGTTGGGTAAAGCATTGTTGCGTCCTTAAACTTGGAAACGTTTCTCAATTAGATGGTCCTAAACTTGAATTTTTTAAGTTTTTATTTATTATGGGCTCTATGAGATTATGCCATGTTATTACATAAAAAATTTTGAACTAATAAAAATTAGCTGACCCTAATCTCATATATAATGGGTAAGGGGAAGGTAGGATAGTAGACTGTCCCCAACGCCAGGTTGAGAGAAACTTCCGTGGGAGACCTCCGACAGTCAGAATTATGAATTACCCACCGTGGGACTCGATCTCACGACCACAAGGTTAAGAGCCTTATACAAGATTAAGTTTGTTTCATTAACTCAATGGTGAAAATAATAAATAAGCATTCATGATTAAGTAGCACATTAGTAAAGTTATATTAACTTTATTAGAATAGGATTTTGGTGAAAGAAAAGAATTTGATATATAACCCTGACCTGTAATATGTATTTATAGGGATAGATACTTGATTACAAAGGAAACTAAATAAAATAAAAATCTACTTTAATAAAGTTTTTTAATTTTAACCAAACTGGATTCCCTATTTCTCAATACTTATATATTAATTAATTTATATCACTTTGAATTCGAGTCAAACTCTAACGTAACACAATACAAAACTGCTGCTGTTGTGGTTGATAGTTACTTGGAATTTATAAATATGCAGAATCAATGATTTCTACCTAAACCGCTGAATTTCTTCCCAGATGTTTCCTTGTATCTGCTAGCATTTTTTTAATAAAATATGAAGGCCAAAAATATGTGACCGGTCCAATACTTTTTGCTTGCATTATTATTCGAAATTTCTTTAAAATTCATAAAATTAAATATAAAATAAAATTATCATTATAAGGATTAAAGATTTTTCTTGAATTTGAGGAGTTTAAGATATTTACTCGAAAATCTTGAAAGGTGCTTGAATTTATAAATATATGAAGGTGCTTGAATTTGAAGAGTAAAGAAAAATTATGAACCTATACTATTTTGCTCCAATTTTTTTTTTATTTTGGCAAGATTAATTTTATTAATGAAAAATCAAGCAAGCCTAACATGAGTTGTATGCCTCATTAAAAATCTATCCAAACTTAAATAGAGGAAAATATTACATACGACTAGAGAAAAAGACCATAAACACCATATCACCAATGCTGCAAGACCTAATAGAGAGCAAACCACGACTCTTCACACCAACAAACAGCTTAAGCCATAAACACCATATCACCAATGCAAAGCAAAGCACAAAAAACAACCCAAGACGCCTTATCAACAACATACATATACAAATACAAGGATTTGATCAGTCACATGAAGAGTTTCACTACCATGCTTTGAACACTTCCCATCCCTTCATGCATGCTTTCGTAAAATTGTTAGCCATTCCGTTTTGAGAGCGAGGCACGTAACAAAAATTGACTCCCCCAATGTCACCAGATAACCTGTCAATCTCATTAAAATCTTTTCACCAGGACCAAGGTCAAAGCGATGAATCACCCAACCAATGACTTGCAACTTTAGGGTTAGTTTCAACAATTAAAGCTACATTAACCAACAACCAATTGGTGTAGTGCATAATTTACCCTTGTGATAAGCACATTAGAATTGGAAGAAGCTACAAAGAAATTAATAAAGGGGAAAGGGTTTATATTTGGAAGACATAATTACCTTCACCAACCTGCTCTTATGAGTAATGGACCTATTAACTGTTGGATATTTATAATTTTAAGAGGTGTGATTATTCATATAGGTGTGTTGATTCATATGATTAGGTATAATTATTCATATGAAAAAAGATGTGACTATTCATTATGAATTGATGTGATTATGTAGGATGAAAGGGTGTAATGACTAGTTGTAACTATTCTAATGGTTACTTACAATTCCTATATAAAGGATTGTAAGTGATGAAGCAAAGCAATGGTATTCCAATTCAATTCCAAAGTTTCTTCTAATATTTTCTTCTTTCTCTCTACAAGTTTAAGTTTCATACTTTCATATCCCAACAAGTGATATTCAGAGCTTGATTCGATATAAGTGAAGATGGCCAACAATGATATGTTTCCATTTCAATTTCCATGTCTTACAAAAGACAATTATGAAAGTTAGTGTCTCCGTATGAAGGCTTTACATGGGGCACAAGATGCTTGGGAGATCACTCACAATGATTATGAATCTCCACAAGACGATGCGTCATTGTCACAACAAGAAAAGGAGGCTTTGACGAAGACAAGGAAAAATGATCAACAAGCTCATACTCTCATCCACCAATGTCCGGATGATTCGATGTTTGTAAAAGTGGTAAATGCCAACACCGTAAAGGAAGCATGGGAGATTTTACAAAATTCTCTCCAGGGAGTTGATAAAGTGAAGAAGGTTCGATTGCAAGTGTTGCGAGGTGAGTTTGAAATATTGTGAATGAAAGAATCTGAGTCAATTTCGGATTATTAGGCGATGATTATTGTCAATTAAATGAAAAGATACGAATAAACTTTAGAAGATGTTCGTGTGATTGAAAAGATTCTTCGTTCTTTGACTCCAAAGTTTGATTATATGGTTTGTGTTATTGAATCAAATGATTTATACTCTATGGCTATTGAACATGTTATGAGTTAGTTGCAAGCCCAGGAAGACATATTCAATAGGAGACAAGATGAGTCCATTGAACAAGCCCTCAAAGCCAATGTGTCTTTGAAAAAAAAACCGAAAAGAAAAGAATCGAAAGAGTCGAGGACGTGGACAAGGTCGAAATTTTGGCCAACAAGGAAAAGGAAGAAGTGATCGTGAAGATCATACAAGCAATGATGTAAGTTCATGTAAGCACCATTTTATTTTTTATTCACCATAACCTACCACTACCACAACCACCCACCAAGCACCACCCATGTTTCCCTCCTCCACTACAATTCCAACTTACTATTTCCTCATTATTATTAGCTGTCAATGATTTCAATGATTTCAATTGGCGCTAAAATTTCACCACTGGGACACACCATTGAATTCTCCATGCTGGTTTCTTCCTTATCTTCCACCGAAGTATTGGACAGGGGTTTTTTTTCTAATGCTAGTGTAAGCATCATCTTATTATTCAAATACCCCACCATCCCGTGTTTTCTGCAGGAATAGAAGCATAATCACCCATTAATTTTTAATATTTTATGTTAAAATTAAGTAAAAGTTTGGCTATAAAAGTCGAACAAAATGTATGAAGAAGGGGGGTTTTGCTCGGTTTCTAGCAGAAATACAAAATATTGTCGAAAAGTCCTTCCAAAAAAATTAGTGTAATTTTGTTCTCCAACAATAACAGACTTCAAATATTTTTTTCCCTTCATTTTTTTCCAGCAAGGTAATTCTCTTTTTCTTGGTTCCTTTTGTGTTTCGATGATTAATGATCCAATATGATTGATGATTATAACTAAACAAATCTTTTAACGAGAAGTTTGTGAATTAAACTTGATTTTCATATATATTTAATGTGCTATTTTTTTTATCGTTTTCAAGGTTTTCTTGTGTTGATTTAGACGATTATGCTGGTGTTATAATCATATTAAATCTGTTTTTCAATCTCATTTGATTTGGATAAGGAATTCTTTAAAACAAGCTTGATTTCAGTGATTTTCAGAAATCCGAGAATTAGGATTAATTGAGGTTAATTGTGAGGTTTTAGTTGTTGATGTTAGTTGTTTTTTATCAGCTCTTATTGGAGAAAAGTAATGTCAATTGGATCGGAAGCTAGGGGAGTCGTTTCAGTAAAGTTTTCAGTAATTTCAATCTTTTCGTTATGTTTTGAAAACATAAAATTATGCTATGTTTTAGATGTGTTATTTTGCTTTCCGATGTGTTTGATGTGTTAATTATTGAGAAAAATTGGTGCATCGTACTTTAGTGGACGTTTGCTAAGTGTTTGGAAGCTATTTCGAATAGTGAACAGTAAAGGTGAGTGACTTTCATTCTTTTTGGATGAACATATTCAGGGGTAAAAGGCGTTTAGTATAGGATGTCCTCTTATCTTGAACTCTAGTATAGATGAATGTATGATCACCGTTGTCATTCGGATCTCATGATCGACATGTAAGCCAACATATAACCTTGAATCTGTTCAAAAAAATCACATCTCAATGTAGATGGTTGGCTTCAGAGGAAATTGCAGAAGCTCAATTACTTGGCCATGAATGAAATACAAAGAAAAGAGAATGTACTAAGTATGGTACTTGACCTCATAATTATTCGATAAATGTACGTATCATACATAATTTAAATACTCTCAAGAATAACATTTACGATTCGCTGTTTCGTTCTATAAGATTCAACTCTAATCTCTCTAATTTGAGACAAATCTTTAAGGTGGTGTTTGGTTGACATGAATCTCTTGAAATTAAGGAGAATTAGAATCCAATTCCACCGATTTGCCATGTTTGGTTCAAGTTTTCCAAGGGAATTGGAATCTCTCCTGACTTCAACTTTCCATCAAATGAGGGAAAATGAATTTCATCCAAGAATGAATGAAATTCAATTCCCTTGTTGGAGGAAATTGAAATTTGATTATACTACCCTCATCAATCTTTTGGTAACTTATTCATATATTGAATAAAAATATTTTTTCATTATTTCGAGTGGGTCAGATTTCTAATTTATATATTCGGGTCGGGTGAAACTTTATTTTGGTCGGATCGATTTTTTTAAATGTGATGTTCGGGTCGGGTCGAGTTCGGGTTTAGGGTGAAAATCTCAACCCGAAAATATATATAATTTTATCTTATATATTTAGAAATAATTATAATAATACTCCTCTATATATAATTTTTTTTCAATTAAATCACTGTTTTTATTGAATAAAAATAATTTTTTTATTATTTCAGGTCGGATTTCTAATTCATATATTCGAGTCCGGTCGGGTGAAACTTTTTTTTGTTCGCGTCGTGTCGGGTTTTTTAAGTGTGATATTCAGGTCGAGTCTGGTCGGATTTTTTAAGTGTGATATTCAAGTCGGGTCGGGTTCGGGTTTAGGGTGAAAAAACCGGACCCGACCAGAAAAAAATATATAATTTTACCTTATATATTTAGGAATAATTACAATAATACCCCTCTATATATAATTTATTTTCAATTAAGTCAATGTTATATTGAATAAAAATGATTTTTTATAATTTATTGAAATGAATAATCAATTAATAAAATAAAAATTTAATATATTTTATTTTTTTATAATATATTACTACATGTAAGTTGTAAAACAAACTAAAATAAAGCAATAAAACAAAGGCAATTCTGTCATTTTATATTACTGAAATTAAATTCACCTGATATGTCCGCGAACCAAACAGAATTTGAAATTATATTCTAATTCCTGACAAATTTCAATTCCTTCACAGATTCCAATTTCCTCACAAACATTCCAACGAACCAAACGCCGCCTAACTATTTTCAAAAGAGAAACCAGAATGCACCCAATTGCAACAATCTTAAACAAACAGCAATCTAACCTTAAATTCTCCAGTAATTATTTTGAGAGTCTCTTTGTTGAATTCAGCCTCCGCTTGAATGGGAGGCCCTTTGAACATCAGAGTAACTTAGAGAATGTCTTTGAATCCCGGTTCAGTATTGAGATTTCGGCTGAAACCAGTTTCGTTTTTCAGAATTTGGCTGAAACCAGTTTCGTTTTTCAGAATCCGGCTGAAACCAGTTCTTTTTTTTAGAATCTGGCTGAAACCAGTTTCGTTTTTCAGAATCCGGCTGAATCCTGGTTTGATTTTGAGAGTCCGTCTGGCGCTTTTGAGAAAATACCGGCTGACGCTGGAACGAGCCAAATATCATTAATTATTACCAACTCAGAAGAAACGGGCCAAAATCAATAAAAACCACACCAAATGCTAGGGACCAATGTTGGTTTTCTGGGTTTTTTTTTTACTCAGCCCTAATTGTAATTGATCTAAAATAAACTCATGACTACAACACTAGCAATTTTGATCGTTTGGGGATGCTTCTCCAAACGAGCATTTTCCAAGGCAAAAGCACCGCATTCCCAGCTTCTTGGCTGAAAATGAAGGTGTTTAGAATTGCTTTTGCGTTTCAAATGGAATTTTAGGCCAGATGCACGTCCATATGCATTCCCAATAATCTCGGGACTTCAGTTCTCGAAGAAGAAAACCCTTCTAATTTGTAATTCTCTTGAACCTAAACCCTAAACCTAGGGGGATCGATGTTCGATTTTCTGGGTTTTTCTCCTCAGTCCAAATTGTAATCATCAAAAACTTTAAACCCTAAACGCTGAATCAAACGAATTGAGATAAACCCAGAAATCATCATCATCTAAAACGCAGAAATGCTTCCCCACAATCACTTCAATCGTGAATTATGTAAAAGAACAAAAAAAATGGAGAACGGAAGAAAGAAAATGGACTTGCCTTGTTTTTGGAATCAGCAATTCCACTTGCCTCCTTTTTGGGATCAGCATCTCTACTTATAAACCATTCCATCTTTCAATCTTTCTGAAATTTTCCTTCTTCCCTCTAAGATTTAATCCAAAAAATAAAAGATTACTGAAAGGGGGGAAATGGAGGATAGAAAACAGTTGTGTAAGTGATGCGGAAAATGGGTTAGCTCCCAGGATTAGGGTATTATTCTTTCTCAATTTAGTTTTGGATAAATTGCATATTTAGTAACTAAACTATCAGTTTTGATTCATTTCAATACCTAAACTATCAATTTTTTTAAAATCATACCTAAGGTTTAGTTTTTATTTCATTTTTGTACTCTGTTCAAAATTTATCTTTAAATTTTGAAGAAAAAAATAAAAGGTTAGGTACTAAACGGATCAAAATTGATATTTTGTGTACTAAACGTGTTAAGTTTTTAACCGTGGATACTAAAATGAAACAAAAACTAAATATCAAGTATAATTTTGAGAAAATTGAAAATTAAAATACTAAAATAAACTAAAACTAATAGTTTAGGTACTAAATATATAATTTACCCTTTTATTTTAGGTAATGCCTTCGGATCACCGAATCAAATAAATAGGAGTTAATTGCACATGATATCCCTAAACTATGACTTTCATTTTAAATTAATCTCTAAATTTAAAATATTATATATCGGCCCTTAAACTGTAATCTCGTTTTACATTGATTCTTAAACTCAAAAACATTCTATATAATCAGTATCATTTAATTTTGATCTTCATGTTAACATATTACTAATTATTTCGAGTTTTTAAAGTCTCGGGACTCGATAACTAACATATTATAGGTCATAAGATAGACATAAAAGTTCTGAAAAGATATGAGACTGTTGATTAGGGATAAACATATAGAGTTTAAGTGGTTAAGTCGAATTTAGATAAAATCGGATCCTACTTTAATTTTAAGTTTCGATCAACTTTCAGATCGAAATAAAGAATGTAATCGAGTGTCAGTTCGAATGCGATTGAGTCTGGGTTTGATGTTGAGAAGACGATCTCGGTACGATCATTTTCCGAAAGTTGTGGTGATATTTTTCATGGCCGGGGGTCACATATGCATCGTCTAAAATCCCGAGTGCTTTGTTGGGATTTCAAGAACCCTGAATAGCTTCGACCACGGCAGCTCGATCATGTGGGTTCATATATGGATAAACTTGGATCAAGAACTCCCCATCTTTCATTTCCTCAAACTAAATATTAGGTTTTTTTTATGATGTTGAGTCCTTGAACTTGGAACCACCTCTCAAATAGGTCCATGAACATGAATTTTTAGATTTGTTTTATGATGTTGAGTCCTCGAACTTGGAAACACTTCCCAAATAAGTCCCTGAACATGAATTTTTAGGGGTCTTAAGAATCCTTAAAGTTTGTAATACTTTCCAAAATAGGTCATTTAACATGAATTTTTAGGGTTTTTAGTGGTGTTATGTCCTTGAACTTTACAACACTTTCCAAACAGGTCCCTGAATATGAAATTTTTAGGGGTTTCAATGATAATGAGTCCTTGAACTTGGCAACACTTCCCATATAAGTATCTAAATTTGAATTTTTAGGTTTTTTGAATGTGCTCTCCGCGAAGTGTCATGTTATTACCCAAAAACTTTCAAATGTATAAGATTAAGTCAACATATTATATTAAATATCATAAGTATTGCATGAACCAAATGGCCTTCACTGTAAAAGAATTATTATTCCTTGAGAACCTAAATTCGAGCACCATAGATGTCAAGGGTGTGAACGCTCAATGTCAAAAGAATATCAATATTCATAAAAGAAATGCAATTAAAACTTATATGGAGAGTAAACCAAAATATCTTCCTTTTGTTAGTTTAATCATAGCCCACTCTTCCTGCAAATATACTCGCCAAAACGAGGAAAACTAAGTTAAACTATATGAAATTAAGTTATTAATTTTTATGAAGGATCAAAATTGTAATTTTTATTTAATCAAAGCGAACAAAGTCCCTGTCTGCAGGATGAAAGGGGCCATACCCAAAAAACTAAAGACATGACTTAATTTACTAACTTCCAAACTTGATAAATAAGTTGGCTAGGAACGAAGTATAAAGGAGCTGGAAGACCAAATTACTGACAGCAATGGAAGTGTGGATTTTGAGATTTACACATTCAAACCTAATTACGGTAGGCAGCAACAAATTCGAAAGTGAATACCAATCTAAAACTTCGAATATCTGTTATTCGAACACGGTTTACTTCATTCACACAATTAACCGACTATCTTTCATCAAATAACAATAATAATTCAACAACAAGGCAAGAGCGAGACAGGGATAGATAAAGCAAGCTCCGCTCCCGTCCTATTCCGATGTCATCCTTATTTTTCGAGCAAACAAAATAATATTTTCTTTCAGCCTAAGAGAGAGTAACAGAGAAGATGAGAAATGCATAAACCCTTTACTTATGAATGAAAGGCATCCAAAAGTTTTAATAATAAATACACTAATTTTTTTTCACCTCAAGACTGAGCTTTTTTTGTTCCCCATTTACCCAAAAATCATGGGGCTTTACCCTAAACTTTCTCTCAACATTTCCAAACAGGTACCCAAAAGTAAAACTTCTATATATACATTAATCCGGAAACTGACACGAATGGCCTCCGATGGAAAGATCTAAGAGCCACCGTTGATTTTAAATTTGGAAGGAAAAAAATCATTCAAGTAATGATCAAAGGGAAAGACATTGTACTCTGTCAGGGAGATTCAAGGGCATTGGTAGAGCAATTACGTATCTCTGGGAGAAGAATTTGTGAGAATTAGCCATCGCGTCTGAGGACGATGAAGTTTCAGCCCCGTCAGCTTGCCCGCGACCGTGGAACCTGGCGAAACGATTGATGACGGAAACCTTCTCTTGATCCTGACATTCTAATCTTAGGTCCAAGATCGAGGCTCTCTTATCCAGACTGCATAGGAAAGCGGAAACATTTAGAGATAATTGGCACTGGCACGGTCATCAAATGGGCCTAGTGAACTTTTGGTTCGAACATGATGCAAATCGTAGCAAAAAATAATATTGTGGTTAAAATCATCCTCGATGATTCTAAATAAACAAAGGTCTAATTATATGCTAATTAGCCATCTCATTCATTGAACTAGCTAGAAGCTATCACTGCGGGTCAAATTCCTAAGCAAAATAACCAGGAAGCATACACGGCAGCATACTTTCAACAGGCATAATGCACCTCAAGAGCCAAAGGATTATCAAGCCTATGTTGAGCAATACTAAGATCAGTAAAGGGAAACCAACAGAACTGACAAAGAAGCCCCTTCTGCATAATTTTGCTTGTTTAAGAGCACAGCTTACTGATAAATTGACAAATGTATGACACATCGGCACACCCATTACGAGAACAAAATAATCAAATTTAACGGGTGGTCTGTGGGGAAATTCTTGCCGCAAACATTGAACTCCATAATTAATATATAAGGTGTTCACCCATTAATAACAATGTTGCAAAAGACCAACAAAAGAAATAACATGCATAAAAGAAATTGGCGAGAACTAGATGTGAGTTACCTCTGTAAATCATTTTCAAGCTTTTTTGCTCTGCTGATAAAACCTTTTGTCGCATTTAAGGTGGACTGGTTTCTCTCCTTAAGCTTTTCCGAGAAGCTAAAAGCAAATCGAAAGGAAAATATTCCGTCGGATAGGATCAGTTAATAGCAACAATGATCAGCAGATGAGATCAGTAAAAACAGGATTCAAGGAATTCAAACAATATTAACATGTTCTTACACGCTTTCACTGTCAGGACAAACAGCAGTATCACTTTCCGGTACAAATGCTGTGCTACATGCATCTCCTAAGACTGATCTGGCAACAAAATAGGCCAAAGTCTCATAATTTTCGCTAGTGTCGGCAGAAAGAAATACTCTTGGAGGAGCACAAAGTAGTTGCTGCATAAGTTGCCTTGTCAAGATGAGCCTTCTTCTTGATCTAACCACTGGAGTCCAATCTTCAATCATTTCAGGTTCATCTTCAACCTTTGATTAGATCAATGTCCTTAAGCTAAAAACTGTCACAGTTCTAAGAAAGAACAAGATTACAGCAAAGTAAAACGGTTAAAACACCGAACAAACCTTCTCAATCAATCGATTTGCTGCACGCACCCATTCCACCTCTGCCGAACTGTGATCAACAGAAAACTTCAATATAATTACAAAATTAAGAAAAACATAAACATAGTGAGGGAAGAGAGGAAATGATTTTTGCACGGTAACAATATTGGGAAATACTTTAGTGCTTTGGTCATTGACATCTATACTGCTAAAAGTAACTGCAGCAAATGGGTTATTTACTCCAATCACCTGATGTTCTGAGATTTTTTAGAAACTTGTGTCGCTTCTCTATGCCATGGTAGAAGATCAAATGCCATACTTTTACGCTTTTTTGCTTTCTCAACAACCAAATCCTGATTTGTGATATCAGGAGGCAGTGATTGAGAGGAGATATGCTCACTCAATATTGGCTTTGAATTTTTACAGGCACTATCTAGCTGACTAACATCAGCAGCAGTAATAACCTGCTCACTTGAACGAAGAGCATGCGAACTGTCAGAAGGCATATCAACAATGACAGATTTTTCAGCAGCCTTTACCATGGCCATTTTTCGAGCATCAAATAGGGAGGACATTTGCTCATTCTTGAATGTGCCATACCGATCAAACCAGGACAGAGCCATCTGGGGACTTATTTGAGAGAGTCTTCCCTTGAGATTAGCGGATGAATTATCAGCACTAGAGATATGCTGGGAATCATTCTGAGTGAATGCCACGATATCATTAGAAGGAGCTGACAGACAATTAACCTGAGCATCTTTCGTCATAGTATCGGATCCATAAGATAACTGCTCCACACTTTCAGAACTGACCTGATGAGTATCCAAAGCAGAGTCTAGACTTGGGCCTTTAAATCTTTTGATGTTCCTATTACTTGGTTCAATCTCTATATCTTTCATGGACTGCACCTGATGCAACAATGAATGATTTTGATGTACAGTATTATTTGGACTCAAGGAGTGGCCAAGAGCATTGATCTTTCGGGGCATAGTTGCAGGATGTAAGCTGGGACCATTCTCTGCCAATAACTGCTGATCTTTTCCGGGCTGCTCCTCTCCAACAAAGCTCTGTGGCTTAGCAGAACCTGCAGGCAACTCAGATTGACTACAATCTCCTGCCTCAGCAATTTGATTGTCTAGCTTCATTGTTCCAGGAACAGTTGTTTTAGAGTTAATATTTGATTGATGATTAAACAAATTTTGGGAGGCCTGAGATGACTCTGCTACTAATAGATGCGGGGCAGAAACACTGGTCCACCCAATGGGCATTTTGGTAAAAGCATCTGGCTTTGGAGTTTCAGATGTAACAGATGGTTGGGAAGCTGGCAGAGCCTCCAAAACTAGATATTGCTGGCCTGGATCCCTTGCGTGGATTTGGTCGCTACTATTTGGCCGAGAAGTCTCTGAGGAAGCAAGATTGTTATCTGCAGCAGTTTTAGGTATGCGAGGTGCTGGTTTCCTTCGCAATTGACTAATTTGGACTCTCTCAGAAGAGTCATCAGTTTGCTTGGGCAGAGATGCCAACCCACCAAAAGGTGCATTCATAGATGCACTTGGAGTTGCCTGACTACTCACACTAGGAACATGCTGGCTTTGAAGAAGACTTTTTAAATGGCAATCAGAACCACTTGAAATGTTATTCCTAAAGTCTCCAGCGGATGCTCCATGAGTTGAGGACTGGACAAAAGTTTTTGGATCCAACCATGCATGACCCTTCCTTCCTACCTCAGAAGTGACATGAACTGAATTTAAAGAATTAACTACTTGGGGAGAACTCTGAGATGAGATTGCACGATCAGGAATGGTAAACCTTTGAGATGGAAGACCTAACTGTAAACCAAAACCTTGGGAAGAAGAAGGCCTATTATGTTGAAACTGGCCCACAGATCCATCAGAACTTTCTGTATCTGGCATTTCAGATGATAGATTGCGTTCAGAAGAGCTTACATGTATTGCAGTATCATGTTCTCTTGGCTGATCAAACTTAGGAAGAAGCTCCAGCATGTTTTGACTGTGAAATATAGGAATATCAAGAGCAAAATAGAAAGTAAATAAGAAACCAGCACAAGAAATAATAATAATGAAAGCCAAAGTGCCAGCATTACCAAAAAGAAAATCAGATTCCAAATATATATTGATGAATAAGTTTTTACTATCATAGTATTAACAACCAAAGAGAATATTATTTGTAGCTAAATTATCACAAAAATAAAAATTTGAAAAAAGCATGAAGTTCAACTCAAGCTAAAAAAATAAGAAGTACAAATATTCAACTACCTCTTTGGAGTTGTATTGTTTGGCACAGAACCAACAAAATATCTGTCAGAAGCAGAACCCTGATTCAATCTTTTTGAAGGTACCTTATTTGCGTGAATGCTAGGAAAACACCCCTAAGTAGGAGAAAATTAATAAAAATTATTTAGTCTTCCAAGAATCATATTACTCTAAAAAATAAAGCAAATTTCAGCAGTTGTACAGGGGACAGAAAAAAGGTTGACAATTCCACTCCAAAAACTACCTTCTCAGTTTCTATAGGCTCTCCAGCACTATAACCAGTAAATTTTGACTGCCCAGGGTATCCTTGGTCATGACCTTTCAATCCTTGCACAACATGTTGGGATGTTTCCTGTGAATATGCAACACTTTTAGTTCCATATGACGGTTCAGCCTCCAGATCCAGATCCCCCATAGGATGATACTGAAATTTACGGATTCCAGATGGCTTATGACTGATACGAACAGATGACGTCTGTTTTCCTCCACGTGAATCATTTACATCCATCCAGACATTGTCTCTCATGCCACCAGTAGAAGAATGGTGGAATGAGTTTGGGTGAAAACTGTCATTGCTAGTTTCTTTGACATTGTGATTGTCCAACATATTTGCTTCATCGTTATATCCTCCCTTGTCCAAGCAATCATTTCCAGATGAATCAAAAGCTTTAGGATTCTTATCCTGATTCTGCTGATATTTTGCTTGAACATTGCTTTGGACAGAGTTTAATTTAGAATTAGTATTTTTCCTGAGATCAAGATTATGATATTTTGGAAGTTGCTGGCAGCTTTCGTTGACCTGTTTGGTTCTTGAATCTGTTACTGCAGCAACATTATCCAAGTCAGAACCTTCCCTATTCACCTGTAGGCTTCTCAAGCCGGAATTTAAATTTCCCTGTTCAATATTTGCATCAGAAATGGAATGATCAATAGAAGAACCATGGCCTTTCTCCTCATAAATGGCACCTCTATGATCACTATTCTGAGAATCAATATCCCGACCTTTTGTAGCATCACCTCTATGTGATGCAGAGTCAATGAAGTTCCAACCGTTTGGCTTATTATGTGGCTGAACATGCATGTTATGTACAGCTATGTCTTGTTGGTGACCTGAAATGTTCTTTGCACTTACTTGCACATTAGGAGAGCGAGCAACATTTCCAAAGAATTGCACACTTTCAGCTACAGGCTTTTGTAGGGAACTGCAACCTAACCTTTTGCTTCTTTCTTCTGTTAACTGTTGAACAAATTTCTGAGATGAGTAATTATGCATTTTCTCAGTCTGTTCATTTGCAAAAGGGACTCCTGATTGCTGAACCCCAGGGATGCTAAAAAAGTCAGGATTGATATTGGCATCACTAGACATTGGAAAAGGTTTAGAGTTCGATGTCGAGGCAGTCTGCAATTTGTTATCATCCCAAGCCAATTGATTTTTGCTGCCATCATTGACAATTTGTGATGGCATATTCCCATTTGGAGATCCACTATTCTGCACACCTAAACCACCCCATTCTTCCTGTACCCCTAAATCATTACTAGATGTTTCTGCTACAGCAGACTGCATAAGTGCACTCCAACTGCCACTTTGCAAAGAAGGCAGTCCCCCGAATGAGTCCGTACCACCCAACAATGTGCCCATGTTGGTGCTCCTTCCAAAGATATTCCACACACTATCATCTGAACCAAATAAAATCTTTTCTTCTGTTTCATCTAGGGTAGCCACACTCTGTGAGGGAGCAGCCTGAATCTCTGACTTATCCAGGGATATTTCTGATGGACCAGGAAGTTCTTGCCTTCCACAACACTCCAGCATCACCTCGTTTTTTGGTTGGATAGTCATTTCCTGCAAATTTTCTGAATGAAATCCAATATTTAAGCCTTTTCCTGCTGCAGCCCCAAACACATTTCCACCCTGATCAGCCTGTCTAGAAACCGAAGTTCCATCTTGCAAGCCAACTTGATCTGTAAATACGGCATACTGATTAACTGGAAAAGAATTACTGCTGGCAGGCACCTGCTGCATTGAAGGCTTATCCATTTGGACAGAAGAATGGTGATATGGATTTCTTCTTGCACCGCCAGTTGAGATCCCGTAAAATGATTGATCAACCTGCTGAGGAACCGGACCCATCAAAGACACTTGCCCTTGCTCAGGGGAAAACGTAAATCCTCCAGAGGATACATGCATGGCTGGAGATGCATCATGCTGCAGCCAATTTGCATTTGGTGTAATGTGCTCAGGCTGCCAGGAATAATTTGAAGCATCATGGAGAGGAAGGCCATTGATTGAAGCTGGAGAAAGGCTACAAAATCCCTGTTTTACAGTAGAGGAAACCTGATTTGCGGAGCACAACTGCCTTGTATCCGGTAACTGAAACTGTGGCTTCAGGAGTTGTTGCCTCTGTAATTCATGCATGTGTTTAAGCATAGCATGTTGCTGTTGCTGTTGCTGTTGCTGTTGCTGCAATAGCTGCATGTCATTCATCCCTGCTTGCTGCCCAGACAAAGGTTGGATCATGCCAGAATGCTGTGCAGTAATTTGCTGTTGCCCTCCAAAAAAATCATAATTTACGGGAGATTCAGTAGATTCCAACCTCGGGGAATTTTTCTTATGAAGATCAGGACCATTTCCTATCTGTGAATCGAGAGGTGATAAGCATCTAGATGCTGCATCCACTCCCAAAAAGTTTGTTTCATTCTGCCTTGCCTGAAGAGCCTGATGCCGTAGCAAATAGCCATTTGCATTTGGTGATTGGGCTTGTAATTGACTTCTAGCTAGCTCAGGCCTCAAATCTAATTGAGTGAAGTTCATGTCATGCTGCTGGTTAAAAGACTGACCACCATGTCCTCTGTCAGAATCAGCTAATGCCAAAAGAGTATAATGAAGTCAATTGAACAGTGGTTAGGAAGCATGCTACAACCATGCTCTAAAATCGAAATTGCAGCAACAGAAGAGAGCAGAAACTTAACAATCAAGATGTCTGCATATTACCTAATTGATGTGCACTAAAATTCTTCAAACTGGAAACAAGAGGTCCACCAACTTGTCTCTGGCCTCCAACCCATATATTGTTACTTAAGCCGGGCCAGGAAGTGTCAAGGTACGGTGAATGATGCTGGCCTTGGGACAAACCCTCTTGACCAAGGAAATTATGGATCCTGTCCCCAACTTCGTTGCCAGGCATAGAGATAATCCAAGCCAAAAATACTCAGCAGCTAATGGTTTGAGAGAAAAAATCACTTCCTAAAAGATAAGAACTAAGTTAAATTCTTAATATGCTTTCAGTTCCATTCTATGCCACGCAACCATAAGAATCCTTCTTTAAATCCAAGAATACTTGGAAACAAACCTCTTCTGTACATTTAAACATTCACCCTGGTTGTGACGTTTCCTGCATGGATAAAGTCTAACATATCATCTCTTCATGGAAACAAAAGTTGAAGCAAGTTAAGGCAACTATCTGCTCATGCAAATTATTCCACCTTCCTTTTCTTCAGTTGGTAAAACAATCTAATGGCACAGTTCGTATTTGGTATATTGCCAATTTAGGTGCCACGCTCAATAATGAACATGGAACACAAGCTTCATATTGATGAAAATTAATGAAAGGTGGTTTACTTAAATTAATAAATTCAGATGCACGTATGAGAAGTTAGCAGTCTGACAAATCAGGTACATACAGATACGGACAACATAACGCCAGTAATAAAACCAAGAGCTCATCAGTCAGAGGAAAAGGAAACCTCCCTATTAACAAAAAACCAAACATCAAAGGCTACCATATCAAATTCAAAGAACTCCAAAAAAAGAAAAGAGACTCTCGATAAGCAACAAAGTAGGATACTACAGGTGAAGTACGGACACAAATTCACTAGTAATGACAAATTCTTGAAAATAGATTATTTAAAAAAAGAAAAGCGAAAACATTAACCTTCAGTATAGCAGAAAGAAAATATTCATTTCAACCTCAGCTCAATTTAAAATTTACAATTCCCCACGATGAAGATCCCCGTCACCCCTCCCTCCCTTTTCTCGGTAAACAAACAGATACTAAACTCAAAATTTCCGTAAAAATCGCACATTTCTAACCTAACCTACAAAAGAAGATCGAAAAGGTAGCAAGAAATCCTCATCACTAGAAAGAAACACAAACAACACACCTGACCAGCCCTAAACTATCAAATCCGGACCATCGATTCAGCGTCTCATACAAAAAAAAACTTGGCAAAAAAATACATTAGGGTTAGAGAGAGAGAGAGAGGATAAAGAAACTTACAATGGAGTGATGAAGCCATTGAAATGGAGCTCGAAAAATCGATCCCTGAAAGAGTGTCAAAATCGTGAGAGAATTTGTTAGGGTTTGGAAATTGGGCGCTTTTGTTTTAGCTCGACGAGAGAGAGAGAGAGAGAGAGAGAGGTCGAAATAGAGTGCGAAATTTTCAACGAACAGAGGAGCAAAATTGAGGTTCGGATCCGAAGGTAAGGTTAGGAGGGAGGTTTGGAGTCGAAGCTGAATGGGGGAAGGTTGAAGGAAGGAGGAGGAAGAAGGGAAGAGGGGGCTGTGTTTGGGTGCGCAAGGAAATAAAGACTTTTGGTGTTCCTGCGAGTATAATTTTGACACGTGCCAAATTATACGGTGGCTCCCACGCTTTAACAAAGTTCAGGATTCAACCGTTCGATTTGCATAAGAAGTTTCCTTCTTACTTTTTCTGGGTAAACTACACTCATGACCACTTACTTGTGAGAAAAATCTATTTTCATTATATTTTTTAAATTTATTAATCAGATCATTTAACTATTTAAACATTTTCAGTTAAGTCACATGTCATTAATATTTAATTAGGAACTTACGTAGCATTTAAAAAATGGTATATTTACGATAAAAAAATAAGTAAGCAAAATTATTCAAATAAAGACTCAAACCTAGAACTTATGAGGGGATCAAGTGTGGCTTAACCATTAGGCAATTTATCATATTTAGTAGGAAAAGTATTGAGACGGGCGCAAGATTTTATATTAAGGGGTGAACTTGAATTTTTAAAATTTTAGGGGGCAAATTTGAACTTATAAAATTTTAAGGGGCGAAAACAGATTTTCAATAGAAAATATATAAAAAAAATATTAAAATATAAGATAATTTAAAATTTTCAAGGGGAGAATGCCCCCACCCCTCGATCCATCACTGGTAAGTAAAACTCGACTTGACAAAATTAATTTTTTAATTTAACTCGACGCTAAAAAAATTGAGTCGAGTTGGCTAGATTTGTAATTTCATAAGCTCGACTCAAAATTTTCAAATAAAGTTTAAATTAAAAAAATAAGACTCAAATAATTCAAACTTTTTAGTAATTAGTAGATTGATTTTTAAGTTTGAGTCTAGCCTTTAAATTATACATATACATATATTGCGTATGAAAAAATATATATGTATATCATATATGGTTATAGATAGTCGTTTAAATTGAAACCAATTAATATCATAAATTGTAAATACTTGCATTTAAGTTTAAATGGAAACTCGATTCAAATTTTATAAACTAGTATCAACTCAAAAAAAATTAACTTTTAAAAATAAAACTCGTCAAATCGACCAACTAAAAAAAATTAGCTCTAACTCTGACGATTTATTAGAGTATAAGAACACATAAATCACTAAAATAAAATTTAATAAAGGATTTATAATTGAATATATTTCATATGATTTAAATAGTAGCTAATTCAATATTTAAAATAAAATTGAATTTGCATGCGATTTCAGTGGTAAAATGGTGGTTGTTATCTCTTGAGATTCTGGTTTCAAGCATGTCATCTGCAGGGTGTATTAACGTTCATTGTCAAATAGCTGAGAGTTAACAAAAACTACCATGAAATCATTATAAATTAATAAAAAATTTAATATTTTTATATTTTTTAACTAAAAAGAAAAATACAAAAGTGAGAAGGTTAAACATTAAAAAAGACGTTGTAATGGATATGAATTTAATAGTAGAATTTTAACAATGTCAATAATTATAGAGTAATTTTCAAGTGTACAGAGAGTACAGGGACTTAGAGCGAAATTTAGTCATAGTAGAAATGCATAACCGAGCAGGTTTTCGAAACGGTGTCGTTTGGTGACTGGTCAAAAGCATGACAAGCCTTGACTGTACTTACCCACGACTTTAAAAAATTTCCAGCAAACTGAGAGTATTCGATGCAACTCCTTCAAAAATGGAAAATAAACATAAAAAATAATCAAATTTTAAAAGTACAAATTTGAGAAAGAAAAACCAATCCCACTTATGCATTTTCCCACGAAATTCATATCTTTATCCCTATTCTCTTTCACAACCCTCCCTTTGATGCTCCTTTGACTTTATTTCTTTTTTCTTCTTTTTTTATTATTCTGGGTTGATGCTGCTGGATTTCGATGATTTCGAGCTCTATTTTTTTCTGGGTTGATGCTGCTGGACTTCGATGATTTCAAGGAAAACAAGTTCTAAGGTTTGATGGGTTTCTCTTTTTTTCCCTGAATTTTTAAACTATTGTTTGTCATGTGATCTTTAAGATTAAATTTTATTTTATAAATGGCTAAGTAAGGCTTACCTTCGTCATTTCAGTTCAATCTTTGTTCGAGTAAAGTTCTAAGTGGATCATCTGAAAATCCCATTTTGATTTATATAGGGTGGGGAGTTATCAAGCTGTGATCTGCGTGATTGATTTCTTCGAATTCCAAGAGCATCCATTTGTGAGATCTGCTCTCGATTGTATCTGGGGTTTATTCAATTCATATCATCATCCTTTTGATATATCGAGTTGTAAACCGTTTAATTGATTTCTTCGAACTCGAAAGCATCCAATCGTGTTGTTCTGCTATTGATTGTATCTGGGCTTTATTAAATCTGAATTATGATACTTTTGATTTGGCTGGAGTGTGGAGTTGTCAAGTTGTAAACTGTTTTGATTGATTTCTTTGAATTCGGAAGTATCTGATTGTGTTGATCTGCTCTTGATCGTATCTGGGGTTATCGAATCCGAACCATGGTTTTGGCTGGTATATGGTTTAGGTTCTAGATATCATCGGTCCATTGAAAGGTTTGGCTTGATTGATTGCCTGGGAAGTTGCTCGTTGTTAAGTCGATTACACTTGATTGGTTTATTCGGTTTCTTTTGTGTATTCTTGGCTTTGATATGGACGGATGTCAATCTACCATCCCGACATCCGAAGGAGATCTTCACGTTGTTGCTGCAGCTCATCATATTGTCAAGGCATTAGGAGCAACTAAGAATCTTAGTGATGATTTGCGGAAAATCCTTATCGATCTTGATGCTCATTTGTCGATGATAACTTCGAATACAGACAGCAAGGGAGGAAGGGGATTTGTGAATGTTGAGGAGCGACTCAAACAAGCAGAGAGAAAGATTCTGAGTTGGGAATCAGATCCGAGGATGATATGGGACTCTGGGCCTAGGGAAGCTTCCAAGTATCTCGAAGCTGTTGATGAAATTCAGACGCTAGTTGATGGTTTACAAGGGTTATCTGTGCATGAAAATAGGAAGCAAAAGGAACTTATCCACCATGCAATGAGTGTTTTGCAGATGGCAATGTCTAGGCTTGAGGAAGAGCTTATTCATATACTTGTTCAGCGTAGGCAACAGTTCGACCCCAAACACATGACATCTAGATCTACTCAAAGGGATGTTGTTTATGATGAGTCATTTGTTTCAGTTGAAGATGAACCAACCGAGGAAACATCAAGCCGGAACTGCTCCGGTGATGAAATTGGTGAGTATATTGTAGATTTGATCCATGCAGATGTGATTCCTGATATCAAGTCCATCGCAAAGGTTATGTTTACTTCAAACTATGGTCCGGAATTTTGTGAAGCTTTCATTGGTGTACGGAAAGAAACATTGGAGCAGTACTTTGCCATTATTGACACGGAGAAACTCAGCATCGAGGATGTGCTGAAATTGGAATGGACTAGCATGAGTAGCAAGATGAATAAATGGACCTGGTCCATGAAGATCATTGTTCGAGTCTATCTTGCTAGTGAAAAACGGTTATGTGATCAGGTCTTAGGGGACTTTGGATCTGTTAGTTCGTTTTGTTTTCTTCAGATCTCAAAGGCCACGATTCTTGGCTTCTTGAACTTGGAGAAGCCGTAGCAATGGGGCCTCATCAACCTGAAAAGCTGCTTCGTTTGCTTGACATGTACGAAACTTTGGCAGATCTTCTCCGGGACATAGATACACTGTTCTCGGAAGAGGCTGGTTCTTTTGTTCGGCTTCAGTTCCATGAGCTTCTGGAGAGTTTGGGTGATTCTTCAATAGCAGCATTTGAGGCATTTCGAGTTGCTATTTCTTCTAATGGATCCTTATACCCCTTTCCTGGTGGTGGTGTTCACCCTCTCAATAAATATGTAATGAACTACATCAGGATGTTCTCTGAATATTGCAACACCCTCAATTTGCTTCTTAAGAACCAGCATGTCGATGTTGCAGATCAAGTTATTGAGCCAGATAATGGGCCAAACTTGTCTCTTTCCACTTCTTGTCCCATGGCATGTCACCTTCGATCAATCACAAGTTCTTTGGAGTCCAATCTTCATAGGAAGTCACAACTATACAAGAATGAGGCTTTACAACATATTTTCTTGATGAACAACATCCATTACATGGTTCAAAAGGTTAAGGGCTCAGAACTCAGACTATTCTTTGGAGATGAATGGATTCGTAAGCATAACGGAAAGTTTCAGCAGCATGCAAAGAACTACGAGAGAGCCACTTGGAGTTCGGTCATTTGTTTCCTCAAGGACGATAACCCGGGCTCAAGTTCCTTGTCGAAACAGACCTTCAAAGAACGATGCAAGGGCTTTAGCATTGCTTTTGAGGAGGTATACAAAACCCAGACAAGTTGGTGTATCCCAGATCCTCAGCTTCGTGAAGATTTGCGAATTTCAACTTCACTTAAAGTGGTCCTTGCATATCGAACATTCCTCGGGAGAAACTCTGCTCATATCGAAAACAAGTGTGTTAAGCACACCGTAGAACATGTGGAAAAGTTTCTCTTGGATCTTTTTGAAGGATCACCAAGATCATTGCGCAATTCACGCAGATGGTGAACACTTAAGGTCATAAAATTCGACCATTCTTGCTTTCTCTGTCACTCATTTTCCGTTTTCGGAATTTTCTTTTCCTGATAAAACGCTTGCTTGTTGTATACCTGATAAAACGCTTGCTTGTTGTATATGTAAATGTGATTATATAATTAACATGTTATAGTACCAGAAGTTGGTTCTCTGATTGCATACAAAGGGCTGAGCCTGTGTTTCTTTTGGCTTGAAAAATAGCATTCTTAGCTATCCTGCAAATGTTAACCAATAGTTTTTATGACAAATTCGTCCTAGGCATATGATCCGTCTCATTCTCTAGGTTCATTCTTGTGCTAGGATTGTTTGTTTTTCGGGTTTCGGTGCGTGTCAAATACGAGTATATATATATATATTTCATATAGTTTTTGATGCAATAGAGGGTCATCTCTCCATACCAATATCCATGTCTGCTGGTAATGGTAATTCGTATGAGGAATACGCTTCAGATTCTGAAGTTTTCTTTACCTTTCACGATCACTTTAAATTCGGATGGGACTCCATTGATGCCCCACTGATCTGCTCCAGGTTTAATGAAAGAGTAAAAGCACCATATGATGCTGATGAGGCATTTGATCTTATATTAAAACATGGTCATGGATATATGTAGTTTTCATCAATGAGAAGGACCTTCACATTGAAGGTGTTGATGTGCATGTGCACAATGCAAGTTATCGGTCAGTTAGGTACATCTAAGGATTTAAATATCGGCTTGACCCGAAATACAAGTCTCATCTCAGAGTAGGCTTGCTAGTTAGATGCTTTCGGTAATTATTTGCTCCGCAATTGACTAGCGGTACACCAGAGGTGCATCCTTTGGGGTCCTCTCGTATTAAGGAAACGTCCTCTTAATGCTCTAACGGCTTCACCGGTGCACCGGTTTTAAGCCGAACTGTGTCACGATTTTCTGTCAATATCTACTTTGTGTAAGAGACGGTGCAGGCGAACTTGTATAAAGAACTTAAATTTCCCTTACGAGTCGAGCAAGTGGCTTCTGCATTCCAATGTTGTTAATACGTAAATGAACTCTCTATACACTTTTAACAAGAAATTGGTCCCTAAACTTTATCATCTTTCAGCACAAAAGCTATATAAGTTACGAATTTAAATTTTATAATCTAAATTGATCAATTTTATTTATTATTTTTTTGAATTTTAAAATTTCAGTTCTGATTCAAATAGTACATGAATAATGTGATTAAATCATAGGGACTAGAAGTGATCAAATTAGAGACAATAACTAAGTCTAAAACTTACATATAATACAAGAATTCGGTCATATTAGAGTGATTAAAAACAATAGATTTAAAGTACAAGGACTAAATAAAATTGCAGCCAAAAATCAAATCGTAGCGGGAAAAAAACTCATTTACGAAACACCAAAGCTCCCTCAAATTCTTCATACAAAAACCTTTATTTTTCCTTTTCTTTTCTCAACTGAAATTCTCAGTACCAACTTTTTTCCCAGGGACCAAACATACAAAAAAAAAGAGAAAAATGATAAAAAAAAAAAAAACAACGACCAACGATGCGTTATCGACCATACCAGCGAACCCATCTCCAGTTTCTTCATCTGATCACCCTAAGATCATCATCCAGGTTATGGACCTCAAGTTCATCGGCAATCGTTACTAAGGAATGGACCGAGGAGGCAGGTGATCTTTTCATCAAACATGTCATATGCTTTAAGATCAGGAATTATAAAAAAAAACACGGGTCTCACTGGCCGATGCAATGTCTATTTTTTTGTAAATCTGATTCTTTCATGTTCATTATTCATTTTATTCATTGTGTTTGTGTCCATCCGCTTACAAAAGTTAGTGATTTTGAAGGTGTATTTTCGTTAACATCGGGCAAAAGCACTATGCTGATCGAACCGGGTATACCCGAGGCAAAGAAGTTGACATCTTGGTAAGCTGTTTTTGCTATGAAACTAAATGGGTTATTTCCGGGTTTTTTTCCGAGTAGCATCTCGGATACAAGCTTGTTTCCATAAATGTATAATTCGGAAGGGAAAGGGAGTTCCATGGCCTCGATTGGCTTCGGTTTGAGTCCTTTAAACAAGACAGGGTTAAGATCTATGTACACTAAGAGGGTTAATCAAGACAGGGCTAAGACAATGATCCTCAGAATGAATATAACAACAAGAAACGATGAAGGAGAATGGTCTTGAACCCGAAAAAGAACTCCATTGTTGTCCGACTTTCCGTCACGAATTTAAATACATGCATGCATTAGAGATCTAAAATAAGTAACCTAAAACAATTCCAGCAATCATCTGAATGTGTGCATTTCATTCAATTGCAAACATTAAATTGTTCGAAATCATCGAGTATATCAGAGAGGCGATTGTCAAGAACATTACCAATTTTCATCCTCGAAAGTAAAAACAAATGGATACGCATTTTGAAACTGTTGTGGGGGAGAAAACTACACCATGCCAACAAAGTATCTGAATACAAGATCACTCAGAAGCTCTTAATCCATCCTTAATTCCTTAGACAGCCATAAGATCACCGAAATTGCGCATCAGAAGAATCGATCCGGCAAATAACCCAGCAGCTCGCAGCAGTTTCTGCAAAAAAAAAAACGGGGGTGGGGTTAAACAAACACACTTCCATTTCTCAGGATGCAAACAAAATTCATTAACAAGAACATTGATGAAACAAGAAATCCGCTACATGATCACACCGAGAACCAAACTTCCATTTCAAGTAAAAGAAATGAATACAGTGAGACAGTACCGGAAACTTTTAAACCAAGTTTGAATCTTACGACTGCTAAAAGAGCACTGTTTTATCTCTAAATAGTATCATGAACATATGTTTAGCCAGGAACAATACAAGATTTTCCGTTAAAGGTGCGAACTAAGGTAGTTATATTATAAATTATACAAAAGTTCATGAATACGCAATTAGATCATAAAAAAAATACAAAGAAAATACCTAAACTATACAGGAATTCGAAATTACAAGAGGCAACATAGGTTAAAATGCACTCTGTCAATCTATATAAATCTATTCTAATTGATGTTGCTCGTAGAACCCTAAACAATCAAATTCTCTAAACAAATTCCCAGAAACCCGATGTCAGGAAATCAATCATTAGCAAAATCAAATTAAAAACGCAACTAAATCAAAAAGGCAACGAAGAAGAAAGAAGAAAAAAGAAAGGAAAACGAGATACCATGTTTTGCGCCCAATTTTCTTCATCGTGAACTTGAGAGTACAAGAAGCCTTTCACCTTATCGAGAGAGATCATAGTGCCTGCCATTGCTTCGCTGAAAAATAATGCTTTTGTTGCTTTTGGTTCGGGTTTATTTGGGACTTCGCGGTTAGGGATTAGGGTTTTATTGTTGAGACTTGTTTCATGATCCTTTTATCTCTCAAATTTCGAAATTTTAATCTTTACTAAGTAAATAATTTAAGATAGTGACCTCTACTGAAATATACCCTTTTTAATTAACCAAATGATACAATGATTTTTAGTCATAAACTTAGCAACTTTTTCCAACTTTATCTTTGTCCTTTGTTTTGTTCACATTGGTCCTTAAACTTGGATTTTTAGCCGTTTAAATCTATTTGATGATGTGACCATCTTTAATTATGAAGTTTTATTTAATAAAAGCGGAAAATTTTCATATTTGCATTCAAGTATAAGTTTTGAAAAGTCAACCTGACACCTCAGATTCAGATCCGGGATAGATGCGGGTTGGCGGTGCTACACAAACAATTAGTGAAAATGGTTTATACAATATTATCAAATCACCATAAAATAGTTTTCGAAATTTTTTTTCCAAAAAATATAATTCATTTTACGTAAAAATAATTTTCATATAATTCATTTTATGTAAAACAATTTTCAGTTAATTCATTTTACGTAAATTATTTTCTAGAAAACCAATTACATTCTATCAAACAGATCTTTAACAACTAATAATTTTCATCCAACCCAAAAAGATTTTTCTCCAAAATGAAATGTTTAGGGTTAAAATGCTAAAAAAAAGAACAAGAGACAAAATGTTTGCGACATCTCTAAATCGGCAGTCAGAACAAAGAATAAGTTTCTAACAGATGGAGCGATCGTCGATCAATCCTAATGGTGGTAAGACTTAGTTTAGTCAAAAGATTAACATAATTTGATTTCAAGTTAATCTAACGATTAATAACAGATCAAAAAAAATTAATTATTATCAGACCATCACCTCTTTTTATCGTTGTTTTTACTGTCACTCGGTGATTTCTCCGACTACCAAACTACTCATCTTCTTCTCTGATAAGAATTCTTGATTACACCTAAGGAGATCCCCAGACAAGTAAACACTAATCGTGTTCACGTTTACAACAAGAAAAGAAGTATATGGAGCCATATTCAAATCAAAATTTGAAATCTAATGAATTTGATTATCATTTTCGTGAACCAATGGAACTCAATGTGTTAACATAATAAACCAAATAAAACTTTGCTTAAAACATGAATTTGTATAAAATATTTCATGTACTTGTTCTTACATATATATATATATATATATATATATATATGTATGTATGTATGGTGTCATAGTCTGAGAAATATTACAAGGGACTGCAGCTCTTAATGTTATCCATGAATTATTAAGCTTTCATGCAAACAAAAAAAAAGAATTAAATCAGAAGAGAGGAAGAAATAACAAGACCTTTTTTTTTTTTTGCAAACGGTTTACTTGGAGAACAGCTGACGCCTCCTACGTTGTTGATTGGATCGTAAAATACCCCCTTCGCCGATCACGATCTCGTTGACTAAATCCTTAAACACCATTCGTTCGACGTCGAGAACCATCCCAGAAATCTCGCCATTGAAATCCATCCAGCTCTCGGATTGACACATTACATCTTCCGACAATATGTTTTTCGGACCATCCTCCTCTTCCTCCGTGTTGCTGTTTGATCTCTTGGCTTGAAACCGCTCTATCTCCGTACAGAGTTCCTTTAGAAACTTTTGTGCATTAAGGGTCTTCCTCGCCAGCTTTCCGGGGTTTATCCAAGGCTCTGCAGAGGTTCCCACTAGAGCTAACTTTCCGACAAGAATCTCATTAACCAAATCGAATATAAGTTTCCGATGGAATTTCTCGTGGTCCGGCTTTGAAAGCGAAACCTTTCTGGACTTACTATCATCTTTTGAAAGCAAAGAGCTTGCTTTGGTTTGCTCCAAAACGAAGAATAGCTCCGGGTTGATCGGGTGGCCTGATGGATGGAGTTGAAACGTTGTCGAACCAGAACCTAGGTCTCTCAGTAGAAGGCCAGAGGCTAATAATATCTCAGAAATGTATCTGTGATCCGGATTCGTATTCTCACAAAGGGATGCAATGTAATCTGTACTGGCTTCATCATGAGTGGAGTTCAGTCTTCTAAGTTTTTGGACCAAATTCTCGATCTCCTGAAGTTTCATTCGATTAATATCCGAGACAAGACATGACCCCGCATTGTTCGACAAGCAGTTATCTGCAGAGTTCCATTTCTCATCTCTGTGCCTGTCATCGAAATTCTCAGCACCAATACCTGATACAATGAATATTCGAGTGAGATTCAATTCATAGATCCCAAATACTGGAAAAAAATATGCATGCTACAGACGAGCATCTTCTTCCCCATTCGATTTGCTCATTTGTTTTTTAAACTGTGATTAGTTTCTCTCTTTAGGTATCATGCAGTCGGGAAGGGTTACAGGAATAAGCAAATATGTATTACCTTCTGGAATGTTCAATATCTGCTTTACTGGTGATGGAGCATCATCTCCGTAAACCGATGTGTCAAGAACAGAAACCGGGCTCGGATGCTCCGGAGCAGCCATAGCAAGTTCAGCCACTGATCCATCCTCAAAAAGTCTTGATGTTGATTCCTGAAAAAGAACAAGACGTGACGTGTAAGGTAGGGTAACCAAAAAACAATTTGATTATTGGCAAAGACGTTAACGTCGCCTACTTTCTGCATTATGCTAGAAGCTGAGTGTTTGGAAGCATTCATGGATGGAATTTGACTACTATTGGTCTTGAATCGGTCATGACTGGTGACTTCCATATCTAACTTGGACTCCAGGGTAATATTGCTGTCTGATTGCGGAGAGATTTCATCTCCTTGATGACTCGAAGTCCATGATTCGGAACTAACCAGACTCAGTTGGTCGTCACATTGCTGCACGTTGTGAGATTTTGGTCTACGTTTACCTCCAGGGGAGCTTGATTCCGACGAATTCCGGTTGGATTGCCTTTGGGGTTTGCTTGGATCAGATAGTGGAGTTGGCGAACGAGATCGCCTGTCCAACTCAAGCTTCTTTTGCTGCAGTCGTGGGATCCTGGATCCTCCTGAACTCTTTACTGAAGCTGTCGTGCTTTCTTTTGGAGATTTCGTTGAAGACTGTACGGATCCAACATTCCTACTATTAGCTCTCTTATCAGTAGAGCTGACAGTGGAAGTGCTTTGACTGTTTCGGGCAGTATGATCTCTAGCTGATCGACTAGATATTGAACTTCGTTTATTATCTACAGATACCCCATTACGAATCTTGGGGGTACTGGAAATGTCATCGATAGGAATTACGGTTGAAGCACGCATACCGCCTTTCTCGACAAGTTTTGCAGGTTTCATTATCACAATAGGAGATTCATATGTTCTAATAGAATCCGAACCCCTAGTAGAGGAAGTGTTGTCGCGAGTGTTCTGCAGGCTTCGGTGACCTCTCAGATTCGGGCCAGGCCTTGTGCATTTTGGTTCACAGTCTCTTTGAGACATCAAGTTTGCAGTTTGTTCTTCTTTCTCGGTCTCGAGGAACCCTTTGCTTGCATTGCTTCAAGTATCTGTTTAAGAGCTCTGAGATCCTTTCCAGATTGTTTGAACTCTAGATCTTTCAGTCTTTTCTCGATCTCACTATAAACCGAAGGGGAAGAATTCAGGGTCTTGGACGGAAATTTTACATGTTTAAGAGGTTGTATCTGAGAACCTCGAGTTCCATCTGCATGTTTCCATGGTGCTGGCTCAATAGGGAACCTTGAACTGGAAAGAGGCTTCATGGGCATATCGGGATTTTTCCACCTAGGTGAAGTAGGATCTTTCATCGAGCTTCTTGCGCTATTAGAAGTTTGGGTTGGCCTGCTCGGATCATTTGATCTAGGAGGCTGCAAGAAAGGATTGTTATCCTCAACACAGCCGGTTTCCACCACACCTAAATGTGCATCACCAGCTGAGGAAGAATCCGGCAATGGTCCCAAGCCCATCAGCTTGGCTACAATATTCGAAGGGCGTGTCTGGGGTCCTGGAGATTTTGGTGGATTGGCAACTCTTGTGTTCGAGTGATCAATATTATGGAAAATTTTAGCAAGGTACTTTGAACCCTTCATCGACCTTTCTCTACTATCCAAAGAAAGTCTCGGCTGCTCTTTAAACTTCGGTGTAGATTTCAAGGTGTCCCGTGATTCAAAAGATAAACTATTAGTCTCCCTCCCGTCGTAAGAAAATCGAGGAGCGTCCCTAGACATTGAATTCCACGAGCCGTTTCCATCACATGATGATCTTTGAAGTTGTCTAGCTTCGTTGTTATAGTACCAAGGTGCTTCCTGAAGTTTTGCAAGAACTCGAAGAGATTCCTTCAGATCAGCAGACACATTTTGCTTTCCGTTGATCCCGGCCCCATAAGACCCGTCCATCGAATTCGGAAGGGGAAATGGCCTCGGTGAATCTCTATGCTTCACGGAACTGCCCGATACTTCCTCTTTGGTCATCGTTTTAACCGATAGCCCTTTAGCTTCTCGGTACATCGAGTCCTTGACCACATCTCGAAGGTCAACAAATTGTGAGCCTAAACGCGGAGAAGTACTCGGTTGGTTCATCATGGTATCCCTAGACGGAGTTTCGGGAAAAATGATTCTATCAATGGAAGAGGCCTCTTGGTGAGCTATCTTGTTACAATCCAGTGATGACATGGAAGACGAACATGACGACGAAAACGAGGCTCTCGAAGACTCCGTGGAGTGTCTTTGTTTCTCATACACAGTTCTGGGCGTATTTGTTTCCTGGAAATCGAAAGACCGTAAGGACAGATTTCAACAACAACTAGGAAATGAATCACAAAACACAGAAAATTGACAGGAACATACAATTTCAGTGTGCCTTTGGTATGCATTATTCGAATCACTTTCTAGGAATCCATTGTTAAACCGGGAATGCCCTGTAAACGAGCGAAACGATCAGATTGTACTTTAGACTGCACGCACCTTCTTGTTTGAAGGAAGTTCACAAAACACCAGGGAAAACGAATATATCGGAAACTACGGAAATATGGGGTACGATAATCTACATCTACATATAACACTTACAATAAGAGTTTCAGACAGCAACATAATTTTCAACAGCTGGAATTGAATTCCACCTACATTCATCAATGTACAGAAAGATAGCAGTTGAATCAATACAATCTGTTGGAGAATCGCCTGATCAGCCCCTCGATATATCGTAACACATAAATATAAATCGATCGAAACATATTATCCATTCAAACCAGAGAACCAAACATTAAATTTAGACAGAGAGCACACAGATGACAATTGCATTCATTCCAAAGAGAACTACCTGCAGCAGGAAGCTTCCGATGGCTCGGGCGCTTGGCGGTAACCATTTGATGCCGATCGAAGATCTGGAACATCCCGGTCATGCACCCGATTTGCTTCTGCAAATCGGGGTTTTCATCGGCCAACGAATGCAGCAACTTCGCAGCCATATCCGAACTCGACTAATAGAACCTCAGAAACTCCTAAAGATTCATCATCCTTTTCAGAAACACCTGAATTGCAATCATCATTTCATCTTCAAGACAATCCAAATTTCAACACACAGATTATAATTCCATCTCCAAATTTCAAGACCATAAAGCTTGTGGCTTCCTACAGCATCAAGTTTGTTCTTTTGGCATGAAAATTCCCCAAAGCTCAAACTAAATTTTCTCAGCAACCAAACAAAACTGCAAGAGAGAAAAAAAGGTAAAACTTACTACGAAACACATACGCATGTGTGTGTGTGTATATATATATATATACACACATAATACCTTGCTGAAGCTTCACAGGCAAACCAGACAATGGGTAGAGCAGTATCAGATAATACAACCAAAAAGGAAGGGACCCCAATACCCCATTTCACAAATACACAAAATCAACAGTTCTGTAAAGCAATACTACAGTTAATACATTAACTTCTAAGAAACTAGAACACAAAACCAAACTGTACAAAGGAATATCATCAGATCCAAGAAGGATTTCAAAAGAATAATCCTCAGACAAACCCAGAATTGATTGGAAGGTTTGTTATTATGCCACCATGTCAAACCCCCATTCTGCTCAATCATACCCAATCATATATATATATATATATATATTTGATTTGTACAAATTTAAAAACTTTGAATATAAAACACATAATATAACAAGTAGAGGTTAGTGGGAGTAAAATGTAGGGTCTTATACTACTACACCTCCATGTGAGAAGAGCATGTGAGTGGGTCAACATCTGTCGCTGCCTCGCCATGTGCTTCTGTCAGGATCTACAAATGAGGAGACCCTAAACAAAATTAACGATAGGGATGCCAGCCGGTTTGGGCAATCTTAATTGGTTTAAACTATAAATTAATCCTTAAATTTGATGATTTTTGTTTGGGTAATCTATGTATGTAGTCATCCATATATTCTTTTGATTTCGTTTTGACAACCCAACTATTTTTTTAAACCGTACCTAACGATATGATTTGATCATCCACCGTTAACAATTAATCGTGATGTCGATGTATCATCGTAACGTAACGATACACTTACATCATTATTGAAGAAAAAATTAACATGGCAAATGTCAACAGTTTCTTTTAACAATGGGTGACCAAAACGAAACTCTAAGAATAGATTGGTGACTTAATATGTAGTTTACCCATTTGCATTGTTTTAAAGTTAATAAGAACCTGAGAAGTATTTAATTTGAAATTGAAAGGACACTAAATTAGTCCTCAAACTATTACCTCTATTTTAAATTAGTCATTAGATTTTAAATTATTCTATTATGTCTCCAAAGTATGATATTTGAAAGTTCGTTTTTATTTTAATGTCCTTGAAGGGTTTATATTATGATTTGTAGATCTTGTTGAATTGAACGTAATTATAAATCTCTAATTACATCTTTTATTTTTTATAAGTAAAATTAAAAATAGATATGATTACGAACATAAGATATCAAAAAAAAAAGAAAAAAAAAGAAATTACGAGTATTAGAGATGGTCATGGATCATGTTGGATTGAACTAAATTTTTAACCGACCAAAATCTGATCTGATTATTATAAGCTTCCGCTCATCACTCGATCTGATCCAGGTTGAGAGAAACTTCATCCGACCCAAAACCCAACTCACTTTTAAGATAAAAATTAACATCATACCTGATCTGATTTTTACGTTAAAACTCACACCTGACTCGATTCGACATAAATATATAAAATAACTTGAACCCATTAAAACCGGAAAGGGAGGCTAATTGTAGAACCATGATAGGATAATTAACTGTGTTAGGCCCACATAAAATATCAGTGCCACATTCTCGCCTTGGCCCAATATTCAACGATCACGGTCCACTCTTCCATCGCCTTATCATGTCAATTGGACCGCCAAATTTTGTTTCGTATTCGTCTCTACCTCTATATTTATATTTAAGATATTTTCTATACTAATTTAATATATAAATAGGCTTCTAAATTATATTATCGTTAATTTTAGATTATTTACATATTTTTTAATTAAAATTTATCATTTAATCAATTTATTTAAGACATAAAAGTAAATAGAAGTCTATTTGAGTTATTAAATTTAGGTAAAAATGTCATTTTCGTCCATGTAACATATTCAATTTATTATTTTTATTTTTATCGTATTTCCGTATCAATTTAATATTGAAAATTGCTCAATTTAATTTATATCGTATTTTCGTCCATGTAATAGACATAAAACATTTATTATTGTTTAGGGTTTTAAGTTAATGTTTATTGTTTGTGTTTTAGATGGATTTAAGGTATAGAATGGTGTAATTAAATAACTTTGAGGATTAAATTAATGCGAAAATACGATAGTAATGAAAATGACAATTTATGGAAAAAAATGATCCTTTTACTTTAGATTTAATATGATTTGATCAAATAAATTTTTTAAAATAATATAAATAAAGAAAAAATAAAATTTTATGTTATGTTATGATACGAATTTAAAAGATATACTAAAATACAACAACAACAATAAAACCCTATTCTCATATATAATAGGGTAAGGGGGAGGTATGGTAGTAGGCTGCCCCAACGCAAAGTTGAAAGCAACTTCCGTAGAAGACCTCCGACAGTCAGAAAATTAAAAATAAAGATAGAATGCAATGCATGTATAGATAAATAAATAAATACATAGTTGAACAGTGTTAATAATGCAGTCTTCAATATGCGCGTCTGTAAATGGGAAGTAATCCTTGCAAATAAATTCCTGCATAAAAATATCTGTGTTTAAAGAAATTTATTGTTGTTCCTAGATGTCACATATTCAATCACCAGTAACTATAACAGGGTGATTGAACGTTTTTTTGCCAAATTAAAATTATTAATAAAAAATATATATATTAAAATTTTAACAATATAATATTAAATTATTAATAAATTATATGAAAATTTAAAAAGAGTAAGACTATAGTTTAATGTCACTTAACCCAAAAATGGATATATACTTGGATTAAATTTGAACAACTCATATTAAAAGAAAGAAAAATCTTACAAGACGAACACCACTGATTAGAAAATATTCAATTATATTAATAAAAAATTTGATTAGAAAATATAAAAATATTCAATTATATTAATAAAAAATTAAAATATTTTTTAATGATTCAACGATTCAATTTATCAAATCTAAAAATTCATAAATGAACAAAAGAAATCCCTTAAACGATCCCTCACCATTTCTAACTAATATGGTCATTAAATTTTGTCGACATATACCTAAAAACGTATTTTAAAATAAATTTATGAAAAATTATTTTTTAGACAAAAATTGGTATGCGTTTACCAAAAATTCGATGTAACGGGTCCGGGAGTCGGTTACGCGTGGGGAAAGATTAGCACCCGCACCCTACAACGCCCAAAATTGGTACTCAATAGCTTACATGTTGTCGTAATGGTGGAACTTGTGAATTTACATCGATAATTAAAGCATGATTCATTTATTAAAGTTAATTGATTTGCTTAGAATTATTTGTTAGGGAACATTCCTTCATTCGATAGGAAATTACGAGATTTGCACATCTTCCAATGGGAAGGCTATCTCGTCTATTTCTTATCCAAAAAAATATTCCCTCATTGATTTAAAAAACGTGAATCGAATATACATAAAAAACGACGTTTACATTTACATAAAATAAAAAATTACTATTTAAAACGACACACATTGTATTATTTGAATTATAACCAATTAATTAGCGCTTAAAAACTTCGATTTATTTTAAGTCATATTTTGTTTGAATGTCGTATAGGATTACACCACTTCGATCAAGTGATGCTTTCCACGCCCATTCTACAATAACGTGCTTGAAAAACATTCGAATGACATATCAAATCAAATTTAGTTTATAAATTAACATATTATAATATCCAACATTCACATACATATATATGTAAAAGTAAAAAATAACATAATATACATACATGCACATTAATATATATAGTACTAAAGAAAAGAAAACCCAAAACATATCATAAAATAATTTCAAGGATTAAAAAATTAAAAACAGAAATATAAGGATTAAGTGGATAAAAAACCCCAAACATTAAGCACTAGGATAGTGACTGAGATGGACATAATGATAAGTTGAAGACTAAAACATAAAGTACATACTTTTTTAGGTAGATAAAGAATGGCTAAAATGAACTAAATCACAAATCAGAGCTCAAAACAAAGTATTTACCCAAAACACTTAGTGAACAAATAGTGATCCAAATGAAAGGTAAACAAATATTAAGTCCAAAATGACATAGACATAAATCATTAACTGATGACCAAAATGAAAACTACACAAAATTAACAGCTAGATATCTAAATATTTAAGTAGATATAATACAGAACTAAAATGAAAACAAAACAAATAAGGAACTCGAAATGGAAGAATGAAACTTCATTAAGGACCTAATTACATCCATTACAAAGATAGAGGGACCTAAACTGATATTGTACCATTTACAAAAACACGCAGACCCTCCACTTGAAAAACGATGACGTTTCATGCGTGGGTTATAACACCCAATTAAAACCCGAAAATCCCCATCAGCTATCATATTTTCTAACCCTAAAAAAACTTATCATTATCTCTCCCTCTCTGCTACCCGCCGTCGAAGGGTGACAAAACCCCAAAACCACCGCCAATCGATGATGCCAACCAAACCCGAGACCCCGTTTAAGACTCAACCCAACAGAAGGTAGAGCTTACCATGTAAGTCGTAGACGCAACATGACCACCGTTCCCAAAGATGATATTTCTTTTGGTTAGGTTTCAATCTCCTTTTTGTTTTTTTTATTTGTATTTCTCTCCTGTTCTTTTTTTTTTTGTATTCCCCTCGTTTTTTCTTTTTTTTATTCATTTCGATCTCTGCTTCCCCAAGATCTCACTGTTTCCTCTTTTTCTGGAGCTCAGTTCGGTGGAATTTTTCAAGGTCAGATTCCACAGATCTGGAAGTGAAAACCGACTCCCTTCGTCTACTCTAAGTTTGCTCCTTTTCCATCCCTCTTCTTCTTATATTTGTTGGCTTTTCGTTTGGGTGTGTGTTCTATTGATTTCAAATTGAATCTATGTTTTTACTGGATTTTCCCCCTTTGTTTAAAGCCTTTTTTAATTGATTTTCTTCCACATTCTCCCCTTTATTTTCTGAAAATTTCTTGGCTTGTTTTAGTTTTAAGAAAATCCGATCCTTTATTATGTTTTGAAGTGGTTCGGCTTTTCAAATTCAATGTTTTCACTTTAAAAATAATTTTCCTGTGTTTATAACATAAACTCTAACCTCTCAAATTTAGTTTCATGGTTTTCGTTAAACGGGTACTGTGATTTTAAGGATTAAAGTTTGTGGATTTCACGTAGTCTCTTCTTTCATCTATTACTAAAATATTCCCCCAGCTGGTATTTCTTTTCATCTTTGCGACACACAGCTAGGCCGCCCTGCATATCGGGGTTTTTTTATTGGTGAAACGCAGTATTAAAGGAGGAATCAAGCGTATTTTTTTGGGTGGTTCGTCTCTCCACTGAATCTCTGAGTAAATCTCGGCGCAGGCTAGATTTTTCTTTTACCATCATCTTTCTTCATCTTTCCTTTTCTGTTTTAGATCTTTATCCTCTTGTTATTCTCGGATTTAATCTGTGTTTTCTTTTCCATTACCCTTACATTGAGTTTGTTATTTCTAATCTAGTTTTGTTTTGTTTCTAAATTCTTACCAGACTAGATAACCTCTTTAAGACATATATTTGTATGTGTTTTTATCAGCTTAATCTGTTTTTTTTCAGAACTAGAAACTATTGCAGGTTTCGTTTCAAATATGTTTCTAGACGGTTAATTCGTTGAATTTTCATTTCATTTTTGGCTTTTATGCTCTGCTCTTTATATGATTTGTTTCTGTCTTTTAAGTAATTCTCTTCATTATTATTCTTTCCTGTTGGAGGTAAGGAAGTGGAACCTAAAAAAAAAAAAAAATTAAACTTCTATAGAATTTGTTATTTACTTGAAAAGCATTTTGCTTTGAGTAAGATCTACTAGATCTATATTTTTGTACTTTCCTTTGAGTAGGATTTATTGGATCTGTATTTTTTCATTGTCCTAGACTCTTAGTATCTTATATTTCTAGCGTTTTATTTGGTGCATTTGTCTTCTTTGGATTCTTTTTTCATAGTTCCTCATAGCTTCGGTTATAGATGATTACTTGAGGTCATGTCATTCTTTTAGATCCCATAGGGCGTATAGGGGAGAACCCGACAGAGTGATGTCAAGGACACTAGACTTAGAGTTTGTTCGTTGAATGTAGGCACATTAAATGCTAGGCTGCTGGAGCTGACCGACGTACTTAGTAATAGGAAAATAGATTTTGCATGTATTCAGGAGACTAGGTGGAAAGGGGCTCGCGCCAGAGAGTGTAATGGGTACAAGTTGTGGTATTCAGGTGTAGATAACGCTAGAAATGGGGTGGGTATCTTGGTATCCTCTAAGCTCAGGAAAATGTAGTTGAAGTTTGTAGATACAGAGATAGAATCATGATGATTAAGGTTGTTATAGAAGCGGAAGTGGTAAATGTCATTTCAGTGTATGCCCCACACGTTGGCCTAGGGGAGGGGAAAAACGTTGCTTCTGGGATCAGTTAGATGATGTACTTAGGAGCATTCCGGAGGACCAAAGAGTTTTCATAGGGGGAGACTTCAATGGTCATATAGGTAGTGCAACCGACGGGTATGACGGTGTTCATGGGGTTTTCGGTTATGGTAGCAGGAATGAGGAGGGGCGTACGTTGCTTGATTTTGCTACTGCTCACGATTTGGTGATCACTAACTCCTTATTTAATAAGAGAGATGCGAACTTGATTACGTTTCATAGCGGGGGACATTGTACCCAAATCGACTACATCTTGGTTAGAAATCGGGAACGATGGGCTTGCATTGACTGTAAGGTGTTCCCTGAAGAGGCATGTGCATCACAACACAAATTGTTGGTTTTGGTGTTCCGCGTACCCAACGGGCGGAGCACTCATAGGAGGGCTAAACTGGGTAAACCTAGGATCCTCTGGAAGAACTTACATGGAGCGACAACTGATGACTTTAGGAGTAAGCTTTTGTCTAATACAGGTTTTGAAACTACAAACTCAATTAACGCAGATATGTTATGGAAAATATGGCAAATTCCATTAGAGAGGTGGCAAAAACACCCTTGGGTTGTCGACGGGGAAGGCCAAGGAACATAAAGAATCATGGTGGTGGAACGACGAAGTCCAAACTAAGGTGAAGACAAAACAAACTTGCTTCAAGGAGTTTCTTCAATGCAATGATGACGAAGAAAGGTCGAGAGCTAAACAAAGATACCAGGAGGCAAAGCGGGAAGCCAAGAAAACGGTAGCTAAAGCAAAGGATAAGGCATATGAGGAAATGTACAAGAGATTAGACACCAAGGAAGGACAAATGGCATCTTCAGACTTGCAAAATCTAGGGAGATTAGGAAAAATGATCTAGGTAACATTAGGTTTATTAAGGACAACAATGGTGTTCTTTTAACGAAAGATCATGATATTAAGAGGGTTTGGGGTAGTTACTTCTTTGGCTTATTTAATGACGGTGCTCTCCATGTAGAGATAGTATCGTTGATGGGTCAGCCGACCATCATACTACGACCAATGACTGCCCTACAAGTAGGATTGGGTTTGAGGAAGTCAAAATGGCTCTTAGAAAGATGGGAAGGGAGAAAGCTGTCGGTCCTGATCAAATTCCTATCACTGTGGTTAGCCCTAGGAGAAGAGGGAGTTAAATGGTTGACCAACATCTTTAATATATTTTAGAGACTGCCAAGATGCCAGAGGAGTGGAGAGAGTCTACGGTGATACCAATCTATAAAAATAAAGGAGATCCCCAATGTTGTGGTAACTACAGAGGTATTAACTACTCAGCCATACCATGAAGCTATGGGAAAGGGTGATAGAGGCTAGGTTGAGACAGTTACTAGGGTTTCGGAAAACCAATTTGGCTTTATGCCAAGCAGGTCTACCACGGAGGCGATTCATCTACTTCGACGGCTTATGGAGAAATATAGGGAAAAGTCTAGAGATCTTCACATGGCGTTCATTGACCTTGAGAAGGCTTATGATAGCGTTCCTCGCGATACGATCTGGAAGACTTTGGAAACGAGACGGATACCAACTGCTTATATCCGGGCGATTCGTGACAGTACTGTAGATCTACTACTTACGTCAGGACTACAGTTGGCGACACCGAGGCATTCCGGTGGAAATCGGACTCCACCAGGGGTCGGCTCTTAGCCCTTACATCTTCGCCTTGATTATGGACGACATCTATTGTGCGACACCAGACGGTGTACCTTGGTGTATGCTTTTCGCTGACGACATTGTTCTAGTTGCTGAAACAAAATCTGAGTTGAATAGTAGACTGGCTACCTGGAAGACTGCTTTGGAAGAAAAAGGTTTAAGGATCAATATTGAAAAGACAGAGTATTTATGTTCAAACTTCAATGGGAACCAAAACGATGAAGATGTAGAAGTATGCATAGAAGGACACGTTCTTCCCTCAAAGGATTGTTTCAAGTACTTAGGGTCTATGATACATAAAGATGGGGGTGTAGATGATGACGTTACACACCGTATAAAGGCGGGATGGCTAAAGTGGAGGGCCGCTACTGGAGTTTTGTGTGACAAGAAGGTGCCTCTAAAACTTAAGGGAAAATTTTATAGAATGGCAATAAGACCAGCGCTGTTGTATGGATCAGAATGTTGGGCAACCAAGAAGGATCACGTAAGGAGGATAGAGGCCGCAGAAATGAGAATGCTTCGATGGACATGTAGGACTCTGTGGGATATGACGACAAACTCTGCTATTAGGATGTCCTTAGGGGTGGTGTCTGTTTCCGAAAAATTGAGGGAGGAAGACTACGGTGGTTTGGGCATGTCCTTAGGCGACTACCGTCGGATGCGGTCAGGAGGGTAGAGTCGATTACAGTCGACGGTGCCAGAAGGAAAGGACGACCAAGGCGGAAGTGGGAAGACTGCTTGAGATCTGATTTGATGGATTTAGGCCTTACCGAAGACATGACCTATGATAGGAAATTATGGAGGCTTAAGACTAGGGTAGTCGAGTAGTGTGGGTCACATCTATAGGTGTATCATCTTTGTCTTCTTTTAAATGCATTTGTAGTAATTTCCATGACTTTTACTTTTTATACTTTTCTGTTATTGGTATTTATGAAAGATTAGAACTGGGCTTGCTATAATTGTCTTCTGTGTATCATTCTCGTCATGTTTCCTCTGTTAATTTAGCGGTCTTATGTTTCTGTCTATATGCAGAGATTCTTTCGCAGGGATTATTTTGCAGGATTACTCCCCATTACAGAAGCACATATGATATTAATGACTGCATATGAATATTGTTTAGCTATGTATTTATGTAATTATTTATACATGCATTGCATTTTATCTATATTTTTAATTTTCTGAGTGCCGGAGGTCTTTCACGGAAGCTATTCTCAACCTGGCGTTGGGGGCAGCCTACTACCCTACCTCCCCCTTACCCCATACATATGGGAATTGGGTTTTGTTGTTGTTGTTGTTGTTTTTCTTTTTTTTTTCTCCCTCTTTCCTTCCCTTTCCTGAATCTCTCCTTGCCCTCTGTGTTTTCTCCCCTCACCGAATGCTTTATCTCTAGTTTTTTCCCCTCTCTCTTCTCTGTCTTTTTTTTCCTCACCGAATGCCCCCTTTTCGAATGGTTACCCCTTTCATTTATGGCTCTTTTGGGTAGATATCAATCAGTTGAATGATGAATCTAGGGCTAGGGGTTGTTTCTCTGATTTGGTAGGATTAAATCCCGATTTTGGGATTTATGTGGTTTTTTAAATGGGGTTTTGATTTGGCTTGTTATTGACTGCTTTTTTTAACTGTGTAGCTTCTGTTGATAACGGCGGCGACTCGGGCGTGCTCGGCGGTGGCTCTCGTGGCGGGGGAAATGAGCGGTGGAGTCCACGCGCATCTGAAAGTTGAAAAGTCGGCAGCGGTTGATTAGGGTTCAAAAACCCTAATTTGTTTGGGTTACAAACGAGTTGATTCGGGTTGGATTTGGGTCGGACCTTCGCATGGTACTGGGCTTCGGGTTGGATATCTGGGCTGTTTGGCTTCTAGAACCGGGTGGTCTCGAGTGATTAGGGTGTTGTCAGTTGTAACTTGGGCCTCGAGTGTTGTATTTGGGCTTAAACTTCAGACCTACAAAAATAATAAATTAATATAATAATAATAATAATAATATTTTAAGATCCGGACAAAAACGAATGTATATAATATGGTCATTCAATGGTTCCTCATGCACCTAAATTGGATACCAATTTCTTAATATATATATATATATATATATAGTAAAATCGACAAGTGTATATAAATTACTTAATTTAAGGTTAAGAAAATGCGTGATTGAAAATGTTATAAAAATAATAATATTTTAAGTTGAGTGCAACCTATAACATTTTCGATTGATAACTGAAAATGTTATCTTCTTCATAATATTTTTAACTTTAACTGAAAATGTTATAAAATTAATATTTTAAGGTACATTCACTTAAAGTATTATGATTTTATAATATTTCGATCGTGTTTTTTTCTATCATTCTTAAATCTTGAGTTAAATGTTGTACGAATAACTACCCTAAATTCAAATTTGAGTACGTAGCCGTTGAACAAGGGCAGGCTACCCATAAATTAATTAATAATTGTAATAATATAGTGTTGAAAAGTGTAATGTATACCTTTATTATTTTTTCAGGTCTTGAGCTTCAAATCCTCAATAAATCCAACACTAGGCTGTGCCGTCCTTTGATTTGTTGGAGTCTCTCTACCCTAAAGCAATGGAGTAGTTCCGGTCTACGGCAGACTTAATATATAATTAGAAAAATGTTATCAAAAATATTAATATATTTGATAAAATATTATCTAAAATATTATTTTCTTACCAACAATATTAATTTTTTTTAACATTTTAGGTAAAACACCTAATATTAATATTTTCGATAGAAAAAATAATGTCTTAGATAAAGCTTTACTAGAAACGTTAATCAATTTAGGCAGCGTCTAATATTAACATTTGAAATAGAAATAATAATATTTTAAGTAGCGTTTTATCAAAAATGTTAAAAAAATAATAATATTTTCATTAATACATTTTTTTAATCGTATATTAAAATTGACATACCTGAGACATCCACATATCATTCATTGGAAAGGTTTAGCTGATAAGTTCTAATAACAATACAAAAATGATAAGAGAATCTATGTTTTCCGGATTTTATTTAATTTTTCTTTATGAGTAAGTTTTGGGTATATTTTTAAAATAGAATAGAGATTATAAAGTATAATTATTTATATTTTTAGTTTACTAATAATTTTTTTTTGTAAACGTAATTGTTCGAACCCATAATATTTAACAATAACAATATTTTATTTTGTTATCAAGGTTACTTGATGAATTTTATAATTTTTTAAATATATGAAAAATAAAAAAAGTAAATATAATCTAATCGGATATAAGCTGATATAGATGTAATTTTTTAATAAATATGTTTGAATATTTGACAGTTATCCTAATTCGGATGACAGAGAGAAAGGAACAGATAAACCCGCATCTCGTCCCCTATTACTATTTTTTGTGTACTATATTAAAGACTTTTATTAAATTTTTGGGTAAGTATAGTAATGGACACTGTACTTTTCTAAAACTTTTATTTAGGTCTCTCAACTTTTAAAACTTTCAATACAGTCCCCCAACATTTTGTTATGTTTGCAATATGGTCCCCGACGTAATCGGCCGTTTGACGCCGTTACACTGCCGTTAGTACGTTTGTAATATGGTCACTAAACTTTTCAGGCGCTTGTATTTAGGTCCCCCAACTTTTAAAATTTGCAACACAATCCTCAATTTCACTATAAATCCCAAATTCCTTTTCGATCTTTAAAATTCTTTTAGCTTCTCTTTTCTCATTATAGCGTAACTTTTCAGTCGGGATGCATGAGAATTTTAATCTAACTTTGAATTATGTGGAGGTGTTGACTTGAATAAGGGTCTATTGAGAGACTATCGGGACCATTAATGATTCAAGATGTAATATTAGATACAAGTCATCTCAGATGAAGCATAGATGTTCGATGAAATGCTTGTGAGAAAAAAATGGGGTTAGAAATGCAGAGTTGACAAATACTACTAAGATGAACTAAGTATTATTGTCGAAAGTCACTAACGAAGCTGAAATTATTTTGTATAAATGACATATAATAATTTCTTCGTTTAATCCTTGTGGTTAAATATTTTCCAATAGATTATCAAATATAATAAAATCCCAAACAGGGGATTCACCTCTATCTTTAACCCAATGTCAAGTAGTTGCTCTAAATATACTACCATATAATGATGCCTTTCGATTTGTATGCATGCAGAATTGTCTTCTAAAGCTATAATTCAATATGTGTTAGTATTGTTGTCATATAGGCAAAAAGCGCATCCTACAACGCGTGTTTTAAAAGGCAGTTTCTGTATAAAAAATGTTTTTTATCTATGTTATTAAAACAGATGATAAATTAAAAATGGTTAAACTACACGGGAGACCACCAAATTATGGTCATTAATTAATCTTGCCACTGAACTATTTTTTTGTCCCAATTTGACCACCAAACTTTTTAAATATTTACATATACTATCAATTTAGTCACTATTTTAATTCAATTAAATAAATTTAACTATCCAATTAGAACATGACACATGTCAATACATGATTGGAAGATTTTAATTTATGAATTTTAAATTATTTAATTAACATATTTTTAACCAACCCGATTGAAATGGAAAATTTAAGAACAAATATTCGCCCAAGGAGAATCGAACTTGTGTCTATGGGGGGAGAGTAACCAAGCGCCCAAACCGTTGGGTCAAAGCTTCACAATAGTTCTAACTTACAACAATTTGTATTTGACTTGTAAAAGTTTGTTAATGATAAAAAAATTAAACAAATTATTTGTTTAAATAAATTATTTTTTCTTTAACCGTTAATCGAACCGAAATATATTTGAAAATTATTAACCGAACCAAATTAACCGTTAATCATTTCAAACGGAACATTAGACTCATGTAAGGTCTAAATGTATAGACATTAAGATCAAATAGATGATATAATATCTCTCTAAGATAAATACTTAGAAACCGTTTGAGATCAATGACCCCGTATCACACTCTTGATTAAGATGATTATATATCCTAATTCTTTCTTTACAAAAATAAAATAAAAAGAAATCAGAGATTACTGTACTTTTGAAGAAAAAAAGTGTTTCACTTTCATATTTTTTTTTTCTTAATGTAGCCCCTAACTCATAATAATGTGATCTTTTAACCAATAATTTTCATTATTTGACCGTTACGATGTTGATATAGTGTTCCACGGTACTAACGTGACAGTCCATCTGCTATATTTGAGGTAAAAATGTAGTCCATTTATTATGTTATCCGTCACATGATCAATCACTGTGGACTGTCACGTCAGTATCGTGAACTGTCACATCAGCATATCAACGATAAAAAACGTTGATCAAAGGGTCAAGTTAAGCTTATTTTTTTAAGTTGAAGGGTCACGTTAAGAGATAATTTTTATAAAAGTACAAGGACATTTGCTTCAACCTTAAAAATCAAGAAGTAATTGAGGGAGAATTCTTTCTAAATGAATTGCAACCTTAGCACCAGTTGATCAAAGGGTCAAGTTAAGTATTTTTTAAGTTGAAGGGTCACGTTAAGAGATAATTTTTATAAAAGTACAAGGACATTGCTTCAACCTTAAAAATCAAGAAGTAAGAGGGGAGAATCTTTCTAATGAATTGCTTCAACCTTAGCACCACCCTCTGCTTCAGCAACCGTAGCAGCTCGCTGCACAGCCTCTGTTTCAAAAATAAATAAATATTTTTTACCAAAACAGGGTCTAATTTAAATTATGAAATAAACACTAAATTTTGAGGGGGGGAAAGGACCTGTAATGAAAATTCGAACGAGTTGGCAACTCAGCTTTAGAGCATTTGGATTAGCTGCAATCAGATTGATTTCATCAATTTTAGATTTATACGTACTTGAAACATTAGTACATGTTCAAATCTCCAGTGAAACTTGGACATTAGTTGTTATTATAATGTTAAATTCATTATCTAATCGGATCGGATTGTAAAGATATAGTATGAGGATATTTTATAATTTATTCTATGGTATATAGTCATCTATGTATTCTAGCGATTTCATTTTCACACAATTATTTTTTGAATCATACCTGAAATTATATTTTGTTTTATTTAGTCACTGACTGTTAAAAGAAACAAAAATGCTGGCTTGACAGTTCATTAGTTAAATATAAATACGTGCCGAATATATCACTTTTCAGGAAATGATGCCTGAATTTTTTGAATCATACATGTGCCTGGCATTACAACGTTATTACTTTAGGTACATCGATCGTAACGATGTTATAAATCTCGTAAATGATACGTTTCACAATCTTAGAATTTTGAAATTTTTATTTAAAAAAAAAACAAAATTCTTCCCTTCCCCCAACCCGCGTCTCCCCTTGCATGCTTCTCACATTTCCATGGGCAAACGACCAAAGGTCAAACAGTCCACTAAACGGTCGACCAAATGGTCAAAAGGCCAGCTATTACAGTCAGATATCCAGTCAATTACCACAATCGACCAAAGGAATTTAAGGGATTTGATATTTGGGATATTAGGGATTGAAATGTAAGAATTTAGAAATTTTGGGTTTTGAGTTGTTAGCAAGAGTTGTGATCGGTCAGTGGGTGGTTGACAACGTATGAGTGACCGTTTGCAGGTGAATAAGTGGTCGGAGATGATCGACAATTAGAGTAAATGGAACCAGAATAAGAGATTTTAAAAGTTAGGATTTTTTTTCATATTTTAGAAAAAATTGAGGGCTTTTCGAAAATAAATTATTTTTGAGTTTTTTTAAATTAAATTTTCAAAATAACCATATTATGACATGGGGTTACTTATAGATTTTTTAATGGTCATTACAACCAATACACCTAAAGTGTAAATTTGTAACATTAGACCTTGGATGATTCAGAAAATAGTTTAGCATCAATTCATGAAAAGCAATATAGTTTGAACACTTATTTTATATTTAAACCTTATTTTTCAATAATAATATAATAATATCACACGTTAACATTAACATTAATTCTTTAATGATTAGTGAAAAAATAAAATAAAAATATAATATTATGTATAATTTTAAAATAAAATAATTAAATGATCAAAAAGGTCTAAAATATATAATTAACTAAGGCCATCTCCAGTCCTCATCTCTACTCTACATCATTTCTATCTCTACTCTAAAGATGAAACAATAATTCATCTTCAACCATATCTCTACATTACCATCAACACTATTTTATTCATAATATTTAACTATTATAATATTAATTTTACAAATATAAAAAAATTACAAAAATTACAAAAAATCCGAAAAATTATAAAAAAAAATTAGTATGATTATTTATTTAATTTTAATATATTTTTATCTATCTTATAATTTAATATACTTTAATTAAAAAAAAAACTAACGCTAGATGTGGAGCGGTATTGTAACAATCTCCACAGTAGCGCCATATCTAGCGCAGGGTTGAAGAGCTGTGAGCTCTCTACTTTGGAGAAATTCTCCAATGTAGAGAAGCAATGGAGATGCCCTATGTACGTAGTTCAACCTTATTCTACATTAATATTTGAAATATCGATGTTGTTTAAGAAATAAAATTACCGAATGTTGGTCGAATCTTCTTTGATGTTCCTGCTACAACCTACGATTAAAATCAAAGATATTAGTGAAACAAATGATGAAATGTGGAAGAACAGATCAGTAATTAAGGTACCTCGGAATCCATGGCGTCGGTGTGATGAAAATCGATTCCTTCGCGCTGGAATTAAACACCGAAACCCTAAGTTTCAAATTCTGATTGAGGCTAAAATGGAAGGAGAAAATGGCGAGATCGATGAAATTCCGAAACCTTGAGCTTTTCTGGTCCAAATCTGCTTGAAGAGTCTCTGGTCAAATCTTGGAAGGAGAAACAAACATACATTAGGGCAAAAATCGATTCGAATAAGAAAAACATGAAAGGAAACTGATACAAAAGAGGGGGAGATACAGGTTCAAGAACGGGAGTTTCGTGGTCATCATGGCGGAATTGATTTGATTTGCTCCTCGATCTTGACTTTTCGCCGCTTCTGTCCATGAATCGGCTGCGGTTGGCTCAATTGATGTGATTGCGATGATTTCAAAGGATATAACAAGGGAAGCCGAAATAGAAGCCGCCATGGCTCGGAGCTCAGAGGTAGAGCGTCTTGTGAAATGGAGGGTCAATAGCTTTATGCACATTTTTTTTATCTTGGATAAACGATAAGAATGGTCATTTATATTTTAGTTTGTTCACTTTTGGTATCTATTTTCAAAAAATTCCGTTTAGGTAACTCACTTTAACAATTTATTATTTTTTTGATCATTTACGTTATCGATTTGTTAATATTGATCACTAATTCATTAACTTATGTTAGCTTGATGATACAAAACATTAGTAAAATGGGCAATTTATAATTTGATCTCTAAGCTTTTGATAAAATATCAATTTAACCCTTAGACTTTAGGTAAAATATCATAACCCCAAAATTTTAGTATTTATAACTAAGTGAACATTTTTGTAATTTACCTTTTTATTTTTTCCCAAAAAAACTCCTTTTGAGTTTAAATATAATAATTTTAAATAGGAATTTGGATCCAAATTTTGTTTTCCAAGTCGTTTAAGGGTTTCAGTTGGAATTAATATTTCTATCATTCATTTACAAATTAAAGTATATTAAAATTAAAACTTCTACTATACTCCTAATTAATTCAATCAAGTATTATTATTCTAATTCAGAATTCATTTAAACATTTTAGTATTTAAAGGGAGGTTATTTTCCCTAAAGGTCTCGTGTTCAAGCAGGACCCTTATGTGTATACATTATCAGTTGATCGAGAGAATTTCAAAAAGATATTATCTTATAACCACTCTATAATTTACACTAATAAAAAAAAACTATTCTAATCAAAATCGAGCTAATTGACTTGAAAAAATCTAACCTAATGCGGAACTATTATTTCACGTACAAAAAAACATATTTAATCAATTCTTTTTTTTTGGGTTGAACCAAATAGATCACAAATAAATAAATGGGAAAATCACACAAATTGTCCTCTGACCATAGAACTGCTTTATTAAGTTCCTCGACTATTAAAGTTACAAATAGTCCTTGACTATAGAATGTCATTTTTTTGAGTCCCCGACTATTAAAAGTTACAAAATGGTTACCCGACTATTCATTATGTCTCAAACTCATTCTTTCGTTAAAATTTGGCGATCTCCTGAGTGAAAGTTAACCTGCTAATTGTGATATGATCAAATTTGATCCCCAAATTTCAAATGATTATCATATCTCAGTACATGTGACGTCCAAGACAAATCCACTTTTTTAACAGAAAAGACGAGTTTGGACATAATGAATAGTCGGTTGATAATTTTGTAACTTTTAATAGTCGAGGGACTTAATAAAGTTTTACTTTATAGTTAGGGAATATTTGTATACTTTGCCCTAAATAAATTTGGGAAAAGACAAGTAAAAATATTAATAATTATTATTCCATAAAATCATCTTAAATCTCTCATAATTACACAAATTCCCATCTTTTATGGTATAAGAAAATTTGTAGGAAAAATGACAGTCAATAGCTTGCAACCTTTCTTCCCATGCATTAAAATATTTATAGTTTAGGCTTAGAGAATATGGGGGAAAGGAATCCATATTTTCAAGGGATGAAAATATTTTCAATAAAAAATACAAAAAAAATCTAAAATATATGATGATTTAATTTTTTTACAGGCACCGACTACCCCCACCCATCCCCTTAAGTCTATCTTTGATTCAAAACCTTAAACCCAAAACCCTAAACCTTGAATTTATAATTCTAAATCCTAAGTCCATACACATTAAACCATAATCTAACCCTAAAAGATAAAATTATGTAAATTAAATTTACACACTTGGTATCATTTTTTTCTTTCAAATATTACAATTATGGAGACAAAGTTTACAAATCACATTTCTACTTGACTCAACAATACTACGAATTATATGCTTACCTGATATAAAGGAGTAAATTAAGCATGACATAAAAAATAGGTTTAATAGCAAGTAAATAGTTAAAATATATCATCTTTTACATTTAAGTACCTAAAAATAGTTTTTGATTAATAAAAAAAAAGAACCTAAAATATTTTTTAGTCAAAATAAGTACCTAAAAAGTTATCTTTCTGGTCAAAATAAGTACTTAAAGTATTTTTTTTATCAAAACAGGTACCTAAAGTATTCAAATTTTGTTCATCTAAATACCTAAAATATTCTTTAATTAATTTCATATGTCAACATTTTCAGAACTCATTTTTATTAATATGAGATAAATTCAATGCATTATCTATTCAAAGATAACTCTTAACCATTTGCTATTAAACGCTCACAACCCTAACATTTCTGATGCCCGAACCCAAGACCTTAAAGAATAACGATTTTATATAAATATTTCACCTACACCAACTTATAAAAGACTTTGTATATGTTTAAGGAAACAGACAATCAAAGTTTTATTTATATTCAAAACGTCACATCGCTATCGTGTCTAAAAGTAAATCATACGACCAACAATAAGTTGATCTAATCAGATAAAGTAATTAATTTCTTAAATAATGTGAAATATTCAAATATTAATATTACAAAAAGAATAAATTAAATTAAAAATGTCGCCTTCATTAATAGATATTTTTAATAGGCGAAATAATTTATTCAATTAATAGATTAAAATTGGTCATATTATTACCTGTCATATTGTTATGGATCGATACATTTTTATAAAGTATCGACACTTTATTGGCGCTATAACTTCTTCTCTTTTAAATTCCAAAAGTGTCGAAACTTATAATAAATTATCGACACTTTCAACATATCCGGTAGAGCTTTAGCTGTTTTGTCATTACGAGACCGATTTTGTCATATTTTTACCTGTTATATTGTTATGGATCGATACATTTTTATAAAGTATCGACACTTTATTGGCGCTATAACTTCTTCTCTTTTAAATTCCAACAGTGTCGATACTTATAATAAATTATCGACACTTTCAACATAACCGGTAGCGCTTTACCTGTTTTGTCATTTTGAGACCGGTTTTGTCATATTATTACCTGTCATATTGTTATGGATCGAGATATTTTTATAAGGTATCGACACTTTATTGGCGCTATAACTTCTTCTCTTTTAAATTCCAAAAGTGTCGAAACTTATAATAAATTATCGACACTTTCAACATATCCGGTAGAGCTTTAGCTGTTTTGTCATTACGATACCGATTTTGTCATATTTTTACCTGTTATATTGTTATGGATCGATACATTTTTATAAAGTATCGACACTTTATTGGCGCTATAACTTCTTCTCTTTTAAATTCCAACAGTGTCGATACTTATAATAAATTATCGACACTTTCAACATAACCGGTAGCGCTTTACCTGTTTTGTCATTTTGAGACCGGTTTTGTCATATTATTACCTGTCATATTGTTATGGATCGAGATAATTTTATAAAGTATCGACACTTTTGGCGCTATAACTTCTCTTTAAATTCCAAAAGTGTCGAAACTTATAATAAATTATCGACACTTTCAACATAACCGGTAGCGCTTTAGCTGTTTTGTCATTACGAGACCGGTTTTGTCATATTATTACCTGTCATATTGTTATGGATCGATACATTTTATAAAGTATCGACACTTTATTGGCGCTATAACTTCTCTTTTAAATTCCAAAGTGTCGAAACTATAATAAATTATCGACACTTTCAACATAACCGGTAGCGCTTTACCTGTTTTGTCATTTCGAGACCGGTTTTGTCATATTTTTACATGTTATATTGTTATGGATTGATACATTTTTATAAAGTATCGACCGTTATTGACGCTATAACTTCTTCTCTTATTAATTCCAAAGTCGATATATAAATTATCGACACTTTCAACATAACGGTAGCGCTTTACCTGTTTTGTCATTTCGATACCAGTTTTGTCATATTTTTACATATTATATTGTTATGGATCGATACATTTTTACAAAGTATCGACACTTTATTGGCGCTATAACTCTTCTTTTTTAAATTCCAAAAGTGTCGATACGTATAATAAATTATCGACACTTTAACATAACCGGTAGCGCTTTACCTGTTTTGTCGAGAGATTTTGTCATATTTTACCTGTTATATTGTTATGGATCGATACATTTTTATAAAGTATCGACACTTTATTGGCTCTATAACTTCTTCTCTTTTAATTCCAAAAGTGTCGATACTTATAATAAATTATCGACACTTTCAACATATCCGGTAGCGCTTTACCTGTTTTGTCATTTCGAGACCGATTTTGTCATTTTTACCTGTATATTGTTATGGATCGATACATTTTTATAAAAATATCGACACTTTATTGGCGCTATAACTTCTCTCTTTTAAATTCTAAAAGTGTCGAAACTGATAATAAATTATCGACACTTTCAACATAACCGGTAGCGCTTTACCTGTTTTTTCATTTCGAGACCGGTTTTGTCATATTTTTACATGTTATATTGTTATGGATCGATACATTTTTATAAAGTATCGACACGTTATTGGCGCTATAACTTCTTCTTATTAATTCCAAAAGTCGATACTTATAATAATTATCGACACTTTCAACATAACCGGTAGCGCTTTACCTGTTTGTCATTTTGAGACCGGTTTGTCATATTTTTACATGTTATTGTTATGGATCGATACATTTTTATAAAGTATCGACACTTTATTGACGCTATAACTCTTCTCTTTTAAATTCCAAAAGTGTCGATACGTATAATAAATTATCGACACTTTCAACATAACCGATAGCGCTTTACCTGTTTTGTCATTTCGAGACCGGTTTTGTCATATTTTTACCTGTTATTTTGTTATGGATCGATACATTTTTATAAATTATCGACACTTTATTGACGATATAACTTCTTCTCTTTTAAAAAAGGTAAAATTTATCTGATATGTTGAAAGTGTCCATGTTTTTTTTATAAAAATGATCTATACTTTTTTTAAAGTTATGTAATTTATGTTTCAATTTTTTTTAATAGTGTTTCATGTTTTCCACCAACAATATTAATTTAATAATTTCATTTACAAAAAATTATTTGATTGTTTTGATATTTTATAAAATATTATTTAGAATTTAAATTTAACAATATGTTTAGATAGAAAATGTATTGACACATATTTAGGTAGTTATTGTACATACCTAAATATGTATTGCGAATTTAATGTTGTACCCACCCTTTAATTACCATTACCAATACCACATCCTATTAAAAGCAGCACGATTGAAACATGTTCAAAATGAACATTTGCTTACATCTCCATCAACGAAGTGTCGATCTTTATATTAAAGTACCGACACTTTAAATATATTCGGTACCGCTTTACCGGTTTTATCATTTCAATACTGGTTTTGTCATAGTTTTACCTGTTATATCGTTGTGGATCGATACATTTTAATTTGGATCGACACGAACCGCGCTAAACGAATTTATTAATAAATATCTTTTAATATCTGGTAACGCCGTATATTAACCGTATATTAACCCGCGTTCTGAGACATTCCGTACATTATCTATTTTTAAAAAATGATCTTATAAATTAAATTAAATCAAAATTCATCATATTCAAATCAAATATGTATATTCTATCGAGTAATTTCATGATCCCTACTTATCACTTCATCTATAGTCCCAATGATTAACATTCATTAATTTAAAATAACTTTCAAATAAAAAAAAAGTCAATGAAGAACTCTCTTCCTCACCCTTTTCTATCAATCCCTCAATTACTTAGCCCAATCCTAATCCAAATCAAAACCCTAAATCGAATTTCAATTCGATTCTTACACTGTAAATTTCAACCTACGTCCAATCTTATTATGTAAGTGATCAAAATTCATTCTTTTTCTTATACTAGAAAATTTTGCGAATTGGATTCCATTTTCCCCCTTTTTAATGTCAAAGAAATTCTGCGAAGAAACAAGACAATGTTCAATGTTTCTCAGGTCGCAAGAGGAGTTAGCTAGGGAAGCTATAAAACACGCTTTGAAGGCGCTGAAGAAACGGCATTTACTCGAAGAAGGAGCTCATGCTCCTGCATATATTGCTCTTTCCAGGCCCATCATCTCTCAGGTTTTTTTTCTTTGGTTTTTGGGTTCATTTTTTTATCATAACAATGTATTGAGTTGCTATTTTTGAAACGAGAAGTTAATGTTGAAATAGGAGTTTGTGATTATTATGTTGCAAGATTGTGAAAACAAGTGGGTTTGGATTAAAGAATTGGATAAATCATTGGCTTCCCATTAGAATAGAAAGCCCTATACCATGTTTTCGGTCCGGTGTGATACGGGTATGTGTCATTCGAGTCCATTCAATTATTCTTTAAAGCTTTTGCATGTATTGGAGGGTTATTTCCTACACCATGTCTGGTATGTGTGAGACACGAATACTTAAAAGTAAAATGAAGAGTCGGCGCAATACAGATATTGGGTATTTGACTATACATGGATGTAGGCGTGAGTGGTGGATACATGTATGTGCCAACACAAGTATCTAAAATTTTTTCTAAGTTTTCCATGGATTTTCGGATGTATTATGTACATTGAACACAAGCGTCAGAGATGGATACTTAAAGAAAATTGAATAGTTGGAGCAACATAAGTAATTGGTGAATTTCTTTGTAGGGTTCAGAATGGAAAGATAAAGCTGAAAACTTGGAACTGGAACTTCAACAGTGCTACAAAAGCACAGTCTAGATTGTCCGAGCAACTAGTGGTTGAAGTAGCCGAGTGTCGAGCTTTAAAAGTTTCTCTACAAGAGAAAGAAACAACTGTCACTGAATTGGAGAGGAATTGACCCAAACCAGGTTCAGTTTGTCTTTTTAGGGTTTGGTGGGCAAGAGTGTCAGTTTTTTGGATTTGAAGTCGCTGTGAAATTAATAACTGATGGATGTTTAAATTGGCAGGGATGAGTGCTCTCAGTTAAAAACAGATTTAGAAGAAAAATTAGAGCTATGGAATTGGTGATGATAGAGCACCAGGAAATCAAAGCTCAATTAGAACAAGTGGCTATTAGAGTAAAGATTTAGAGGCTGAAAATAAAATGTTAGTTGATCGTTGGATGCTTCAAAAAATGCAGGATGCTGAACGGCTTAATGAGGTATGGTATATTGTTATTACAGAACAAGGTATATTCCGATTTGTTGACTTGGAGAATGATAAATAGCCAGCCATATATACTTGAACTTTAAGCATGTTGGGTTTAGATTCATTAAGAGTTTGTTCATTCATACAATGTAGCTAAGTTTGAGCATTATCAAATAGTTCTGTTGGCATTATTTGTGGCTTTCACGTTTCAATATCGGATGGAAAGCAAAAAATCTTAAACAACTAATTTCGGTGGCTTAGACCCATCAGTTTACTTGGAGCTGGGCCGATTTTGGGTTTGGACAAGAGAGCATATTCTTTGCTCGTGTCTTCTTGAGTAACTAGAGGAATTAGTGGTAACTTATTTGTTTTCATCAACTTCTAGGATTGGTTTTTCTTATATTCCTTCAACTTTGTCACAAACTAGAGGAGAAAATGAGCAATAATGTCATTTAGAGTTATAGAACACTCCAGTAAAAGTTAGAAACCTAAATGGCAAATATTAATGGATGATTTTTTTTAATTCCTACTCCTTAGTTGTGAAAGGGTGTAATTTGTTTTTAATATGCCTGTTTGATTACAAATATTAGTGCTTAACTTTAGTTTTCCTTTAATTAATTTAGGCAAATGCACTTTACGAAGATACGATTGAACGGGCTCAAGGCCAGTGGTTTAGAAAACTTGCCCGAGAGCAAGTAGATGGTATTGTCCGTAGAAGTGAAGAAGGTGCTGAGTTCTTCGCAGAATCAACTGTTCCTTCTGTTTGCAAGCACAGGATCAATGCCCATGAAGGTGTTGTGCTTCGATACTGTTCGAGTATAATTCTGGAAAATTGATCAGCGGGGGACAGGACCGATCGGTCAAAATGTGGGATACTAGCACGGGATCTTTAATCCAAATCTTTCTGGCTGCCTCGGTTCCGTCCTTGATCTCGCAATTACCCATGACAATAGATTCGTAATAGCAGCAAGCGGTTCAAACAACTTGTTTGTATGGGATGTCAACACGGGACGAATCCGGCATTCTCTCACAGGTCACAAAGATAAAGTTTGTGCTGTGGATGTGAGCAAAGTTTCGGTCGTCATGTTGTGAGTGCAGGGTATGATCGGACGATAAAAGTGTGGGATTTGCAGAAAGGTTACTGCACCAACACTATAGTTTTTCACAGCAACTGCAATGCTCTTTGCTTCAGCACAGATGGACTGATATGCTCGGGTCATGTCGATGGTAATCTCCGTTTGTGGGATATTCAGACCGGAAAGTTAGTTAGTGAAGTTGCAGCACATTCACTTCCCATTACATCTATCTCCCTGTCTCGAAACGGAAATGTTGTATTGACAAGTGGCAGAGATAATTTGCATAATTTATTCGATGTACGATCTTTGGAGTTTGTGGTACATTCAGAGCAACCGGAAACAAGTGGCATCTAATTGGAGTCGTCGTGTATTAGTCCGGATGACAATTATATTGCTGCGGCTCTGCCGATGGATCCATCTACATTTGGTCGATATCAAAAGCCGACATTGTAAGCACTCTGAGGAGCACACTGTTCCAGTTATGTCTTGTACTTGGAGTGGACTCGGAAAACCATTAGCCTCTGCAGATAAGAATGGGTTGTCTGTATCTGGACATGATCCACTGGTATGTTCAATATTCTCTATGTTATTTTATGTACTTTGAGGGTCCCTGGAGGGTTATATTCCAATGCTCATGTTCGAATATGTCTTGTCCATGGGTACATGAAGAGAAATTACAGTCAGAGTAACATAAACATGGAAAACCGGTATAGTTGTATATATACACGTTTAAAATGATTTTATGTATGGAATTCGGTTTTGGTGGTGTTCTATTGAATCTGGTTTGATTTCGATTTCAACAATAGTTAACATATTCGACCAGCTTGGCATTATTTCATGAATGAATGGTATAGACAACAGAATTCAGCTGCTGATCTCAATAAACAATCATGGAAACGAAATAATACTGTAAGGTTTAACTAACATACTGTTTCTCAAGAAGGCTTGCACAGAATGCCAGATCGAACCTCTCTTCCGGTGGATCTCTGATGCAATCGAACACGGCATCCACATTTAAGAAGTCTTCATCGGCTGTGTAACTGCAGCCACGGGACCACTCAATGTTAAACATGAATTGCTAATGCATGACATTGACATTATAGGAAAATCTTGCCATTGGTTGGTAAGAGTTTTCTTAGTTCTCAATTTCCTGTTTTCCGGTTGTATATGGTTGAACTGTAGGACTGGTCGGTGAAAATGGACGTGCAGCACCGGATCTTCTTTATTTCTCAAGTAACAAACAAACCTACGATTCAGGGGACATTAGGAAGTAGGATACGGTAATTGTTAGGGTACATAAAAAATGGAGTCTTGAAATTTAAAAGCAGTGGCAATATGTACATTTTATCATACATGTCTTTTGAGAAGTTAATAACCTCGTGAGAAGTGGTATCAGAACGACACTTTTACTGTTTAATTTCACGTTGAATGTTACAATGGGTGGAGTAGATACTATGGATAACCATAATGATAGTCCGCTACAAAAGTGTCACGAGTTAAGTGAGAATGTCGCATCTTAAAGAAAAAGCGGGTCACTAATCTTGAAGAAGGTGGATAATTGTGTCGCAAGTGTTGCGAGATTGAGTGTGGGAGAATGCCATATCTTGAAGAGAGAGAGAGACGAAGCACTGATCTTACATCAGAAAAGAAAATAGAGATCCTAGAATTTAAAAGCAATGGAATTATATGATAGTCCCATGACAATTGCAGGCGATTGATGCAACCAGAAAAAGGCAATGGAAACCAATTTAATCATCTAATTCAGCCTATAATTTACCAGCACAAATGTCTCATTTAGTAAAGGAATTTACCCGCTCTGTCACTATGCAAGCCATTCCAGCAGCTTTGACAGCAGCAAGTCCTATGGCACTGTCTTCTACAACGACACAGCTTGCTATTATATTGTATCATATCACCATAAATTAATGGTTCAATACTAAAATAAAACATAACGTTATGTATAATTTTAGAAAAAAATAATTAGGCGATTAAAATAGATACGGAATAGATAGAGTACCAAGCAGAGAATTAACCAAAAAAAGGTAAATTATGCGTTTAGTATCTAGACTATCAGATTTAGTCTATTTTAGTACCTAAACTTTCAATTTTTTCAAATACGTAACTAAAGCTTAGTTTTTTTCATATTAGTACCCGTCGTTAAAATTTTAGTTTTTGTTTATTTTAGTTCCAATTTAAAATTTAACGTTAATTTTTGAAAAAAATTAAAAGTTTAAGTACTAAAACGAACCAAAATTAATAGTTTAGGTACTAAATGTATTAAGTTTTTAAGATATGTACTAAAATGAAATAAAAACTAAATGTTAAATAAATTTTAAAAAAAAATTAGATACTAAAACAACTAAAATTAATAGTTTAAGTATTAAAATGCGTAGTCTATAAAAAAAACCTAAGAAGAGATTACCTTTCTTTCCCACCACCAATTTTGAGCAACTCTCCGTACAAATCCACATCCCATGTAACGCCCAATTCTTTCTGCAATTTGCACCATAAAAAATCCCTATGAGTAAAAAAACAGATAAAAGAATGAAAAGAACATGAAATTTACTTCATTGAAAGTATCATTGAACGAAACCCGGTGGCCATCCTTCTCGTATCAACGAGAACGCCATTGCAGTCAAAAGAAGAGCAGAGGGAAGAGTACTCGAAGACGAAGAAGAAGAAGCCGATAAGCATTTGATACTTAAAGAAGTAGAAATTCGCTTTGTTGCTGAAAAAGTAAACAGTGAACTAGATGGTGAGTTCTTTGCAATGAATAAACGGCGGTGGCCGAGAGCGGAAGCTTTGGGTTTAACGGTAGCAGAAGAAGAAATGATGATGATGAAGGAATTGTTGGCGGTAAAAGAGAGATAGCGGTTGAAGCCATTTGAAGCTGTGATTTTTGCTCTCAGAAGATTGATTCCGTTGGTTATGATTGGTTGGTGTTTTTTAATTTTTTTTTCTCAGCTTATCCGCCGCAATTTCCCACGTCGGTCTTTCAACCGGAATCAAACCGGATCGGGTCTAATTTAGGATATGGTAAACTACATCCCATGTCACTTTTGTTTTGGTTTGTTTTATTTTGATCATCATTTTTTAAAAGTTATGTTTCGGTCATTATATTACCAATTTATTATATTCTAGTCACTTAGTCATGAATTCTCGTTAGTTTGATGATGTAGCCTTAAAAAATGATAAATTTTTATTTGATCTCTAGACTTTAGAAAAAATCATTTGATCTTTAAATTTTCTCAACCTCTCTTTTACCTCACATCGTCATTGCTTACTGCAATACTACTCCAATCACCTTTTCCGACAATGATGAATCTGAAAATGTTCATCTTCGTCTCCTTTTCTCTACTCTCCTTAGAGAATAAAAGATCGTTTCCAGTGACCAACATATCAATTTAACACTTCTTCAACTCATTATTTTAACTTTTCAATCCACTTAAAATCTTTGTAAACTAATATTTTAAAAAATTAACTGACCCTATTCATATAATGGGTAAAGGGAGGTAGGGTAGTTGGTTACCCCACCGTGAAGACCAATTGAATTTGTTCAAACATTGCAAAAAAAATTCAAAGTTTTTAAGTTTTTAAAAGGTGAAACAAACAATTTTGGGTATGGTTTCGAAACCCCTCAAGAGGTTTTGAAACCCCTAAGGCAGAATGTAAATCTGGCCTACAGGTTTCGAAACCCTGTTCAAATAGTCAAATTTTTAAATGAAGGTTTCAAAACCCTTTTAAAGGTTTCAAAACTCTGGGCATAATTGCAGATTTTTCAGCTCACAACGACTCCAAATCTCCCCAATGGTAGAAACGGCTAGTAACTCATTCCAACATATAAAAATAAGTTGATGACACTTGAAGAAAGTTACCAACACCTATCCAAGCATTCATACACAAGAGAAAAAAATTCAATCATTTTCTTTTCAATCATTCTTTTCTTTCTTTGTAAATATTTATGTTTTGAGCTTAATTGTATATCTTTAGATTTTGTTTTATGAGCTAAATCTTTGTAAACACCAACCTAGAGAGGTCTTATTGTTTACACATTTTTTATCCTTTGTAAAGAGGTTTTGGTTTTAGTTTGGTTTGAAGTTTAACCAAGGAAAAACTTGGAGTTGTAATTACTATTGATCATTGAAAAAGAAAGAACAAACTAGTAGATTTGTTGGAAAATCCTAAGTGATGAGCTTAGGTAGTGGATATAGACTTCTTTCAGGAAGTTGAACCACTATAAATCATTATGAGAATTTTCCCATCTTTATACTCCTTACTTTTTAAATTTCAAAAAGTCAATTCACCACCTGTTAGCATATTTTGATTGATCGATTGAGCTTCATAAATCCTAACAATCTTCCATGACAAATATGACTTTATCGCTGCAGAATTACATGTACTAAGATACACTCAAATATAATGATATAAATTCTTGAAGACCTTTAAAAACATATTAATTTTTTTCCAATTATAAATTCAATTATCAGGACCTTTAAAATATAATAGAGTTAACCAGACTTTAAAAAACAACATGGAATGATGTAAAAGTTTTAAAGTTTAAAGATCAATTTAAAACGAGCATAATATCAAAATTTATTCTTAATATTTGAGAAAATAGTCACTTTAACTCTTATTTTTTAAAATATTTTGTCCTTGTATATTGGTTGTGGGGTAAAATATTTCTGATCAAATAAAATTTATTAGTTGACTGATAATCAACGTTTGTCGCTGACATGATAAGTCTTATGTGTCCAAAGTGACGACATGACATGTACCATGTCATCACTTATTATACATGTTATATAAGACCTCATCACTTATGCAAATATATGTGCCACCTCCTCACTGCACACATGATATGTGCCATGTCATCATCTACATAGATATGATATATGCCACATCATCACTTATGTACATATAACACTTTACCTCGTCGTCATTTTAAACAGTACTACATTTTTTTGGACATATATGTTTTTCATGTTAATGTCAAGTATTAACTATTAGTCAACTAATAAATTTCATCCAAAAATGAGTCATTTTTCTCAAAAAAAAAAAAAGAGTTAAGGATTAAATTGTTAAAAAAATAATTCAAGTGACTATTTTATCAAACATTAGGGGTATTTTTTGATATTATGTCGAAGTCATAAATTAGGGATCGACATAAAATATTTAAAAATTTAAAAATCAATTTAAATTATATGTCATGATTCAAAGACCTCCTACGCAATTAATTCGGTGCATATTGCTATCCGATAATCTTTGATCCGAGACATAACGTTCTAGTAGGAGCCGCATACTATTAAATTGCAGTCGAAAAGCAATGTAACCGTTGTATAGTAACGTTATTCAAGGTCATTGTAAATCACATATGCAATATAAATTATAGTTATTTTAAAATATAAATCACACCGTAACGTTTGTAATACCCGTAATTGCGATACCGCAACCGTAACCGTAATCATAATCGCGACCGCAATTTACTATTACGGTTAAAGGAGAGGAGGGAATGTCGATTCTTTTTCATAGGAAGCTGATGACATAACAATGACAATGCCTCTAGTTTGCTTCTCATCTCTGGCTTTGTTGAATATTCTTGTAAACCCTTCAGCCATGGCTGCATTGCTGCTGAAATCATATTCTTCTATTCACTCACCCATCAAATGCAACGCAAACTATACAACATGTTGACATTTGAAACTCGGAACTTCTACAGAGAAATAACCCCAAATGCAGTAGATATCAATTCGTTCGATAATAAAAAGCCATCCGGATCACTGAGACGAATATAAGCCAATCCTCGTCCGCACTATCTTCATTCAACAACAAGGCATTGTATTCATCGGCAGTTAAAGTTGTTCTTTGCTCATTTAAGCAAAGCACATGCCCACTTTCAACATAAGGCTTATAAGCCTCACAAAGAGAAGCTACAACCGAGTTTCCAAATGCACATCGGAAAGACTTCAAGTCGAGCCCTCTTGCGGTTCTAAGAGAGAGCATCACAACATCTGAGGCCAAGTCTCTAACATTGGTATCGGTATCGCCGGTGTAATCAGCTGTGCCATTCTCCAAGCTCTGAACAAAATCGATGTACCCTCTCATTTTTTTCGGTCTCGAAAACCTCATTCCACTTACATAACTAGCAGACCCTAGGCCAAAACCATAAAATGGTTTGTTTTTCCAGTATGTAAAATTGTGCTTACATTCGAATCCATCTCGGCAATAACTGCTGATTTCGTAGTGGTTATAACCAGCATCGGAAAGCATTCTTGATGCCGTTCTATAAAAATCGGCAGACTGCACATCCGAAGGTAAAGGAAACTCGCCCGGTGTGTACCTACAAGGATTCAAATATTAAGATAATGCTCCAAAACTAGATATTTCTACACACAAATTCGAATTCAGAGTATCATAGTAATGCTTACAATGTTCCGAATTTGGTGCCTTGTTCAACTTGCAAGTCATAAACGGAGACGTGGTTTGGCTGAGCTTCAATGGTTAACCGCAAGCTTTCGTCCCACATTTGTGGGGTTTGATTAGGAAGAGACGAGATGAGATCCAAGCTCCAATTCTTAACCCCACACGATTTCACCATCTCAATGGCCTCGTAAGCCTCCTTAACTCCATGAGCTCTCCCACAAGCCTTCAACAGCTCTTCTTGAAACGCTTGAACTCCCAACGACACTCTATTCACTCCCAACTCCATCAACGCCTCCATCTTCCTCACGTCGAAGGTTCCGGGATCCATTTCCATTGATATCTCGGCATCCGAAGTCACCCCAAATTTCACTCCCAACAAATCAAGAATCGATGAAACCAACCTCGGAGGCACGAGAGACGGCGTTCCACCGCCAAAGAAGACGGTTTCAAGGTGGATGGGACTTGAAATTCACTTTGGAAGCATTGATTTCTCGGAGTAGTAATTGGATGTAGTTCGATATACGGGGATCGTCATCGTCTTCGTCGGTTTGTGTCGGTGAGTGAGAGCCGAGAGCGACGATTGGGAAGTCGCAGTAGTAGCAGCGTTTTCGACAGAAAGGGAGGTGAATGTAAGCCGAAGTCGGAGCAAGTTGAGGGGCTGTGAAGATGTTGGGTGAGGCATTTTGTCGAACAGTTGCGGGGTTCAAATTACCGGAGATTGCACGAAGAAAGTCTTGGATATTGGGTTTGGCTGGAAAGTGGAGAAGATTGGAGTAAGGCTTGATTTGAGCATTACTTGATGAACAACAAAGAGATTATCATGTAATGGAGTGGACTGGTGGTGATTCTGGTGAAGAAGATGAGAATTCTACAACACCACCAGCTTGAGATATAGATGTTATATGGTCCAAGGGAATACGGGCCGGACCGATATATGTTCAATGAAATTAATCCAATCCGAAATTTTATAATTGTAATATGATTTTTTTAATATTGATTAAATAAACTTTTGATCAAATTTTGATATTAAATTACTCAGAAATTAATTATTTCCATTAAATTGATTAACAAATTTAATTCGATCTTTTTATCATATTATCATTTACACCTAGATTATCTTATTAGTATCGTAAATTGTTATATCAATATAATATATTGTAACGTCAACTTTGTTAAATGTTACCTCAACAAACAAAAATAACTTGACAATCTCTCACAAATAAGCTACAAGAAGGATAAAGTCGGGTTTACTATGGAATCCTATGCATTGTCTTACATATTCCACGAGTATACTGCTCGACAGAGTTTGCTAAAGTGTTTCTAGGCTATCTCTAGTAAGAAACTTGATAGTAAAATGCTACAACAATACCTCTCAGTGTAAACAACAACAAGATTATATCGAATAAGTCCTATTCATTTTAGTCGTTTAAATCATAACCTTATATGTAAGGCGAGTTAGGGTTTTACTTCCCATCTCAACCCCATTGTTCACATCGATCTAAACCTAACTCTCTCGATATTAAGCATCAAACATAGATATCATATATCTTTCAAAAGCTCTTACAAATCTAAGCATTTAAACAATGAATAAAGCAAACATTTAAACACGGAAAATATTAAATCATTCATTCAAACAAAAGCATATTCTTCCATAGCAAACCCACATTAAATAAGTTAGTTCATGGTGGGGTTGAAATCAAACATCTTCATGGAGCTTATAAGAATGAAAATCAACTAAAAAAAAGAGAAACTCCTAAGTGTGCGCTGCCGTGAACCACCTTAGCAAACTAGCTTCTATCAAAAGTCTAGCTTGCTATCCCCATGGAGCTTGGCTATGGAGAACACCACGAAATAAGGAATAAGGGAAGAGAAATGGAGAATTTTGTGAAGTCACCTCTTCATCTTTCTCTTATCTCATACTTTCCAAAACTCCTAAGGTATCTTTATCTATTTATATTAAGGGCTCCTAAGGTTTTGTGCCCAAGTTCCATTTGTACCCTAAGGGATCATTCTATTTACATGTGTGGGCTGGATAGTGGTAAAGGGAATTCATATGATGAAACAATAAAACATCTTCAGATTTTTGTCATTTTCTGCACTCAGGAATGCCGTCCAGAATTCTGCAGCATTTTTAGCCTAAGAATGCTATCGAGAATGTTGCGGCATTTTCCAATTCTCCTCCAGCCTCATTCACTTACAAAATTCACCGCCAAAAGACCACATTTCCCCTAAGCAACACCAATTTCATGAATAAAATGTTATAGCAAAACAAACATCACAATATGCAACTGCATGGGTCTAAATGCAACTATATGCCATTAATTGGGCTTTTAAACAATCAATAACCTAAGTAAAAATACACAAAATATAGTCTTTTTACGGGTTTATCACACCCCAAACTTAAGTTATTGTTTGTCTTCAAGAAACGAATAGTGATTGACAGAAGAATTACTATGGTAAAGTTCAGTCCAAACAATTGCATCCAATCTATGCTTAACAAAGTTAGAAAGTTTCTAAGCAAGTTCTCTATTTTACCTTAGTATTTATTTAAAATTTAAGCACACAATTATTCCCATTTCTTTATAAAATATTCATTGCTACAAGGGAGTCATCATATCACAACTATTTTCTTAGACTTGAAAATGAAGTGGAGCAAACACCCATTCCCTAGTCTATTGAGCAGAGTCATCCCGTGACTACTTTTATTCACTCATATGGTATTACTACCATTTATTCAAGAGGGGTTTCCAGATAATACAATGCAAAGAGAAGTGTCCCTCTACAGTTTATGCCATAGAATTTATTCATAATTCAAATTTTCAATAAGCATAGGGAGTTTAATTTAAGTCTTTTATGCTACCATTTAACATTAATTGTTCAATAATAAAGATTTATACTAAGGCATGCAAGAGTTCTTTCATAAAAAAAATTCTAACATGAACATGCAATCGTGTAAGAGTTAAATCACAAAGAATCAAGTCCTAAAGTTAATTATACCAATCTCACCAGTCATGTATATTCAATCACGACCATAATTTTTTTCATCATCAGACATCATCAATGTATTCATAAAATTATCTCTAAAGTAAACAAATGTCATAGCAAAATTCTGTTAACAATTACGAATGCAAATGATTAATTATGAACATTACCTACCCTAAACTTGGAGAAAATATTTTCCTCAATCCATGAAAACTAAGTTAAAACTAAGATAAATGAAATACATTGCACTGCAAAGTACCTTGGCTAAGTTTACTTTGGTGGTGGTGGGGTTGTCGTGTGCGATATGTGATTGACATGCCTTTTTCTTACGTAGTAATAGGCTAGTTAGTCTTGACTGCAAGAGGTGGTGTTTCTTCATCGGACTCCTTAGTGGGTGGTTTCCAAACATGATCGATTGTCCTCTTCAAGCGACACTTGGTCAATGGTGTTGCACTTTGCTATGGCATTGAAGTAAGAGGGGCATTATCATTCATCTCATCATTTGCACCAACAACGAATGAGTCTTCTTAAGTGGGTGCAGCATCCATGGGGGCTTTACCCTTGTCCACATGTTTGAGAGTCTGTTTTGCTAAAAAAACTAATATTAAAATTAACAATAAAGAAATAACATAAAAATTGCTATAGAAAAAATTAGAGAGGGTTAAAAGGGATACAAACTCTTAAAATCTTGAATTGATATAACAATTTTTGTCACGTTCGATTGGAGCACCAATATCGGCCAAAATTCCCCACACATATAGCAGTTCCACCTTTAGTATATTTTGCTTGGGAATTTAGCGTCTTCCATATATGTTCCCCGTTTATTAGCATTTATTACAAGATTTATAGAAATCTTTGTGGATCCTTGAAGAGTGTAGGCCAATAGAACTCAGATTTTGAGACCTTTGCAGTAGCCCTCACTCTTCCAAAGTGTTCTCCACATAAAGCTGAATGACAGTGGTATAGGATCTAGTTTTTCTCTTCTTTGGGGGTCACATCTTCTAATCATGTGGTCATCACATTTTTTGAAGAGGTAGAGGTCATCACAATGACAGTAGCAAACATCGTGCATGAACTTGTTCTTTCCATGGTTATTCACATTAGGAGACAAATATAACTAATGAGAAAATTAACAATGTTAGCATACCACAAAATTGTTATGACAAATAATAGTTTCTCATTAGGAAATTCATCCTTAATTTCTACTTTATTCCTTAGTTCTTTCATAATTTCTAACCTGGAAAGATGACCATCTACTTGGTTTACAGTGCCTTTCAAATCAATAATGGACCAACCTAAAGCCTTTTTATGTTGAGCTAAAACATTAACCAAACTACTCTCTTGCTCAAGCTTAAGATTACAAAAAATAATCATAGCCAAAGTTTCATTGCAACAAATAAACACACTTAAAATGTAAATGTAAGGGTTTTAACTCTAAAGTGGGCGGGTATAAGTGAGGGTTTGGAAGGAGTAAATTAAGTGAAATTTAAGGGTTTAAATTACATACTTGGTCTAGTTGCGAGTGAGATAGACTGATACATCTCTCTTGAATTTTCTTTGTGCTCCTCATCATCTTCATCATCAAGCTCCAAGTAGTCTTCGAATTTCAAGAAATTGCTACAACAAATTCTACTTCCTCTTTTGTTGGTGGGGTTTTTTCTTTTGCTGTGGAATTATGATTCCTATCTTCATTGGGTTCACTCGTTGAACCCTCAGCTTATTCTGCATAAGAGGTAAATCCTCACACTCTTCAGACTCTTTTGCATAGTTTTGGGTTGGGATCATAGAGTTTCTTCCCCAAACTTGTTTTATTTGTTAAGTTATGTGCACTCCTTAGGGTGAATGCACTACAATCTATTTTCATTGAGCCTTAGTGACTTCAATATCACTTGGTAAACTGCCTTGTGGTCATACATGTAATGCTTGATCAATTTGACTCATTTGGGTTCCTAAATCTCTTAAGGATTAACTATAACTTTGCAAAAATACCCTTTGGCTTTGTAATAATGCTCCTTAGCTCTTAATGTATATGGTGTGATATTGCAAGAAAGCCTTCGGGTCACCATAAAATCTTGGAGAGTAGCTTCTAAAGAGTTGGTGTTCGATGAAGATGTCGACCCCACGTTGGTATTTTACCACGACATATTTTGTTGAAAAACTAGGGGTCCAATCAGATGTTGTTGTCGATGCAAGCTGTTGGCATTGTGCGTTTCTTGATTCCCCCAAGAAAAATTAGGATACTAATGTCATCTGGGGTTGTAAGTGTTCGAGTAGGGGTTGTTGTTATTCCTATTGAAGTCCCCATGTAGTTGGTAAACTCATGATTTTCAGGGCACTTGCTCACATGATGATTGTCATGGAAAAAACACAAGAAGAGCTTGTAACCTTGACTTCCTTCACCTTATTATAACGTTGGAGATTCTATAACATGTTGGTAATTGTCGATAATTGAGCTAAGACAAAATCTTTAGCATCTAACTCAAATGTTCCTTGAGTTTTCCTCCATATTCTTAGCCTCAAATGTTCCATGATTTTATTGAACCAGATGGAACTCCACTAAGCCATGTCATAGCTCGATCTCTCAAAGAATATGCAAATAACTTTAATTTCAGAACATCTTTATGCACACCTTGTTGTCGAAAGAAGCCACACATCTCTAGAAACGCACGAATATACTATCTTGTATCCTCATGAGGCGCACCACAAAACTGTCCAATCGAGTTCAATATGTTAAACATCACCGGTTTGAGCTCAAAGTGGGTTGTCTGAATTATTGGAGCTACGATTCTAGGGTTGACATCGTCCAAGATGAGTGCTAAATAATCCTTAATAGTTTTTGTTCAAGCTATAACCCCGTCATTGCGAATTGTTGCAAACCCACACCAAATAAGTTAGTTCATTGTGGGGCTAGATAAAAAATCTTCAACATTTGTTTCATTACAAACCCACAAGCAAATATGAATGAAAATCAACTAAAGGATAAGAGAAACTCCCAAGTGTGCACTGTAGTGAACCGCCTTAGCAAACTAGCTTCTATCAAAGGCCTAGATTGCTATCCCCTTGGAGCTTGGCTATGGAAGACACCACGAAAAAGAAGAAGAGAAGAAAAATAAGAATTTTGTGCTGCCACTTCTTCATCTCTCTCTCTTATCTACTTTCTAAAAATAAATTACATATCAAACCCTAATTGAATAATAAGTTTTTAACGATGATTAATAATCAAACATCTTAAACTATAATTTTAAAAGGTTTAACGATTAAGATGCGATTACGTATCCTATACGACTGTTTTAATAAAGATATGGTCACTTTCGTTTCATTTTGATTAAGATGTGCTCACATACCCTAAATGATTGTTAAAGGTTTAACGATTAGATGATATGACACATTAATAAAATGGTTTAATTTTTGTTTCAACCCTTGAATTTTAGATAAAATTTAATTATGAACTTTTTTATAAATCTAAAGCAACTTAGGGACAAGTTTGCAATTTACCATTTTTTAATATGCTTTACTTCTTAATTCCCTCTTGAATCGCACACCCTATCTCCTCCTCCTCCAGCTATGGCAGTTGGGGAAAGCAATGGCTTTTCGTCATTTTTATCATATGTTCTGTTTCAGTGAATTTTGAGCCTGCAACCACATTAGAGCAAAATTAAAAAACAGATCTAATAGTTTGACGGAATCAAAGGTAACTTGATGACAAAATGACAGAATAAGAGATTCTTGTTGGCGTTATAGAAGCGCAGAAGATGGGTGAATGTAATAGGTTTCTATGAGTTTACAAGTGGTTATGAGTTAGTCAATAGGTAGTTGAGTTTCTGTTATGAAGCTGTTATGCTTCTGTTTTCAATTCAATTGTGTATGCTCATAAAGCTATAAGTAAGCTTTGTTGTAACTAGAGATGTATCTTCTTGAATTTGATTCATCAATAAAGTTTTTGAGAGCCTATTCTCTCATATATGTTCTCTTTGTTCATTAAGTTGTGTTTATGAACCTTGACATGGTATCATTCGCCAATCCTGGTGGTTGTTTCTTCCGCTGCTAGTTCGTTTCTTGCTCGTCATGGTTGATCTAACTTCAGATTCGATTTGAGGTTTTAAAAATGTGTCTTCAAATACTTCTCTCGTGAGTTCGATAACAGTTCCGTTGGGGGTTAATGGGATTCAGTATCCCTAAGCATATATTGTTAAGCTTACCGAGAGCACCTACCTGCTTTGGAAACATCAAGTTGTGTTGATAGTCGATGGCTATGGATTGACAAGCTTTATTTCCAATGATACAGTTCTACCAGATGAGTATATTGCAAATGTGTCTGGTCAGACTGAGGTTAATCATCTTTCTTGATCCATAGGTAGCAAGATAAATTGCTAGCCTCTTGGTTGCTCACCACGATTGGGACTGAGGTTCTTCTCACCTTACTGCCTTACAACAAGCTCTTCCATATGGTCTGCTATCTCTCGATTATTTGGTGCTCGATCTGCTGCCAAATCACAACCCTTCGACATAGCTTACATACTTAAAGGAAATTTGGACTGACTATTAGTGAGTATATTGCAAAGATTAAGTCAATATGTGATTTACTTAATGCTTCTGGCAGTATTGTTACTGAACAAGAACATGTGAGTGTTGTTCTTGCTGGTCTCTCAATGGAGTTTGAGTCGATCATCGCTATTGCATCTCGTGATAGTTTGTCTTTAGAAACTTTGACTGATATGTTAATAGATTGTGAGGCTCGACAGAAAGTATTCCTGAATGAAGATGCTATGGCTAACTTGACCTGTTTACCTAAGAAGGTAAATAACGTTGAAGTGGATGCTAAAGAGAGCAATGCGTCACAACTCTTCAAATCAAAATTGAGACCAACAAGGTGGTTATCGGGGTCGAGGCATAGGACGGAGTTTAAAAGACCTCAGTGCCAATTGTGTGGTAAGTTTGGTCATGTGGTGTAAAAGTGTTATCACCGCTTTGATCGTGACTTTACTGTGTAACTGGAGGTGAGGAGCAGACTGGTGATGTCCATAAAAGTTTGCTCGAATGAATTCAGTCAAACAACAACCTGGAGGGCAAGTGTTCTCTCATACTTTTCAGCCTTTCTCACCCTTCTCTCATCCTTTTGTTCCTTATTCTCATCCACCAGTATTTTACTCGGCTGGTCCTAGTTCATCAGGGATGACTGGTGTCCATCATGTCTCAGGGTACTATTAATTTCCCGTATTTTCTGGACAACCAGTCTTTGCTCATGCGGCTCCTACAACGTTCAATTCTTCTTTTTCTTATAATTTAGCTCGTCCATTAGTACCTTCAGAGACTGCCTGGTATCCTGATATAGGTGCTACGCATCATGTCTCGAATGATCTACAAGTTTTTGACTCAGGTATAGTTTATACTGTGTAAATACCTTACTCATGGGCAACAGCGAGGGGGTCAAAATTGATCATATTGGTCGAGGTCTTTTGCCTACGAAATAGAAGCCTTTAATTTTACAAAACATGCTGCATGTTCCTAATATTAAGAAGAAGCTATTATCTGTCTCACAGTTCATACGTGATAATAACGTTTTTCTTGAGTTTCATGCTTTTGAGTGCTTTGTGAATGATGCTCAGACCAGAATGCTTCTTCTTCGAGGGAAGCTCACGGATGAGGGGCTATATTAATTGTTACCATGTGATGATCAGCGGTCATATGACAAAAAGGAGGTAGGTTTTCAAGTCATATTGTTTCTGGTTCACAATATGTTTTGGAGCTATGGCATAGGAGGCTAGGTCACCCCTCGTTGGATGTTGTCTTGTCGGTTATGAAAGCTTGTAATATCTCTTCAAATAAAACTAAACTCAATCGTGTTTGTACTGTGTGCATGCAAGGCAAAGCACACAAATTCCTTTTTGTAAGTCTTTGACTGATATAATGAGCCTTTTAAATTGATTATGTCTGATGTTTGGGGACCTGCACCAGTTTTTCTTCAGATGGATTTGTTTATTATGTCTTGTTAATTGATGTTTATTTGCTCAAACAGAAATCTGAAGTCATGCAATGCTTTCTTGACTTTGGTAAAATGGTTGAAGTTCAATTTGGTCATAAAATCAAGATGTTGTAATCTGATGGAGGTGGGAAATATCAGGCTTTGCGATCTTGGTTTAGAACGAATGAGGTGTTGCATAGTGTATCTTGTCCTGGAACCTCTGAACAGAATGATAAAGCTGAGAGGAAGCATAGACATATTGTTGAGAAGGGTCTTGCTATGTTGTCTCAAGCCTCGTTGCCACTTAAATTAAGGAGCTATGCCTTTGTGTCAGTAGTGTATATAATAAACCGACTTCCTACCAGTGTTCTAAATGGTTGATCTTCGTTTGAAGTACTTCATGGGCAATCTCTAGATTATTCTCTGGTTCGTGTGTTTGGTAGTGTGTGTTTTCCTTGTTTACACACCTTTAATCAGCACAAATTGCAAGCTCGCTCTAAAAAATACGTGTTTCTAGGTTACAGTACTTCTTATAAAGGTTATAGGTGCTTGGATGATTCAAGCAAGATTATACTTTCTCGACATGTTATCTTTGACGAGGAGGATTTCCCTTATAAGAAAACAAGTTGTGTGGATTGTTCATGTAATCAACGTAAATCTATTGTAACTACTGCTGTGCTGCCAGTTGTTGTTCCTAGTATTACTGATAACTCTACTCCTGATATTGGTCATAGTCGGGAAGCTGCTCCATCAAACAGTACAGGAGTACTACCTTGTAATGATGATAGTTCATCTACAACAAGGTCTCTTACAACCCCTGTGATTTCAGAATACGTGGTACCACCTACTGAAATTCCTCTTGTAGGTATTATGTTTTCTGATCATGTGGGACATTCATCTGTTGTGTATGAGCCCATTCCTTCAATTGTTCATCCAGCTGTTGAGTATGTTTCAAGGTCAGTACCTACTTCAGAGGACAACATATCTGCCTTAGTTAATCCTCAGCTAACCACTCAGAATTCTCATCACATGCTTACGAGAGGGAAAAACGGCATTCAAAAACTGAAGGCACTTCAGGTTGCCTGCCTAGAGAAGGAACCATACTCCATAAAGGAAGCCATGCTTAGTCCTCACTGGGCTAAAGTTGTGCAAGAAGAATATGAGGCTTTAATGAAGAATGGGACTTGGTCATTAGTTCCTCTTCCAAAGGGTCGACAAGTTGTTCACTGCAAATGAATCTTCAAGGTAAAAAAGAAATCCCGATGGGATTGTGTCTCGCTACAAGGCTCGTCTCGTAGCTAAAGGGTTCCTTCAGCAGGTTAGAGTCGATTTCCATGAGGTATTCAATCCAATAGTTAAGCCAACCATTGTTCGTGTTATCATCTCACTTACCTTATCCAAGGGATGACAGCTTCGCCAAGTCGACATCAATAATTCATTTTTGAATGGTGTGTTGACTGAAGAAGTTTACATGAAGCAGTCGCCTGGGTACGAACAAGGAAATGAAGGGTTGGTGTGCAAACTCAACAAAGCAATATATGGCCTGAAATAAGCTCCTCGTGCTTGGTTTGATAGTCTTCGAATGTACTTGATTTAGGTGGGATTTGTTTTGGCACGATCAGATTCATCACTATTTGTTCGAAAGTCATCTGTTAGCATAATGTATGTGTTAGTATTATGTCGTGTTAGTTTATGTCGATGACATAATACTAACAGACAGTAGTGCAGATGAAGTTCAAGAGGTGATTATTGACTTGAATGGCGCTGATTACTGTAGCATAGTAGGTGACATTCAATATGTCGTAGTATACCATCCTGATAACGCTTACTCAGTGAACCGGGTATGTCAATTCATGCAGACACCATGTAATACACACTTTCAGGAAGTCAAGAGGATCCTGCGTTATCTTCAAGGTACCGCTGACTATGGACTACGATTTTCTTCATCGCCAAGGTTATCTTTAACCGGGTTTGTTGATGCTACGTGGGCCTCTGATGTTGATGATAGGAGGTCCACTTTGGGGTTTTGTATTTATTTTAGAGGGAACCTCGTTGCATGGAGCTCTCGTAAGCAGCAAGTCGTTGCACGATCTACTGCCGAGGCTGAATATAGGAGTGTTGCCTCTGCTACTGTTGATCTGGTATGGATTATGGCTTTGCTCAAGGAACTTCACGTTGACGTGCATGGTCGAGCAACCTTGTGGTGTGATAATAAGAGTGTCGTCGCTGTTTGTGCTAATCATGTCCTTCATTCAAAATTCAAGCATGTTGAGCTTGATTTATTTTTTGTGCGTGAAATGGTTGTTGCTGGAAAATTGCAGGTGTATGAGGTTCCAACTTATGAACAAGTTGCTGATGTGCTGACAAAGCCCCTTTCAGCTCCTATGTTTGTAAAGCATCGGCAAAAACTATTGGTCACCCAATTGTTTAGAAGATTAGAAGAGTATGGGAAATGTTAAACCTCAATTTTTTGTTTAGAATATTGGCAAGCATGAGGAATATTGGTCCTCATTCTGCTGCTTAGGAGGTTAGAGAAGCATTGAGAATGTTGGCGTTATAGAAGTGCAGAAGATGGGTGAATGTAATAGGTTTCTATGAGTTTTCAATTCAGTTGTGTATGCTCATAAAGCTATAAGTAAGCTTTGTTGTAACTAGAGATGTATCTTATTGAATTTGATTCATCAATAAGGTTTTTTAGAGCCTCTTCTCTCATATCTCTTCTCTTTGTTCATTAAGATGTGTTAATGAACCTTAACAATTCTTATCCAGCCTACAAACGAAGCCATTATATTTGTTTCAGTTTCACTTAAGGTAACGAACACTGCCTTACCATTTTAACATGTTGATGACGTATTTGGGCATGTCGCCGCCGTCAAGTTGTTTCTTGGACATTCAATCGCACTTAATGGTGATGGCGACCCTGCCGATCTTCAATCCCACCATGCCCACTCTGACTTTCGTCCGAGCCTCCACATTCACCTGGTAAACTTTTGCTTCATTACTGAACCTTGAACTTGTTTCTGACCTCGTCAACCACTAACTTGTTACTCATCTTTGTTTCTACCCTCAAACTCCTCGTGCTCTTTTTCCGCATAGTAAACTCTAACACCAAAATCGTTCCCAAATCGGTCTCATACACCTTCCCCCACGGTGGCATCAACCTCCGTGTTGTCGTAATAGTAAGTCAACTTTCAGTTTCGGTTCTTCACTTTCAATCTCGTCGTCGTTTCAGCATCGAGGTAGGTTCTATTGGGTCTTTTGGTCACGTTGATGCGGGAGATCTAGAACGATTGGATGTGAAATTCAAGTAATTTAAGGTTGAACCAAAGGTAGAAAACGGCGGCGAAAATGATAATTTCGAGTAATTTCGGAACGATGAGCCATTGTTTTCCCAATTGCCATAGTTGGAGCAGGAGGAGACTAAGAAGAAAAACATATTAAAAAATGGTAAATTGCAAACTTGTCCCTAAACTACTTTATATTTATAAAGAAGTCCATAATTAAATTTTATCTATAGTTCAAGGGTTAAAAAAATTAAACCATTTTATTAACATGCCACATTATCTAATCATTAAACATTTAATGGTCATTTAGGGTAAGTGATCACATCTTAATTAAAACAAAACAAAAGTAACTACGAATTAAATTTTTTAAATCGAATAATCATATATTTATAAAAAAAAAACAACAAAAATATCAACTCTGTAATTTTACTAATTTAAAATGTTAAATATACAGTGATTACTTATTTTTTTTAATTAAACCTCACATAAAAGAAGAGGAATATTTCCATCGCGAATATAAATATAGCTCCCGAGTGAGTCCCGAACATTTCTATGTTCCGCTTTCCTCCTCTCGCAAGCAAACTCTAAACGAAGCATAACTCGTTTCATTCCAACTCAGTGGTTCACTCGATCTACTCACCAATGGACGCGCAAGACGGAAATCAGCAGTCGCAGCAACTCATCCTCGGCCATAACGTCTTCCTCCTCAAGCACTCAGATGTCCCTGACATAGAGAAGGTCCGCCTCAAGGACGAGGTCCTCAACGCGGTCAAATCCAACGGTAACTCATCCGATTTGACTCTTCTCTTTTTTCCGAATCAATTATTCCGGCTCATCTCTAACCCAATGCTTCGCGTGTTTTCTTCATGGTTGTGGCGGCTGTAGAAATGACTCCATATTACGAAACCCTAGTTGCTGATAAAGTGCTGGAGCTGGATCAGAGCGTTTTGGACTCGATGCATGCCAAGAATGAAGACGAGATTAAAAAGCTCGACGAGAAGTGAGATTTTATTCAGTTTTCTTCAATTTTCTCATGTTTGCTTACTGGTTACTTAGGATTGACCGGAATTTTATTATATTTAGGTTTTATGGTTTAATTTTTAATCGGAAGTGCAAGATTTTAGGTTTGGGATTTTTCCAGTTATCTAATGATGTAGAGCTTTTAGCCTAAAGAGAAGTTAGGAGAAAGAGACTGTTTCTCGTGCCTTTGATCAAACATTTGTGTTTGATATTTTAATTATAGTGTTGTGGGTGGATTGAATTTTAGCCTAGAGAGAAGTTAGGAGAAATTAGGGTTTTCCAGAATTGAGAATTGAGATTTTAATTATAGTGTTGTGGGTGGATTGAATTTTAATTTTATTTTCGTGCCTTTGATCAAACATTTTTGTTTAAGAATTGTTACCCTGAGAGGTGCTTTATGATTATGGTTTCTTGTTTGGACCAAAACCATTTTCGAGCTGTGAATTTGAACATATTGTATTTTTTCTATTCATACAAGAATTTATTTACACCTTCCAAATTCATGACTCATTTTCAATTGCATGAGTGTTGTGCTTCTGATTTTCTACTTTTGTTAGAATACCGATTCCTGGTGAAAATAGGCTGTGTTCCGACACTTATTGTTTGAAATACTTGTGTCCAACATGTATTTTGACATAAGTATGGCTATAGGATATTATTCTTTACGATCACTTAAAATGTGTAGAAAAACTTGGGGAAAATGGAACATACCTGTGTAGAATGTATACCTGAATCAGGCACATCATTAGACTAATGATGCTGTCAATTAGACAACCAAAAGTTATAATCAACTACATCTCAGCAGTTTTTCAACACTTTGATCCCCTCTTTGAAAAGGAAAGAAACACATCTTGACGGAAGATGAATTGTTGTTGTTTCGTTTTCTTTTTTAATTATTTTAAACCGAAGCATGTCTGTTACTCTGTTGGCATTTTAGGATTGCTGATGCTGAAGAAAACTTGGGTGAAAGTGAAGTTCGAGAAGCTCATTTAGCTAAATCCTTATATTACATTCGGATTGGTGAAAAGGTAATAATAATTGTTGTTTATTGCTCTTAAAGGTGATGTCTGCTTGTATAGTTACACTTGAGTGCTATATTTTTCAACTTGACTCGTACCCATCTTGAATCTAGGAGAAAGCATTGGATCAATTGAAGGTGACAGAAACCAAGACGGTTGCTGTTGGGCAAAAGATGGACTTGGTGTTCTATACATTGCAGATTGGTTTTTTCTACATGGATTTCGATCTTATTTCCAAAAGCATTGATAAAGCGAAGAAGTATGTAATCATGTTGATTAATAATATGCCATTGATTCTAACTTTTCCTGAACTTGAGATGTATGCCTTTAAACTTGTTTCTCCTATTTTGATGCCAGCTTATTTGAAGAAGGCGGTGACTGGGAGAGAAAGAACCGTTTGAAGGTGTACGAAGGCTTATATTGCATGGCCACTCGGAATTTCAAGAACGCAACCAATCTATTTTGGATTCCATTTCAACCTTCACTACTTACGAGCTTTTCTCTTATGAGACATTCATATTTTACACTGTGCTTACCAGCATCATATCGTTGGATAGAGTTTCCCTTAAACAAAAGGTATTTTCTTCTGAGTTTTACCTCAAAATTGTTGTCCTATGACTTGTACTACTTTGTATTTGGGGCAGGCAGATTTACTGATGGCTAAATGTTATAGGTTGTTGATGCTCCCGAGATCTTGACTGTTATTGGGAAAATACCACATCTTTCGGAATTCTTAAACTCTCTTTATGATTGTCAGTACAAATCATTCTTCTTAGCATTCGGTATGTATAGCTATAGAATTGTCACTTTGTCCCAATATCTATGCCTTTATCTAGTCCCACTGCTTTCTTAACATTTGATAAAAGCTAAAATTTCTTTCATTGATCGATTTGTTCAATTTGTTCCGAATCATTTATCAGCTGGCTTGACGGAGCAGATAAAACTGGACCGTTATTTGCACCCACATTTTCGGTTTTACATGAGGGAAGTCAGAACTGTTGTTTACTCTCAATTTCTTGAATCCTACAAGAGTGTTACCATTGAAGCCATGGCAAAGGCTTTTGGAGTGTCGGTTGAATTCATTGATCTGTAAGTGTTTGTATCAAATGGTCATCTTATTCGGTTTTATACCCACTTTTTCTGTTTCTTATCATTGCTGCTAAAATCTCTATTACTTGGAATCTTCATTTTCTTTATATTATCTTATCCAACACCCCTGGCCGGTCTGTATCTGGAGTGTGTTACATTGCCTGCCCTGGCATGAGTGTTCCGTTTCTCTTCTTGATTCCAGGGAGCTATCGCGGTTTATTGCAGCGGGGAAGCTTCACTGCAAGATTGACAAGGTTGCTGGTGTTCTCGAAACTAACCGCCCTGATGCGAAGAATGCGCTTTACCAGGCAACCATTAAACAAGGAGACTTCTTATTGAATCGCATCCAGAAGTTGTCTCGCGTAATCGATCTGTGAATCAGTTTAGCACATCTTATGAATTAGAAACGGATGACCAATATTGGCAAGTTTCAAAGAAATATGGGAACATACATTCATGCTTTTTAATGTTTTCTCCTATCATGGTTTTCGATACACACTTTAATTTCTTTCCTCATTAGGCCAATGGATGTTATGCTACTGAAGTTTCGAAAGTTTCAAATTCGGTATTATCTGTTGTGTTCTTATTGCGTCTGTCTCTGATGATTCGGGCTATGGATGAGTTCGATTCGATATTAAAAATTGAGTCGAGTTTGTTCAATTACGTAAAGGATCCGAATGTTTCAGAACCACATATGATTCCCGTTATTCAAAGGTTCTATAATTTTGGGTTGGTCTCATTTACTTCGGATGCCTATTTGCAATTAAGTAATTAAGCTAAAGCTTACACAAATCAGGCAAATGTTATGTATTTTATTACATAAAACCCTTACTGAGAGTAGGAAAATTCGTACGATATAAGGGAGATTTCGAAAAGAACATACCACTAATGTCGCACAGTAAATTACTAATGAAAATAGCAAAGGATATTGCTTTACTTTTCGTCGTTGTTTGAGGGTGATCGAGAGTGGTGGTTGCAAGAGTCGATTTTGATTGGTTGAGGGTGAGTGTGATTCAATAGGGACCCAAGACGAGAGATACTTCGGTGATGATGGGCTGGCCGGGGTGACGCTTTTGGGTTGGTCGACAGTGATTGTTGGAGTTTGAATGGAGGGTGATGGTAATGTGGTGGTTGAGAGTTGAGATCGATAAACGATAATGGAGGGGGGATTTAGCCGATGGGTGCTCATGGTCGAGGGATTTAGTCTATTTTTTCTTCTGTTTTGCAGCTTATATGAAGGATGAAAAATCCATGCACGACCTTGGTGTGATGGCTTGGTCGGCTTGGGCCCGGGGCAGTAGTGGGACGCGGATGGTGGGATTACTTTTTTAATTTTTTTTTTAGAGTGATCAATATGGTTCTAACGATCCACATCAACATTATGTTATCTACTTTAATCGTTATTAAGATCGAGTGACCGATTTATTATAAATAAAAAATATTAGTGACCAATTTGTTACAGTCCGGTAATATTAATGACTAATTTGTTACTTTTGAAATTACAGTAGGTAAAATGAAATTTTAATCAAACTTTAGTGACCATTTGTGAATTTTACCCAGTATAAAACCTTTAACATGGATGCGTTTGGTTCACGGAATGTAAGATTATCAGTGGGAATAAAAGATTACCAGGGAATAGGATTACTGGGAATGTTGTATTTTGTGTTTGGTTGGTTTAGCAGGAATGTAAGATTACCGTGTTTGGTTAAAGGAATAAAAGATTATTGAAATGTATATTTGACCAAATTGTCCTTATTATATATTTGTATAATATTACAAATTGTAAAATATTTATATATTTTCTTTAAAAAATTAAAATTCATAATATTTATATAATTTTTTTATAAAATAAAAAATATAAAAAAGGTTTAATGAAAGGATAAAAAAAATTTTAACCCCTGAACTTCATATAAAATTTTAATTATATAATTTTTTTTGTAAATCGAAAATAATTTAAGGATAAATTTGTAATTTAACCTTCGAAGAATTTTTATTATTTAATAACAGAAGAAGGATATTTTTTTTAAAAAAAATAATAATTTAAGGGCATTTTAGTCCAAAACGCCGGTAATATTATAATACCTAAGGGAAGTGAGGCAATGACATTCCCGATAATATACTCAAAAAATCTACTATTGATAATAAAACATTACCGAAAATAAGATTCCCGACCAACCAAATATGAAAATGTCCCACCACAATCCTTGAACCAAACACCCCTAATAATAGTTAACTTTGAGCTTATATTTGAAATTTAGATGACTCCGCCAAGTCCCTCATTATTTTCCTTCCGTTTTAGATTCAAAACTTAAATGCCTCAAAATCATAAGATTTCCTTTCCATATCCTTAATAAATCCTCCCCCCTCCCAATCAATCCCTGTCTGCTTTCTCAAATGGCAACTTCAGCTTCAGCTTTCAAGTCAACAACTAGGAGAGCTTCCCTCGCAAGCCCACCCGCCGACTCTTTTTCCTCGAACCGCTCCTCCTCCGTCCACCGCCGCGCCAGGAGTCTCAGCAGAGTCCCCCGGCGGCTTCCCGGATCCGGCGACGATGACGCTACTCCGGTTCCGAAGAGCAGGGGAAGGTTCGTTAATACCGTTAGGGGAGCGGGGTTCCCAGAGATTAGTCTCGATGATCTCTCTATCGAGCTCTTCGACTCTTCACTCAGAGGATGTTACGCTTCACGGATTGATGACGTCACACCTCGCAGTGGTAAAGGAGGAGGAGGAGGAGAGAATGTGACCCAGAGAAGAGGACGGTCGGTGTCCAGGCAAGAATTCAGGGGTAGTGCTGGAGGAAGGTTAACTTCGGACACCGCTAGCTCCAGGAGGAGAAGATCGGTCTCTGTTGTTCGGTATCAAATTAGCGACTCTGAGGTGCTAATGTTATCACCATCATTATCTCCATTACTGTTGTTTTTATTCTTATTGGTGAGCTCATTATTTAGATGAATTCTCTGCTCACATCAGAATGCATAGGGATGTTGTAATGAGACATCATCTGTAGACTGGACTTAACTATCTGCTTGACGCTTGCTTAATTTGGACCCAAAGATCAATTTGTGTGGACAAACCAATTAAAAATTTAATCATTTGTGTCATGCACTTGTTACATCTCCTCAATGGCTTGCTTCGTTTTTAGTTTAAAAATTGGCCAAAATGAGAAAAACATGGGAGATGGGAGTATTTGATAAGGACTTCTGATTTCTCCTTTCCAGTATTCAATGACTATCAAATTCTTTATGGTATTGCAAGTGTCATTGCTAAGTTTATGTTCCCAATTTAGAATTATAAGCTCTTTCAGTGGCATTTGTTTTATGGGTGCCATGTTGCTGTGACTATTCATTTTCTTCTAGCATCCGTGTTTGACACCCGTGTTAAACACGTTTTTTTCGTACATGGTTATGGGATACTACCTTTCAAGTATGTGGAAAAGCTTTGAAAAAATTGAAAATACCCATACTAGACATATCCACATTTTAGACACTCACATCTGAGTCCAAATAACATTGTATAAATGTTCTTGATTTAGATCACAAATCATTTTCCATAATTGAATTGTAGTTCATTTTCTATACTTGAATATTAGGTAAATGTTCTTGATTTAGACCACAAGTCATTTTCTATACTTGAATAGTAGGTAGCCTTTTATCATTTTTGGAATAATTGTGTTGCGTTTGATGAAAGTAAATGAGGAACTTTAGAATTTTTGCATGTCAAATGTTTATTTTAATAATTAAAATACTAACTTGTTGATGCCTGCATTTTTTGTTTCTTAAATTGGTAGAGTGATCCAGATCATTCACAGAACTCAAGCAACCATGCTAGTACAAAGAGTTCTACTGTTGGAAACAATCAGATATCGTTCGCTTATAAGCCAACAACTTCAAATAATAGACAAAGCCTAAGAAGGTCTCTCAGCCAAAAAGACGTAAAGTATCATGATGGCTACCCTGTAAGCATTATCTATCTCTTTGAAAAAATATCATTCTAACTTTTATTATTACCATTTATGTGTGTGGAGTTTTTATATAAGGATGCTATTTTGTGGTTGGGGTAATCCTCACTGTACCTAGATATCTTTTAGAATCTTTCAAACTCATTCATTTTTAAATTTATTTTGCTTGCTTGATGAAATCAGAGCCACTCTTCTGCTATAACCGATGATGAAGGGAGGGGTGCTGGTCTTTCCAATAAAAATGGAATGGAGAGGACAATAAGAACGGTTTATGCGCAGAAAAAGGTTGCTCCTCTCTTTTAAAAAATCACAACTCTGTAATAACAACTAGGGGATGTTTTGCTAAATCTTACACGTTTGTGTTTCATGCCTGGTAGGGGGAGCACACCATCGGGGATGATGTGAACGGTGGGTTATATGCTGCAATGCGAAATGAGCTTAGACATGCTGTCGAAGAGATAAAGACACAACTTGAACAAGTTTGTGAATTTTTTAGTGAACACGTTTAATGCTTTATTTGCTCCTGCATGAGTGTAATTTGCTTCATCAATTTTGTTTGCTAAAATTTTTGGATGGCATCTTGGTTTATGCAGTCAATGGTTAAAACAAGGAAGCCTGGCATAACAAGCGATGATAGCTTGCGACCTGACAGTTCTGATGTAAATCAGTCTGTTTATGCAGCTAGAAGGAAGTGTACAACAAAATTGGAGAAGGTACAAAGTCATATCTTAAACTATTTATGCAACAATCTGCCTTCCAGTTTTAGTTACTTGTACCGGACCAATCCACCTTCCAGGTATCGTTGGTTCTGCCTTAAGTTAATACTATTGGTTTAAGATAAGCCTGAACAGATACTTCTTACGGTTTTTACTTTATATTGGAAACCAAAAATAAGGTTTCATTTTAGTTGCTTTTCATGAGAAAAGCAACTTTTCCTAGTACTTTTCATGCATATTAACATGGTTTATGCTAGACATGTAGAAGATGATTATTAATATAATATTAATTTTTTACTTTAAATCTTTGATGCTATTTATTTCCTTAATTAAACTCTGCACTTCATACTTGAAAACATTAGTGATTGGTTTTTATTTTTCGATTCGACAGTCTGAGAAGCGTAGAAAAGATTTATTAGCTGAGATTCTGTTGGAGGAGCAGCATGGGAGAGAGCTCTCTAAAATTGTCAAAGAATTGCTCCCTGAACCAAAGAACACTAACGTTGAGAAACCATTACGAGCCCGAAAGGTACAACTCCGTTATACACTCACTGCAATACTGCATGACTTTGCACTCTATATGGTTTTTTTCGAGTCCAAACCATTTTCTTTGTTAAATCCATTAGACTCTGATGTTCTTTGTAAGAAAGGTGATTTGGTCTTTCTTTTTATTGTTTAAACAACATATGAATTGTTTTCCAGAGGAGCAATGACAGATACAGAATGTCCCGGCAATTGACCGAGGAGGCCGAAAAGTATATCGAAGATTTCATATCAAATGTTGAAGATACAGATATTTCATCATTGGATGGAGACAGGAGTGACACTAGTTCAAGTATAGGGGGGATGACAAAGACACCGATTTTCTGGAATCCGGCGGCGTAAATCTGTCCCTGTTGAAATGGATGGTGTAATGCTGCCTTGGTTACAGTGGGAGACTTCTAATGATGGTTCTCTTTCATCTTGCAAGAATAAACACAATCTTTCCCAGGTAATCTTATGCTCTACTTAGACATGGTAGTTGATAGTAAAAAGTTGAATATCGAACACTATTCGATCCGTTTTTTTGCAGATTCAGATGATTTTCGAATTTGGATATTAGATTTGTTATCCAAATGGATTATGAGATGACCATTGGCTTTGGATGTTTATTATTTACCATCCAAATTCCTTTTCGGCTTTCGTTCAAATAGTGTTGGATATTCAAATTTATTAAATTACACTACAGGTCATTGAACTATGCTCAAATGATTGTCTTGATCACTGAACTTTAAAAATTACAAAATGGTTATTAAATTTATCAAACTTTTACAATTTGTTATAACGTTGTAATCATAATTTGTTATCAACCTGTGTTGTAACTACTTTTTATATATATGTTTAATATTTTGTAACACTTCCAAATTTAGTGATCATTTTATATCTTTTAAAATGATCAAAACGATCATTTTAACATAGAGTTTCATGACTTCTAGTATACTTTATTTTTTTATTCTTCCAGTCCATTCTATTTATACAAATAATGGATTCGGATATATGAATTCGGTATCCACTTTTGTGTTGCTACACCTACTACATTTTCCTTGAATTAATTATGTCTAAAATCTATTATATTCGGTTAATTTTCTAATATGGGTATGAAGTTGTGATGCATACAAGGACGTATCTAACAGTCCAAGTCTGAGTATCATTTAGGGATCGATATCTGACCTGAATTCGATGGGATCGGACTCGATTTTATAAGGTTAGGTTTTCTTTAAAAAGAGTTTAGATTGGATCGGATTGAATTTTTTAAAGAATAAGATTAAGTTAGGTCGGGTACAAATTTATGGTAAATAATAATATAATTGTTCTTTATATATTTAGGGCCCTATATATATATTTTTCAATTAAGGGGCAGTTTGAGAATGGTTATGAAAGTGCTTTTAGTCCAAAATATGTTTGAAATGAAAAAAAAAATCCCAAACAATTCATTTTTAGCAAAAATTTCACATTTGAAACGTAATTATTGACTCAAATCAAGTAGTTCGGATGGGCCAAAAACCTAGCTCGGTCCGACCCATGATCACCCCTAATGACATTGTGATGTTTGCTTCCAATTACCAAGTGACTGAGAAATGCAAAGTTGAGTTGATTGTGTGTTGTATATGTATACTGCATTGACATGATATAGGAAGCGTCGAGTGCGCAAGATATAAGTGACCGATTGACGAGCAGCAGCCGAGGGAGTTGGAGCCCTGAATTTAGCCACTGTCGACCTTCAAAAAGTATTGCAGAATCAGGCGGTGTAAATTACCAAACCCAAATCTCTTCTTCAAATAAGAAGATGATGAAGTTGGATTTGGATGATTATGTAAAGCCTAATTGTGACGAATCTTTACTCCTCGAAACGTGGAGTCAACGACGTGCAATTAATTCAGGTACGCTTCTGCTTTGTAACCAATCTTTTAGTTAAAGTCCCAGTTTTCTATATTATTTATTTTGTAGGTTAGACTTCAATAATAACGCTGTAATTTACGATTTAATAAGGGTTACTGTTGAAGGTATAGTTTTAATGTTATTTTGGATGGAAATTATAATGTATAGGGGTGTAAATGAGTCAAGTCGAGCTCGAGTATTGTTGAGCTCGACTGATTCGAAAAACTTTAAAATGGCTTAACTCGACTCGAAAATTCGCGAGTTTAAAATTTTTAAGTTCGACCCGAACTCGAAATCCTGAATTGAAGCTCGTGAGTAGCTTGAAATGAAAAAAAAAATCTTAAACTTAATTAGTTGAAGCCTCGAACTCGAACCTGAACCTTAAATACATGAAAATCTTAATATATTTTTTAAAAAATCAATACATAAATGTTAATATTATTAATAATTTATTTTTTAAAAAAATAAAATCTTAATTTATTATATTTTCAAGCTGCTCACGAGCTTTTCGAGTCGAATATTAAGTAGTTCGTTTCGGCTCGTTAAGAACTCGAGTCGAGCTCGAATCGAGTCCATTTGATCAAAGTATATATCGAGCCTTGATCGAGTCGATCTCGAGTAGTTCGCGATCTGTCGTCTTATTTACAACCCTAAATTATAGGTGTTGAGGAATGTTAAAGAGATTTGTTGAGTGAAATTCATTTATTGATCTTTCAATAAATTTTGAATAGGATATATAAAAAATTTAGATTTAAATAAAAATAATTTTGATGTTGCATGTATTAATTGATTTTTGATTTTGTATTTATATTGTATTCGAAACATCGTTTGTATATAATTATTATGTAAGGGTTCTATTTTTTAAATTCATGTTGAAATTATATTATATTTACTAATTCAACATTATTATGTTTTATTAAATTTTTAAAAAATGTGACAGTTAAAATAATGACTTATGTGTGATGGATGAGAATCCATAGGATAAATATTTTATATTCTTTTTATTAAAATAATAATTTATCTTCTTCTTCTTCCTCCTCCTCGTCCACCTTCATGTATAAACCTAGTTGTTCGAGAGATTGAAACTTCCCAACTCTTTTTGAGAATGACTTGGGCTAGTCGTCTCCTCCATGAAATCAGGCACACTTTCACCGTTGGTTGCCCTAAGCATCTCTAGGTCTTCCATAAATCGACCGTTCTCGTTGATGTCCACTGTCTTCTCCACCTGCAGATGGCATAAACCTTTATCGATACTGAAGCAACCGTGTTTGACTTACAAGGACTACGCATACATGAGAAAACAGCAAAAATAATTGAATATACCAATGAAGAATACCCACACCCGAGTCCGATAACATTGACTGACAACATGGCACCACCTCAGCTTATACATAGTATGATATCTTGATTTACCTTTAAAAGAGCCCGACGTGCGGCTTCTCTCTCCAGCTCCCTATAAAAAAAACTGGTTCGGATTATAACCGGTTTGGAGGCCCGGATGATGTAACCGGTATAATCGGTTTCGGTTTGAAAAAAATCGGTTTTTAATCCTGTAAAAAATCCGGTCATTCAATTTTTTAAATCCCAGACCGGATTTTTAAACCCCATACCGGATTTTTTTTCCAGATAAAAAACCAATTTTTTATCCATTTTTTTTTTCAAACCGATTTTTAATCCGGTCGTCCAATTTTTTCTCAAACCGGTTATACTATCTAGTTTTAAAATATCCGATCCGATTTAAAAAAAAATCGGTTTTTCGTAAATCTGATTTCGGATATTTTTTTACGCAAAATCGAATATTCGGATTTTTTTGTGCAACCTCCAGCTTCAACAACAGCTTCAGCTTCAGCTTTTTTCTTCGCCTCTTCTGCAATTTTGGCCTCCGCTTGCAGTCGTGCTTTTTCTGAAATCGGAGTAAAAGGTATCATTTGGGGTGGGGAGGGGGTAGAGAACCTACATTACCAAATGAACATTAATCCAGGAAAAAGGTCAACCTTTCTCTGCCACCTTTCAAGTTCCTCCCTCTCCATCCGCAGTTTCTCCGGATCACCTTTCTCACCCTGGGCTCCATCCAGGAAATAGATGTTAATTTTGGCTCTTTGACCATGGTGCACCTACATGCATAAGGCTAGTCCTGTAAACAAACCGATTTACAAACCGAATGTTCAGTGAATAGTTCGGCGGAAAATTCGTTTATGTTGATTTATTAATTAAACGAATGAACATGAACAAGATTTTGTATTCGTTTAATTAAATGAACGAACATGAATAGATGGCTCATTCGTTCATTTACGTTTGTGAACGTTCGGTAATATGTTCGTTTATATTCATTCGTTTATGTTTTTTTGTTTATGTGCGTTCATTTATGTTTAACTTAATCTCTCTGGACTCATTTAAAATATTAAAGTCTAATAAATTTTAATTTGATACCCATAAATATTTTAATATTCAATTAATTTTAAATACAAATAAATAAAACTCAAAACAATTAAAAAAATATAATCCTAAAATTGAAAATAAAAAAAAATCTATTTTCATTTATGTTCGTTTATATTTATTTATTGTGTTCGTTTACGTTCGTTCGTTTATTGTGTACGTTTATCATTTAAATGAACGAACACGAATAATAAATTTTTTATTCATTTTTGTTCGTTCATTTATTCGGTTAAACATCAATTGAACCTAGGGTTCACATTCACCAAATAATAGAATGTTCAATTAAACCCTAATGAAGACACCAAAATTATAAAACTTTCTTCATAAGTTCCAAATCAATTCCCTTTCAACAAGCCCTAAAGCTATTTTACTTCCCTTTCTTTGCAGCTCAAAACCTCAAAGTTGACTTCTTCTTTTTCCCTCGTTATCAAACAAATACTTGAAACGAATTGGTCTCGGCGAGGAGGAATTATTAGAGAAAATATGAAAGATTCAATACTTACCAAGTACAGAAAAAGGAAACTATAAAAAAAAAACTAATCTAAGCTCATTTCGAGCATAAACCCTTTTGAAATGCGATCGGATGAAACCAAAAATCAGCTCCACCACAATCTCGAATTTCAAAAACCTGGATTCAGCAAAAGTGCCGCTGATTCCCTCAAACAGAAACCCTAGAGAGAGACTGAAATTCCCCCTCCCCCTTCTCTCTCATCGACGAATCTTGGATTCGCAGAGGAAGCAAATATAGAGAGAGAAAGTGAGCGAAAATGAAAGAAAGAGAGAGAAATTGCGGAAGTTGATGGGCTAAGCATTCGAGTTTTCTCTGCTAAAAGGCCCAAAAACCTGCTCTACCCGCTGCTATTTCAACTCATTCCCACCATTGATATAGTTGATGAAATCTAACGGTTAGGCAATTTTTTTTATTTTCTGTATCTACGGTGGGGATTAAATCCTACAGCTGTTATAATCTTAGTCATTCTTTTTACCAACTAGTGACATCTAATTTATAAATCCATTAATTCTGATCAAATAATCATTAATCTTACTTAAAAGATTTAACGCCTTATTCTACTAGAAATCCTTGATTATTTCATGCAATTTTTATTAATTTTTTTTATAATTTAAACTTGAAAGGTGATAGAGATTTACGAAGAATTATAACAGCTGTAGGATTTAATCCCCAATAGGATGGGCATGGGTCGGGTTGGGTCGGATTTTTGGTCCACCCGACCCGACCTGAGAACAATGCCCGAAATCTGATCCGACCTGATCGACTTTCTTGAGATAAAATCCGAACCCGACCTAAAATAATAAAAAATATTATTTTTATTCATTAAAAAAAATGATTTAATTAAAAATAATAATATATAGATGGGTATTATTGTAATTATTTTTAAATATATAAGATAAAATTATATTTTTTTCGGATCGGGTGGATATTTTCACCCTGAAACGGATTCCAACCAGACCCGAACCCGAATTTTTTTTAAATACCCAACCCGATCGGGTCCAAATCCATCGGGTTTAGATCTCATTCTCATCCCTAATCCCCACCGTAGATACATAAAATAAAATAAAAATGGTGAAAAAAGAATCAAGTCTGGGGCCCGATTAATGGTGGCCTCTGTGCTGCGTGGAACCTTTTGGGTTGAGTTTTGGCTTGGCTCTGTTTTTTCTATTGCTGGTTATTCTTTGATTATTTGTAAAGGTTGGCTGTATAGGCTGTAAGAATTCTTCTTTATATGGTGTTTTGTGTTGGAATGCACTGCATGTATTCATCTAAATATAACATGAAAACATGAACTTCCGATTCCATCGAGAACTTATTGGTGCAATTCGTGCGATGCATCTAAAGAGATATGGAATGGGGTTCAAAAGTTCCAGATATGGATGGTATTACAGTTTAGACACACCACCAGATAATGAATGATTTATCAGTTCCTTCCTCAAGATCTTTCCGGCCGGATTTTTAGGAATCGAATCGGTAAAAGCAACACGCCGGATCTTCTTGTACGGCGCTACCTGCGGGAAACGGAATCAATGTCCCGGAATTAGATTCGCCGGAAAAGTTCAATTAAGTAGCCAAAGACTAATTCCCTCTTGTTATCTTAGAAACATGTCCGTTTTAAGGACCCTTGAAAATTTAAAATTACCATATATTTTAGATTTTTTTCTTATGTATTTTTATTAAAAATCTGTTTTCGCACCCTGAATTTTTATAAGTTAAAAGTTCATCCCTTATAATTTTAAAAGTTCAAATTCATCCCCTAACATAAAATCTTATGTTCGTCCTTGCCTGTTTTGCAATGTAATCAATGACTTGAGCCTCGGTGATGCTGCTTCCAGGTTTTCTCACTACATAGGCCATAGGAATCTGCCCGGCTTCTTCATCAGGGTACCTGTTTCCAGATTTAACAAATTGATTCCAGAATTCCAAGCTCCATTACTAAATCTAGATCAACTTATAAACCGTAAAACACAGCCATATTATCAAACAATGTTAATTGGACTCGTGTGTGAATGCTGGATACGAGTATGCGTCGGATACAAATGTGTTCAATTTGCTTTCTATGTTGTTCCTCCAAATGCATCCGAATATGTGAGACACTTCAAGGAAAATGAAAACTCCTAATAACAAAGCTATCAAATGGACACGAGGGATAAATGGTCAAACACCACCACAATCTTATTTCTCCACTCAACAAATGATGCAGTCAGTGTGGATGATAGTTCTATGAATGAAATAGAGAATAGTTGATCTCAAGAATGATGAACAATGATAAAGGCCAAAAAAGATTGAGATTGAGAGAGAATCTCATCTCTGGCTTTGTATGATAGTTTATATATAGCCCCTCAGTGTTGGTGTCATATTTAGGATGATCATAGCTATTTCTCCACTCAACAAATGATGCAGTCAGTGTTGGTTGTCATGCTAAGTAGATCTAACTGGCAAATAGTAGATTGTAGATCAAGTGGGTTTATTAACGATCATGTCACGGGGCTGTAACTGTCCTAAGGATACAGAGCTCCTAAAGCTTCAATGAACCCCGGAAGCATCAGGGTTCAACAGACAGAAGAATAACAGCAGAAGTATGAATTCCGAAAGAGGTCTGGAGGAGCTACAACAATTCCATGATTATCATTGTGGTTGATGTATTATACCCAACGAAATGTATCTGACATAGGTACGTTTAATTTATTTTCTTAAGATTTCTATATTTGGATGTGGGTCTAATAGATCATAAATACTTCAAGAAAAAAAAGAGTTAAAGCAACATAAATGCAATACATACGGAATCACGGCTGCATCGGTTATTTCAGGATGGGAATGAAGCAAATGTTCCAATTCAGCAGGAGGGACCTGCAATTTGGATGGGATAAAATGAGATTCTTCAGTCCATAAAAGATTATAGATCAAACACAGGGGGAACTCATCATTCACTGATATGCCTTGTATTTGATCAGTTCTTTTAATCTATCTACAATGTACAGAAACCCTTCGGAATCGAAATAACAAATGTCACCGGTTTTTAACCACCCGTCTGAATCCACAGTTTCAGCGGTTGCCTTTTCATTGCCTACATACCCTGTATTACACCATAGATTTCACTTATGAAATTGATCTTCTATAGGAGCTTCAAGTTTGTGAAATATTAAAGAGGAAAGTCTATGCAACTTTTGTTAATTGAAAGTATTCGAGTTTGATATTCGTCTAGCATATTTTCATATACGATACGAGGATATAGTCCTCAAAGATAATAAGGAATATAGTCATGTTAGATGCGTATTCACATGGAAATCTAAGCAACATATGGGATGGTGGAAAGCTTAGGGGCAAAGCATTGATCTCCACCATCCTAATTCCTACACCTTGCCCTAGAAGGAATGCATATCCTACAACTAGGGATGGTTATTTGTAGGGGTGTTCAATCGGTCTGTTCGGTTAACCTATCGAACCGAACTTTCATAATTCATTAACTGAAACTTTTTTGCTTTAACCGTTAATCGAACCGAAAAAATTTCGAATTAGCCGAAATTTTAAATAATATATATTAAATATATATTTTTAGCTAATTCAGTTAATTTGGTTAATTCGATTGATTAATTCGGTTAAAACTAAAATTTAAACACTCCTAAAGCTATTAATATATAAATAATATAAATAGTATATTAAATATTTAAAAATTTCGGTTAATTAACTTATTTCAAACATGGTTAGCCGATAAACGAACTTTGAAAAAATCTTTAACCGTTGACCGACCGAACCTAAAATTAACCGACCGATTAACCAAACAAAATTTGGTTCGGTCGATTTAACCGGTTAACCGAAATTTTGAACACCCCTAATTATTTGACCTGAACTCAATGAGTTTTAACCTGACATTATTATAGGGGGTCAGTTTTCTTCTCTCTTTTTTTTAAAAAAAAATACGAGTTCATATCCAGTTTTTTTGAAAGATGAAGTCAAATTTGGATCGGGTTTAAGTTTATGGTAAAAAAAACAATTTAACCTGACCCAAAATAATATTATATTATTTCGTATATATTTGAGATTAATAATATCAGTCTATATTTTTTCAATTATATCCCTATTTTACAAATAAAAATGATTATATATATTTGTGTCTCATCGATTCAAGTGTGAATTTTACCCCAATCGGGTCAAGAAGAGTCAAGTATGGATGAAAGGTGTAATATTTGGGTCGGGTACGGGGAGCCAAAAACCCTACCCGACCCACCATCCTACCTACAAGCATATGGAAAGGATTGGAAACAAATGTTTTTGAGACTCAAGCAGTCAAGTGGAAGTATCACATATGGGCATGCATCTAACATGTAACAGATCAAAAACAGAATTTCCACTCGATTGTATAGCATATTTATTAATGGATTGTGTATTCATCATATAGCAGCTCAGTGCTTCCAATGAAAAAAAGAATATACACAATACTCTTATTCACTCTCATTTTTAGAAAGAAACCACAACTTAGAAACATGTCACATATAATCAAACCAATGCGAATTACAGTTTTTAACTTGTGAACCAAATATGTTAAACTATTACGGAACCAAACATTATAATTCGAATCGAGTTTCGTTTTCTTTTCTTCTATTTTTCATCCCAATTAGTGGCAGATGCAAGTGTTACTTAGAACCGAATCTTTTTATGTTATCTATCTATTTTATTGATGGTGTCCACTTAAAAATTTATTTGTGTTAATCCCATGCAAAAATTTTATGTTATTAATATATTTGTGTTTATCGTTCAAAATATTTTTGAATCTGCTACTCAACCCAGCACGTTTACCACTTACCAAACATATTGAAAGCACATGTATAAGCCTTAAAAGAACATAAAACAACCAAACTTCATGGGGGGAAACCCCAACTTTCCATTGCTACTTTCTAGCTATGAGACATTCACAAAATAAAAGGCAAGAAAAGTCGATACCTTTCATTACTGTTGGCCCTCGCAACCAGAGTTCCCCTCTCTGCCCAGGAGGCAAGGCCTCTCCAGTCACCGGATCAACTATCTTAGCTTCTGTATTTTCGGAAAGACGGCCGACTGTCCCATAACGAGCTGCCTCCTCTGGCCCTTCCGCCCTGGCGGCTCCTCCTCCTGTCTCAGTCAGACCATATCCCTTTCCACAAGAAAACCAATCAAAATAATTAGTCAGTAGGATAAAGAAAGAGGTTGCCAATATGAAACAAAGACCCTAAACCCATAGAATACATATGAACTAACTGAATTTAACTTACGGACGGTATTAACAATCACCTTCATTACATCCCTAATTTATTGAATGACAATGAAATGTAATCATATAGATAGAGATCATTGCTGCACAAAAGCATAAACTAAACACAGGACTATTTTACCTGCAATTATTCAATCACAACACAGAAAATTACTGTAAAATTCAGCAGTTACGAGAATGGATATTTCAGCTAAAATTTTCGTATGATCTATGTAATTCAAGATTATGATTGGGGAATTAGTGCATAAAGGATCGCCTAATTACAGGAGCATCTTACCTCCATTATTCAACCACATCATGAACTTAGTAAAATTTAGCACTGAATATTTTCTTGGATTCTACGTTATTCAAGATTATGATTGAAATTTTCCATAAAAAAAGCAATGGGTTACTATTAAAGATTATATTCTTTGGAAAATTTGTGAATGTTGAGTGTGCATATGATCTTATCTAGATGCTACAGTTTCTTACTTGATTAAGTTCGACGGTAGGAAATTTCTCCTTGAACAGCTCAGTAACCTCCTTGCCAAGCGGAGCGCCACCGCATCCGAGCTTCGTAAGCGAGCTGAGATCGTACTTTTTAGTCAAATCTGATTTAGTTAGCGCCACCACAAGCGGTGGCGAAACTGGCATGTAAGTAACCTTGTACTTCTCTATGGCTCTCAACATTCCTTCAAAATCAAATCTCTCAGTGAAAATCGCCGTTTCTCCCATTGAAAACACCCCCACCATCATAAAGAAGCCGTACACATGAAACAGAGGCACCGTGAAAAACGACACCGTACGTGATGGTGCTCTCGTATCCTTTTGGCCGTGCCGGCTGTGGTTAAATCCGGCAATCATCGCGATTAGATTCCGATGACTAAGCATCACGCCTTTGACTCGCCCGGTAGTCCCCGAAGAATAAAAGATCGCCGCCGTGTCATGCTGACTCACCTGGACTCGGTTAATGACGTCATGATCAACATCTTGTTTAGATAAGAAAGAGATGAACTCGGGCGAGTCGAGAATGATTGTTCCGAGTTTGAGAGAAGGAAGCTTGGAAGAGGTCTTAGAGGTGGCGAAGGCAATAACAGGTTTAGTGAGTTGAACCTGGTGAGCAATCTCCGAGTCAGAACTGAGCGGGTTGACGGGAGAAATAACGACTCCTAACGACATGAGAGCGAAATAGAGCAGAGGGACATGGAGAGATGGCGGGGAGAGGATAAAAGCGACGTCGTTTCGGGAAAGGGAATAATTTTTCTGGAGCGAGTGAGCGAGGGAAAGGAACTGAGCGATGAATTCGGAGTACGAGATGCTGTGGCCGTTAGTAGCGTTGACGGCGAAAGTGGTGTCTCCGTCGGAGGCGGTGGCGGAGGAGCGGAGGAGGGAAAGGGTGAACTGAGGGAGGGAGAGAAGCTGAGAAGGCGGTGGGAGAGGTACTTCTGGTCTGAGACTATGGAAGGTTCTCGTTTGGCGGCAAAAGCCGTTGGTCGGATCAATGGAACGGCGGCGATCGGCTGATTCCCCCATGGGAAGTCAATTGTACTAGCTTATGTGGTTTGCATACGATTGTCAGAGATGGAAGCTAATCCAAAATGATGGCAAAATGATTGGATATATGGTAATAGTAAATCATATAGTATAAAATAATGCAATTCTTATTTACATTTTAAAATATAATGTCAAATTAAAATAGAGAATGACATCACACATAACATAACATAAAAGTGACTTTCCTGACCGGCTGCTTTTTTTTTAATTAATAATTGATATTCATCGATTAATTCATATCGAATACTGTAGAGGTGAGGACGATCTTCTAAATCCAATTTGCTCTATTCGTAAAAATTAGGATTCGAACCTCTGACCGGCTGCTATTTTTTTTAATTAATCATTGATATTTTATTGATCGACTAATTCATATTGAATACTGCAGAGGCGAGGACGGTCCTCCAAACCCAGTTTGCTCCATTCGAAAACGTCAGGATTCGAATCCCCTGACCTTGCTTAAAAAACCTAGTGCCTCATCTCACTAGACTAATTGATTAGTCTAAAAGTTATAATGTCAACCAGAATAGATAAATTAGTGTTGGGACGTAGTCCTACTTTAAAATTTATAAATAATATATATTTGAATTTTTATTAAAATTTAATAAAAAATAAACGTCTACATTATATCCAAAATTAATAATAAATGTTTAAAAAATTCGTTCAGGGTATTAATAATAAATGTTTAAAAAATTCGTTCAGGGTATCGACAGGTCGAATTGGAAACGATAATGTCGAGGTAACCAAAATTTGGTCAAATTCTTTCAATGCTCTTCGTTAGGACTGTAAATGAGACGAGATAAATCGTGAATTACTCGAGATCGACTCAGTCAAAGTTCGATCAACACTCGAATCGAATGAACTCGACTCGAGCTCGAACTCGAATTCTTAACGAGTTACTTAATACTCGACTCGAAAAACTCACGAGCTACTCGAAAAAAAATGTTATATTATAATTTTAGAATTTTTTAAAATTACATTATTAAAAATACATTATTGATAAGTATAAATTTTTAAAAATATATTTTTAAATGTAATATAAGATTTTTGTAGGTTCAAATTCGAGTTTGAGTTCGAGCTCAAAATCGACCTTCAATCGAGCTCGAGTCTCGAGCTTCAATCGAGCTCCTGAATTTTTTTTTGGATTCGAGACTTTTCAAGTTCGAATCGAGTTTCAATATTATATTTCGAGTTCGAGCTGAGCTTGATGATTTTTAGATTGCGAGTTTTCGAGTCGAGTTGAGTCTAATTTTAAACTTTTTGAATTCGAGTCGAGCTCAGCAATACTCGAACTCGACTCGGCTCGTTTACAGCCCCACTCTTCGTGATAAATCTATTGTGGACGCGTTGTTTGAGTTAAGGGAGCGTAATATTTGTCGAGAACAGAACAGTGTTGCCGATTGTTTGGCTGCTCTCCGCCGTGCTGCTCCACCAGGAGTTAACGAGTTTTTAGTGTCGCCGATAGAGCTGTCTGCGGTGCTACAGCAGGATATTGTGAGCTCTAGCTAAGTCGGTGTTTCTATATTAGCAACAAAAAAACATTCAAAATAGGCGTTTAACGTTTCTGATTTTACATTTTTAAGTGCATCAATTATAACATTTATTAAATTCGACATTTTCTAATACGTGTCAAATTAATAAAATTAAAAAAATATTTTAAAATAGAAAACTTAAAATTATAATTTATTTATAAAAATCCTCAAATTTCTTTACAATTATAAAATAACCTTAAAATTTTTAATTTCAAACTCATTTTCAGTCATCAACAGTCGTCTTCGACTACCATCTCTGTTGTCGAAAGACCACATACCTATCACCGCTCACTTATTGACTGTTCATTGCCTTTGCCGTTATCTCAAATCCCTAAATACTTGTTCTCAGGTTTTGCCTTCTGCGATACAGCAACAACTATCGTGTCAACATCAATTAACGATTCAAAGAAGACAAAGGTGTTCGACAATAATGGGAGATCTGGAAAGTGAATTAAATAATTTAAACCTGGACGAGGAGGAAGATGACGCACTAACGATACAGTTAAACGATAAAGAAGTTCACAGTTGACAATTTCAAATTCACCGAAAAGAGATTCTATGAGTGATAATAAATCTGTATCGGCAGGTCTGAGGACCCAGGCCAGCCGGGCACAATGAAGCTCCTAAGCTGGAACGTCCGGGGTTTAGGGAAACCTCGGACGGTTGGCCGTCTCCGGCATATACTGAGAGACATCAACCCGTCTGTAATTTTCTTACTTGAAACAAAATTACAGAGTTCGCGAATGACAAACATACGCAAGTCAGCGGGGTTCGTGAATGGAATCGAAGTAGACTCAATTGGCAGTAGTGGAGGATTGTGTTTCGCCTGGAAAAGTTCAGTTCAAGTAATACCAAGATCTTTCTCAAGATCTCACATAGATGTAATCATAAAGGAGGATTCTGAAGGAAAGAGATGGCGTTGTACTGGGTTTTACGGGGCTCCAGAGGAAATTAAAAGGAATGAAATATTACTTTAATTTAGGGAATATTCGATTTGGTCCTCGCATTAAATGCATAAAGGTTCTCCTCGATTATTCTATTCAAACAATTGGTTAAATTGAATAGGATTAATATTAGATACTACATTTTTAGGTTTAGTCCCTTAAGTTCTTTGAATTTCATAATTTAACACTCTAGGTTAGAGGATTATCTTAATTAACCATTTAGTGTTATTAGGTTTAATATTAAATTGTTTGATTGCATTTCGATTTTAAAATCAAGAAAGTGTTAATTTATTTGGGTGATTAATAGTGTATCCTCCGCCATTGCTTGGGGGTGACCGCTATTAACCTCCGAAGTAAATCGACGTCCTTTTTAACCTCTGCATCATATTTTTTAAATTAAGGCAATGTTCATTTATTGAGATTGATAACGAAGCTTCGACTTATGCTTAGGGGTGGTCATTATTGGTCTTGGTAAATCGACATCTTTTTAAAATTTTGCATACATAGTGGATTTTGGATTAAATAAAATTTTGAACTCAAAAATTTCAATTTTAAAATATAAGGTAATCGACTAGGTACCAATTTTGGGCGTTGTGGGGGTGTTAATCATTCCCCACGCGTAACCAACTCTCGAACATGATTTCTGATTTCACATACCAAAACTGGGTATTTTTTATAAAATAAAAATGTTTCATTAAAATTACCTAATTTTAGGAGTTCCAATCGCTCCTTGAAAATGATTGGTGGCGACTTCTAAATTTTTATAAACCGTTTTCAAAAATATCGATAGTTGGTTTTCCGCCCAAAAGCCGATTATCACACTCTAGATTAGGAATCTTACCTCTATATTTTGGATTAAAGAAAGAGATGAAGAAAGATGAATCATTTTTCTTTTGTTATTGTTTAAGTGGAGAGAAAGAGAAGAAAGAAATAGAAGGAATAGGAGAAGAGAAAGAAGGAAATAAGTCATTTTTTACTCATCACAAACCCTACAGCTAAAATAGGAAAGAATCACCCCAAATCAACCATATTTTTCTTCAAAGGTAAAATTACACTATATGTCCTTTTATACTCTTTCTAAGCTTAAAAATCATCTTTTTATCTTTTACAAGGCTAATTTCTTACCCGATTAAACTCAAATTCGAACCAATGGACTTTCATGCTATAATAAATCTATTAAATAAATTATTAGGTCGACACGAAGCTATTAGACCAATATTCGGGGTGTTAACATGTATTCCTAAAAGTATAAATTTTGGAACACTGCTCATTTTAAGTACTTTCTCTTTTATTTTTTGGTATAGTACACAAATGGTCTCCAACAATATAGTAATGCTTTATTAAGTCTGTCGACTATTAAAAGTTATAAAATGATTCTTCAACTATAGAATGTTACTTTGTTAAGTCTCTCGACTATTAAAAGTTACAAAATGGTCACCTCGACTATTTATTATGTTCCAAACTCGTCTTTATTTGTTAAAAAAAATTGACGGTTGTCTAAGCTGGATGTTAATATGATGGATGAGATATGATAGTCATTTGAGATTTTGGGATTATATTTTATCATTTCACAGTCATTATGTTAACGTTTAGCTCAAAATACCATTAATTTTTAACGAAAAAGGACAAGATTAGAACATAATAAATAGTCAGGTGACCATTTTGTAACTTTTAATAGTTGAGGGACTCAACAAAGCAACACTCTATAGTTAGAGGACCATTTTGTAACTTTAATAGTCGAGAGACTTAATAAAATAATATTCTAATTGGAGGACTATTTGTGTACTTTACCCTTTATTTTTCTACTTTTTGCATGTCATTTTTTTTTATAATTTTCTTCATCTATGTGATAGTTTATTCGAATAGTTTTATGATATGTTATCAATCAAGGCTAAATAACATTGTGCACGTTTAGAGCTTGGTTTTTAAGGGTGCAAGGTGCACTGAAGTGTAAAAGGCCCCTGGAGCTAAGGCACAAGGACAAGGAGCCTAGCGCGCACCTTTCGTAGGGAAGGTGCACCTTTTGTGCTAAAAAATTATAAATATCCATACATATCACTTATTGATTCACTCTTAAATAGCATGCTACTTATAAGTAATTAATTTTATAATACGTGAATATAATAATTAATTTTAAAGGAAAATATTGGAATCTCTTATATTTTATCTAGAAATTTATATAATTTTTATTTAGTTAATATTTCATATCAATTTTTTCTAGTTATAAGTAATAAATTCTAATGATATTTTTTAAAGTTGATAAAAGAATATGAGTATATTAATAAAAAAATATAAAATATATTAATAAAAAAGGGTATATCATGCTTAGATATTATTTAGAAAAAAAAGTCTCTACGTAGTTGGAACTAGTAACAAAACAATGTACAATATTATTTGTCTTATAATTAAAGAACAAATTTCATCTCCTTTAAATTTCAAAGGAAATTATCTGATGTGAGCTTTTCGTAGTTACTACTTCGAAATTAAGTAAAGATTTTGATATTTTTATCGTAATTTTTACATCAATGTTCATGGGTTTAGTTGGACTATTCATTCGTTTAATTGGTGACTAGTGATGGAAATCGATGGTGACCGATAACGGTAATAAGTAACAACCAAAAACATGAATTCTGATTGAATTCAATGGTTAAATTGATATTTTTATATAAAATTTAGGGGTTACATAAGTATTTTTTATAAAATTTAAGATCAAATTAGTATTTTATCTAAAATTTAGGGGTCAAATTAAAATTTAATCGTTTTTACTAACAAGCCACGTCAGCCCTAGTGACGAAAGTGACCCAAAAACAAACTTTTTAAACCTGATAACCAAAATCGAATAGAAAAACAAATAAGGGACAACCAGTGTTGTTTACCCAAAGAAATGAATTGTAGACTAAATATATAGAAAAATAATTTGGTGAGCAAAGTAAAAAGAGGTAATAGTTCAATGACTAATTATGTAGTTTAACTTAAATTTGGTTATAATGATATTGTCCTAAACATCAAGGTTTTGAAGGGTTTTCAGTCACAAGGGTTTAGGGTTTAAGGAGGAGTAAAGGATGCCACGCACCACCACCGTCGACTGCCCCGGCTGCCCTCCACTTCGAGCCCTAACTTTCGATTCACTCGGTCTCATCAAAGGTTTCCGATTCCTATCATCTTTATCTAATTTCATTCCTACAATTGAGATCTTCACTAATTTTGGTTTTAATTGAATAGTAATCGAAGCTCGAGGTAAGGGAGGAGGAGTTCCCAAAGTGGTGGAGAGATGGGGAGATCCTGATGCTTCTGAATGTTTGGTTGCCGCTTCCCTTAATGACCGCAAAATCGACCCAGTGAGTTTTGTTTTGGTTTTTTCAATAGGTATTGCGATTTGAGAAATTTTTGTCTCTTTTCTTTTTTGAAAATTTCTTTTCTTTTTCAGTTGTTAGCTGTTGCACGAAAAAATGGTGCGGTGAGTTACTTTTTTTTGTTGTTGCAATTTTCTGTTTTATGAAGGTCTGGCTTTAGTAGGATTCGTGTTGAAATTTTCCTTTGTTCAATTTTATATACTGCAGATTGAGATTCTTAATCCCCTCAATGGTGAACTTTCCTTTTCGGTTTCTGATGTTAGTAATGTTGGTGTTAGACCAGAAGATAATGCTATTGTTGGGCTGCATTTGTTCAGAAAACAGAGAGTGGAGTTAACATCGAGGTATAATCCGAGTTACTCCTTTTTTAGTGCTAAATGAAAATTAACTATGCTACTCCGATTTTTTGTATTTCTTAAAGTATCTTTGTTTGATAACTTAGAAAATTTGATTATATCCATGTTGAACGCTTACTTGTATTTGACTCTCACATCCAAGTCTTAGTTTAATCTCTATAAATTCATTGTTTTCAGTTCATGCACTTTGCTTGCATGTACAACAAAAGGACATGCAAGCATAAAAACAATTGATATGGTCGATACTAAAGTGGATTCTGGTGCCCCGAAAACGTGGAATGTATGTGCCTCGGGAAATATATCATTTTCAGAAGTGGATGGAAGTGAAAACTATGCCTTATTCGGAGGGTGAGTGTGTTTGTGTTGTATGATCATATACGTGAGCCTCATACTTGGATTTTCTGCATTTTGTGATAGTATATTTTGGTGCTTGACTGGAATATTTATTATTTTCCTAATTCAGGAAGGGTGTTGAGGTTAATATGTGGGATTTTGAAAAATGTACAAAGATTTGGACTGCAAAGCCTGTGAGCCTTTTCAACCTCACTGATTTTAAAATATTTATGTTTTATTACCTTCTGTGTTTTCATTTCTCTTAATGCATCCCATATTCAACAGCCTCCTCCGAACAGCCTTGGTATTTTTACCCCTACTTGGTTTACGGCTGCAACATTCCTCAGCAAAGATGATCACCGTAAAATTGTGGCTGGTACCAATAATCATCAGGTAGCCTTTTGAGGTTATCAGCCTCTCCTCGAACATGATACTAACATGTTAATATACCTTTGGTTGTATAGACATATATTTTCCCTTTTTCCTCTTCTCTGAAGGAACTTTATACTTGATCATCTTTTACCAGTTTCTAGAATTACTTCTGTAATGAGAAGCCATGCCAGTTTCAAGATATTTAGTAGTTGATTTCAGTTAAACTTTTGAAAATGCAGTTTCTAGACAGTTTTAATTTTAGCTTCATGTTTGTGTGATTCATGGTCTAGACCTCATTGAATTTGCAAGAATGTGAAAAGGCACATTTTTTTATCAATTTTATTCGGAATTGTGACTATGTAAGGACTACGGGATTGAGTTGTAGCAATGCATTTCATCCTTATCAGTAGCTTCTATCATATTGTATTTCCCTGATTCAAGATAACTTTTATCTTTCAACCATTTCCGTTACAGGTTCGCCTCTATGATGTTTCTGCCCAACGGAGGCCAGTTATATCATTTGACTTCAGGGAGACCCCTATAAAAGCAGTTGCGGAAGACACAGATGGTCATACAATCTATATAGGGAACGGATCTGGTGACCTTGCTTCGGTGGACATACGGACAGGTATGGGGTTGATACTACGTGCTTGTTCTACAATTCTTTATGCCATTCTGCTTTTCCGGTTCTTGGTAGCTCAGTCATTAGTTGAAGAAATTTAAGTCCACGTCTGTTATTATATTTATGATCTTGTTCTGGTTAAGTTATTGAAGTTTTTGGAGCTCTAGGTTGGAATTTTTGTTTATGATGGTTGCATGTTACGTACTTTATGCTAAATTTTCCCTCAAGACCAAACTCAGTCTGTTTGCAGATCTCCTCAATTCATTATTTTCTCCATCAAACGCGGGCTTAAAGTGTTCTTTGAGTTCTAAGTGTAACAGATTATAATTGATGTACAGTTTATCCTAATGCCTTGGCTAGAAATTCAGTTTTTACATATTTGTAAGTTGAAATCTTGTGGTTCAACTATTACATATTTGTTAGTTGAAATCGTGTGGTTCAGCTATCTGTATGTACTTGATGTTTCAATCCCTTTTCTTTGATGTTTCTGCCAAAATTCAAGACAGGTTATGGAACTAAATAAAGCATAGGTTGGACTTGCTGGTTTCCTGTAGAGCATCTGAAATAATTAGAAACCACTGACCTCTTTTGTGTGTCATTTCTTGACTAAGCTTTTCTTAAATGATTTGAGGTCTATTTTTCTGTGAAATTCGGTTAATGGTGAAAGTTTTTCCTTATAGGTAAATTGTTAGGATGCTTTTTGGGGAAATGTTCTGGAAGCATTCGATCCATTGCCCGGCACCCTGAACTTCCCGTGATAGCATCTTGTGGTGAGTATATGCTGTAGTGTTTATAAAGCTAAGCACTAAGCTAAGCACTTGTATAACCTGTGTTTGCACTCATTCTGTACTTTCGTAATGGGAAGCTGTATTTTGGGACGTGGAGACGATTTTGTTGCTTGAAGAGCTAGAATAGGATTGGAAAAGGATTTCTAATGTGTCTCAAATGATTCTGAAGTGATTAAAAATCCGGATCAACCGGGAACCATTAAGACTTAAGTTCAATGGTTCAACAATATTAAGATTGAACCAGAATTGTTAATTATGTTTTGGGACTTTTAACTACCCAATTTGATTGATTTGTGCAAAAGGAAAAAAAAAAGAATTGTTCCTTTTCATCTGTACTTTGCTGTCAATATAATCAATCCCTATTTTTTCCCTTTTTGCATTTTTTATGAATTTTTCATTGTTATTTATTGTTCTTATTTGTTGATCTGGCTGGATGAACTAGGAACTGAAGGTCCAACCGGTTTGACCTCCAAATTGGTTTTTAATTCCTCATTCTTTCCATAATCTTATCATACTATTAATGTTTTCTCCCACTATTTTCATGCTTGCCTTTTAAAAATATGAGTGAATTTGCAATTGTTAGCTTCTAGGCTTGTTAGGTTGGAATTATTTTGCTTAAGCTTTATGCATTGCTGTTGTATATTTTGGGGTAAATCTATTTATAGATACAACAAAACTGACAAAATTCGATATTTTTCAGGCTTGGACAGTTATCTGCGCGTTTGGGATATCGGAACAAGGCGACTTCTATCGTCGGTATGTTCTATTTGAGAAGTAGAGTCTAGATGTGGTTAATTAAGCTGCATAAAAATACACTGCAAACAAATCACCTTTATCTGCCTACAATTTTCTGGGTGCAGGTTTTCCTAAAGCAGCATCTTACAAAAGTTGTTTTCGATACAAATTTTACTGAAGAAGGTCAGTTCTTTCCCGGGAATTTTTATTGTTCAAGTGTAGGGGTTGCCCTTTCCGACTTGTAGACTATGTTGCCTCGATTCTTCATTTTGCTTGAAGTACTTGTGTATGGCATCCTTGTCTCAAAAAATATTAGGACATGGGTATGGGATAGTCTCCTATAGAGAGACTTCAAATACATGGAAAACCTTCAAATACATGGAAAACCTTCAAAAAGAAAATTGAACATGTTCGAGTAACATAGCTTTCAGGTATGGATAGAATGCAGGATCATTAGCATCAGCTGCGAACTCGAGAATGTTGCCCTTTCCGCCTTGTAGACTATGTTGCCCCGATTCTTCCTTTTGCTTGAAGTACTTGTGTATGGCATCCTTCTCTAAAAAAATTAGGACAGGGGCATGGGATATGATCCTCTAGAGACACTTCAAATACATGGAAAACCTTGTAAGAGAAAATTGAACATATCCGAGTAACATAGCTTTCAGGTATGGGTAGAGTGTAGGATCATCAGCATAAGCTGCAAACCCGAAAACGTTGCAATCATGTGATTCATGCCTTTACATCGAGGTGGAAATCCCCATGCATCTAGGCTTGATCCTTCGGGGACCGATGGGAGGATTAGTCGGAGTGGGGAGGTTGGAGCCATTAGAGTGTGAATTTTATGATATTAGGTTAACCGTACTGCTTTACCGGGTGTTGTTGCTGCTAATTTTGAATGTAATTCTCTTATATGCAGAAGTTAAACACTATGCAGCCGATACGGCCGCACCTGATGCCCCGAGCATAGATGAAGTTCAAATTGCAGACGAAACCGAAAAACCACCGATAAAAAGAAAGAATTCGTTGTCTAAAGAAAACAAAGAGGGAAAAAAGAAAAAGAAGGCGTCTAAAGAAAAAGAGGGAACGAAGAAGTTGAAATCCAAGAAAAGAAGCAAAAGTCAAGGACATGACATTGCTGATGATGATGAATAAACTTACGCTGATTACCAGTTTGGTCCGGTAGTAGGGAGGGTAAATGGGTATAATTTCGTGGATTCTACATCGTATTCGTTCTAATTGGGGTGGAGATGAGTATAATTTTCGTGGATAGTGGACGGATATGGATTTAGAAAGTGGTGTCCGTCGCGGGTATTGGGCGGGTGATGGGTTTGAGACTTTACCCGCCCTGCATCCGTCCGCTCAGTAAATACCCATTAAATTTTGGAACATTATAAATTTATGTATAATTTTAGGGTTTGTCATTTATGTGCGTCAAAGAACAAAAATATTATGTTTTGTTATTTATGTTTCTAGGCTTTAATTATGTCTTTTATTATGGCGTTTTATGTACTTTAAGATCAATGTTAACACTTAACTCAGATAATTCTTAGTTTATTTTATTATGTTTCTTAATGGACGTGTTTGTTTTATGTTTGTTGCTTATGTATAATTTAAGGTTGCTGTCAGGAGGGTCTAGCCGGGTACGTCTCCAGTTGGATAGTGGGTGTGGAGATGAATTTGAGGATGTACCCGCGTAGACGGATGTGGATTTGAAAAATTTTACCAATCATGGGTGGTGGGCGGGTGGTGGATTTAAAAATATTAGGTGGGTATGGGGATGGGGAGGGGTTATCCGCACCCGACCCGTCCGTTTTCTATCCCTATCTGATAGTTGTAGTGTTTCAACTGTATTAACGTAAGGGTAAATTACAAATCCGTCCCTCAAACCTTCTTCTTACTCCTATTTTAGTTCCTAAAATTTAGAATTTTTAATTATTCAATGAGTTTTGGGTTTGTTCCTATTTTAGTGTTAAATTATAAATGGAAACGTGATATAACAACCACATATGTTGGTGCATATTTTTTTATTGATATGGAATCCATGTCATTTATTCTATTTTTTTTCAATTTTTTTGAAAGATAAAAATTTTACACTTTCATTCTATTAATTGATGTTGCAACTATTATTCTTCGATATTTTTTTAATTAATTGAAGTATCAATAAGTTGTCTTGATCTCCTATCATTCTGTTAATTTAAATTTATCTAAATTACAGTAAAACTCAATTCTAAATTCAAAACTTATAAAATCTTAAATCATTATAATCTATAATATCCATTATCAGATAAAAATAAATTCAAATCGCTTTCTATTTAGGTATGACAATTTAACTCGAGTCCAACCAGATATGATTGGATTTTTTTAAAAAGAAATTCGGGTAGGGTCAGATTTTTTCAGGGGTGAGATCGGATTGTATTCGGATGGATGATGAAAAAACTAACCCGACTTGATCCGAAGATAATAATGTAATTTAAAAAACATATTTTTAACTATACTGGGTCTAGTCGGGTCGGAGTCGGATGATATATATTTTTTGAGTCGGATTAGACATAATGAAAAAAATAAAATTTTCGGATTAGATCTAATTTGGGAGAAAGATACATATTTTCGAGTTAAGATTTGAGTTGAGTCATATATATTCATTCAAAATGTTATCTAAATTTATACGTAATTATATATATATATATATATATTATATATATATATATAATATATATATATATATATATATATGTATGTATAAGTTGAAAATTATACATTCATGATCGGTTAAAGCGATTCGAAACCCCAGTGGTTGCAAAATCAAAAACAATCATTTTCATAAGAATGCTTATAGGGTAAGTCCAGAATGCATTCTTCAGGGTCATGGTAAAAACTCACAGAAACATGGAATTGAAAGAAACAAAAAGCAGCTCAGACCCGAGCTCGCTTTACTGCGATGAAGCTTCCTCTTTCTTCCCAGACAAATACCTTCACAACATCGCGATAATAGTATGTTAGAATCCAGCAAAAACACGTCCTTCTCCATAAGAATCGGTGCGTTTTAACAACCGATAACGATAGCAACCACACAGAAGGGGAAAAAAACGAAAGTCCAGATACTATGGAAACATCGACTAAGATGTCTACAGCTTACCATGCTTTCTCTAAGGCAAAACCACATTTTGTTTATAAAAACAGGAATATAATATCGGAAGTTCAACTTTGACAGTAACAATCTGGTTCGATCCCTAAGATGGTAACTGGTAAGCATAAGTCAGCATTAGCCAGTGAAAGGGCAATGCATATGCAAAAAGAATGATTGCAAACTCGATAGCAATCACATAGAAAAGAAATTAGCTCAATGCAATATTGCTCCTACTTTTCATTCTCCCTAACATACGTGTATTCGAAACCTGTATCCAGCACATATTCTATCATAGGTATGAGGGTGAGATTCTCCAGATATATGGAAAATCTCGAAAAAGGTTGAGCATACCCAACACATACATGTATCTGACACTCACCCCTAAGTACGAGTAACTTAGGCTCAGTGTGAACCACAAAGACCATACTTACCCTTGACCTCTTGCCCAACGAGAAAGTTGGTAGAGCTGTACTGTCTCGTTTGAAGCATGGCATGCCAGCAGCAGATAGTTTCGTGGTTGTACCATCCATGCAAACCTCATGAACAATGCAGAATAGACGCACATTGCTACACGGCGGAACAGAAGAGAATAATTAGAATCCTGGGCAGGCAATAAATGCCAAGAAAAATCGGTAGCTTCTTTGAATTATATTCTTTTACCTGATGTCATATTGCCAGAAATCATTTCCGGGGGCTTCTTCATGTCCACCAATCCCTGACACATTCATACAAAATGTTCAGACACGAGTCATAAAACAAAAGTTGTGTGTGTTTCTCCGATCCAGCATAACTTTGTCCGAAGGGTGAACAACTGAACATTTTAAAAAGCTAACTTAAAGTGATGGTGGTTAAACATACAGCGACAACAAATCCCCAATTTGCAACAGGCCCCCAAAAGTGAGTTGTTTTGGGGCCAACTGGACTGTTTAGGAATGCTCGGAAGGAAGAAGCCATTTGTTACAAACGACGCCGAAGGTAGCTCTGCAATGGTTGAGAGCTTATAAGTAGTGGAATTATTATAAATCATCAAATTTCAAATAATAAGTAAATCCGGCTACAGAAAATCTAAGGATGTGTTGATCATTTGAAACTACAGCCAAACATATAGCTATGGAAGCTATGTTATCGGAAAACATCAGGCAAGTCCAGTGTAAATAATCAATCAGATTTTATCTGTAACACACTCATCATAGAACTGAAAGAAAACACCTTTGACATATGATCAAATCCCAGCTATACGTAAAACTAAAAGACGAAAAGAGAAACATTTATTATTCAACAAATATATTTCCCCAGAAATTTAATTTGGAGCTAAAATCCCTAATCCTACCGGCGTCAGCATAGAGGGACTTTTTTTATTTTTATTTTAAAAACGATGACCATACATTTCAACTTATATGGAAGCACAAAAGAATCTAACTTTAAACCCAATAAATAAATACGCATACTGAAATAATTGGATCGATGAGCGAATCGCGATTCAGCTAAGAACATCAGTGAATCAAATATCAGATGGCGAGGAAGAAGATGATGGCGGTGATGAGGTGTGTGTGTGTGTGGAGGTAGATGAAGAGGAAGTGAATCAAAAGGCGATTACCTTTGTAAACGATTTCGCCGGAGAAGTCAGCCGACGGTCGGTGACGGTGGAAAGAGTGGAAGATGGAAAATGTTTGGTGGGAGAGAAAGTAATTTGATTGTTCTACTTTCGAGCTCTGTGAGGCAGAGTTTATAACAAAAATTTAAGCATAAAATTCCCCTAAACTTAGGATGGGCATGGGCATGGGCATGGGTTGGGACGGTTTTTTGGTCCACCCGACCCAACCCGAGAACAAAAAATTATCTACCCGAAATTTGATTTGATTCGACCAAAATAAGATTTCATTTGACCCGAAATAATAATAAAATATTATTTTTATTAAATAAAAATAATATTTTATTATAAAAAATAATATATAGAGGAATATTATTATAATTATTCTTAAATATATAAAGTAAAATTATATATTTTTTTCGGGCTAGGTCGGATGGGATATTTTTACCCTAAATCCGAACACGACCCGACTCGAACATTGCATAAAAAAACTCGAACCCGACATGAATCTAATTTTTTTGATCGGGTCAGGTCAAAACCCGACGGGTTCAATCCCATGCCCATCCCTACCTAAACTTTTGCAGAAAAAACCCAACAACAATTCAACTGCTATTTTTTATATCTAATTAAATTCTTATATTAAGATATTAAATTAATTTAAGAATCAAATTAATAAATTATATTAATTAAATATTGTGGTCAATTTTAACAGTTAGTTTTTAATCATTTTAAGCTATTTATCAACTTTACTCTTACGAGTAATATTTTTTATTTTCAATTTTATTTAAAAAATAAACAATCAATGTACTAAAGAGTCACATTGTTTTTAATATAAAATATTAATTGAATGCAAAAATAAAATTAAAAGTTAGATTAATTTTTTTTAAATTAGGGGCTTCTTCAACCCTTGAAGTTTGACACTTGGTTAATTTAACATTTGTTGACTTTGCATTAGATTAGGATGTTTGAAGTAATTTTATATTGGTAAGTCATTAAATATTATATATTTTTTAATATGTGACTTTTAAATATTACAAAATGATTACTAAAATTTTTAAATAATTATAATATATTCATTAAATTTTATTAAATTAAAAGAATGATTTTAAATTTATCAAATTAATATAAAATGAGTGACTTTTCAAAATTTATTTCTATTTTAACATTATATAAGATCATTTTGTAACAATTAAAATTGTTAAATTGGTCATTTTATAAATTTTACGTGTGAGTGTACTATATCTGATAAGTAATTTGTGCGAGTATATACATCGAAGAAGTAATATAATAATGAGTGAGTATCGTCTCTAGAGATTGGAGGGACTTCGAGTGAAGCTAATGCACTTAAACTATAAACAAAAAAATGTAAATGGAATGAACAAATGAAATAAGTTAACTTGACAACCTCTCACAAACAGGCTACAAGAAAGATAAATGACCGGGTTTACTAAGGAATCCTATGTCTTGCCTCTAGAATGGTTTACATCTATCATGGTATGCTGCTCGAAAGAGTTTGCTAAAGTGTTTCTAGCTATCTCTAGTAAGAAACCTAATGCTACAACAATAACTCTCGGCGTAAACATCAACAAGATTCTATCGAATAAGTCATACTCCTTTTAAATGTTGAAACCTTATTCTTATCTCTAAGGTTAATTAGGGTTTTGCTTCCCAGCTCAACCCCATTGTTCACGTCGATCTAAGCCTAACTCTATCGATATTAAGCATAAAAAATGAATACCGACTAGCTCTTGAAAGCTCTTATAAATCCAAGCATTTAAACATGAAAAATATCAAACCATTCATTTAAACAAAAACATATTCATCCATAGCAAACCCACACCAAATAAGTTAGTTCATGACGAGACTAGAATCAAACATCTTCAACATTTGTTTCATTAACAAACCCACTAGCAAATAAGAATGAAAATCAACTAAGGAGAAGAGAACTCCCAAGTGTGAGCTGTCGTGAGCCGCCTTAGCAAACTAGCTTCTCTCAAAGGCCTAACTTGCTATCCCCATGGAGCTTGGCTATGGAGGCCACCACGAAAGGAGGAAGAAGGGAAGAAAAATTAAGAATTTGTGTTGCAGCAACCTCTTCCTCTTTCTTATCTCATACTTTTCAAAACTTCTCTTAAAATGAGTGTATCATTATCTATTTATATTCCATGAACCAAACGCGTCTTAAGAAATATTCCCTTCATATGTGTGGGCTGGGCGACAGGTTGAAGGAATTCACACGTGACAGTTGAAAAAAAAGGGATTCACGTGAACATCATCAAATAAATATCTTCATCGTCTTTATCCTTTTGTAAGCCCAATAATGTCATCTAGAATGCTGTAGCAATTCTCCAATTCTCCTTAAGTTTTAATCACTGCACATCATGAATAAAATGAGCTTAAATGATGTAGCAAAATAAAACAACCATATACAACTACATGGTTTAAATGCAACAACATGTAACTAAACAAGCTTTTGAACCAATAACCTAAGTAAAAAGACGTGAAATATAACATTTTTAAGGGTTATCAATACATTTTGAAGAAGAAAAACACTTATAAATTTTTTTTATATATAATTAAAACTTGTAATGCTATCCTTTTTTCTATTATAAACTTTTATAAAATAAAGCCAACTTTAATTATCATTTTTTTTAATTACACAATATACGATTTCATTGAAAATCGTATAAAATAGATTGAAGCATTCATATGACTCTTTGAACCATAATTATTCTAACATCTAATTAACCAACCGATTAACTGAACTAAATTTATGTTTGATCGATTAATTTGATTAAGACCGAAAAGTGAACACCCCTGTATTCTTATGTTCATGTATCAAACATGAGTATTGAACAAAATAAGTAATCAAAGCAACATATACCCACACACAGCATACTACATTTTGATTTGCAATGAGAGAAACATAAACACCTTTCAGATGAAAAATTGTCCAAAAATCAACTGTTGTCAAGTATAAGCACCATCCTCATCAGTACTTGAACAAACAGCACCTGATATTAGGGCCAAAATAACAATGACATGTACCAAAACATGAGAGAACTCTAAAATCTTTTGTCCCTGTTTGTAAGTTAAAAAGAAGCAACATTCATGAGACCACCCAGCAACGAGGTCTCTTCAAGAAAGTACTTTCTTCACCTCTTCCGTAACCTCTTTCGGGGGCTTCTCGGCGTGGAGCTTCGCGACTTCCCCTTCTTGGAATAATAATCTATCACCTGAGTTTTGAATAACACACCATTTAGAATGTTAATGACAATTCATAAAACATTTAATTAACATCATGGAGTTCATACAAGTTTTAGAAAAACAGCATTTATTAGTTTATGATAATCATGTTCCCTCATATACGAGCTAAAGATTGAAGTATTTGAGGTTGCTTAATTAGGCTCATTTACCTACATGATCGACTTTAAAGTCAAGCATGGGAATCGAGCCTTTAGGTAACGAGCCTAATTAAGCAAGATCAAGTACTTCAATCATTACCTCGTATCTAACTCTCACTTTAATAATAAACTTAACCGAGCTCGAGTTGAACTTGAGCTTGACTTGGCTCATGTACACCACTACATATGGTACAAAACCTATTTATCTCCCTTGTGAGTATAATTTTACTGCACCTATATAGTTAGTAACTATCCAATTCCAGTTAACTTGTTAAAACCGATACTAAAAATATATTGTTGGGTCTTTCACAATTTGAACAAGGTTGGGAACAGAGATAACATACCGGTTTGGTTTGCCTGTGAAATGCCTCTAGCCTTGACTTGAGAACTTCCGCAGTATCATCTTTACGCTGAGTCAAAGGCTCCCCAGTCACCTTGAAGAGAAGTAAAACACGAAAGTATGGTTGTTAATGTAACTGCAACTACTTTGAAAAATCGGTAATGATGTTATATACAGGTAAAGGTTAAGAGATTGAAACAAGTCACCAATAAATTGCATAAAATTAGTGCATATAAACTGTTGCGAAAAATTGCTTAATATACCACTCACTCAGTCAACTTCATCAACTGGTGAAAAAGGTGAAAAGGCTCTTCAGCAATGGAATGAATTTATGGGACAAACTGAAGTAAAATTGTTCGACTTGCATCATCAACGCCGGGAACTTTAGGAGGTGCGAATTTTGTATGGTAGGTCCTACCACTAGAAGGGTGGATCCAGCGAGCAGTAATCCGCTCCTCCAAGATTGAATCATCAATTGCAAAATCAAGCACCTTATCGATTTTAACTCCTTGCTTTTCAAGCATCTCATCAAGCTGCAAGCCAAAGATCAATAATACATAATAAGAGTGGGTATACATACAAATTTTAAAAACCCAAGGTGGATAAAGATTTGAAAGAAGGCAAAACCTTCTGTGCTTGGCCAACAGTCCTTGGAAATCCATCAAGAATGAAACCTTTTTGACATGAAGGTTTCTTCATTGCTTCATCAATAATGCCAACAACTAGGTCATCGGAAACAAGCTCTCCCTAAGGAAATTCACAAAACACCTCATTAATCATTACTCATTACCAACCTACTAAGAACATTTAAAATATTCGACACATGGTGAAAACGAATTTGACCTTATCCATAGCCTCCGGCCTTAATACCGAGAGGGGTTTTAGCAGCAACAGCAGATCTCAGCATATCACCAGTGGCCAAGTGACACAGGCAGTACTCATCCTTAATTATTGGTGATTGAGTACCTTTTCCCGATCCGGGTGGACCTGCCACTCATAAGATTCCACAATGATTAGAAACAAACCATCATTCTACAAAATGCTAAACAATAATAGACAAATACCGGCTATCACTAATAGTGTGCAGCCTGAAACTTCACCACTGACGGCATACTTATTTCTTAGTAGGTCATGAATAACCGGCCAGAAAATTGATTTCATTTTATCGTAAGAAAATAATGGGCAAGGCTTTGTTGCAAAAACCATAAAATTATGAATCACATAAGAACAAGTCTATGGTCTTTACAAAGTAACAGTAGGAACAAAGGGAAAAAAAACAGTTATCCAATGTTCATTGTTATAATGTCTGTTCAAGGAGAGATCCATGTTTTCCCCCTAAATGTAAATAATGGTTATTTGTTTACATTTTCTGAAGCTCACAAAATATAAATCATTGAGAAAACATTATAAATCCCCCAAATATGGAAATGGGGCATAAGAAAAGAGGTATTGACCGATTAACTCAACCGACCATAGAATTGTAATTAGTCATTAAAAATCCCCCAATTTTGGTCATAGAGAGATACAGAGGGTGATCCACTTTTTAAGGATGAAAGCCACTGCCAGTTCGGCCATTCGGAGTAGATCGGTGCAAAATTACAGGTCAGAATTCGCCATACCAATTCCCAAAGGCCAATGCTCCCACTTTGCCTTCACAGATATTTTAATTTACATAAATTGTATGATAAAGTAATAAAAAGTTCAAATTTTCGATTGATTTTGGAGATCTAAAAGCTGAAACTACGTTTCCATGGATCCCTCTAAAAGAATATAAGAAAACCCTAAGACAAACCAAATTCAACCAATTCTCGGACCTAAAAACACCAACAAAAAAGCCAAACCATGCAGATGAAAAAACGAAAAATCAAATCCAAAACAACGCGAGATAGAAAAAAAGAAGAGACGGCACCAATGAGGATGAGACGCTTCTCGGGTTTGGCGGCGCATTTCATGCGGCGAAGAAGCTCAGTCATCAGCGATTCAGATGGTACATCTTCCAACTTGATTGAATTGCTCGCCATTTTCGATATCTCTAACCTTTTTATGGCTTTTGTCCCAATGGATTTCTGGGTTCAACAGTGGCTTGAGATTTAAGTCAGGTTTTTAAGGTTCGAGATTTTGGTGTTTGGTTGGGAGACTTCGGAGCCACCAATGCTTGAAACACAAGCAGCGGCCTTTTCCAGCTTCTTCTTAACTATAAATTTGCCGTTCCGTCCTTCATCTTTACAATATTTCATAAATATCCCTACTTTTTAGAGTTGGTTTTCAAAGTGTTTATTTGGAAGTGTTTAGGATAAAAATTCTTTAATATAATAATATTTTTTACATATTCAAAGATAATTAACATAAAATACTTTATATCTATATATTTAATTAAATATATATTTTATTAAATACAAAGATTAAACAACCCAAACACCTTATTGCCCATGAATTGAAAAATATCTTATATAGGATAATAATTTGACTTGAATATGATGAAATCTAACCCTTTGAATTTTTACAGTCAATCTTTTCTAAAAGACTGAATTTGAATTTGGTTAGATTTTGAATTTGAATTTGGTTAGTTTTTTTTTTTGAAGGATGAGATCAAGTCAGGTTCAGATTTAGAATAAAAAAAATTTTATCCGAGAATTTACATAGGATTAGGGATGGGCATGGGTCGGATTTTTGGTCCACCCGACCCGACTCGAGAACAATGACTCCTCCACCTGAAATCCGACCCGACCTGCATTATATATACCATCCACTCGACCCGAACCCGACCTGACTTTTTGAAATAAAAGTTGAACCCTAAACGACCGACCCAAAATAATAAAATATTATTTTTATTCAATAAAAACAGTGATTTAATTAAAAAAATAATATATAGAGGGGTATTATTGTAATTATTTATAAATATATAAGGTAAAATTATATTTTTCTGGATCGGGTATTTTATACCCTAAACTCGAATCTGACCCGACCCGAACCCGAATTTTTTTAAAAAACCTGACATAATAATTTTATTAGCTCAAGTTACTAATTGATCTCTACTCGTCAAATGTTTCACAGCAAAATTTTAGCAAACCATCAATCAAACACAAGTTTGATCACATTTGTAGTATTCGTCAATAAACAAACTAATCAGGTTAGCCTAAAGCCTTGATTTAGAACCCTAATTCATTTTTTCCCATCTGCTAACATCATACGATCCTACTTTAAGATTAATCTCCTAAGCTATTAATAACGCATGGCTTGATTCAGTAAAATTACTCCGATAAACACACAATTTCACACTTATCAATGGACATGTTTTTTTCTCAGCAACATCAAAATAACAATTGGGGATTAAAGATAAGAAAAGGGGGAGAACCAGATTGGAGGAGATGACGGTGGCAGAGAGGTGGCCGTGAGAGGGAAGATTAGAGAGGAACTTGGAAGCGCCGGGAGCCGTTTGACCATGATCAAAGGGATGGGAATACGAGCCCTCCATTAGCCTCGCTTGAAGGACACCGTACCCTGCCCCGCTACTTTTCATTTCTCGCTATATATATCCAGGAATTTCCATTGGATAATTATATGAACTGTTTGGCTTGTTTGATAATTTGAACGGAAAAAACTGGAAATAGATATGAAAAATGGAACGAACCAAACAGGACACTAGAGTATGTAACTTGATTTATTATATATTTAAGATTAAAATATACTCCAAGTCCCTGTATTCTTCTTAAATCTGAAATTTAGTCCCTATACATTTTAATATAAAAATTCATGTACAACTAATAAGTAACAACACTATTAAAATTAGGCTTAAATGTACCATTACCACCTAAATTATACCTTTTATAATTATCTCAGATTCTACAATCATCTCATAGTACAAAAATATTATTATACGATATTTTTTAAATAAATTTATTTCAAGTATAATATTAAACTTTAAAGGAAAAGTACACAAATGGTCCTCTGACTATATGGTATTGCTTTATTAAGTCCTTTAATTATTAAAAGTTATAAAACAGTCCTTTGACTATAGAATGTTGCTTCGTTAAGTCCATTGACTATTAAAAGTTACGAAATGGTCCTTTGACTATTCATTATATTTCAAACTCGTCCTTTTACATTGAGAAATTGGCAGTTATTTAAGTTGTACATTAACACGATGACTAGGATATGATAATCATTTGAGATTCAAAGATCAAATTTTATCATATCACAGTCAACAAGTTAACGTTCAACCCAAAATATCATCAATTTTAACGGAAAATGACTAGTTTGGAACATAATGGATAGTTGTGTGACCATTTTGTAACTTTTAATAGTCGAGAGACTCAACAAAGTAGCACTCTATAGTCAGAGGATCGTTTTGTAGCTTTTAATAGTTGAGGGACTTAATAAAGTAGCATCCTATAGTCAGGGGACTATTTGTATACTTTACCCAAAATTTAAATCTCTTATTTGACAAACCGACCTAATATATTAATGATATAAAAACTGAAGAAGTTGGTAAGAGAACCTTATTTTTTATGTTGGCCTGACCTCAAGAAAGGTCAAATGGCATAAACTACTTTTATCTGGTTATATCTTAGGTATGAGGTCACCTATGTACCCTAAAAGTGGGAAAAATTTCACGTGCGACAGCTTTAATATACGACTAAAGAAAGACATTATCGGTTTTGTTATTATTTTAACAAAACCGATAAAAATTTACCGAAAACATTATTATTTCTACCGTTTTTGTTATTATTGGGTGCTTTACTGGGTTTGATAAAGCGCTACCTAAAATATTATTTTTTCTACCGATTTTGTTATTATTGGGCATTTTATCGAAAATGTTAAAAACATTAATGTTTTAGATGGAAATAATAATGTTTCCGATAATTTTTTTACAAGAAATATTAAAAAATGATAACAAAACCGATAACGTATTTCCTTAATCATATATTAAGGCCGTCGCACGGTAGAATTTCCCCTAACTAAAAGTGGGGAAAGTGAAAACACAATCTGGCATTTCATGGGATGGCATATACAAGATATCAGAATAATCCAAATTCATGTAGGATACATATACACGATGAGATGGGATTTGAAATTCGTTCAATCTTATTGAGTTAGAGTTTTTGAAGAAAAAAATTATAGTTTGAGTTATGTCAAATTTTATTAGAGAATACGTCTAAATTGTGCCGGATTTAGAGTTTAGAGTAAAGATATCCGACTCGACTAAAAGATAATGTAATTATATCTTATATACTTAAGGATAATTGTACTGATTCTCCTATTTTTTTTCATATAGATCTCTATTTTATCAAACAAAATTAATATATATATATAATCTTAAAAAGACGAGTCGAATTTCGAGTCAAAAAAAGTCATCGTAAACCTAAATTGAATCAAATTCCAAATGAAAGATATATTTTTCTCACAACCTCAAGGATGGGATGTTGAATCACTGAGTTTGAAGCTCTTCATTGCGAAGAACAAATAATTTCTTTTGATTTTATTTGTTTGATAAGGTAATGCAGAATAACATGTGGACTGCTAACGAGGAAATGGAAATCATGTGAAGATTTTAAAAATCATAATATCAGTGATGATTTTATAAATTTATTTAATTTGTAGGCCAGAATATAAAAGAAGAGATAGATTGATAGCTAATGGTGTAGTTTACCCAAAATTTCACAATTCTTTAATTTAGTCACTTATGGTCACATTATGAGAATTCAAAATCACGCAAAATCAGTAATGATAGAAAATACAATACTTTCAACATTATTATAATTAGGACAGAGACAAGATTTTATGTTAAAATCAATAATTTAAACTTTTGTTTCAATCGTATTTTTGTACGTGTTGTATTTATCATGATTACAAACATAATAGATTTTATCGTGATCATCATGAGTATTGCAATTGTGATTTTTTATTAAAATTTGATTTTTTGAAGAAAAAAATAATGTAACAATAGTGGCGGACCCGACTCGCTATTGTCGCAGTTGGTAGTTACCCGTTAAACTGCAGTCGCGGTTCACCGCTATTAGTGTGATTCCGTTTCGTATCACTATTTTCTACAATAACGAGCCACCACCGCGACCTTTATATAACGACTGCTACTATACTACTTGACCATTAGATGAATCTCTAGTTAGATTGAACGAATTTATAAAATTATAGGGACGTAAAATTTTATTAATAAAAAATACTTAACTTATATAAAAAATTATATTCTTTTATCAGTGTGACCATCCTCACCGATCCTTCATCCATCCCTAACTGTAAAATAAAAAAATTAGAATAAATTTTGAATTTGGTCACTCAACTATTCCAACAATTTCATTTTTCCATCTAACTATTATTTTAACATTATACCTAAAGTTGCATTTTGATCATTCACCATTAAAAAAATTATAGTGATGCTAACGTGTCATCATAAGTAGGGGTGTTCACTATTCGGTTTTAACCGAATTAACTGACTGAACTGTATTAGTTCAGTTAATTTAGTTGGCCACTGAATTAGTTAGGTCGGAGAACGGTTAATAATTTTTTATAATTCGATTAACGATTAATGCGGTTCGAAATCATTTAATTAACCAAAATTATTAAATATTAAATATATTATATATATACTAAATCCATATTTTGATCAAATCCATTAAGAATTAAAACTCAATTATTTTTTAATCACACTAAATTCATTAAATTATCAATACCTAATTAAATTTTAACCCAAATAAAATTATATATATTATAATCAAATTAATCTAATTTAAAAAATATATAAAAAAATTTTGTTTGGTCCGGTTGATATTTTCAAAAGAAAGTTCGGTTCGATTTACGGTTAAAGAAAAAAAGTTCTATTAATTTGGTTAATGGTAATTCGGTTCGGTCGGTGGCCGAATTAACCGTTTGAACACTCCTAATCATAAGGTAATGTCACACCATCATTAAAAAATAAAAATTATTACATCGACGGTTCTATTTATTTTTTTTAATAACGGATGACCGAAACAGAACAAATACATAATTTTAAGTATGGTTTGGAAAAACAATTAGGTGACGAAAATAAAATCACAAAAATATTTAAGTGATTAAATACATAGTTTACTAAAAAAACAATAATACTAACAGATTCGACACGAGACACGAACCCCAAGTTACAGCCTTACAGGTAGGGCGAGAAAGAAACATTCAGTTGTAGGAAACTACCCTAGCAAGTTAGGGTACGCAGCAACTTTGGGGCCACCCTAGACAGAACACAGGCAGCTAACTCGATATTTCCCTATCGGAGAATGGAGTGGAACCATCTTTAAAGAAGAGGCAGTGATTAAATGATTCAAAAACCACAGATGTAGCTTTAAATGGAAACTTAGCAAGTACTTGTCAACAATAAATCCTTCTTCTTCATGCATGATAGCTGACACATGAAAAACGCAAATGACATTTCTGGGTATTTTGATGCTTATGGAAACATGAGAACTGCATGGAATCTTGTCTACATTAAGAAGAATAGCCTAATTCCAGTAAGCAAAGTAGATGCAAAGAAAGCAACATTCAAGATGGAGGGAGAGGAGAGTGTTTATTGTTCTTAATAATAATAAACACTCTTATCACAGGCCAGATCATATATTTTTCAACCTAAACTCAATATGACCTCACACCTTACAAAACTCAACATTAAACTTGAACCTAACCCGGTTTTTTTAAATTGACCCAATAGGATTGAGTCTGATCGAAACTCATCAGATTCGGATCAAATTACTAACCTACTCATGCTTGAAACAGATTTAATTAAGTTCGGTTGAGAACATGCTGCAAATTAAGATCGTAAATATATATGGCTATGTCATTCATTCACACATATACTTCTGTTTTTGAGATTACGTGATGAGCAGCTTGTACAAATAACATAGAACACAGGTGCATAAATGCTACAGTTGTCCATTGCAGTAGATATCTGATATTGAAGGTGTATAAATGCTATTTAAATCTATGGTTCAAACCATCTAATCTCTTAATTTCTTACTTTTGTCTCTCTTATTAGGCAAATCTTCTGTGGACTTTGAGAATCCCAACAACAGACCTTAAAACAAAACTTGGTACTTGAAAATCTGAGCTGAAAACTCTTGGATGATGCCGTTAGGGTGGTATACAGAAGAAGAGAAAGCTGGAGTGGATATTAGGGTTTCGTATAAAGAAACAAGAGAAATTAGGGTTTTTTTTTTTGGATTTGTGCAATCAGCAACAGGTGAAACTGCCACATGATCTGAGTTTTCCTCCAGAAAACAGAAGGAAATTAAGATCATGCTGGCAGCTTCATCTGATGGTGGAGCACCGTAAGAGAATACGTAAAACCTCTCCTTCAAGCTTAAGCAAATGGCCTAAAGAAACCAGTTAAATCAGAAAAAGGAGAAAGTACCATGAAACTATAACTATTTAACTCCAGAGAAGAGCATATATATATATATATATATATAATTCTTATAGGAGTGGTAGAGCTAGAGACTCCAAGTTGAGAAGAAAGGATATAGAGGTGGTTTAAATAGGAGGAGGAGAGGATTGTGGGGAATATTCTAATATCATTTACTTCCATTCTATTTTGCTAGTAAAATGAATATGAAAGAAGGATTACATGGTATTTTCAACCTTGAACTTGTATTTTATTATAATTTAAAAATAATCGTAAAAATTATGTAAAAATTTTCAAGAAAAATATTTAAATATTTTAAATGATATTCTTAAAATTGAGTTTTTATTTGGAATTTTTAAAGTTTTTTTTAAAACATAGAAATAAGCTGAATAACATATATCATAATTAGAGAGTTAGAAAGTTAAGAGTCAAATTGGATAAAAAAAAATTAAATGTTAATTTGATAATAAAATATAATTTGGTGGGACAAAAATATCAATATTTTTATAAAAAAAAGTGAAGGTATTTGGATTCAAATGTAAATGTACATTAATCTGATATAATATGTGTTAGGTATGGCTCATAAATATACCAGTAAAGAGGACAGGAGATGGAGCGGAGTGAGCGAAGCGAACATCAACTGTCCTTACCCCGCGGTACGGTATAGGGTTGATTTTGTAATTATGTACCAGGGTTTTCTATTATAAATAGAGATGTAACCTAGACCTAAAAAATCATTGAATAAAATTCTAGCGCCGCCTAGGCACCGAGGACGTAAGCACATTGCCGAACCTCGTAAAATTCTCGTGTTCTTTCGTTTTCTTTACCCGTTTTCGTCAACAATTGGTATCAGATGTCAGGAGCAAAATTCGAAGTCGCGAAATTTGATTGTCAGGGTAACTTCGGATTATGGCAAACGAGGGTGAAGGATCTATTGGCGCAGCAAGGGATCTTGAAGGCTTTGCGACCTACAAAGCCGGCGTCGATGGATGAGGAAGATTGGGAAGAATTGCAGCAGCGAGCGGCAGGAACCATACGATTATGCTTGGCGGACGAGGTCATGTATCACGTCATTCATCTATCGTCTCCAGACGAAATTTGGAGGAAGTTGGAAAGTCAGTTTATGTCCAAATCCTTAACGACAAAACTGTATCTGAAGCAGCGGCTGTATGGGCTGAAGATGCAGGACGATCACGATTTGGCGCAACACGTGAATGTCTTCAATCAAATCGTTTCTGATCTGGCTCGGCTTGATGTGAAAATTGAGGATGAAGACAGAGTGATGATTCTGTTGTGTTCGTTGCCTTCCTCTTACGAACACATGGTGACTACTCTTACATATGGGAAAGAGACTATCAACGTTGAGGAGATTACTGCAGCCTTGTTGGCTCACAACCAGCGGAAGCAGAATGCAGGGGAAAGCTCTCAAGCCGATAACTTATATGTCAAGGGTAATCGAGATCGTGGACGGAAGCCAGAGAAGGCAGGGTCCGGGAAGCGGAATTCCAGATCCAAATCCAGGGATAAGAAGACGATTCACTGTTACAAGTGCAAGGAGGCGGGACATATGAAGCGAGACTGTCCGAAGTTGAAAAAGCAGACTGATGAGAAGCGTGATGGCTCATCCAAGTCTGTGAACGTGGTCGAGGATGATACTTCTGATTGCAGTGAGGGTGATATGCTTTCTATTTCAACGACATAATTGACGGATGCTTGGATTCTTGATTCTGGATGTTCTTATCACATCACGCCAAATAGGGAATGGTTTTCGACATACAGGCCGGTTAATTCTGGTTCGGTTTATTTGGGTGATGATCGATGTTGCAATATTGTTGGTATTGGTGATGTCAGAATTAAGATGCACGATGGCTCCGTTCGGACGTTGAGTGGTGTTCGACATATCCCAGACTTGAAGAAGAATTTGATTTCCTTGGGCACTTTGCACAAGAATGGTTTTATCCCTAAGGCTGACGAGGATAGGGAAACCATTCGGATTGTTAAAGGAGCATTGACTGTGATGAAAGGCAAGATGACTGCAGGGAATATCTACAGATTGTTAGGGAGTACCGTTGTAGGTGGAGTTCACTCTGTTAAGTCCTGTGATGATACGACAAAATTGTGGCATATGCGCCTTACTCATCTTAGTGAACGTGGTATGGCAGAATTACACAAGAGAAACTTGTTGCATGGTGTCAAAAGCTGTAAGCTCGATTTTTGCAAGTATTGTGTTCTTGGTAAACAGACTAAAGTCCGTTTCAAGACTGCGAAGCACACAACTCAAGGGATTCTTGATTATGTGCATTCTGATGTATGGGGGCCTTCCACGACATCGTCTTTGGGTGGATCTAGGTACTATGTTACTTTTATTGATGATTTTTCACGGAAAGTCTGGGTGTATTTTTTGAAACAGAAATCTGAAGTTTTTGAGAAGTTCAAGCTGTGGAAAGCTGAGGTAGAAAACCAAACAGGACGAAAAATCAAGTGTTTGCGGTCTGACAATGGTACGGAGTACACAGATTCACAGTTCCTACAATTCTGTAAGGAACATGGGATTCAGAGGCATTTTACAGTGCGCAAGACACCACAACAGAATGGTGTTGCGGAACGAATGAACAGGTCGTTGAATGAAAGAGCCAGATGTTTGCGGTTGAATGCGGGGCTTCCCAAACACTTCTGGGCTGAGGCTGTTAACATGGCGTGTTACCTTATCAACAGATCGCCAAGGGCATCGCTGGCTGGGAAAGTTGCAGAAGAGGTATGGACTGGTCATGATGTTAGTTTTGATAACTTACGGATTTTTGGTTGTCCTGCTTATGTGCATGTACCTGCTGATGAGATATCCAAACTTGATGCAAAATCGAAGGAGTGCATTTTTTTGGGTTACAAGAAAGGTGTCAAAGGATTCAAGTTCTGGGATCCAGTTGCGAAGAAAGTTGTGATTAGTAGAGATGTCGTTTTTGATGAACAATCTATGTTGCAACAGAAGCAAGACACGACAGTGGTGGATTTCGAGCAGTTTCCAGTTGAGAAACCAGAAACTTCTCAACCGACTTCTGGTGGTTCCACTACGGATGATTTGCAGGATTATAGTCTCGCCAGAGACAGGGTGAGACGGACGAATATAAAGCCTCCGAACAGATTGGGTTTTGAAGACTTGGTATCTTTTGCACTTATTGTTAGCAGTGATGATCCGGTTACTTTTCATGATGCCGTTACTAGTCAGGAAAACGACAAGTGGATGGCAGCCATGGTTGAGGAGATGGAGTCTTTGAATCACAATCGCACATGGGAGTTAGTTCCCCTTCCTGAGGGTAAGAAGCCAATTGGTTGCAAATGGGTGTATAAGAAGAAACCAGCAGTAATAGAAAAAGAGGGGGAGAAGTTCAAGGCTCGTTTGGTAGCGAAGGGTTTTTCACAGCAGAAAGGAGTTGATTATGATGAAATCTTTTCTCCTGTGGTCAGGCACACTTCAATCCGAGCAGTACTTGCATTGGTGGCTAGTTGGGATTTGCATTTAGAGCAGATGGATGTTAAAACTGCTTTTTTGCATGGTGATTTAGAGGAGCAGATCTACATGCGGCAACCTGAAGGTTTCACTCAACCTGGAAACGAGCATTTAGTTTGCAGATTGAAGAAATCTTTGTACGGGTTGAAACAGTCTCCGAGACAGTGGTATAAACGGTTTGACTCCTATATGATCAAGATTGGCTACAACCGATGTGAGTATGATTGTTGTGTCTATGTTAAGAGCCTTGATGATGGTTCTTTTATTTTTCTATTACTGTATGTTGATGATATGTTGATTGCTGCGAAGAACATGGATGATGTTATCGGTTTGAAAACTTTATTGAGTCAGGAATTTGATATGAAAGATTTAGGTGCTGCAAAGAAAATTCTTGGAATGGAAATTTGCAGGGACAGAGACTCAAGGAAACTGCGGCTATCTCAACGGGGTTATGTTGAGAAAATGCTAGAAAGGTTTGCGATGAGCAGCGCAAAACCAGTTAGCACTCCATTGGCGAATCACTTTAAGCTCTCATCAGAACAGTGCCCCAAGACAGATAAGGAAGCTGAAGATATGGCAAAGGTTCCGTATTCTAATGTTGTTGGCTGCTTGATGTATGCGATGGTATGTACTCGTCCTGATTTAGCTCATGCTATTAGTCAAGTTTGTAAGTACATGTCTAAACCTGGTAAGCAACATTGGGAAGCAGTTAAGTGGATCTTTCGGTACTTAAAGGGTACTGTGGGACATGGAATTGTTTTTGGGAGTCAGCGGGATAATCCTTTGGTTGTAGGATATGTGGATTCAGACTATGCAGGTGACTTGGATAATAGAAGATCTACGACAGGGTATGTCTTTACTCTTGGTGGAGGGCCTATTTGTTGGAAGTCTATTGTTCAATCTATTGTGGCTCTATCTACAACTGAAGCTGAGTACATGGCAGCGGCTGAAGCTGCAAAAGAAGATTTATGGCTTACTGGTTTAGTGAAGGAGTTGGGTGTTCAACAAGGTGGAGTTCAGTTGCTTTGTGATAATCAAAGTGCTATTCACTTGGCTAAGAATCAGGTGTATCGTGCTAGAACTAAACATATTGATGTAAGGTTCCACAAGATCAGAGAGTTGGTTGCATCTGGAGAGGTTTTGTTTCAGAAGGTACATACTGATGAAAATGCCGCTGATATGTTCACTAAGCCAGTTACGACAGACAAGTTCAAGCATTGCTTGGACTTGTTGAATGTTTCGAGTTGTTAAAGAATCAAGGTAACCTAACCCACATTGAATTTTCAAGAGGCAGGATATTCGCCAAGGTGGAGATTTGTTAGGTATGGCTCATAAATATACCAGTAAAGAGGACAGGAGATGGAGCGGAGTGAGCGAAGCGAACATCAACTGTCCTTACCCCGCGGTACGGTACAGGGTTGATTTTGTAATTATGTACCAGGGTTTTCTATTATAAATAGAGATGTAACCTAGACCTAAAAAATCATTGAATAAAATTCTAGCGCCGCCTAGGCACCGAGGACGTAAGCACCTTGCCGAACCTCGTAAAATTCTCGTGTTCTTTCGTTTTCTTTACCCGTTTTCGTCAACAATATGGAAATGGATAATATAAATGAATATAACACAAAAATAATTAAAATATATAGTAAGAGGTTAAATAAATTAAAACAAACGAGACATACATGTAAATATATCAAAATATTACATATGATGGTTTTATAACTATTCGAAATACAACTAATTCAGACTCAGGTAGTGCATAAATGTCATGAGAATAATAATACATAAATAAATTAAAATATTACATATTATGATGTTTTTAATAATTTAAAATACAATTATTTTATATTCGGGCATCGTTTAAGTGTATTATGTGAATGATCTTTTGAGTTTAACTTGCTCCAAACATAATATTAAAATTCAACATTTAAAGTTTAAGTGACCTAATATTATATCTTGTTAGACCATCTAATATTTAATACTATAACAAAAATTCATATATATAAAATAAAAATATTCTTAAAAATTAAGAACCAGTTATTTTAATGAGATGATATATTAGATCTGTCAAGTAAGATCAGAGGTTTGAATCTTAACGTTGTGAATAAAAAAGTAGATTGGGAGGAGGGAGTGACGTCGTAGGATTTAATATTAAGCGACGAACTTCTAAAATTTTAAGAAATGATAAACTTATAAAATTTTAGGGGACGTAAATAAATTTTCAATATAAATTACATAGAAAATCTAAAATATATTTAAATTTTAGGGAAACGACTATCCCCTCGATCCATCTCTGATTGAGACGATAGTCTTATATATATACATTTATAATATCTAATTTAAATTAATCGATTCATATATCCGATACGAATGATAAAGAAAACACTCTTGAAAGTCTAAATGGTAAAAATGGAGAATTGATTAAAGGAAACAAAAGAAAATGTGTAAGAAGGGGAAGAGTGGTCCCTGAAGAAATGCAATTAAATTGAATATTGTCACGCCATGCAGTGTTATTGTGGAATACATTTGTTAAGAGAGAAACATTAAATAACTTTCTAGGTTAGGGGCAGGGGCAGTGGCACTGGCACTGGCACTGGCACTGTTGGGGGACCTAATAATTTTTAACCCTTTTCCACTTTGTAGCCTGTGGGGAGGAAGGATAACCCAACTAGTAGTATTCATAGGGGACCATTTAAGATTTCAATAAATTTTGTATGGTTTTATATTACGGGTGAATTTATGAAATTTTAAGGAGACGGAAATAAATTATCAATTGAAAATATAATGAAAATATTTAAATTATATGATATTTTAAAATTTGTATGGACCAACTATCTAGGACAACTCTCTTTCGATCAATCCCTAATTAGACCTCTACATAAATATCCTCTTGTAGAAGATACATAATATATATCACATCATTACTTTTGATATGTGACATGACATAGTTTTTTGGACATGTGACATATGATATATCATCCCTTAGACACATAACAATGCTTTGTCATCATTTTAGACATGTGACATATGTTATATCATCATTTTGGACATGTGTAATTTATCACATTCTCACTTTGATATTTGTCATGTCATTATTTTAGACATATGACATGTTATCACTTTTGAACACATGTCATGTGGCACGTCATCATTTTTAGAAACATGACGTGTCGTATCATTACTTTAGACATATAGTACTTGTCATGTCAACGATAAGTGTTAGCCGCTAGTCAATCAACGGTTTCCATTCTGCAAGGGATTATTTTTCCTAAAATAAAACATTACGATCAAAGTGTTCTAAAAGAAAAAAGAATAAGAGTCGAATTATCATTTTACCGTTTTTTTAACTTATAATTTTATAATTTTTAAGGGAAATTAGAAGTAATTTTACCATTTTAGAGTCCTAACCACTATTCGTATGTGACTCATTAATCAATTCACATATGATTTTTGTATTAATTTAAGAGTGTATAAGATAATATTTGTTTCAAAGATTCTCAACTCATTTGACAATAAACTCATAAAATACGATATGCTCCAACTCGATATCATATTTAACAATCATCCCTATGACAACGTAATGAATCTATGATACCCTAACAACATCTAGGATTAACTTTTCTATTAATTTAAGGGTGATTATAGGTAGTATCTGTTCGAAAGGTTTTCAATCTATTTGACAATGAATGTTTAAACACCCTGACATACGATATACTCAAACATAAGATCTCTAGAGATAACAACAATCCCTTTAACCATTGAAGTAGCTTGATTCATGCACAAATCTCTCTTTAAAAGTTTATATTAGTGAGTGTTAATCCGAGCAACCCAAATTAAAATACGAATTGATATATACAATGATATAATTATTATTCAATGAAATAGTTGAAGTATGTCTAATTCGAACGAATCTAGATATGAAATAATTTAATTTGAATCAACAAGTCAAGTTTATATACTTAATTACAAAAAGAAAAAAAACTAAGTACCAAATTGAACTAAAGCCAAGTACAAAATTGAAAAGAAAAACTTTAAAGCTGGTGACATGGGACACAAAATCTTTAATTTTGCAGACAACTTATAGTAACTATCAGTTGCTACAAGAATGAAATCAAAAGGGTAAAACCTGCAATTTTGCCTTAATGTGGTCCAACTGCTACAACTAGACGTGCTTCATTTTTGGTTGATTTTTGCACCTTAGATCTCCGACTTTTCATTTTCTCTCACATATAGTTCCAAATAGGTAAAAGTACTTCTTAGGCCCCTCTAAATTTGAAATTGGGCTAATTGGTCCCTCTAAAAAGGAGTAATTTTTTTGATTAAGTTAAGGTGATTACAAAGTAGTATCTGTTCTAAATACTCTCAACCATTTGACTATGAACGCTCAATCACCCTACTACAACCGCTGGTGCTCGAACCCGTGATCTCTAGGAACAACAACGATTCCCTAAACCACTGTGGTAAGTTGGCTCGTGCAAGGAGGAGTAATTTAGTTGTTGTCATTTAGAGATTGCACTTTAACTCAAATTCGATGGATTTCGACTTGACTTAATATAATCAAATTAAAAAAAAAATTGGGTTCAAGTTGGACTTTATAGAGGGTGAGTCAAGTCGGGTTCATTTTTAGGATAAAAAAGCTCTAACCCGACCCGACCCGACCCGACTTGGGATAATAGTATAATTTTTTTCTATAAATTTATGGATAATTGCTATTATCTCTCTTTTTATATATTTTCAATTAGGTCCCTATTTTAACAAATAAAATATATTTTTTATATTTATATCAGGTTAGATGTAAAATTTTATCCTAAAATTTGGGTTAGGTTAGGTTTAAGTGGAAGAGATATGCTTCTCGAGTCAGGTCGGGTTAACAAAAAAACCCGACTCAACTCAACTCAACTCGTTGCCACCTCTATTTTCAATTATGAAAGTAAGCAATTAAGATAATTAATCACAATGTTAATATTATCCATTTATTTTACATAATTTTAATTGATAGCTCTTAACATTTGTACATTATGTAAACTTAGTCTATATTCTAAAAGAATAAACCTATAAATTTAGTAGTCAACATTTACAAAATGTGTGAACTATGAATTATTTTTTTTAAAAATAATCAAATTAATATAATATATAAATATTAAAAACTAAATTTATTATTATGATAATTAAAATTATACAAAATTTGGCCGGAAATTTTTGGGTAAATGAAGGAGAGTAAAACTAGACTAACTTAAACAATGTTGTCTTATATTCCTAATGTCGTCTTGGAGCTTTAGGGCTACCAGTCCTGTAGACTCGAGGAAAGTTGCTCCCTCAAAATCATTTTTTCACCATTCTTGTCAATGCATCGACTACTCTATTCGCTTCTCGTCGGGTTTGCGTGACGGTTACTGTCTAGTTTCTCTTAGTCAATTCTCTTATATATTATTGCAGGATGGTCAGTATCAACACCACTCTTATGTTTTTTAGCATAGTTTAAAACCTCTTGCCTATCATCGACCTTATCCTTTACTAGGTAAAAGAACTCTAGGCCATCTCTATTTAATTTATTTATTAATTAATTTAAATGAATTATATCATTCTTTAAAGTTTATTATTTATTAAATAAAGATAAAACTAATGTTTAATTACAATATGATAGATTTAATTTAAATTTTGGCATACTTTTAGTGTGATGAATGCAAAAAGATAAAAATTTCCTTAATACGTGTAATTTGATTTAATGAGACTTTTACACGTTCAAGTTTGTAATTAGTTTGAATCTATTGAATGACGTTAGTGGTAAAATGAAATATTATTTTTTTAGAGGATATGAATTTAAGCAATTGAGTCTGTAAGATATGATTTCATTGTTATAGCAATAAAAAAAATTAACTCAAAGATGAGGCCATTAACAAATATATATTATAGTAAAATTATGACGCCAAAGGGTGGAGTAGGGATGGTAAACGGGCGGGTCGGGTGCGGATACACCCTCCCCCAATCTCATACTCACATAATATTTTCAAATCCACCACCCGTCCACCACCCATGATGGGTAAAATTTTTCAAATCCACACCCTGCCACGCGGGTACATTCTCAAATCCATCCTCACATCCACTACCCAACTGGAGACATACCCGGCTAGACCCGCCTAACAACAACCTTAAGTTATACATAAGCAACAAATTAACATAAAACAAACACGTCCAATAAGAAGCATAATAAAATAAACCAAGGATTATCTGAGTTAAGTGTTAACATAGGTCTTAAAGTACATAAATTATAAGTTATATCTTATACAATATTAAGATTTATAAATTAGTCTCTAAAATTATACCTAAATTCATAATGGTCCAAAATTTAATGAGTATTTAGTTGGCGGGCGGATGTGGGACGGGCGGATGCGGGGCGGGTAAGGTCTCAAACCCATCACCCGCCCACTACCCGCGACGGGTACCACTTTCTAAATCAACACCTGCCCACTACCCACTAAAGTTATACCCATCCCCGCCTCAATTAGAGCGGGTACGATACGTAATCCACGAAATTGTACTCGTTTGTCAGTGATGCCGAAAGATTTGTTGAAATACGCGTGCGATTGAGGGTCTTCACTTCACAATAAAAGAAAACATAGGGACTGACTGGTATAGCCTTGGATCCTACTTAATTAAGTAGCATTAAGTGGGGTTGGAAAGAGTAGAAGTGGTCCCTTAATGGGGAGTTTCTCTCTTTACTTCTTACACACACATGACATGAAAGGAGGAAGCTTACTACTGTGACTGTGTATTGTTGATGGGGAAACAATAAAGCAATCACACTTTCTCATGAGACCCCCACTTGCACATCGTATAGGCACAAAAGAACAATTTCTGAAGCAACAATGACAGTGATGAGAGAAGGGTGTAATTTGGAAGGGAGAAGGGTGGTATCTCTCTCTTATCTCATGAATCTAGTGGGGGATCGAGAAATAATTTCGTGGGCACATGTATATTGATAATAGAAAATTTTCATATGAAGTGAACGTAAATGAAATTTCATGATGACAACTACTAGTATAATGGACAACTAACATTAATAAATTTAGATTTTAAAGTGGGCATCTACCTACCTTATACTCCACGGACATCGGTTTCAACTGTCTTCATAGACATTAGGGTTTGCCATGATGCAATTAGGGATTAATATTTGACTCAAACTATTGAGTTTTATCTAACCTAATTTGATATATTTTTCTTTTAAAATTTGGGTTCAAATCACGTCGAATTGACTTTTTTGAATGATAAGTTCGAGTTGGGTTAAATTTAGATCAAATTTAATGAAAAAAATACTCGACCTAAAAATAATAGTGCAGTTGACTTTTATATATTTATGGATAATTGTAATAATACATCTCTTTATATATTTTTTCTATTGGATCCCTATGTTACCGAATAAAAATAAGAATTATATATATTTCTATCATATCAATTCAGATCGAATGTAAAAATTTATTTCAAAAATCAGATTGAATTTTAAATTAGATAAAACTTTCTTAAAATCGAGTCAAATTAAATGAGAAATAAAAATATTATACTCAGATAAAATTTAAGTGTATCAAAATTTGACTCACCTATATTTATCTATAAATACTATATTATCATGCATAGTTGTAGATGTAATAAATGCTATTATTGTCGACTATTATGTATGTATGTATATATGTATGTATGTATAAAATGTTGCAAAACCGTAAAATAATTTCGCTTTATAGCCCACTATGTAGATCAGCAAACCAAGAGAGTAAGGGGAATGGCATTCTCTATTTGGGTGAGTTTAGGGATCCTCAAAATACCCGAATTTAAAGGGTTTTGATTTGACCTGATTCTATAGGGTAATTTTTATTAATTTTCGGGATTTGAGGCATGATGGGGCGGGTTTTATAATAGGTAGGTTCGGGGCAGGCCGAAGCCGAGTTTAATGTGAAAAATCAACGACCAGATCCGACCCGGTTTTATATATATATATATATATATATATATTTAAGATTTTAAATATTTTCATTTTTATAATGTTAAAATATATTATTTAATTATTAAAAATATAATAAGTTATTATAAAATATATTATTTTAATATTTTAAAAAATAATAAATGATTATAAAATATATTTTTAATTATTTTAAAATATTAATATATCCGGATCGAGTCAGAGTTGGGGTTTTAGTTTAAAAATCGGGACAAGAGAAAAGCTAAAATTATTGGGGCAAGGTCGGGTATAAGCGATAGATTTTCAGGTCGAGGTTAGGGCAGCCAAAAAATGACCCGTCCTACCCGTGCCCATCCCTAGGTGATTTTGGTTCCATCATAAAAGTTGGGATAAAGTATATAAATAGTTTCCAAACTTTTAAGGCACTTGCATTTTGGTCACCCAACCTTCAAAACTTGCATTACTATCATCAAACTTTTAATTCTTTTTCAGTATAATCCTTGACGTTACCTCCTATTAGTTGACTTTGACGCCACGTTACTATCCCCGTTTTCAATTGAATAAAATTTAAAACTTTAAAACATAAATTTCCAAATGATGTTGTATTAGATTTGAGAAAGTTAAAATGGTTTAACCCTAAAACTTATTCATTCAACAATAAAATTGAAGGGAGTCAATTAGGTTTAGGGTTTTTTGGTTTAGGGTTTTTCTAGATTATTGGTTGTTGCGGGATGAAAATGAGGGAGATGAGGACTCGATCGAAGGTTTGTTCAAGTGTGGTGAACGGAACTGTAAGTTGATGTTTTGAACTAGTGTAACTAAATTGTGAGAACATAAATGGTATAAAATTGATAAATGTCGGTCTAAAACATAAATGTCAAAAGCCTACACTGAAATTTAAGTACAAGACTTTAATAAAAACATACAACAACAAAATGTTTGGTTGCATAATGTTTGTAAACTCGTATATAGGATTCTCCCATGATCCTCTGGATACTGAAAAACAAATGAAATTAGTACTCGGCCATCGAGTAGCTCAAACTCGATTGTATGCGACTGATTTGCTGAAGAGATGGCGGATATAGATAACTTGAAGTGTACTAACTAGAGTAAGCAGAATGTACTCTCCAACTGCGTATCCTATAACTCGCTTTCTTGTGCTCTCATTTGCTGCCATCCAAATAGTACACAACTCTTAGAAAGTGTTTCCCATAATGGTCTAATTAGCTATGCTACCTGGACTCGTCAATTTTTCATAAAGTATAAGTGTCAAAAAGCTTCGTCTGACACAAATTCGAACATGGAGTATACTCCAAATCAATAGAAAAACATAGAATATTTTTTAATATATCCGTGTTGGACCTGAGATAAGTAAGGGGTTGTTTGTTTAGCTCTGAATGTTGAACCATTCAGCGTTGAATGCTAAACCATTCAGCGTTGAATGCTGAACCGTTCAGCATTCAGTGTGTTTGTTTCTCACCTCTGAATGATTCAGCATCAAAGTACATTCTGAATGATTCAGAGCTATTATCAAACAGTGTGACATAGCTAATTCATACAGAACCTCTGAATCATTCAGCATTTGAATCATTCTGAAATAAACAAGCAGCCCCTAAATTACGACTATCCTGCCTAAAAAAGAACATTTAGCTACTAAAAATCAATAAAATCAACTGATGGGCAAAAGCACGAAATTGAAACAACTTACTATGACGATGCCGGGTATCACGAGCTTTCAAATACTTCTGTTCTGCTGTAACAGACTCCAAAGCCTCTCTCAGCTCCGCGATTTTAACATTAATTGGGTCCAAATGTTCTGCACAGAAGAAAACCAAAGAAAAAATACAAAATAGCAAGGAAAACAATAATAACAACTATAACAAAATGTGATTTACACGTACAGACAGGGTGTGGAGAAAGCAACTTAAATGCTAGAATCGATGTATAATGCCAATAACAACAGCAAGATAACAAAGAAATCGGATATAGACTTAAAAATATGTCGGGAAAAATATAACAAACCGTCTTTGGCAAGATCATGCTCAGTGGGAATGTGGCCGATGTGAATATAGAAAGAAACAGACTCTGGTGTAGAGTAGGGATTGTGAAAACAAAATTTGTACATTCCACTTCGTGGGGCCTTGAATTCGAACTTGTCCCCGGATGTCCCCTTCAAACTGTGAACTGTATTACCCCCAGGAGAAGTCACCTGCATTAAGCGAGAGATTAAACAGATAATAATCATCATGAAGCCTTAAAATAGTACCATAAATAGACATAACAATCAGTGTACTCATGTTATTTTTCGTATCACTATCATCGTTAAGGCATAATAATGTGTGATATAGATTTTATAATGTTATGCTATTCTCCACATTGCACCAATTTGTGTTGTGTTATACTGATTCTTTTGTATCGCATTCAGTCTATCTATCAACGATCGACGTAAACACGGCTGGACGGTAACAAGAGCAAGGGCACCCCAGTGTTTGGGGAAATTTGCATTTTGCTACTCAATTTTTTAGAAATTTCAACTGGGGCCCTTCAAAATTGTTAGAAATCATCATGAAGTATTTAAGTATTTGAATATTTTGGACTAAGCCCCCCTCAAAATTGTTAAAAAATTCATTGAGCCTCTTAAAAAAATTGAAATTTTAATTAGACCTTCAATTTCTTTAAAAAAAGTTCTCATGAAGTCCCTCGATCTTTTTTAAAATTTTGAGTAGCCCCCAAACTATCCCGCTAAGATCCCCCATGGCCCATAGGACATAAGCCTAAAATTAAACCGAAACAAATCCCACATATCAATTCAATTCAAAATGCATGGATCTAAACAATAAACCCCTTTCCACCACTAGAACCAAACAACCATAGGCCATGGACCAAAGTTTTCCCACTTCAAAAACACCCAAAAACATTAAGGAAGAAATGATTCCACCAAAGAAAATACAACACATACCTCAACATATCATTAAAATAAATAAATCTTTACTAAAAGAATTAGGAAAAAATCATTAAAAATCAACCTTCACTGAAATTCAATACCCAGCTATCAAATTAACCCAAATTTCACCCATAAAAGACATCAAGCGTAGAGATCGGACAATAAACTTACAGTGAAATCGATGCCAGGGTGGTCGGAGCCCCAGAAAATGTCGTGGTCAACGACGACAAAGTTTCCGGAAATCGTGTCTCCCTCGTAAATCACATACTCGTACACGCATTCGACGTCGTTTACGGTCACCGAAAGCGATGAAACGTTGAACACCGAATTCAAAAGAAGCAGACCCATCAAAGCCCACGTCTTCCCCCATATCTTCTCCATTTTTTAGGGTTCAGATTTGGGGATTTTTCTCTCTGTTTGACTCGATTTCTAACAGTAACAGTTGTGCAGATAAGTCAAAACTCTTGGGGGGTTTGATTTTGAACTTCCACGACTGCTTCAGTTTTATCAATGCATTTATCACCCCAACTCCCCCCCCCCCGGCTTTATACGACGCCGTTTCACATTTTTTTTATGGGTGATTATAATCCCTCGCAAGAATAATAGGAGTTTCTTTTATAAGTGTCGTAACCGTCTTTCGATTGGGCCCAGAATTGGGCTTCGACTTGGGTTAAATGAATTGGAGTCGTCACCGAACATTTTAAAACGAATTTAGGCGGGCCGGGCACCATCTTACCTGATTTGCGTTTTACCAGAAACGTGTCGGGCTCGGGAGTCGATTACGGTCAAGGAAGGATTAGCACCCTTGAACCGCCCTTTCGGTACCAATTAATTTATCGGTTGTCTTTAATTGCGAGAAATTAGAAACTTAAATTAAAATTTAAAAACCGATTCAGATTACTTACATTTGATCAGTTGAAAAAGACCCTTAAAAAAATGAAAGTGTTAGATTTGTAAAGAAGTGAAAAACCAACTTAAGATAAAAAATGCATAAATACGAAATAAATAAACAACATAAAAAAATGATAAAGTCAAATAGAAGGGAACAAAATAAATAGAATGATAAAATAAACAAAAATAAAATAAAATATATAAAAAAGGACCGAATTGAAATAACCAGAAATCAGAGGGTTAATTTGCGAAATGCAAAAAGCATAAACGGTGACCAAATTGAATAACTCGAAAGTTCAAAGGCCAAATTGCATGTAGTGACCAGATTGTAAAGCGATTTAAGCTCTTAGGGACGGCGGAGAGAGTTTAACAATACTGTAATTGCACTATGGTCCTTGGTATATAAATACCTAAAAATCCCTTATTCTCCTTCATTCTCACCATTCACTCAAGCTCTCCTCTTTTAAACGAGAGAAAGCTCTCTCGATGCCCTTCACCGGGCGATATCCGGCCACCGTCTGGTGGCCCACTCAGACGCACCACCGCCGTTTCGGCCGTCGCCACCGGCGGTCGGAAAAAACCCAATCCCACCAAAATGCTTCTCTCAAGCCCGTCAACCTAACCCCGAGCACCGATCACGCAAAAACAAACCTCCAAATGGCGTAGATCTAGGCTTTAAACCTTCGATTTTTACCTTTCACTAAAAACCGCTCGTCTTCCCGGCGTTTTGTTTTGGCTTTTGCTTGTTGGTTTTGTTGTTGTTCCTTGGTTGTTGATGTGGTTTCTGTTTGTGTTGGTCGATGGGTTTGTGGTTGGTTCTGTTTTTACTTGTTGTTGGTTTGAACTCTTGGTTTACTGTTGATCCGTTGTGGGTTCTCCTTGATCTTGTTTTGGTTATTTGGTTTACTGTGTTTATGCTTCTAAGATTTGCGTGGCTGTCCCCCCTCCCTGATGGCCGTGGTGGGATATTTATACCCACCCCACCGGGGGTCTGCTCCGATGATAACGGTAACGTGCTCGTGGTTAGTTGGCCGGGGATTTCGGGATGGGTCAGTCCCGATCTCCTCGGCCGGAAATCTCGGTGGCCGGTGTGACTGACCCTTGACCTCCTTGGCTTACGCTGCGCCTGTTTGAACATACGTTGGAACCCTAATCTGAGCTCTGGGCTGGATCAGGCCCTCGAGACTTATTGGACTGTTTGGACCCTGAAAAAAACATAAAAAGAAAATAATAAAAAGAAAATAAATAATAATAATACTGATATAATATAAATTATATAATACATATATTTCAAAAATATTTTTTAAACTATATATTATATTTAAAAAAGTTTTCAAAACTATATTATATAGTTTTCAAAATGTTTTAAAAATATTATATAAGTTTTAAAAAACGTTTTTTAAAACTATATATTATATAATTTATTCAAAAATGTTTTTAAAACTATATATTATATAATTTATTCAAAAATGTTTTTAAAACTATATATTATATAAGTTTTTAAAATGATTTTAAAACTATATGATATATATATTTTCAAAAACCGTTTGCAAACCATATAATATATATAGGTATATATGTATAAAATAATAATAAAAAATATGGACAAAAATTAGTGTCTACAGCTGCCCCTCTTTATCCTTTTTCGTGGAACGAAAAATAGGACAAAGACAAAAAAGACACAAATTTTCGTTCGGTGGAGTTGAAGAATAACTCCCTGTCGAATTGAGTTGTAGATGGTTCCTCCGTCGTGAAGTCGAGTCCATATTGAAATGATATGGAATTGAAGCTGCAATTCGGAATTTGAATCTGGATGTGGCTTCTCATTTTCAAATTGTAGTCAACTTCGGTCTTCTTCTCGGTTTAAAGATCTGGGTTGGAAAATTTGACTTGAATGTAGTATCTTGACTCCACCCTGTGGTTGATAGGCCCTCGAGCTGAATAAAATCGAACTCCGAAGGTCTTCGTTGACAAATAGCTTTTCTCGTCTTAAGCTATACTGCCGGAAAAACGGTTTATTGTCACTAAGGCACGGTTAACCCAGGTGTTATTCTCGACTTGAAAACCTTGATTGCAGCCGGACAATAGTGTGATTGAGGTGTCATCGAGTTTATTGGAATCGAACTCGACAATTTTATTGACAGATAACCCTTCTTGCCTTGAGCTATTCTGTAAACTTGATTTGCCTCTAAGTTGAATATAATCGAACTCACAGGTTTTTAGCAGATAACCCTTCTTGACTTAAGCTATGCTGCAAATGATGTGCCTTGGAGCTGAGCGGAGTCGAACTCGAAGGTCTTTTGGTCACAGATAACCCTTCTAGCCTTGAGTTATGCTGTAAATGATGTGCCCTCGAAGCTGAGTGTAATCGAACTTAAGGGTCTTTGGCAGATAGCCCTTCTCGACTTAAGCTATTCTGCAAATGTTGTGCCTTGGAGCTGAGCGTAGTCGAACTCAAAGGTCTTTGCTAACAGATAACCCTTCTAGCCTTGAGTTATGCTGTAAATGTTACGCCCTTGAAGCTGAGTGTAATCGAACTTATGGGTCTTTGGCAGATAGCCCTTCTCGACTTAAGCTATTCTGCAAATGATGTGCCTTGGAGCTGAGCGTAGTCGAACTCAAAGGTCTTTGGTTGGCAGATAACCCTTCTCGACTTAAGTTATGCTGCAAATGATGTGCCCTCGAAGCTGAGTGTAATCGAACTCGGGGGTCTTTGGCAGATAGCCCTTCTCGACTTAAGCTATTCTGCAAATGATGTGCCTAGGAGCTGAGCGTAGTCGAACTCAAAGGTCTTTGCTAACAGATAACCCTTCTAGCCTTGAGTTATGCTGTAAATGTTACGCCCTTGAAGCTGAGTGTAATCGAACTTAAGGGTCTTTGGCAGATAGCCCTTCTCGACTTAAGCTATTCTGCAAATGATGTGCCTTGGAGCTGAGCGTAGTCGAACTCGAAGGTCTTGGTGGCAGGTAGCCCTTCTGACCTTGAGCTAAGCTGCAAATAGTTTGTTTAAAATGGCTTCCCTTTACGGGTCGAAAACGGTCATGATTCTTCCGGTGGTTCCTCTAAGCTGGTCTGGGAAAACCTACTGATAAATTCTGACAGCCGGATATCTTCCGTCGTGGAATTGAAATCTGGCTTGAAAGTGTTAACTGAAAACATGTTGCTCCTGGTGGGTTTGAACCGAACTAGATTTGATCTGAACTGGTTCTCGAACCCATCTGAAATTGGTTCTGAGATCTGTAGTTATGTAAAGTCGGTTGAGGTGTAGCTTTTTGCTGCTGAGTTACACCATCATTCTTTAAAGGTGCTTGCAAGTCGAGTAACCTTCATCCTGAAGTCGAAGCTTGCCTCTGAAAGCTGCAAAATTATGTACGCTAAAATGATGAATGTGATGCACCTAAGTATGTCTAAGATGCATGCAACATGAATAAATTATGTGTTATTTCTTGGACGGAGTCTCGTGCTTTGCCTGCCAATCTGGTCCATGGAATCGATCGTGCCCCATTTGCTTCTCGAGCTTGGGCTTTACAGACATTTCATATCTGAGATTGTTCTGTTTGAAAACGTTTTTTTCCTTTTTCCTGATTCAGGAGAGAGAAATGATAAAAATGTTGTAAAGTATTGTTCGCAATTGAATCAAATTGTAAATGTGATTTCAAAAAATATCAAAGGAATCAAGAGCTCTTTTAATGCTTGCAGAGTTACAAATCTTTGACAAATGTTCAAAGGGACGAGTCGGCTTTAGGTTGGCCTCCTTTCTAAGGTTTTTTGGTAAAAAAATGTCATTTTTTAAATATCGCAACATGCTTTGGCACTTTAATTGGGTGCGGACAAAATGACGCAACTAGCATGATCAATTACTAGACCTTTTATCTCAGTCCTCTGAAATCTTTCATTTGTTCAAGCTTTGTAGGCTCTTCCAACAAAGGCAGTGCAAAAAATATCGGTCTAAAAATGAAATTCTTGAGTGCTCGTGTGTAGTTGACTATAACAGGTGTTCCTTAACTCCCTTAGTCCATTTTACCGAAAATTTCTTAGATAAATTTGATTTAATTTGTCATTATCTAGCTAGCTGAATCCATAAAGCCGGGGCATTTAACCAATTGCCTTAGAGGGACAACTTAACATTATAATCACTCTTATCAAGTCAACTGAAGGGTTCATCTCATCACAGAGTCTTCAACCTGACAAGAGCAGTGGAGCAAACACTGAATTGCCAAGTGTCCGAGCAATGTCATGGTTTGAACGTAATCTACTCATAAGGCCAGGGCTTTCAAGTTTCCTCTATAACCAATTGCCTTAGCGGAATAGCTCAGTTTTTACGGATTTAATTTCTTAAGATTGTTAAGAAAAACCTGTTATAGCCTAGGTATTTGTTGAAAGTCAACAATTTCATCTTTAGAGTTCAACTTTCAAGCAACTGACCTAAACTAGATTCACTTACTCGACTATTCCATCTGTGAAGATCATTATCACCACTGAACGTCTTAAATAAAAAGTATAGTAATCTTCATATGCAAACGATGCCCCATGTTGTCCGCACCTTATGAAAGGAAAATTGGTTAATTCCAAGAACGGGGTATGGTATTTGAGGGTATATTCTGGATAAGGTCAAAGTCCTTGTTTTAAATCATGTTACTTCGTCAAAGATTCGTAACTTTGAACCGTTTACAGAGTTTCTTAATTCAAATGATATGCAAAGAATTGCAAATTTGCAAATATGATCCATTGCTTAACATCTTTTAAAGTAACATAAATTTGATTAAAATGTCTTTACAAAAACTTGAGAAAAAATGGAAGAAAGACAAAGTCAAACAGAATGCCTCAAATGATGAAATGATATTCCTCACTTGGATGCCCCCAAGTTGTTGAAGTCGATCAAGTTCTGGTTACGCATCTTTTGTACAACCCTCTTGAATGCGTAACAGTTCTCAATTGTGTGCCCTGGGACTCCGCCGTGATATTCACAATACGCATTCTCATCATACCACTTGGGGTATGGGGGCTTCATGGGTTCTACTGGATATGGTGACACCACATGGGTGTCAAGAAGTTGCTGGTAAAGCTCTTTGTAGGTCATGGGAATTGGGTCGAAATGTTCCCTTTCCCTCCTGGAATCTTGTTTAGAAGTACCTAACGGTACAGCTGCAGTTGATTTTGGGCTGGAGATTGTAACACCTTTGCTGGAGTGTTTGATGTTATTAACCTCTCCATCCCTCTCCCTCATAGGAGGCTTCTTACTGGCTTCCCCATCCTTAATCTTGCCTTGCTTTATGGCCGACTCAATCATTTCTCCGGCCATAACCAAGTCTGAAAAGCTTCCTGATGTGATCGCCACCAGATGCCCGAAGTATGGAGCCTTCAGAGTCTGCACGAAAAGTTTCCGAGTTTCCTTTTCATCTAACGGTGGATGAACTTGCACAGCCAAGTCCCTCCATTTTTGTGCGTACTGCCTGAAACTCTCGTTATGCTTCTTTTCCATGTTTTGTAGCATAACTCGATCTGGCCTTATATCATTGTTATGCTCGTATTGTTCCAGAAATGACTTGGCCAGGTCCTTCCAGGTCTTGATATTTGATCGGCTGAGCTGGTTATACCACCGAATGGCTGAGCCCGACAGACTATCCTGAAAACAGTGGATCAGGAGTTGGTCATTTCCTCCATATCCTGTCATCTTTCGGCAAAACATGGTGATGTGAGCGGATGGGCAACTATTCCCGTCAAACTTCTCGAATTCTGGGGACTTAAATTTTGGGGGAAGAACCAAGTCCGAGACTAGACTAAGTTCCGTTGCATCGATTTCATGGTAGTCACGGTCTCCTTTGACTATATTCATTTGGTCTTCCAATTGTTTGATTTTTTCCTCCATCTTCTTCGCTTTGTCCTCTTCGTCCAAATCCGGTACATGGTAATAACCCGGATTGTCCTTAAGGTTAAATACAGAGGACGAGGGCTTTGCTTTTGCCGTCGATGAGTCCCCTCGGGGTTCTGGTAAGATTTCAGGTGAGATAACCACTTGTGGGGTAGGTTGTATAGTTACCCCTTCCGATGAACCTGCCCCAGGCGCACTGGTCTGTTGTAGGCCAATTAACTTGGCAACGATCTGATCAACCAAGGACTCTTGGTTCTTTGTGATTGTTTCTAGAGTATTTCGACTGTTCTGGTTTATCTTGTCTTCTAGCTCTTTTTGTAGTTTTAACATTGTAGACACTAATTTTCGTCCATATTTTTTATTATTATTTTATACATATATACCTATATATATTATATGGTTTGCAAATGGTTTTTGAAAATATATATATCATATAGTTTTAAAATCATTTTAAAAACTTATATAATATATAGTTTTAAAAACATTTTTGAATAAATTATATAATATATAGTTTTAAAAACATTTTTGAATAAATTATATAATATATAGTTTTAAAAAACGTTTTTTAAAACTTATATAATATTTTTAAAACATTTTGAAAACTATATAATATAGTTTTGAAAACTTTTTTAAATATAATATATAGTTTAAAAAATATTTTTGAAATATATGTATTATATAATTTATATTATATCAGTATTATTATTATTTATTTTCTTTTTATGTTTTTTTCAGGGTCCAAACAGTCCAATAAGTCTCGAGGGCCTGATCCAGCCCAGAGCTCAGATTAGGGTTCCAACGTATGTTCAAACAGGCGCAGCGTAAGCCAAGGAGGTCAAGGGTCAGTCACACCGGCCACCGAGATTTCCGGCCGAGGAGATCGGGACTGACCCATCCCGAAATCCCCGGCCAACTAACCACGAGCACGTTACCGTTATCATCGGAGCAGACCCCCGGTGGGGTGGGTATAAATATCCCACCACGGCCATCAGGGAGGGGGGGACAGCCACGCAAATCTCAGAAGCATAAACACAGTAAACCAAATAACCAAAACAAGATCAAGGAGAACCCACAACGGATCAACAGTAAACCAAGAGTTCAAACCAACAACAAGTAAAAACAGAACCAACCACAAACCCATCGACCAACACAAACAGAAACCACATCAACAACCAAGGAACAACAACAAAACCAACAAGCAAAAGCCAAAAACAAAACGCCGGGAAGACGAGCGGTTTTTAGTGAAAGGTAAAAATCGAAGGTTTAAAGCCTAGATCTACGCCATTTGGAGGTTTGTTTTTGCGTGATCGGTGCTCGGGGTTAGGTTGACGGGCTTGAGAGAAGCATTTTGGTGGGATTGGGTTTTTTTCGACCGCCGGTGGCGACGGCCGAAACGGCGGTGGTGCGTCTGAGTGGGCCACCAGACGGTGGCCGGATATCGCCCGGTGAAGGGCATCGAGAGAGCTTTCTCTCGTTTAAAAGAGGAGAGCTTGAGTGAATGGTGAGAATGAAGGAGAATAAGGGATTTTTAGGTATTTATATACCAAGGACCATAGTGCAATTACAGTATTGTTAAACTCTCTCCGCCGTCCCTAAGAGCTTAAATCGCTTTACAATCTGGTCACTACATGCAATTTGGCCTTTGAACTTTCGAGTTATTCAATTTGGTCACCGTTTATGCTTTTTGCATTTCGCAAATTAACCCTCTGATTTCTGGTTATTTCAATTCGGTCCTTTTTTATATTTTTTATTTTATTTTTGTTTATTTTATCATTCTATTTATTTTGTTCCCTTCTATTTGACTTTATCATTTTTTTATGTTGTTTATTTATTTCGTATTTATGCATTTTTTATCTTAAGTTGGTTTTTCACTTCTTTACAAATCTAACACTTTCATTTTTTTAAGGGTCTTTTTCAACTGATCAAAGGTAAGTAATCTGAATCGGTTTTTAAATTTTAATTTAAGTTTCTAATTTCTCGCAATTAAAGACAACCGATAAATTAATTGGTACCGAAAGGGCGGTTCAAGGGTGCTAATCCTTCCTTGACCGTAACCGACTCCCGAGCCCGACACGTTTCTGGTAAAACGCAAATCAGGTAAGATGGTGCCCGGCCCGCCTAAATTCGTTTTAAAATGGTCGGTGGCGACTCCAATTCATTTAACCCAAGTCAAAGCCCAATTCTGGGCCCAATCGAAAGACGGTTACGACAATAAGAATAATAGGAGTTTGAATATATTAAATAGGAATATTATTATCTAAATATAAAATAATTAAATTATCTATTAAATATTAAAAACTATTAAACATCTTTACTTTTTCTTATAAAAATATTTTTATTTTTTTACTAAACATAGCTTGGAAAGATATTTTTCATTGCATAAATTTTTAAACACATCAAATCTTTTATGTATGGAAAAATCTCTAAACCTAAAATATGATATTAATGAGATAATATAGTGACTCGTTAAATAGGCCGTTTGCTACAGTAATCATTGGAAAGCGTCTGAATCACTTGGTGTCTTCTGAAAGTCATTTAGACTATTCACCGACTTCAAGACAATATAATTCTCGATTCTCAAAATCTCTTCTATCAAACTAAATATAGCATGAAAAAAAGTTGTATTTTTCGTGTGTCTTTTTAAAGATGTTAAGTGATCCGGACGACTTCCCATTTTCATTTTAGCATTCACACTGTCTCAACAATTAATTTCTTCAATACCCCACATAAGCAGAGGTTGAACTTCCTTAGGACTAGTGGTGGCCATGTCCCCTAAAATATTAAAAAAGTAATATTTATAACTACTAAATTTAATTTTATAATATATATAATAAATTATTAAATTTGGTTGTTCCAAAAAATATGTAAATTATTTTTAAGTGTTTTAGTGAGAATTTGGTATGTTTAAGAGTAGTAATTGATGACAAGTTGATTTGAACGAAAGAAGTTTAGTTTAAATGCTTAAGAAAGGATGTTATAATAGATTTGAGAGGATTTTTGGGTGATTTTCTAAGTAAAAATGGTAATTATGGGCTTCGAGTATCGGTACCGTTAGAACAGTACAGACACTTAAAGGGAAAAATATGTGAAATTATTAAGGGTAGTATCAATACCGGTTGAAGGGGTATCGATACTGTAAGGGTAGTATCGATACCAGAATGATGGTATCGATGCCATTTTTAAGATGCAATTACAGAATGTCATATCGGTATCGGTACCATGAAGAGGTATCAATACCCCTTCATGGTAGTTGCACTATTGGAGAAGCACTATCAACAAATGAAGAGATATCGGTACCATTTTAAGCTTGTCGGCTATTCCATTTAGAATTTGCGAAGCACAAATCCTCCATAACACATTGGTAAGTTGCACTATCAACCTCTTGTTCAAATGCCACATGGTAGTCCTCAACATCCTTCAAATGAAAGTAGCGATTAATCGCAGAAGGTATGAAGTGAATAGAGATACCTCGAACAAAAACTGTATGTTGATTCGGTATAAGCTGAAATTATATTTGAATATATGAAATTTTTAAAAATTGAATCTTAATATTCTTCTGTCATTAGAATTTATGAAGGCTTAGAACTAGGGTAGCGGAGTAGTGTTGCCTTAGTTTAGGTTTTAACCCATTTGACTTTATTCATTCTCGTAGCTTGCTATCGTTGATTATTGTGTATCCTTATCTTCATGTTTCATCTTTTTAAATTTAGTCGGGTCTTACGTTTTCTGTCTATATGCAGAGATTTTCACGCAGAGATTTATTTACAGGGATTACTCCCCATTACAGACGCGCATATGTAGACTGCATATGAAGACTGTTCAGCTATGTATTTATTTATTTATTTATACATGCATTGCATTTTATCTTTCTTTTTAATTTTCTGATTGCCGGAGGTCTTCCACGGAAGCTGCTCTCAATCGTGACGTTGGGGGCAACCTACTACCCTACCTCCCCTTTACCCATTTCATATGTGAATAGAGTATTGTTGTTGTTGTAATATAATCTCGAGATAAGCTTAGATTTGTATCTTAAATTGATCTTTTTAATTGTATTAAAAAGTGAAATGACTTTTTTGTTTGAATTATAAATCAAATGAGTCTTTATATGAAAATTATAATAAAACTATTATTTTAAAAAATGATAAATAATTATAACCACTTAACTATTTAAGTGTTACAATCAATATTCAACGACGGAACTGACGTGACTGTTAAAATAATGTAATTATATATTTAATCATTAATATTTACATAATTTATCAATTTAATTATATTTTTAATTTAATTTAATAAATTCAATCTCCTATTAAATGATGACATGTGTCATCACCTAATTAGAAAACATTTTCTTAATTTTAATTAATTGTTTTTATTTAATTAACTGATAAAACAAGTGTTAACATCTAATTAGATAATGATATATGTCACCATCAATATTATTACAATTAAATCAGTAAATTACGAATAAATAAGAAGAATCGTGTTATTACATTGCAGCAATGGGGGACCATGTCCCATGACAAAAAGAACATGGCGCAAAAGACAAGACTGCACCAGCTTTGATTATCTATAAGCATGTGCTCATCAGTCCCTACAAAACAATCCCGAGATAAGAGTGGATCCAAATTATCTCGAATATCAGAGAAGAACGTATGATTTTATGTTAAAAGATATTAAATTTGTTTGTGTTGTTTTCCTCGTGTTTGTGACAAACAATTAGTTATTGCTTATTGCAATCAGGGTCGTGGCTAACCCGACGCAAGGTGCGTGACCGCGCAGGCCCCCCAAAAATGGGGGCCCAAAAAAATATATCTATAGTGGCTTTTTTCCAATAAACGCCACTATAGATGGACCTATTACGGTGTTTTCCAAAAAACGCCACTATTGTTGCGGCTTTATTGAAAGAACATCACTATAGATGGACCTATTGCGGCGTTTGTCAAAAAAACGCTACTATTGTTGCTCCGAAATCGAATATATCTAGAAAATAGGATCACTTTATAAGAATTTATACAGGACCCCGAAAACCTAGCCACGACCCTGATTGCAACGACAATAAATAAGGGGAGATGAAGACGTTTAAAGGGGAATCCGATCCTTTTCACAAGGCAGCTTCCTCTTGCCTTCTTTTTAGCTAAGATCTATATGATGTTTCTCATGATGTTTTATCTGTGTTCATCAATGGCGGACTAGAAAAAGAAAGGGGATTTGCAGTGATGGGAAAGGCTGGGAAATGGCTGAGAAGCCTGTTGACTGGCAAGAAAGTTAAGGAGAAAGTGAAAGGTAAATGCACGAATGATCAGAATTGTTCGGTTGTTCCCGAGAATCCGAGTACTACTCCCGTGTTGATTCAGCCGCCGTTGCCGCCTAAAGAGAAACATAGATGGAGTTTCCGGCGATCTTCGGGTTCTATAGAACAAGTTGCCACCACCCCGCCACCTACAGCGGAGGTTGTGATCCGATTAACGGATGACACCAATGAGAAAGCAGCCGCGGTTGAAGACGCGGCTGCGAAGATCATTCAATCCGTGTTTCGATCCTATTTGGTATGTTAACTTCTTTAGTGACTATTTTGTGCACGGATTTAGTACATTTTGATGAGATCTGAACTCGATTTAAATCCTCTTTATAATTTTTATTAATGATTTAATTCGCGACATAAAATTTTAAATTCGTCATTGAAATTTCCATGCTCTTTGATTACAGGCGAGGAAGGCTTTGAGAGCATTAAAAGGACTGGTGAAGTTGCAGGCACTGGTGAGGGGTCACTTGGTGAGAAGACAAGCCAGTGTTACGCTGAAATGCATGCAGGCTCTGATCACCGCACAGGCCAGAGCTCGAGATCAGAGGATGCGAATGGTTGAGGATTCCAGGCCTGCTGGCCAAAGGCAATCGCCCCACCGCAGGTCAACACCGGATCATCGGATAAGGCATACTTATCATGTAAGTTTCACTTCCTTCACCCAATTATGATTTTTTTTATAACTATCGGTACTTGATATATTGATGGATTAATTCATATCATATATTATAAAGTCTTATTATAGAGATTACTTAAGAAATTTAATATCTCTTCCCACTAGATCAATTAGTTGTCGAATATGATTTCTTTATATATATATATATATAGTAAAATTGCCCAGATAATATGATGAAAAAAATTATTGACTGATGTGGGAAGTTCTACCGTGCGTTATTATTTCTGCATAAAACATTACCTAAAATTTTCTTTATATATATATTATTTCTTAATATTCAGCTAAAGAAAGACATTACCGGTTTTGTTATTATTTTTTTAATAAAATCGATAAAAAATTTATCTAAAACATTATTATTTCTACCTAAAACAATAATGTTTTTTAACATTTCCGGTAAAGTGTCAAATAATAACAAAACCGGTAGAAAAAAAATAATGTTTTAGGTATCGCTTTACCGGATATGTTAAAGCGCCCAATAATAACAAAACCGGTAGAAATAATAATGTTTCTGGTAATTTTTTACCGGTTTTGTTAAAAAAAATAATAACAAAACCGATAGCGTCTTTCCTTAGCTGTATATTAAAATTGCCGCACGTGATACTTTCTCGACTGATGTGGGGTGCATGAGAAATTATTTTCTCAAGTGGGATGAAATGAACATTGTCATATAAAAAACGCCAAAAATACAGTGCGTCTTTTGAAAGACACGTTGATCATTATGTATCTTCTGTATGAACTTGTTGATGTAGCTGGGGAAGATGAAGAAGGCAAGACTCCTAATACCGAAAACGCGTTGCTATCCATGCGTCTTTCACGGCCGAGTTAAAGACACGTAGTATTCTATACGTCTTTTTCATTGCACCGTAACAATTGTTAAAGTCCGAAAAATAATTCTCGAGTGGATTATTTTGGGATTTTTCCCAGCACATTATCTTAACCATTTTTCCATTATATATATATATATATATATATGATTTGTAAAACTGATTTGCAATGTGGGCTTGTGAGCACGTAGGAGATTGATGTTGGAATGGAAGAAAACATTAAGATAGTAGAAATGGATAGCTATTCACACCATTGTTCCTCAAATCAACCATACTCCAAGCAAGACAATCATCAGCTATCTCCGGCAACATCAACTTTGACCGATATAAGCCCCGGAGTTTTCAGTGGTCACTTCGATGATTGTTTCGTCATGGCACATGGCAGTCCACGATACGTGGAATCCGAATCGTACGAGTACCCTTTGTGCCCCAATTACATGGCCAACACTGAATCTTCAAGAGCCAAAGTGAGGACACAAAGTGCACGCAAGTCGAGGCCGGATTCGATCGAGAGGCAACCGAGCGGCAGGCGAAGGGCATCGGTGGAAGGCCGCAATCATGTCCCAAAGGCGATGAGGATGAAGCGATCATCGTCACATGCCGGTGCTGCAGCGGATAACTACAAGTACCCGTGGTCGATCAAACTCGATAGATCATCGATTTCGCTTAAAGAGAGTGAGTGTGGTTCCAACAGTACAGTTCTCACAAGCACCACCAACGACTGCAGATCCCATTTTGGATATGATGTAAGTGTGAAATAACACCAAATGGAACCACCAAAATCTCAAGGGTAGAGATGTTTTACTATATGATAAAGCAACATTTAACCCCTGAACTTAGTAAGTTTTCTAAATTGGTCCTTGAATCTTTTGGTTCATATTAGAACTTGTATGTGTGACATGATATCAGAGTACCAATTCAAGAAAAGGTCCAAAAATATTTAGGGACTAAGTTGGAAACAGTTACCAAGTTCAGGGGTTAAATATTACTTTATCCATTTTACTTTTCTTTTGAATGTTTAAATCATACGAGGATATCGACTTGAGTCTTTATATATGTAAAAAAAATCTATTGGGAAATTCACTCAATAAAATCAGGTGTGTGACACGAATTGATCTAAATTCAAAGATTTGGAATTAATATATTTTAATTATGTCCCACTCAAATTTGAAATTGATACTAAGGACCCGAAAAGGTTTAATCAGTATAATATTAATATTTCAAGTGTCTAAATTCAAAGATTTTGAATTAATAAGTAGGGTATATTATGCGTTTAATATCTAAATTTTTATTTTTTTTCAAAATCATACCTATCGTTTAGTTTTTATTTCATTTTAGTACCAGCCATTAGAAACTTAACGGATGAACTCGTATCCCGCCGCGTCTACAGTCGTTGACCTTCACATCTGTCGGCCGATGAATCTCAAACTTTTCAGCTCATACCTTTTCAATCTCCTGAATGTGATTTCGACCTTCATTTCATCGAGAAATGCCTCAATCTCCCTAAATTAACGATGGATTATTTGACTTCTTCGTCCTCCAATCTTTGTTGTCATCCGTTCGATGGGCCTGAAACTGGACTTGTTGGTTGACTTGTCCTTCTCTTGTGGTCCACCTTTCGGATTGGTCTTCCGTCCACCTAAGCTATGCCTCGTTAGTTCGTCCGTTAAGTTTTTAATGGCGGGATACTAAAATAAAACAAAAACTAAACGTTATGTATAATCTTGATTTTTTTTAAAGTTTAGGTACTAAAATAAATAAAAATTAAGAATTTAGGTACTAAATGTGTAGCTTATCTTAATAAGTATCGAGTTTAGTTAAAAACATATTACATTCTTAAAAGGATAGCTTGTATTTGAATCTTAGGGCGTGTTTGGTTTGGGGAATGTGAGATTCCCATGGGAATGGAATCCATATTCCCCGTTTGGTTGGCCGGGAATGTCATTCCCGGTAATCTTACATTACCAATACTGGATTTTTGGGGTATATTACCGGGAATGTCATTACCTCCATTTCCTTAGGTATTGTTGGATTACCAGCGTTTTGGACTAAAATGCCCTTAAAAAATTTTCTTTCAAAAATATTCTTATTCTAGCATTGAATAATAAAAATTCTACGAATGCCAAATTATAAATCTTTAAACTATTTTTAGATTTAAAAAAAAGTCTATAATTAAAATTTTATATGAAGTTCAGGTGTTAAAATAAAAATTTACCATTTCATTAAACCTTTTTATATTTTCAATTTTGTAAAAAAAAATTATATAAATTTTATGAATTTAATTTTTTTAAAGAAATATATAAATATTTTCCAACTTGTTAAAAAATATATAATAAGGACAATTTGATAAAATATACATTCCAATAATATTTTATTTTTTTAACCAAACACTGTAATCTTACATTCCTGCTAAACCAACCAAACACAAAATACAACATTCCCAATAATTCTATTCCCTGATAATCTTTTATTCTCACTGGTAATCTTACATTCTGTGAACCAAACGCACCCTTAGAGATGATCACATCGAGTGAGATGAGAAAAATAGTGCATGATTTTATATTTAGGGTAAACTTGTAAAATTTTAGGATGATAATTATAAAATTTTAGAAGGATCAAAATAAATTATTAATAGAAAATAATTAAATCATATAAAAATTTAAAATTTTAAAGAAAATAACCATCCCTGTCAACCCTAATGGTAAAATGGACACGAAAAAGATAACCAAAATTTTTTATTTTTTAAAATTTAGGACCAAATTGAAATGCCATGCTATAGTTTGGGGGCGACTGGTGGAATTAACCCTAGAAAGATCAGCACAGTCTGAGAGAGTCTCCATATATAAACAGCTAAAATTAGGGTTTTTGAGTCTCTCTCAAATCCTACCCTTTAAACGAACTAATAAGTTGCCGACTGCTCTGCCCTTCTAAGTTAACAAGCAGAGTTTGAAGCATGGCTGTCGGGTACTCCTTTCTTCTCTTTTATACCACTCATTTTTAAATGAATTTCCATTATTTTCTTAAATCGGATCTGTTTTCTGGGTTATCTCTTTGTTTTGTAATGCAGGAAGAACAAGAGGATTTCCAAGGGAAAGAAGGGAGGAAAGAAGAAGGCGTGAGTAGTTGTTTTTTTAATTGAGTTTAGCTTAAATCAGTTCCTGTGTACTTTAGCAACAGATCTGTTAGTTAAATGTTGATTTACTTTTTGTTTGGTTTTCTTTTAGATCGGATCCCTTTGCTAAGAAGGATTGGTACGATATAAAGGCTCCATCAGTTTTCACTACCAGAAATGTGGGAAAAACTCTCGTCACCCGTACTCAGGGTACCAAGGTTGTTTTCTTTCTCTTCTTCTTTTAATTTATGTTTTGTATTTCTTTATATGCTAAAAATGCTTGCTTTTCATTCTATGTTAGATTTTTGGATGTTTTGAACCTGATAGGATATTGGGTATCTTTCAGATTATTCTTTGTTATTTCTTTACCTAGCTTAAGCTTAGGCCTTTAGCTTTTACTGGGATATTAACGAGAATTTAATGATAGATATATATATGCGTGTGCTTTCTTGTTTTGTTTGTATTGAATGGTAATTGCAGTTGTAGCTCAGCCATGCTTATATTGCAGGTTGTTTTGTATGGCCATGATGTTATTTTTGTGTGTTGAAGTGCTGTATTATCATTTTCTTTTTTGTGTAGAATTTCTGGGCATCTTTCAGATTATTCTTTGTAGTTTCTTTACCTAACTTAAGCTTGGACCCTCTTTAACTTTTACTAGAATATAAACGAGAGTTTAATGTTATATATATATATATATATTTGTGTTATTTTTTGTTTTATTTGTTTAAATGGTATTGCAAGTTTTAGCTGAGCCATGCTGATATTGCAGTCTATTTTGCATGGCCCTAATGTTATTTGTGTGTTGAAAGTGCTGAATTATCATTTCCTTTTAAAATTTTAATTGTCTTATGTCTAGAATATTGGTTGCTGAACACATAAAGTTCTTCATTTACCAAGGAAATCTTGTATCTGGTGTCATTTTTAAATTCATGTTGACCCTTTTTTTCATCGTGAGGAGGATGCAACGATTGATCCTGCTAGGAATTCTTGAAATAGCCCGAATGCAATAATAAGATCATTTTCCTTCAATTATAATTCAATGGTCTTATTTGTTGCGAAACTTGAAAACTTGTTAACTTGTTTAATTTTGCATGTAGGTATGGTACGATGAACTTTGATCTGCTTGATACATTTATTCAATGTATAAATAGTTTGAATTTTGAACTTGGCTATTTTCTTGACAGATTGCTTCAGAAGGTCTCAAACACCGTGTGTTCGAGGTCTCACTGGCCGATCTTCAAGGTGGTGATGAGGATCATGCCTACAGAAAGATCCGTTTGAGAGCTGAAGATGTTCAAGGAAAAAATGTTTTGACCAACTTTTGGGTATGTAAATATAAATACCCTTGTTCACTACATTATGCCAGCTGTTTTAGTGATAGAAATTAAAAGATTTGGTTTGGTTTCCTTTTCAAATTTTCAGGGAATGAACTTTACCACCGACAAATTGAGGTCTTTGGTACGTAAATGGCAAACCCTGATTGAAGCTCATGTGGATGTGAAGACAACCGACAACTACACTCTGAGAATGTTCTGCATTGGATTCACTAAGAGACGCCCAAACCAGGTTAAGAGGACTTGTTACGCACAATCCAGCCAGATTAGACAGGTAATCTACGTCAATTTACTGCCAAGCATCTAGACTTGTTACTTAATTCTCTCAACTTGCTTTCCAAAATGTCAAAGATCCTTAATGTGAATTCGTCAATACAATGATGACCGAATGAAGTTACTTTGTTTTGCAGATTCGCCGAAAGATGAGGGAGATCATGACTGCCCAGGCAACATCTTGTGATCTGAAGGGATTGGTTCAGAAATTCATTCCCGAGATGATAGGAAAAGAAATTGAGAAGGCAACATCTAGCATCTATCCTTTGCAGAATGTGTTCATTCGTAAAGTCAAAATTTTGAAAGCTCCCAAGTTCGATCTCGGAAAGTTGATGGAGGCATGTTCCTGAACACCCATTCTTTTCGATAAAAATATCATACGGACTCCATCTTAGGCGATTTACTGAATAAGATATCAATTATACTCCATGTTGTGCCATGGTAATTTATTTATTTTTGTTGTTTTTTCGCCATTTAGGTTCACGGTGACTACTCGGAAGACATCGGTGTGAAATTAGAGAGGCCTGCTGATGAGACAATGGCCGAGGCTCCTGCAGAGCCTGTTGGAGCTTGAACTAAGAGGAGTCCTTGAATTCGTCTTGTGTGTTTTTTTAGGCGTCAAAGAGATTTGTTGATCATTTTGCTTTTTGTTAAATAACCTGCAGAGTAGAGAATTTATCCATGGTTTTGGTGTCAAGGATGTGATTTTGCTACTTGATTTTGAGTAGACAATATTTTACTCTTTGGTAGACTTGTATAAGCGTGATATGAATCTACGGTCAATATTAAAGGCTCCTTTCGATCGACTGAAATTGATTTTTTAGAATATAATTCACTTAAAATGAATTAGCTGAAAATTATAAAATATTAATCTAAAACTTGTTTAAGCATTTATTTTTATATTAAGCCTATTTTAATTATAAAACTTCACATAACGATTATTGTAGAAAAATTATAAAAATATTAATCTAAGTTTGACATAAGAATACCATGTTCTAAAAGCTTATTAAATGAGAGGCCTAATTCTTACAATGTTCTAAAAGCTAAAGATGTAACAATCTCCTCTAAAAACGTACCCAAAGCTGGGAATTCTCGTGTGTGCATGCTGCCCTCAGTCCACATTACTAGAAGGCCTTGCACACCCACAAAAGCAAGCCTTCTTCCGCCTTCCGCCGCTGTAGATGAAGTCCCTCAAGTGGACGACTCCCGTTCGGCTTTTTCCTTTGCTCTTCCTTCCATCTTCCAATTTCAGCATGACATACTCTATGCTCTGCACCTCGAACTGCAACCTCCCGATCTTTTCAGACCCTTTTTGTGCCTGCTCTCGCATTTTCTTCAAGTCGCCATTTCCGGGCTCTTCTGACTCGGTCGAGGTTGTCCCGTCGAAAGATGAAGAACAACACCCTTTAACATCCTTTACCAGTTCACCATTGGCATTCAACAACTCCGTGATTGCATCCTCCACCTCTTGTAATTGCTCTTTGACTTGTCCGTACTCTAACTTGAAATCCTTCTTCCTCTTCTTGATCTTCATTCTCTTTTTCAGCTGTTTCACATTAGTTTGGAGGGTCATCAATTTATGAGCATCGGAATCGAGTCGGTCTAAGAACCTTCTGCTTTTGGTTCTTTTCTTCGGCTCTCTGTTGCTGGTGGAAATCTCCAGCTTATCGATGCTCAGCTCCTTCTCCACCAGTGCTCCCAAAGAACTATCGGTTTTTGACTCTGCATCGTTCAACTGATGAGAAGCAATGATCTCCCCGGGTACGATCGCCCGTTCTTGCATGTCATTGAGTTTCAAATCGACATCGCATTCATGCTCCACAGACTCCCATAGCTCGAGCATTTTATCATCGGCTGTGCCGGTGTCTCTCTTGCTCTTGCTCCTGTATAATGAAGAATCGGAGACTTGATCGAGGGGAATATCTTTCAACAAAATCCCATTTCTCGTTTCGGGAATTTTGGGTTTCTTTGACTCGAGATTCCAAGCAAGCTCGTCACCAACTTGCATGCCTTTCTTCGTTTCTTGATATGGAGGCTCAATGCCGTAAGATGGAGCTTCGATTTCATGTCTGTTCTTATTACTCTCTTGTTTCACAAGTCTGTTCATCTCTTCCACCACTGCCTTTTCAACTGCTTTAAGCCTACCGTGCATCTCCTGCAAGTCTGAAATCCCGGCCGTCAGAAAAGCACTTTGTCCTTCGAGTTTCTCGGAGCTCATTTCATGAAGATCATCTGCCATTTCTACGTCCTGGTGTTATATTAGAACGTACAAATGCAATTAGAAAGGTGGAATATAAGCATGTACAAATGCAAATATCAAACTCGAATTGAGATACCTTATCTTCATCGTCATTCGGAACACGAAGCTTAGGCTGAATAAGGGCATTATGCTCGAGGGATGTTATACCGTCTCTAAATGAAGCTATGACGGGACCATAGGCAGACATCTGGACCTTCGACCATCCGATTTCACTTTCCAGGAACTCAACCCTTTTCTTCATCTGTCCTATTTGTGCACTCTTTACAGCGTTTTCTTCTCCGAGAGTCCCGCAAACTTCAGTGAGCTCGTGTACTTTGTTTTCGAGTAGAACGTCACAGATGGAAGAAGCTTGGAAATCGAAGTAAAATGATGCAGCCTCAGCCTCCAACAGTTCAAACTCGTTGCTTCTTTCTTGCAGCTCTAGACTCAGGTTTTCTCCATACATCCTTCGTTCTTTGATTTCATTACGTAATGTAACGACTTCGGAACCCAAATTGTCATTTTCTTCACGAAGGTGTTCAATCTCCATTTTCTGTTCTTCGCTATCTTCGGACAGTTCAAGAATCCGCTTCTCTAAATTTTCTTGAATCTGTTTAGATTCCTCACATTCCCTCTTCAGCACCTCAAGCATCCGGTACAGTTCTTCACTTGATTCATGTGCAGCCTGAAGCTTTTCATCTGCTTCCGAAAGCTCAATGGACTTCCCTATAAGAAAATCATTACCGATAACAATTTGACGGTTTAATTCGTCGTTTAAATCTTTGACAGCATATAGCTCCTTGTGCAACTTTTCGACGGCTTCTTTTAATTCCGAGATTTCAGCTTCTTTCTTCTCCAACTTCTCCTCCAATTTTGCAATTTCGACACCAAAGGTCTCTAAAACGAGAGATAGACTATCAAGGGCTACTGCTTCTTGTAGGGCAATACTGTTCTCGTCTTCGAGAACATGCATATCCTCTTTGAGGTCCGAAAAATTCTTGAGCAAAAACCTGTTTTCTTCGAGCTGCTTGGAATTCTCCTCTTCTAATAATAAGCAAGTTCCGTGCATGCTCTCAAGATCTCCACGTTGACTCTCGAGTTCGGAGTTTAACATTTCTTTCTCCATCGTTCCATTACTCTCTTCCAACATCAACTGCTGGTTCATCTCTAGAAGCTCCTTCTTGTCTTTCTGCAGCATTGCATTCTGCTTCTCTGCAATCTCGAACTTATACTCGAGGGCTAGGTTCTCCGACACAAGTTCATTTCCCTCGAATTTAAGTTGCCCGATTAAAGTTAACAGAACTGAGTTCTCAACTACCAGCCGTTGCTTCTCCTCCTGGTTTCTCAATACTGAACTCTTTAGGTCTTCAACATTATCCAGAATGCATGAAAACGGAACATGATCGGATTCAGTCATATCTCGTTGTCCGTTAACAGGATCAAACTGAAGAGCCCTGAAAACTAGATAAATCCCGGATCTTAGTTTTTCGATTTCATCCAACAGAAATTCACCTTCAATCTGCTGCTCCAGATTTTCACTCTCCAACTCCCTGATTAGTTTATCCGACAATTTGGATGCCTCCACATGCTTCTGACATTCGATCAATAGAGACAAGTTTTTTTCCTCGAGATCTTTTACGATTTTTTGGAAGATGAAGATCTCAACCTGAGCCTTGACAGCTTTACCAATTTCTTCTTCAAACTCCTTTCGGAACATACTTTCTTCTTGCATTAGATGGACATGGTTTTCTAGATCCGTTAACCGAGATTCAATCGACCGAACATAACTGGCACACTCTTTTTGTTCCTCGCCAAGGGAATCCCGTAATTGCTCCACCTGAGAGAGTGTCGATTCTTTATCCTTCTCCAGGTCAGAGCATTTCTCCTCCAGTTTATCAAATCGAAATTCCAGGATGCATAGCCTCTTTTCAACAGTCTCTAGCTTCAAGATCAGGCTCTCTCTTTCACCTGCAAGATTGGATTTCTCATCTTTGAGATGCTGACAGAATTCTTCTAAAGTCTTTGACTTCGATCTCAAGCCTTCGAGCTCGATATTAGCACAAGAAATGGAACTTTCCAGCATTGAGTTTTTCTCCAAGAGCTTCTGCATATTCTCAGTCATTTTCTTTAAATGACAAAGAAGGGTCGATTTCTCAGCGTGGAGGGAAGATTTTTCTCCCTGAAGAAATTCATGGGACTTCTGTAATTCCTCGACAAGCTCCTTCGACCCTTCCAATTTTCCATTCAATTCCGACAGCGAACTTCTCAAAACGACATTCTTCTCCATAAGGTCATCCATGCTTTTCAGTTTCTCATAAAGAACCTCGGTCTCGCCTCTTTGCTTACTGCATTCCTCCTTCAGCTTCGAGTTCTCGTGTTTCAATTCCTTCAACGATGATTCTAGACATTCCGGATTTAAACCTACAGACAGCAGCTTCTGAATCAATGCCTGGTATGCACTACTCAACACCCCGATTTCATCCTTCAATTTGTCGACCTCTTGCTGGAGGATATTACTTCGTTCAATTTGCACCACAACCTCACTTTCCAGTTTTTCTTTCAGTTCCTTCAAGCCGAAAATTTCATCTTCCAAACTGTTTATTGAAATGGCAGAAGAACTGTTTAATTCATTGAGGCTTTGGTTTTCACCCTGCACTTGCTGAATTTCATCCTCCAATTTTTGGTTGCTTACTTCCAACTCCTTCAACTTTTGAAGCTTATTTAGAAGCTCCGATGTCAAAACTCTCTGCTCCTCCTGAGATTGCGAATTCAACTTTTGTAATGTTTGCAGTGTAGCTTCGATTTGCGCAAACCGTAAATGCTCTTCCTGCAGTGATGTCTGAAGTTTCTCCAACTTGTGTTGCTTCTCTGAAAGTTCTCGATCCTTGATTGCTATTTCCTGCACCAGATTATCGACTTCTGCTAGTAGAGATTGATTCGATGCCTCCAGCAGAACACGTTGCTCTTCCACACTCCTTAATTTTTCGGCATTGACTAGAATCTCGCTGTTTAGTCGTTTTGACTCCTCTTGTGCACAAGAAAGTTCACTCTCCAGCCTTGCAATTGTTTCCAAGCACTGCTCATACTGACGGGCCACGATATCCTTCTCTTCTTTCAGCTTAGCAAGAGCATCTTTTAGTGCTTCAACTTCGGTTTCAGCTCTTTCAATTTGCATGTTGAGCATTTTTGTGTTTTCTTCAGCAAGCGAGATTTTATTTTCTAATGAAGATATCATCTCGAGACACTGCTTGTATCGAAGAAGACCAGCCTCCTTTTCAGCCTCTGATCGAGAAAGATCCATCATAAGATTCCGAGCTTCAGTTTCTGCTTCGAAAGCCCTCTCGTTAAGCCCTTTTGCTTCCTCTTGGGATTGGGAAATAGTATTCTCCATGCTGGATATTCTTTCCAAGCACCGATTGTACTGATGAAGACTGGCATCTCTCCTGGTTTCCCATTTATTTAACGCTTCCTTCAATACTTTGATTTCAATTTCAGCTTTGCTGGTTCGTTCATCAAGATTCCCGGCATACACTTGCGCTTCACTAAGTTCACTCTCCAGGCTAGATGACTTCTTTAAACTCTGCTGGTACAGCAGAGCGACGTCTTCCTTTTCAGCTTGAATCTCGGCAAGAGATTTCTTCAAGAATTCTACTTCGGTTTCAGCTTTACCTGCACGTTCAGACTCGGAAATAACTTGATTCTTCAGATTTTGATTTTCAATTGACAACTGAGAAAACCCACTGCACTCGCTTTCCTCGGCTCTGTCTCCATTTACCCCCTTCATTCTTCCTTCAGCAATGTTGGCATTTGGAGGCACTTTCCCGGTCTCGAATATCTCATTCAACTGCTTTAAACCCCTTTTGCTTATTCCGAAGTTCTTTTGCAAGTCATCTGAATCAAAGAATGCATGAATTTGGTGTGGCGTTTCTGGCGTGCAAGGCTCGGCCTCGGGGCCTGAAGAGCCTAAGGGTAATTCATCGGCTAGTATGAAAGGAACCTGGTTGGGGAATGCTTCAGCCATGGTTTTCTGGGCATGGCGAAGCTCCCCGGTTGCATGGTTATATCTCTCGGCTAATGCACGGTAAGCCCTATAAAACTCCTCAACTAATTTCATGAGCTCCGGCCGTTTTTTATAGTACATTTCCGCTCTTCTCGCGAAAGAATCCGCATCTTCTTCGATCAGTTTGATCATTGCTTTAACTTTAGAATCCATATCTGTCGAAACAGAATAATTCAAGTTGAGTAGATGTGCCAACAGAACGGTAACAAGCATGAAAACAAAGAAACTCAATAATGCACAAAACAACTCTGATATCGGAATACCGCCTTTTTATCGTACATGAAGATCGTACTTCGGAAATCCAAACCGGAAAAGCTAATGGAGCAAATAGAGATCTAAGTGAACCTTGAACATTTCACTATGGTATGCCAACCCATATGCTGGTTCTTTTCCATATAAAGCATGAACATATATACACTAAACCGATGCAGCGACGTATTTAGAAAGAAAATTCATACCTGTAAGATTATCCTGAAGCCATTTAGAATTCTTCGGGCTAATATGGCTGTCCCACCACCAAGAATACATGCGTCTAGACTCCGAGTGCGACAAAGTTGCCATTACTCCCGCAAAGAACAATAGCGCAATCAGTTTCGATTTTGCGAAAGCCTGCTCCTTATACCAGTCACAAAAAAAAAAGCAATGGATCCAGGCCAGAATAACACAATCTACTCCAAAACGAGCATTTAGAGACCTTTATTCCGAAGCCCTTGCACCTATACAACCAATATAATCAAGTAAAGCTACTCCAAATGCAATCCGAAATCCAAACGAATACTCGAAAAGCTGTTAATCTATACAGTTTAAAGTTACCTACTCGGTCAAGATGACTCCAATGGTAAGCAATGGTGACTCGATTCGAGCTTTTCGAAGTTAACAAGAACTGATACAACAAAAAGAAAAGGATCATATCAGATCTTCAACTTTACAAACAATCAATTGAACAAATTCTCAAAAGGCAGCATATCTTATACATCACTTGTACTTGCAGTGAAAGTGAATCAACAAAAAGGAATCAATATTAGATAGAAAAAAAAAGGAAAGTTGTTTGGACCCAGTGGTCCAATTTACAAAAGGAATTCATCATAGAAATCAACAAGAAAAAGCACATGATCCTGGGTTTTTTTTTTGTTCTTTTTGGAAAGAAAATTCATGAGCTTTTATATGTAAGAGTGCTCTCAAAAAGGAAGGAGAAAGGAAATCATATGTGTTGACGAAAACGGGTAAAGAAAACGAAAGAACACGAGAATTTTACGAGGTTCGGCAATGTGCTTACGTCCTCGGTGCCTAGGCGGCGCTAGAAGTTTTATTCAATGATATTTTAGGTCTAGGTTACATCTCTATTTATAATAGAAAACCCTGGTACATAATTACAAAATCAACCCTGTACCGTACCGCGGGGGCTGCGCCCCCACACCTCCAACCCACATAATTCGTAACCCCCACAACGAGACTTTTTATGAGCCATACATAACAAATCTCCACCTTGGCGAATATCCTGCCCCTTGGAAACTTCAATGTGGGTTGGGTTACCTTGCTTCTTTAACAACTTGAAACATTCAACAAGTCCAAGCAATGCTTGAACTTGTCTGTCGTAACTGGCTTGGTGAACATATCAGCGGCATTCTCATCAGTATGTACCTTCTGAAACAAAACCTCTCCAGATGCAACCAACTCTCTGATCTTGTGGAACCTTACATCAATATGTTTAGTTCTAGCACGATACACCTGATTCTTAGCCAAGTGAATAGCACTTTGATTATCACAAAGCAACTGAACTCCACCTTGTTGAACACCCAACTCCTTCACTAAACCAGTAAGCCATAAAGCTTCTTTTGCAGCTTCAGCCGCTGCCATGTATTCAGCTTCAGTTGTAGATAGTGCCACGACAGATTGAACAGTAGACTTCCAGCAAATAGGCCCTCCACCAAGAGTAAACACATACCCTGTCGTAGATCTTCTATTATCCAAGTCACCTGCATAATCTGAATCCACATATCCTACAACCAAAGGATTATCCCGCTGACTCCCAAAAACAATTCCATGTCCCACAGTACCCTTTAAGTACCGAAAGATCCACTTGACTGCATCCCAATGTTGCTTACCAGGTTTAGACATGTACTTACAAACTTGACTAACAGCATGAGCTAAATCAGGACGAGTACATACCATCGCATACATCAAGCAGCCAACAGCATTAGAATACGGAACCTTTGCCATATTTTCAGCTTCCTTATCTGTCTTAGGGCACTGTTCTGATGAGAGCTTAAAGTGATTCGCCAATGGAGTGCTAACTGGTTTCGAGCTGCTCATCGCAAACCTTTCTAGCATTTTCTCAACATAACCCCGTTGAGATAGCCGCAGTTTCCTTGAGTCTCTGTCCCTGCAAATTTCCATTCCAAGAATTTTCTTTGCAGCACCTAAATCTTTCATATCAAATTCCTGACTCAATAAAGTTTTCAAACCGATAACATCATCCATGTTCTTCGCAGCAATCAACATATCATCAACATACAGTAATAGAAAAATAAAAGAACCATCATCAAGGCTCTTAACATAGACACAACAATCATACTCACATCGGTTGTAGCCAATCTTGATCATATAGGAGTCAAACCGTTTATACCACTGTCTCGGAGACTGTTTTAACCCGTACAAAGATTTCTTCAATCTGCAAACTAAATGCTCGTTTCCAGGTTGAGTGAAACCTTCAGGTTGCCGCATGTAGATCTGCTCCTCTAAATCACCATGCAAAAAAGCAGTTTTAACATCCATCTGCTCTAAATGCAAATCCCAACTAGCCACCAATGCAAGTACTGCTCGGATTGAAGTGTGCCTGACCACAGGAGAAAGATTTCATCATAATCAACTCCTTTCTGCTGTGAAAAACCCTTCGCTACCAAACGAGCCTTGAACTTCTCCACCTCTTTTTCTGTTACTGCTGGTTTCTTCTTATACACCCATTTGCAACCAATCGGCTTCTTACCCTCAGGAAGGGGAACTAACTCCCATGTGCGATTGTGATTCAAAGACTCCATCTCCTCAACCATGGCTGCCATCCACTTGTCGTTTTCCTGACTAGTAACGGCATCATGAAAAGTAACTGGATCATCACTGCTAACAGTAAGTGCAAAAGATACCAAGTCTTCAAAACCCAATCTGTTCGGAGGCTTTATATTCGTCCGTCTCACCCTGTCTCTGGCGAGACTATAATCCTGCAAATCATCCGTAGTGGAACCACCAGAAGTCGGTTGAGAAGTTTCTGGTTTCTCAACTGGAAACTGCTCGAAATCTACCACTGTCGTGTCTTGCTTCTGCTGCAACATAGACTGTTCATCAAAAACGACATCTCTACTAATCACAACTTTCTTCGCAACTGGATCCCAGAACTTGAATCCTTTGACACATTTCTTGTAACCCAGAAAAATGCACTCCTTCGATTTTGCATCAAGTTTGGATCTCTCATCAGCAGGTACATGCACATAAGCAGGACAACCAAAAATCCGTAAGTTATCAAAACTAACATCATGACCAGTCCATACCTCTTCTGCAACTTTCCCAGCCAGCGATGCCCTTGGCGATCTGTTGATAAGGTAACACGCCATGTTAACAGCCTCAGCCCAGAAGTGTTTGGGAAGCCCCGCATTCAACCGCAAACATCTGGCTCTTTCATTCAACGACCTGTTCATTCGTTCCGCAACACCATTCTGTTGTGGTGTCTTGCGCACTGTAAAATGCCTGAATCCCATGCTCCTTACAGAATTGTAGGAACTGTGAATCTGTGTACTCCGTACCATTATCAGACCGCAAACACTTGATTTTTCGTCCTGTTTGGTTTTCTACCTCAGCTTTCCACAGCTTGAACTTCTCAAAAACTTCAGATTTCTGTTTCAAAAAATACACCCAAACTTTCCGTGAAAAATCATCAATAAAAGTAACATAGTACCTAGATCCACCCAAAGACGATGTCGTGGAAGGCCCCCATACATCAGAATGCATAATCAAGAATCCCTTGAGTTGTGTGCTTCGCAGTCTTGAAACGGACTTTAGTCTGTTTACCAAGAACACAATACTTGCAAAAGTCGAGCTTACAGCTTTTGACACCATGCAACAAGTTCTCTTGTGTAATTCTGCCATACCACGTTCACTAAGATGAGCAAGGCGCATATGCCACAATTTTGTCGTATCATCACAGGACTCAACAGAGTGAACTCCACTGCAACGGTACTCCCTAACAATCTGTAGATATTCCCTGCAGTCATCTTGCCTTTCATCACAGTCAATGCTCCTTTAACAATCCGAATGGTTTCCCTATCCTCGTCAGCCTTAGGGATAAAACCATTCTTGTGCAAAGTGCCCAAGGAAATCAAATTCTTCTTCAAGTCTGGGATATGTCGAACACCACTCAACGTCCTAACGGAGCCATCGTGCATCTTAATTCTGACATCACCAATACCAACAATATTGCAACATCGATCATCACCCAAATAAACCGAACCAGAATTAACCGGCCTGTATGTCGAAAACCATTCCCTATTTGGCGTGATGTGATAAGAACATCCAGAATCAAGAATCCAAGCATCCGTCAATTGTGTCGTTGAAATAGAAAGCATATCACCCTCACTGCAATCAGAATTATCATCCTCGACCACGTTCACAGACTTGGATGAGCCATCACGCTTCTCATCGGTCTGCTTTTTCAACTTCGGACAGTCTCGCTTCATATGTCCCGCCTCCTTGCACTTGTAACAGTGAATCGTCTTCTTATCCCTGGATTTGGATCTGGAATTCCGCTTCCCGGACCCTGCCTTCTCTGGCTTCCGTCCACGATCTCGATTACCCTTGACATATAAGCTATCGGCTTGAGAGCTTTCCCCTGCATTCTGCTTCCGCTGGTTGTGAGCCAACAAGGCTGTAGTAATCTCCTCAACGTTGATAGTCTCTTTCCCATATGTAAGAGTAGTCACCATGTATTCGTAAGAGGAAGGCAACGAACACAACAGAATCATCGCTCTGTCTTCATCCTCAATTTTCACATCAAGCCGAGCCAGATCAGAAACGATTTGATTGAAGACATTCACGTGTTGCGCCAAATCGTGATCGTCCTGCATCTTCAGCCCATACAGCCGCTGCTTCAGATACAGTTTTGTCGTTAAGGATTTGGACATAAACTGACTTTCCAACTTCCTCCAAATTTCGTCTGGAGACGATAGATGCATGACGTGATACATGACCTCGTCCGCCAAGCATAATCGTATGGTTCCTGCCGCTCGCTGCTGCAATTCTTCCCAATCTTCCTCATCCATCGACGCCGGCTTTGTAGGTCGCAAAGCCTTCAAGATCCCTTGCTGCGCCAATAGATCCTTCACCCTCGTTTGCCATAATCCGAAGTTACCCTGACCATCGAATTTCGCGACTTCGAATTTTGCTCCTGACATCTGATACCAATTGTTGACGAAAACGGGTAAAGAAAACGAAAGAACACGAGAATTTTACGAGGTTCGGCAATGTGCTTACGTCCTCGGTGCCTAGGCGGCGCTAGAAGTTTTATTCAATGATATTTTAGGTCTAGGTTACATCTCTATTTATAATAGAAAACCCTGGTACATAATTACAAAATCAACCCTGTACCGTACCGCGGGGGCTGCGCCCCCACACCTCCAACCCACATAATTCGTAACCCCACAACGAGACTTTTTATGAGACATACATAACAATATGAACAATGGTGCTCACAGAAGGAAACACCATAGTTGCAAACGGAAGAAAAAACATAAACTTTAAGTAAATTGCAATCAACAAAGCAGAAAAAAAATGAAGAAAAAGAGAGAACTTTAAGCAAAAACATAAACTTCAAGCAAAAGGGTAAGTAAAAACCTGCAAAACAACAAGTCTGGTTATAAATTTGGATAAAAAAACATACCAAAATCACACAAAAAAATCTGGGAAAAATGGGATTTCTGATGATCAGCAGCTGTGATAGTAAATCTTCAGCCGCATCTATTACAGAGTTACCCCATTGTTGCCTCTTACAAACTCTCTCTAAACTTCAACTCTCTCTCTCTCTCTCTCTCTCTCTCTCTCTCTCTCTCTCTCTCTCTCCCTCAAATGTGTTCTTTGCAATATATTCTTAGATTTGTCAGAGAAACAAAGAGAAAGAAAGATAGCAAAGTAAAGAAGGTAAGTTATTTATGAATTCTGTTTATATTTTATTTCCTTGTCTGTAAAGAGACATGCCTTTGTTCAACTTGAAGTTAAGAAATGGTACTTTATTGTTCAAATATGATCCCGTTGATGCGTCTTTCTTCGCGTTTTTAATTAAAAATTACAATATTACCTGTTAGATATATTTTATTTAAATTTTATCGAATTAGTACTATTTTTTCAAAAATGATGATCAAAAAGCGTGTTTTTTTGGTAGGATTCTGTCCGAGATGACATCACAATAAAAAGATAAGAATCATAAGACACGTCTTCGTAGGGTTATGTCTAAACTAATGTAACGTTGGAAGACGCGAATAATAAAACACGCTTTCAAGGGAAAATCTGACACGTACAGGAAGTCGTGTATAATGAGGCACGCCTTTCATTATTCACCTTAAATTATTGCGCATTCTATTATTATTATCTAAGCCTTTAATTCCTGCTATTCACTCATCTCATCTCCTATAAATATCCTCGAATGCAAACATCAAACAACACCAAAATTATTTTTACATTCTTCCTTTTATTAATTCCTTCTATCAAGTTAAGTAGATTTTATTATAGTTTTTAGAAGGTAAATTTATTTATTTATTTATTTATTTATATTTAATTATTTGACCAAATTTTATTGTATTAATTATTTTCTATTATTTTTTGCGGTTGTAAAATGAAAGTCGAGATTATATCTCGAGACATTTTGTTCGATACAGTAATAATATTAAAATGTGTATTTAAATTATTGTGAACTTTCTTATTTTTTTTAGCATTAGTTTATATTTTGATTCGTATATCATTTATTTAATTACGTGTATTTCAGCTATTGTTTTTGCAGATATAGGACTCTCAATCTTTCAAACTCTCAAACTATCAAAATGAAATGTATTTCAGCTATTATTTACTATGATTGAGAAATTTAGGAAGATGAAACAGGCACTGTCTTTGCATCGAATCATTCTATCAAAATATCCTTCAAGAGAAATATCACTCTGGAGGAGCTGATCACTAAAATTTCAATGAAGGTTCATGTTGGAAGTACTAGAAGATTGTCCCCACTTCAGTACATATTTTAAATTGCACTATTTCCGTTAACTTATACAACGTTCGAACTCTCCAACGATGACGATGTTGCTATGATGGTTGATGCTCATAATCAAAATTCAAATTTTGATAGACAAATGTATGACATATTTGCTAAAGTGTATGCGGTTCGTAGTATGTCATTATGCTCTCACTATGGGTTGACTCAACAATCTGATCAAGTTGACAACCCAACTCTAGTAATGTGTAATGATTTTAACTCGTTAATGAAAAATTCACATCCTAGTATTATCCCATCAAGTTCAATGGGGAGACATTCATCAGCAACTTGTTACGATCTCCACCAAGGTGGCTCCACGAATAATCTGTATGGCAACATCACTCTCAGTTCAAGGGGAAGACATTCATCTGCCAATTTATTTGACCTGAATATGGAGATGCCCTTGACACAGTAATCTGTTCAGCACCCATTTGACACAATGTCTTCAAGTTTCAGGGTGAGACATTCAACTGCGAGCTTCTTCGACCTCAATGTGGAGATGCTTGCGACACAACACTTAATTCAAAACCCGTATAACACGATTCTTTCAAGTTCAAGGGGAAGACATTCAACTACCAGCTTGTTCGACCTAAATATAGGCATCTAAGAGGAACCATCATCTCCATCAGAAGAACATCTTCGTGAGCCAAGTACGGATGATGCTGAGATTATACTATTTGTTGAGCCACAATCAACGCAGTTCAACATGGAATTTGATGATAATGATGTAGATGAAGTTCCCACAAATACGGTACACACGGAACCTCCATCACACATGTATGAAGTTGACTATGGTGCAATGTACATACCAGAATTTATGAAGCCCCAACTGTCTCCATCTCTCAATCAGTGCGGAAATAAGGTTGTGTTCAAAGTTACAATGCCCTTCATATTTCTCTATGTCACCGAATCCAGTCGCGACTAAATACGACCAAACACGACTTGGTATCTCTAACTTAACGTTACGAATAAATGGATCTAATATATGGTCATTCACCTAATTAAATAAATAGCATATAAATTAAAATATAAACTAATACTAAAAAAATAACTAAATAAAACATTCATAATAAATAAAATAACACAATTTAAAATTATTACTGTATCGACAAAATGACTCGAGATATGATTATCATCTAGACGCAACAACCCACTTGCTATTTTATAACTCCAAAAAGTAATAAAAATTATCACAATAAAGTATAATAAAATAATAAACTATTAAATGATTATAATATAATAAAAAATAAACTTCTAAAAATGATAATTACACCTTCTTAAAACTTGATAGAATGATATATAAAAGGAAGAAATATAATATTTTCGTTTGTGGTGTCAGTGTTGAAGTGAGAGTATTTATAGTGGGAGGGGAGGGAGAGGCTGACAGACGATTGGGCGGTATTTATGGAGAACACTTGGATTTAAATAAAAGACGTGGATGCCAGTTCGGACAGAACCTCACGAAAGAGCATTTTATGATTCACGCTTTGTCAGAAAAAATGTTAAATCAATAATATTTAAAGAAATGATATTTAACAAATAATATTTTGTTGTAAGGGTAATTCTTGGGTAAAAACATTGTCTTTATATGTGGTTTCCTAATTGGAAATGAAAAGTGTATATGAATATTCTGCCCTTTGCTTATGATCTCAATCATCAATGTTTTCTTGGGTTTTGGATTCCCATCGATAATGCTTTTGAATATAATTGCTTAATGACTTTGAGCTTTGAATTCCCCAACTTCCATAATATTTTTTTAGTAAATTATAAATTATTAATTTTTATCTGTTTTAGTATTTTAATTTTTAATTTTTTTAAAAAATAATGCTAAATTTTGAATTGGTACTAAAATGAAATAAAAACTAAATTTTATGTATGATTTTAAAAAAATAAAAATTTAGGTACTAAAATAAATCAAAACTGATAGTTTATGTATTAAATGTGTAATTTACCATAATTTTTTCTCACTAATTCTAACAAAATCTTATTCTCAAATAATGTAGGTTGAGTTTATATACTTTTTAATTTCAATCTTATGGATTTTTTAAAAAATAATTCAACTAAGATCATTATTATCGCAATAACTTGATATAAATTCGTGTATTTTTTTATCAATCTGAAATAAATATAAGACAGTATTTATTCAAAGAAAATTCTTAACATTTTGATAATAAATACTCATACCCCTGACATTTATGGTGCTCGAACCCAGATTCTCAATGAATAACAACAATTCCATTATTACGAGCACTTGATTCATGTAATTTGTGTGTACTTAAACATATAATTTTTTAATTAAGCATTTGAAAATTGCGGTTAATTTAAGTGTTCAAGCCACACTATAATTGTATTAACGATATAAATATAAGTTTGAATGTACTTAAATGCATAATTTATTCTCATTAAGAGTTTGAGAGTTATGAGTAATTAAAATACTGGATTAAAAAATATTAAATGTTCAAATCTGAATATGTTATATAGAAAATGTTAAAAAAGCCTAACCAATATGCTTGAACAAAATAAAGATACGAACAAATATGATTGCATTGGTAAACGAACCACAAAAGAGATGAAAATATTGAAGGACCACCGACAAATCGTAAATGATTGTCGAGCGACGTGAGAAAACTATCCACGAACGCAAAACGCGTATCCAAATCAATCCGAGAATCCAAAGCAGGGAAGATCAACATATTAACAAATAAGTGTCATCTTGATTAATCGTGACGATGTCAAATCCAACCCTAAAAAAAAGATAAACGAAGATAACACCAAACAGCCAAGAACTACTATTTAAGTAACATAATTTTTAACATTGTTTTTCATACACAATATTTAAATTCAAAAATGTATTTAAGAGATATTAATTTTTTTAACCATTGATCTACAACCATTTATCAATTGTGTAATTATATATATATATATATATATATTAAATAGACAAAGGTTTATATTCTTTAAATAAATGTTGAAATTCAAACTCATACAAAATATAATAATATAATTATCTTTGATTATTTTATTTTATTTTGGTATACTAAAGTTTAGGTCAGGGGTGGCTCCCCCAGTCCAGGGTCAGGGCATACCTAAGACCCAATTGGAATTTACATAGGACTTTACAGATTACCCTCCAAGAGTGACGGTGGTGGGATTTGAACTTGGCCTTACAAGCTCAAATTCCTGAATCTCAACCACTTGTGCCAATACTCATTGACTTATCTTTGATTATTTGACTGATAAATGAATCTCATTATATATAAATTTTAATTTTGTGCAATTATTATAGACATAAAATCGATTTATGTTTAAATATTATATATAAATAGTTATATCTTTTAAGAGGTATACAATGAATAAAAATTAAGATTAATTTTAATATTATATATTAATATTTATCCCTAATATTAATTGGATGTATATGAAGGTAAACATTTAATTTAAAATTATATTTATGGGACAACCACATTTAAGCCACTGATAAAACTTCCCCCAATAAAGGGATTGTTCCACCGTTACTTTTGGTTGAAAAAAATTAAATAAATGTTGTTTCACCATTATGGCTTTCTCGCCGATATAGGTTGTGGGAAAAGTGATTTTTTTATATAAGACATCCGTCATATTATTTTATAAATTAGAGTTTTTTATTGTTATAAAGACGTCGTGTACTTCTGGGGTCTTTTTCATTTGTCTGAAGACGTCATGCAGTCGTGGGGTCTTCTTTATTTGCCTGTAGACACCATATAATTGTGGAGTCTTCATATTTAGCTCGAATATGTGTGGACCACCTGACGTCTTTAGGTTGATACTGTGCAATTCACTCTAGATGAAAAAAATAATTTCTAGGGTGAATTATATTGAGAATTTCCCCTACGTCATTTACTCAACCATTTTGTCCGTTTTTCACATGCTTAGACTACTTCATTGCCTTAAGGGTAAAGTATGCATTTAGTATATAAACCATTAGTTTTGATCTATTTTAGTACCCATTTTTTTAACGTCATACTTAATATTTAGTTTGTTTTCATTTTAGTACCCACCGTTAAAAAATTAACGCGTTCAATTTTAGGTACATAGGTACTAAAATGAAACGAAAGCTAAATTTTAGGTATAGTTTTAAAAAAAATTAAAAGTTCGAATATTAAAACAAATCAAAACTAATAGTTTAACTTCTAAACATATAATTTACCCTCGTTTTAATTAAAATATCATTCCATCCAAGAAGAAGAGAAGGATAGAAGATAGAAGTTACTTACCAAACATGGAAAATTAAACATGATTACATAAGAGAAAATGAAATTAACAACCATAAAAAATTATAAAAAGAAATAACGATAAAAGTAGTATCCAACGTTTGCACAAATTATCACTTTAACCCCTATATTTTTATCACTAGTATTTTATTTTTAGTCAAAATAATTTAATTTTTCTAGTTGTACATTGTTTGCAATGAAATTGTCTTGAACGGTCCAAGTCTAAAAATCCATGACTGATGACTAAACATACTACATGTGAAGGGATGCATGTGGAACTCACCAGGATGTCTTGTTAATTTTTGGGCACTATATCAAAACTAATTAACATTATGGTTAATATAAAAGTTCGATACATGTATTATATTCGTATATATTAATATAATTAATAATTTATAAAGATAAACAAGATCAAATTATGATAAATTTTATTTTGAATCAAACTCGTATATATGTATAGAGAGAGATTCACTTACACGATATAAACTCTTTAGTTTTACACAAATTTAGAATTGTTTGATGAGTGAAAATATACAGATAAAATTGGGCTTCCTCGCCCATATAGGGTTATGGGAAAATCATTTTTCCCATATAAAGCATCCACCATATTATTTCCTGAAGTATGACTTCTTATTGACCTGAAGACGCCGTGCACTCCTGGGGTCTTCTCCATTTGTCTGAAGACATCGTGCAGTTGTGGGGTCTTCTCTATTAGCCTGAAGACGCCATGCAGTCGCGGAGTCTTCATATTTGACTTGAAGACCCGTGGAACACCTGTCGTCTTTAGGTTGGTAATGTACAATTCACCCTAGATGGGAAAATAATCTCCAGGTCGAATTATATTGGGAATTTCCCCCCATCATTTACTCAAACATTTTGCCGATAAAATTGATTTATTGTTTTTCCCCAGTAAATATCTTCATATTTCATATTTTTAATCTCAACTATATATTTTCATTCATCCAACGATCATAAATCTGTATAAAACTAAAAGAGTTTTGCATTATGTAATAGAATCCTATCCCGTATGTATATAACTTTACTTAAAGAATAGTTAAAGGTTTAGTGTGATTTCCCATCCTTTTCAAAGGCACTATAGATCCTCACTCACTACCAAATCAGCTGCCATGCTTCTAAGGCACTAGAGATGACCTAACCCACCCGAGACCTTTGTATCATAACAATATATATAGTGACACATGTTTATTATGTGCTTTATGAAATGCAATGTTAGAAAGCTATTGTAAAATAAATCCTTAATACTCTCCAAAAAAATAAGATAATTCAAATAAAATAAAATTTTATCGTGCCATGGATGGATTATTATCTTAAAAGTGAAATTTATTGAGATTGATATAATTTTCGAAATGAACGTTGCCCTTAAAGTTACTATGATCATTCGCAATTTTATGAATGTAATTTATTTAATTTTATATTATATTTGTAATTAACACGAATTCGATGTACCCGAATGGTTAGATCTATCATAGGTCGGTTTTTTTATTTAATCTAAGTCGATTGGGTTCGAAAAATGTAGATGATGAATGCAATCGAGGAGACTTTTAGGTAAGGATAGATCAAAGGGAAAACGAGTAGACTTAATTATCTATTGAAAATTTAAACTTATCATATATTTTAGATTATTTTCCTATATATTTTCGTCTTTTAAAATCTTATAAATTCAATTTCACATTTAAAAATTTATAACTTCAAATTCGCTATTAACACAAAATACTGTATCCGTCCACGCTTTTAGGGTTCATAATTCACACATTGAGAATCCACCAACCATTGTTACGGCCTTGCCAGCAAAATCTGAAAAGGAAAGGCAAAATGGGAAAATACTAAGAGAAAAGGGGAAATGGGGCAGCCCCGACATAAAAGATAATGATTCCAGATTGTGTTATCTTCTTCTAGTGGAAAAGCCAGCTGGGACCTGGGATTAATAAGATTAGGGATGAGTATGGGTCGGGGTCGGGTTTGGACAATCCGATCTGATTCGAAAATTTTACATCCTTTACTCGATCTGACCCGACCTAAAAAATATATACCTTAATCCGACCCGATTCCGACTTGATTTTTTAAGATAAAATCCGAACCCGACCCGAAATAAAAAATTATTTTTATTCAATAAAAATAGTAATTTAGTTGAAAAATAATATATAGAATGATATTTTTATAATTATTCTTAAATATATATAAGGTAAAATTACATTTTTTTTAAAGTCTGGTCGAGTCGGGTATTTTTCACCCTAAACTCAAATCCAACCCGACCTGAACATCACCTTTAAAAATCCAAACTGACTCAACCCGAACCCCAATTATTTTTTTAAAAAACTCGATCCGATCGGATAAAGTCAGAATCCGTCGGATTCGGGTCTCATGCCGATGACTAAATAAGATCTATTCTTACCGGTCCCAATATGTAAATAGAGAAATTGATTTTAAGAACATCATTTTTATAATATTTAGTTTGAATTAATTAATTAATAAATTCGATATTAATGATTTCGTCAATTAATTTAAATGATAAAAAGAAAATATTATTCTTCTTAGATATTTCATATTTAAGCAAATGTGTTTTCAAGATATATACATTGTCAATAACTAAGAAATATTTTAAAAATATATTATCTTATAATCACCCATATTATTAAACTCGTTTTACATATTTAATTATTTTTACAAACCTCTCAAACCTCTCAAATTTCTAAATAAATATTTTATATGTTTAGGTTAAAACATGATTAGGGTACTAAAATAGTAGCCTTTAACCTAAATATTTCTCAAAAAGATTATTTTGATGGGCACCAACTTACAACCTACTCCATTCAACGCTAAAAATCTTTGGGACACTTGGAGAATGGACCATTTAAAAGTTCTGGGTATTTCTTGGGGGAATTATAAAATATAGGGTAAATTACGTGTTTAATACGTAAATTATCAGTTTTGATTATGCTTAATACTTAATTTTTTAAATTTTTTCAAACTAGTTAACAGGTGGTTTGCACATGGCACCTTTGTTATGGATAAATTGCATCATTCATCACTCAACTATCTTCTCACTCATATTTTGGTCACTAAAGTTTACTTTTTAAATTTAATTACTTAACTTTCAAATATTTTTTTATTTTTAATTATATACTAATAAAATAAAAAAAAATGTCATGCCACAAAAATAGGAGTGAAAAGATAGTTGAGTGATGAATGATGTAATTTACTCATGAAAAGTGCAGAGCTGTTAGGTTTTTAACGGTAAAGTACTAAAATGAAACAAAAACTAAATGTTAGGTATAATTTTAAAAAATTGAAAGTTTATATATTAAAATTAATAAAAATAATATTTTAGATACTAAACACATAACTTTCCCTAACAGATAAGGCTTAGATGGTAAGACAACACTCATAAACTCTTATCATTTCTTTCCATTTGGACATTTAAACTCTCTTCTTATTATTATATGTCGCTTTATTATCGAACCACATCTTTATCAACTATCATTGAGCAATGATTCTATGGTCCTCTGCTTCCACATACCTTTTTCTTTTTCTATGTAAGGTGTTTTTGTTTGTGTATCTTAGGATGGAGACGCGGGTTGGGTTTGGGTCGGGTTTTGATTAATTCGTCCTGATTTAAAAATTTTACAACTTCAACTTGATTTGATCCAATTTTTGAGATAAAATTCAAATCCAATCTAATCTGAAATAATAAAAGTATTATTTTTGTTTAATAAAAATAGGAATTTAATTGAAAAAAATAATATAGGGAGAGTATTATTATTATTATCATTAAATAAATATATAAGGTAAAATTATATTTTTTTGGGGTCAGATCGGGTATTTTTCATCTTAAACTCGAACCTGACACGACCCGAACATAACCTTTTAAAAAAAAATCGGACTCGAACTTGAATTTTTTTTTAAAAAATCTGACCCTGATAGGATCGGATTAGATTGAAACTTGTCGGATTCAGGTCCCATACCCATCCCTATTGGTATCTCTAATAGTAATTTGTAAGCAAAAAAAATTAAAATTTAGATAAGGATTGAATAAGCTTTATGCTATATATGAGATTTAATATGAATTAATCTTTTATATTTTTACAAATAAGAAAAATAAATAATTCACTATAAACGTAGAGATTACAAATAACAAAAAAAAATATATGAAATTTTGGTATCTAATAATTTGATATATATCGAAACCTTATATATCTCAAATACTCTAAAATACCTATAAAACTAATCTATGCACTTGAGACCCCGAAAGATCACAAAAAAAGTATACCTCTTCAAAATAACTCTCTCATAGTTTTAAAGGGTAAGATATACTCTATATTTAACTAAATCGATATAATTGCTAAGTAATTTTCAATTAGGGGTGAATATTCGATTTAGTCGATTCGAGAAAAACATTTTTTAGTTATTCAATTTGGCGAGTCATATTTTATAACTCAAACTTTATTTATTTATTTTAAGTTCAGTCAAAGCGAGTCGAGTCGAGTTGTTCGAGTTTATGTTTAAATTTAATTGTAAATATTTATAATATTATGACTCCAATTGATCATAATTTAAACAATTTTCTAAAATCGCACGAGCCAAGCGACCTCGGTGGTAAAATAACTGATGTTATTTCTTGAGGTCTCGAGTTTGAAGACCATAAGTGTCAGATGTATAATCGTTCAATGTCAAGTGTGACGGGCTTAATGAGAGTTGCAAGTGTTGAGCATGTCCAACTGTTATCTTTCTGGTTCTCTACGTTCTTCACTTTCCGAGCTCCGAGTCTCTCGGTAATTCGCTCCGACACGAACAACTGTTCTGCCTCGGTTCCTTGATTCTCTGCGGAATTCGAAGGACCTTTGATCGACATAACTTAAAATTTTAGTATTCTTGACCTGCACGGCAACTAATTGCAAGGCCAAACCCTATTTCTTCAATGTGCCATCTATTTGGATTACTCAAACAACAAGTTGAACTCTGGTTGACCAGATCAGACTAGTTACTACCTCGAGTTCTTCTTCCTTTCGAGTAACGAATTTTACGAAAGATGGTGGAGAAGACGATTATTCGGCTTTTCTTTTTGGTAGTGGTGTTTGTTTTATTTTGTGTGTTTTGCTTAGTTGTATTCTCGTTTGGACTTCTCGAGACTTGCGTTTTGTTTCTTTTGTTTACTTTATTCGATAAAGGCCCGATTAATGTTTTGATAAAAACCAATAATCTAACACGGTTCAACGATGTAATCAACACAATAAAGTAGTCGATATATATTCCCTTATTTTAAACTACTTGCATGAAACTTGCAAGCTACAAATTCCTTTAATATTACATTTTGATCGATTGACCAAACGGTTTATCTTAATTCATTTATAATTTTTTAGGATCTAGAGTCTCTTTTATTTAAAACTAAAATTAAATTTAAAATTTATAAGAAAATTAGAAGTTCTATATTAGATTAAAATTAAATTACAAACTTTTAGAAGAACTTAAATATAATTTTATTATTTTTTTCGTATTGGACGGAAGGTGTATAATTTTTTGTTCGAGTTGGATTGACCGGAAACCCAACCTAATCCGACCTATACCCATATTTAGTGATGATTATAGAGGTAATATATGTTTAAAATATTGACAAACACATACATATCTTACAAATATAATTACTTAAACTCATAATTAAAAAAATAACGCTCTTTTTAATTACAGAGAACGAAGTTATCTTCCCACTTTTCAGAATTACTCATAATTATAGAGATAATAATTTGTATCATACGTGTATAATTTGGACAACCGACTAGTACTCTATATATAGGTATGGACATTGGTCGGGTTGGGTCGGATTTTTAGTCCACCCGACCTGACCCGACCCGAGAAAAAGAAATCCTCCACCTGAGATGAGATCCGATCCGACTCGATTAAAACAAGATTTCACCCGACCCGATCTTGACTTAATGTATAACTTAAAAATCGGACTCGACCTGAAATAATTTAAAAATATTATTTTATTCAATAAAAATAATGACTTAATTGAAAAAAATAATATATAGAGGGATATTATTGTAATTATTCTTAAATATAAGGTAAAATTATATATATTTTTCGGGTTGGTCCGGATCGGGTATTTTTTACTCTAAACCCGACCCTACCATCACATTAAAAAAACCCAATCCGACCCAACCCGAACCCGAATTTTTTTAAAAACTCGGAACCCGTCGGTTTCAGGTCCCATGACCATCCCTATCTATGTAGCTTTGTCTTAAAGGCTATTCAATAAGAAAGTTCAACTTCGACACATGATTTGATTTGTTAAACAACTACTCTAATTAATTTTTTATTTAATGTTAAGTCCGAAATATCTTCTTTAACATTAATATTCTCATTAATTTTGTAATTAAATACAACATGAATTCGAGTATGGACGGTGGACTCTTATGTTGCAATCAAATTAATTAATAAATTTGTTTATAATTTTTGTTATTTTATCTATAATTATTTATATTAAGTATTAACTTATATTCTATTTTTTTATGAAATTATTTGTTTAGCCAAATATTTGATTACATTAAACCTATAATATAATTATTTTAGAGAGATATAATCTTTTTGGATGTATGCAATTTTTATAATTTTATATTTTTACAACCCGAGTGCTATATTTAATATTATATTATATTAAAACAAATTAAGTTCCTAATTTCACAAAAAGTTGAGTACTAAATTGAATATAAATGCCAAAGTTGGACACCGAAGTTATATTTACCCTTACGAATTTTGTAGGACACAAAAAATCATAACTGGTTGATTTGATTAAGGAAACAGAACAACACATGCAACAAGGTATCTTTGTTCTTTACCTTGCTTTTCTTAAAAGGATAAATTAATATTTAGTCCTTAAACTTAATAAAATTTTCAACTTAATCTATAAATTCTTCTATCCACGTTCGACCTTGAATTTGGAATTCTTTTTTCTTTGTCTCGACACTTTTTTTTGAACCGGAGAAGGTGGTATTGACCTAAAAAATTGTGTCGAGTTTCGGGTCAAGTGAGATAGGAGCAAAGGTAGAAAATATATTTTAAGGTGTCAAATTAAAAAATAAATATTTTGAGGTGTTAAATTTATAAAGTTTTTTCTAAAAAAATTTAGGGTGTCGTATGACACCCCTCGTACAAGACTGGCTCCGCTAGTGAAGTGAGATTTAACTTTCGAGTTAGATTGGATGAGCGAAAAATCTGACCTGACATGAACTCACCCATGGTTATCCCTAATTATGTCACATCATCAATAGATTAAAGAAAAAAGAGAAAATTTGTAAGTTCAGAAATTAGCAGGGATCAAATTGAGAATAAGTAAAAATATTAGTGACTAAATATGGATTTATCCATGTTTTAAATAAACAAAATCTTCTTCTCTATCCAAATCCAAAATGAAATTCTTTGGTCTTTCCTTGGATTTGATTTTGTCCTTTTATTAATCTCATCCATAGAAATTCCCTTCCTTTTTTTAGCCGAGAAAAGAAGATTATTTTTACTATTTCTCTCGTTGCCATTACCCTTCTTCTCCATTTTTGTTTTTTAGTTTTGGATAATGAAATGAATTCAATTCAAGGACACCACCACCGACCTCTTTTGCTCCCTCTGCTTTCTTCCCCAATATAAATTTAATTTAAAGTCAACATTTTCGTCTTAATTATCTCTTTTGAAACCTTCTTTTTCAAAGGGCATTTGATTATTTGTTCTTGCATTTTGCTTACTCTGCTTTGCATGCGTCTTTCTCCTCCTTGGGGTTTAAGTTAAAATTTTGATTTTTATCTGTAATGGTGGGAATTGGGTTGTTTTCTTAGGGTTTACTTTTTAGCATTTTTGTCTCTGTTCTTGTCTGTTTATATGGGAAGATTTTGTTTTGTTTTTATTAAAGCTACATAATTTCATTAATTCAAGGTCTTTAAAAGGGTTGGGTTATAAGGTCAATTTTGGATACAGAGTTCTAATAGGAATTGGGGTTGGTGAAACTGGGTTTTTTCTTTTTGATCTTTCATCATATGTATATATGTTGTTTCACCTGTTTTTATTTGATTGATATTTAATCCACTTTCTGGAATTCTGCAACCCTTTTTGCAGTTTGATTCCATGGGATTTTGATTGTTGTTTTCAAGTTGTTGGTATTGTTGAATCTTTTTTCGAGCATGGATTCGAAAAGTGGAGAAGAAGATAGTGGTCTCAAGTCACCAATGAAACCAGGTGTTGGAGAAAATTCAAAGATGAAGGGCAATGGAAGCTTTAGCAGCAAAGACATGATCTTTCGAGCCGATAAAATCGATTTGAAAAGCTTAGATATGCAGCTGGAGAAGCATTTAAGCAGGGTTTGGTCTAGGAACATTGAGAAGCAAAGGCCTATGGAGGAATGGGAGATTGATTTGGCTAAGTTGGATTTAGGGAATGTTGTAGCTCATGGTACCTATGGGACCGTCTATCGCGCCACTTATGACAATCAAGATGTTGCAGGTAATCTTTGTTTTTAGTTTTGATCTTATGCAGAAGATAAGAGGTTGAAGAAAACAATGATTATGCTTTGTAACTTGTTGTTGATCAAAATTGCCAGATTACTTGATGCAGCTTGAGAAATCTGTTTAAGCAGCAATAATTCTTTGGTATTTTGCTAATCGTTGAGTTCCTCTTGTAAATATCTGTTGATAACTTGATTTGTGATTAAATTTTGTAATAATAGTTTGTCGAGTTAAAATACGGACTAAACATGGATTATTAGTTCAGGAATGCATAGAGCTGAATATATGCCAATGACGCCTAGATAGTGTTAGCTCTAATATTTGTCTGGTTAATGTGTGCTATAGCTGTATCGGAGCCTAAGGCATGGTATTCGATATTTTGATGGACACCGGTACTTTTTGATGGCTGCTCGCTTTATTAATGAGATGGTTCAAAGGTGCTCAATTTGTACTCTCGACGTTAGAGCGCTTAATTCAATCGACTTTATCTTGTATTGGATTGTTGTATTCTGGGATATTTCTGCTTGATATTGGTTTTCCTACTCTCTGTTTCCCAGTTATTGATCTTTGGTTGGTTTTTGGAGAATTTTTAATGTTTCAACCCATTTGATCTGATTTTTTATTTTCAATCTTCCCGCCACCGAAGAATTGACCGAGAATTAAATATGTTCTATTGTTACTTGTAAATTTATTGTAATATCAAATCTAAATTCGATGTTTTGTGTATTCAAACATTAGCAGATTCCACTATATCATGTTTCTTTTACGGAGTACTTCTTCTGTTCATAATTTGGTTTACGATATTGTAGTTAAGCTGTTGGATTGGGGCGAGGATGGTATTGCCACAACTGCAGAAACCACTGCTCTACGAGCATCGTTTCGACAAGAGGTTACTGTTTGGCACAAGCTCAATCATCCTAATGTTACAAAGGTCCAATATTATCTTCTACTTTGAAATGTTCACTTGTTGATAACATCGTGATATCGAATGGTTTAATGTAAATATTGGCCTTTTTTTTGATGCGTTGCTATCCATTTAGGTAGCTGGTGAGAAGTTTAGCTATCACTTTGCATAATCGAGATCTCGGTTTTTCATTGGTTCCCATTTTCTGAAACGTTTCTGTTCTAACTTATTCCCCTCCCCCTTCAATTCGAGTTACAGTTTATCGGGGCCTCAATGGGAACTTCAAATCTTAAGATTCCTTCAAAAACTCCTTCAACCGAAAGTCAAAATCCCCTTCCTTCTAAAGCATGCTGTGTTGTTGTCGAGTATCTCCCTGGTGGCACACTGAAACAATACTTGATAAGAAATCGGCGGAAGAAACTCGTTTTTAAGGTTGTGGTCCAACTTGCACTGGACCTCTCCAGAGGGTACGAGGGTGAATCTTTCCTTTGGTTTTGACTTTTGAGAGTTATGAATAATATTTCACTGCTGACGAGTATGCCTATTCCAAATTGCAGTCTTAGCTACCTACACTCGAGAAAGATTGTACACCGTGATGTAAAGACAGAAAACATGTTGCTAGATGCTCACAGAAATCTTAAAATTGCAGATTTCGGGGTTGCTCGTGTTGAAGCTCAGAATCCACAGGACATGACTGGTGAAACCGGTACTCTCGGCTACATGGCCCCCGAGGTATGCCTTCTTTGGATGTCATGATGAAGCACGATTTATGTCGTTGCACGATTACTCATCCACATAATTTATATTTTCATTTTGTCCAAATTGATTTAGGTTCTTGATGGTAAGCCCTACAATAGAAGATGTGATGTCTACAGCTTTGGCATTTGCCTGTGGGAAATTTATTGCTGTGATATGCCTTATCCCGATCTTAGCTTTGCCGACGTATCATCTGCAGTCGTTCGACAGGTTAGTTCATGTTATTCTATTTTCTCAGCAAAGCATGTCTTGTTGATGTGTTCGATTGCCGGTTTTGAATAGCAGCGAAGAATGGTTACTCTTCTTTCCACTTTTAACTCCCGATTCGATTATTACGTGCAAGCCTTGTAGTAGAGTTCGAAGATTTTTAAATGTTTCGAATAATTCTAAGAATATGATCCATAGTTATTTGAAATTTGTTTTCTTCGGCATCTTTAATGCCGGTTACATACCGGCTTTCGGTGTAGGATGCTGCTGCCTTGCTCATTTTGCTTGTTTGCTACTCTATCTGCTCACATATATCGTTAAATGACTGAGCCTATTTGATGTGGTGTATATCGGCAGAATCTACGACCGGATATCCCGAGATGCTGCCCGAGTTCTCTAGCAAACATCATGAGAAAATGCTGGGACGCGAATCCGGAGAAGCGTCCCGAAATGGGCGAGGTGGTGAGAATGCTCGAAGCCGTTAATACAAGCAGAGGAGGGGGGATGATACCAGATGACCAAACCCCAAGCTGCTTATGCTTAGGCTCGAGTCGCGGTCCGTGACGTTTTTTAAAAAACCGGTCACAAATGTCGAGATTCGAACCGAAATAAATATCATCTCGTAAGAGTGGTTGCATGAACCCTAATAAATACCATTTTTTTAAAGAAAAAAAGGGGTTATGGATTAAACCTTTGAATTCTCGAATTCTAAAATGGAAGTTTTTGATTTTGTGATGTAACTGTCGTACTTGTTTTAAGAAATGTGTTTTGCTTCAAATTATTGTTTTGTAGTTCTATTGTGAATGAAGTAAACTGGGTTGGTAAGATTGTCTTTGCCTCTACAGACTCGATTTAGTTTAGTCGATCAATAGATCAGATAATTATGATATAGTAATTTGGATATCGATAATTATGATATAAAATCCATAAATATAGTAAAAAAAATGATGTTATTATGATCATGAATTGTCAAAGGGGAGGAGGGTTCGTGGGTGTTTTGCTGGTGTATTAATCTTCTGTTTGATTTTGGCTTAACGAGAAAGCAAGTGCCTAAATTATACTATTTTTTAAATATATGTTTATATTTTTTTCTCGAATTATTCAAATGTTTAACGTTATAAAAGATATCATTCTTGTTGTCCATGACCACCACCGTCGACGACGTCTTTATCATCTTTCTAGTCAGACGTCATCATCCTTGCTGTCCATTAACCGTCGAGATTGTGTGCGGTCATGATTTACAACGTCGGTATTTGTTAGGGTACATTGTACAGATGTTGATTAGCTCCTATTCCGGTGGCTTTTCATGGGGTTATCCGTTGTCAAGTGGAGGTGAGGTCTGATGGAGGATCATCGATGGCAAAAGGCGATGGTCGAAGGGTTGAAATTAGGATTTTCAAAGTTTTGGAGTTTTAAATTTTCCAAAAACTTTAGGCTTTTTTTATTTTTATATTTTAAATAAAATTTTTAAAATCATCAGAACATGACACATGTACTTTAACAGGCATATTTAATGACCGTTACAGTCGAGACACCTAAAGTGATAACATTTGTAACGTTAAATTTGGATAAATCGAAAAAAATTTAGATACCTATTCAAAAAATAATAATAATTTAGACACTTATTTTTCAATTAAACCTTTAGTTTTACGTGCTTATTTATTGTATCATCTATTTAATAAATTTTTATTTTCCAAAAAAAAGTTATGTAATAAAAAAAACCCTTAAATATCAAAAGAGAAAAAAGGGTATGGTGCAAGTAGAGATTACGGTAGAGTTTTTTTTAAATAATATAGAATGATTTCAATATAATATATATTTATAATTTTTTTAAATATTCATAATATATATATTCTATAAACATTGGTGTTCGAATCTAAAATCTCGATAAATATAACACTCCCTTTAAAGGAGAGTGAGAATTCATGATTTTGATAGGCAATTTGAAAGGTGATAGTATGTGTTGGACCATTGAAAATTGATGAGTGGTGTGTGTCTCTTATGACCCATTTCTAGTTGTGTTATTAACACTCCAATCAAAGTATTTCATCACTTTGATGGGAATATAAGATTCGGATCAACATTGTCGATCATATTTTTTTTATTGAAATGAATCGATCGATGAAATTGAGTTTTTAAAACGTGCCGAACTTTAAATTTTATTATCTATAAATCATATACGAGTCTTGTTCAAAAGTATTTTAATTTACATTTTATTATGTATGAATCAAACGAATTCGACGATAAAAATTACTATTATTTTTTGAGGTTCTGAGTTTAAACACCACGGTATACGAGTATCTAACATCATATATGACCCTAATTTAAAATTATCTTTATTTAGATAATGTTTAGATTTATACTCTATAGACTATAATGATTAATTTTACTTATAATGATTTTTATATATTATTTTTGTGATTGTCGATCAACATAATATATTTATATCCTTTTTAAAAAAATATGAATGATCATTGAATTTTTAATCTTTAAATTTAACATTTTTTTAAATTTGGTCGCTTAACTCTTTTTTTAAATATTAAATATGTCAACTTTTTGCAACTTCATATATGAAATTGATTTTTTTAGTAGTTATCTGTATTTGATTTATAGATGATAAATCTAAATTCGATACGGTAGAGGTTTATTATATATGCAACTTTCTTAATATAATTTTCTTTATTCACAACGCTAATTTAAATTTAAGACTTAAGGGTCACATTTGTCCATGTAGTAGACTTTACTCACTGAACTTTACTCTCTCTCCTATTTCACTCACCGTACTTCAATTTTTTCAATTTGCTAACTGAACTTTAAACATTGAACTTTTTTTGTCACTCGACCGTTTACTCAGTAACGGGGTGCTGAAAAATTAAAAGTACGGTGAGTGAAATAGGAGGAAGAGTAAAGTTAAGTAAGTAAGCATGTAATTTACCCATATATTTTTATTATCATGTATTGTTTATGCATGTAGTAATGACACGTGTCAAAGAAAGTGACATACTGTGAAGGAAAAAGGGTAAGCCAAAAACTGTTTGGTTCAAGGATTGTGGGATTCCCATGTTTAGTTTGTTGGGAATCTCATTCCCGGTAATGTTTTATTAGCGATAGTAGATTTTTTGGGGTATATTACCGGGAATGTCATTATCTCCTTTCTCTTAGGTATTGTAACATTACCGGCGTTTTGGACTAAAATGCTCTTAATTTTTTTTTTCAAAAATATTATTCTTCTGTCATTGAATAATAAAAATTCTACGAAGGTTAAATTACAAATTTATCCTTAAATTATTTTAGATTTACAAAAAAAGTCTATAATTAAAATTTTATATGAAGTTCAGTGATTAAATTTTTTTTACCCTTTAATTAAACTTTTTTTATATTTTTAATTTTGTAAAAAATTATATAAATATTATGAATTTATTTTTTTTAAAGAAAATATATAAATATTTTACAATTTGTAATATTATACAAATATATAATAAGGACAATTTGGTTAAATATACATTCTAATAATCTTTTATTCCTTTAACCAAACACGGTAATCTTACATTCATGTTAAACCAATCAAATACAAAATATAACATTTCCAGTAATCCTATTCTCTGATAATCTTTTATTCTCACTGATAATCTTACATTCCGTGAACTAAACGCAGCCTAAAAGCGATGTGGTAAAGTAAAAAAGAGAGAAAAAGAGCATAAAATAAGAATCAAATATTAAATCTACTTTTGACTGCCTCGTAACTCTGAGCAATTTTAAACCCTAAAGTATTCACCAAACACATACAAAAAGAAGGAAAAGCAAACCAAATCTTCTTCTATGCTTATGATTTTTTTTGGTTCTAACATATAAATAATTTTTATCCAAAGTGTTTAATTCTTTAAAGTTTGGAGTCCTTGGAATGATTTTATATGGTTTAGTTGTTATTTGCAATTCATAATTTTATGGGCTAGAAATGATGTTACATTTCATAGTGTGTGTATGCTGAGATGGGCATGGGACTCGAATCCGACGGATTCTGACCTGATTCGGTTGGATTTTTTTTAAAAAAAATCTGGGGTCAAGTTGGGTTTTTTTAAAGGCGATGTTTGGGTCGGGTCAGATTCAAGTGTAGGGTGAAAAATGTCCAACTCGACCTGACTCGAAAAAATATATAATTTTACCTTATATATTTAGGAATAATTACAATAATACCCTCTATATATTATTTTTTTTCAATTAAGTCAATGTTTTTATTGAATAAAAATAATATTTTTTATTATTTCGGGTCGGGTCAGGTCGGGTTCGGATTTTCTCTCAAAAAATCGGGTCGGGTGGAGGGTATATATTTTTCGGGTAAGGTTGATGAATGATATAAAATTTTTGGGTCGGGTCGGGTTGGCCGAAACTTGTCTCATACCCATCCCTATGTGTATATATTAATAGAAAAAAGACCTTTTTTTTTAAGAACAATGAGTTGTTTCATAATGGGTTATTAGGGCTTCCTACCCTAGCAAAAAGGGATGGAAAATATTATCTTTTCTTTGATCACAAAGGTAGGGCATGGCTGCAGCTGGTTCAACCATGGTGGTTTTCATGTCCTATTTCATATATATATATATATATAGAGAGAGAGAGCATGATATGTTTATGAGAGAAATTAAAAACTGAGATTAACAGTAAGAAATAAGAAGATATTCACCGAAAATGACAGATATTCATCGGATCATGACAGATATTCATCAGACCATTAGTTAATATTATAAAAAAAATATTATCAATTTTTTAATCGTATGAGTTTTAGATTCGATCTTTGAACAACCCTATCTCTTTTTCGATATAAAAGAATCAAATAGTTTCTAAGACTTCTTATTCGTCCTCCATGGAACGAGTGTTGGATCCAATTACTTCTTTCATCATGCATATATTGAATCCAAAAGAAGCTTGTTCCTTAGATACCATCCATCACCCAAATTTAATAAAAATAATAAAATAAAAATTAAATTAAACAAGTTGTCAATGAATGAATAAAGAGAAAATAACCTCAGTGACCGAAAATATCTTATAATATACGATTTTAACTAACTTTTTTTTGGATTTGCCAAAATGACCAACAAATTCGCAACGCGAACTCCAATTTCGCAACCCAGTTTCCAATTTCGTAACGCGAATATGTAATTCGCGTTGCGATTTTCCAAATTCGCGTTTGTGATTTTCCAAATTCGCGTTGCGAATCTGTAAATCGCAATACATAAGTCAAATTCGCAACGCGATAGTTAAATTCGCAACACAAAAGTCAAATTCGCAACGCGATAGTCAAATTCGCAACGTGAATAGTAAAAATCACAACGTAAATAGTAAAATCGCAACGAATCTATATGTAAATTATCTCTTATCATCTATCTATCTATAATAATTTGTTGGAAAATTACATAAATAATTTTTATAAAAAATATTCGTACACGTGAAAAAATTTATATGTAAATAAACAACAAATCTATTTCATTTGTCAATCTTCATTACAAATTATTCTAAATTCAATTAATTAAAGTTTGAAATTTGAAAGAATCCTCAACTCAGACTAATGAAATACATTTAAAAAAATTAAATTTTGAATTATATTAAGAAAAAACTGATTCCTGTAAATCGCAACACAGAAGTCAAATTCCCAACGCGATAGTCAAATTTGTAACACAAAAGTCAAATTCGCAACGCGATAGTCAAAACTGATTCATGTAAATTGCAACACATAAGTCAAATTCCCAACGCGATAGTCAAATTTGTAACACAAAAGTCAAATTCGCAACGCGATAGTCAAACTCGCAACACAAAAGTCAAATTCGCAACGCGAAAGTCAATTTGGCAACGTGAATAGTAAAATTGCAACGTAAATAGTAAAATCGCAACGAATCTATATGTAAATTATCTCTTATCATCCATCTATAATAATTTATTGGAAAATTACATAAATAATTTTTATAAAAAATATTCGTACACGTGAAAAAATTTATATGTAAATGAACAACAAATCTATTTCATTTGTCAATCTTCATTACAAATTATTCTAAATTCAATTAATTAAAGTTTGAAATTTGAAAGAATCCTTAACTCATACTAATGAAATACATTTAAAAAATTAAATTTTGAATTATATTAAGAAAAAGCTAATTCCGGTACACATGTAGATAAGTTTTATTTTCCACTTAAAATCCCAGTCTAGAAGCAGAGAGTTACCATTTGAAATTCGCAACGCGATTTTGCGATTTTCTAAATTCGCGTTGCGATTTTTACTTCACGTTGCGAAATTGGAAACTGAATTGCGAAATTGGAGTTCGCGTTGCGAATTTGTTGGTCATTTTGGCAAATCCAAAAAAATTTAATAAAAATCGTATATTATAAGACATTTTCGGTAACTGAGGTTATTTTCTCATGAATAAAAGATGTCCCAAAGTAGGGTCGGTTGCTTTGCTCTTTAGATGTTAAAATACTACAAATATGGCCCATTTGGTCTATTTGGTCTTTCATACAATTTATCACTTTACATATTCCTTTGTATTATTCAATCTTTTACTTTTTCGTCCTTATTGCCTCAAATATTTCATTACTGCAAAACGGATGGGAATTGAATTCTAGAGGTGGGTCGATATTCGATTGAGCCTTAATTTTGTTGACATTTCTTAAAACTTATAAGTTCGAAACGAGCTTAATGGGGATGATTATTTTACTCCAATTTGATGAGTTGTTACTCAATTTGACCCGGTTAGATTTTTATTTTGAAAAATTCGGGTTCAGGTTGAATTAGTTTACACGGTTGGATCGAGTTGGTCATGTACGGGATAAGGGTGAAAAAACTGTTCCGATATAATATTATAATTATCTGTTATATATTTAGAGATAATTATAATAAACCCATTTTATTTTGTTTTTCAATTAGATCCTTATTTTACGTAAAAAAATATATATATATATATATATATATATATATATATATATATATATATATATATATATATATATATATATATATATATATATATATATGTAGAGTTAAATCAGATCGATATCATGTTTTAATATGAAAAAAATATCATATCAGTTTCAGATTAGATGAGGTCCTCCCAAATTCGGGTTAAATTGGATGCAGATGAAGGACTTCAATTTTCAAGTCATGTTTAGGTAGATTAAAAATACGAAATTATCCGACGTGTTGTCATCCCTGCCAATAAAGTATAAACAAATGTGGCAAGTTTACTATGTTTAATGGTTTAATTATAAAATAAGTGCCCAAACTATATCACTTTTCTCGAATAGGTGCCTACATTTTTTTTGAATCATCCAGATGTCTAACGTTATAAACATTATCACTTTAGTTGCTCGGGCTATAACTGCCATTAAATTCTTAAAAATATATATTTAAAAAAACCAAAAAAATTGGAAAACTTTAAAAAACCTGAAAACTTTGGAAACTTCAAATTTAATCTCTAAAGCCCATGCTGATCATCGCCGTCTGACGTCAATCAGACCTTCACCAGAACCTCTACCCTATGACAAGCCAAACCGACCATAAATGTTGTGTAAACGACGAAGGAAACGACAAAATCATGACCCAAAATTGCATCTCTAACGAACTCAAGCCCCTAAATTCGTGACACCCAAGCGGTCCAACTACGCGCATGACAACAGGGAAACAATATCTAACCAATAAGATGGTAAGGGCGGCGTCGACAACAATAACCATGGCCGACAAGGGAGGTTAGTGTTATGGTTGGGGATTTGAGATTTTTAGGGATTTTGAGCTTTTTTTTTTTGGTAATTTTAGAAAAAAATATATGTTTTTTAATAAATATAATATTTTTCTTATTTTTTATAAAAATTTCAAAATTATAAGAACGTGACATGTGTCATTTAACGAAATGTTTTAAGAGTCATTATGCCCCAAACACCTAAAATGGTAACGTTTGTAACATTAAATACCTGAATGATTCAAAAAATATTTCGACACTTATTTTAAAAAACAGTATAATATGATCACTTATTTTATAATTAAGTCTTGTTTAATAAACGAATATGTATGGTAATCAAAGCATGCAGTCTTTAAGGATTGTTGATGGCCCGAGGAGCCGCCATGGACGGCGGAGACTTTAGAAAGCTCCTCCACCTTACCATTAAAAAAATATTAGAATTGAGCATGCTTTTGCCCCCTAGAGGCTCTCTCATAAGTGGCCAAAATTAAAGAAACTCACATTAAATAAATAAAAATGGGGTCCTAGTGCCTGAAAATGTGGTTTGAATTGAGTGAGTGGCCAAGAATAAAGAACAGTGACACCTAGGGCTGTAAATGAGACGAGACAGATCGCGAGCTACTCGAGATCGATTCGATATTGGCTCGATAAATACTCGGATCGAATGGACTCGACTCGAGCTCGAACTCGACTCGAGTTCTCAACGAGCCGAAACGAGCTACTCGATATTCAACTCGAAAAGCTCGTGAGCAGCTCGAAAAAATATTATATTATAATTTTATATTTTTTAAAATTACATTATTAAAAATATATTAAAAATACATTATTGATGAATAAATATTCTTGAATTGAAAATGGTTAAAAATTATTTTTGAATAAATATTCTTATATTTATTTTAAATTGATAAAAAAAATTATTTCTTTAATGACAAATATTTAATATATTTCTAATGATAATATTTGTAATAACTAATTTTTTAAATTGTTGTTATATTTTGAGGTTTTGGGTTCAAATATCATAAATATCAAGAGTTTGAGCATTTAATATCAAGATACTATATTGTACTTACCTCATAACTATTTATGTGATAAGGTTTAGGGTTTGGGATTTAGAGTTTATGTGATAGGATTTAAGGTTTAAAGTTTAGAGTTTAGGGTTTATGTGTTAGGGTTTAAGTTATGCCATGAAGGTAACATACAAATTATGCAAAATGATGTTATGTGGCTCATAAATAAATTATTCACATACTTATACATAAACATATCAACATGCAAAATAAATATACACAACTAATTAAAGAAAACAATCCTAAACAGAGACTAAATTAAGAAAAATCTAAATGTGAGGACTAATTTAAGCTAAAATTTAAATAATTGAGGGACTGTTTTGTACAAAACGCATAAATCTAGAGAGCCTAAAGCTAATTTACCCTAAGGTTATGGTGGCTAAATGATAATTAACCCCAAAATTAATTAGGGTTTAGAACCTAAATTAAAACAAACCTAAACTAAATATTCATTTCAGCCGCTCAAGCCTCACGCCCTAACCTTCTCCAACTCTCCCCCTCTTATTCTCATGCAAACCAGAAAACAGTGTCACAGGCCCGCAGCTGCCGCTCCTCTCGCCTTTCTTCAACGGAGTTCTACACTTCAACTTCTATCATTTTTCCTCGCTCAACCCTAACAGAGACCCACAGCCTCTGTGGCTTCAGTCGCCTAGTGCTCCGATGTGGAGCTTAAACTTCTCCTAAACATATTTCGGTGACAACCTTCATAAAAAACATCCCCAAAACCTTAAACTTAAACCCATAATACCCTCGTAAATACCCAGCTTCACCACTCCGTAACCATGCCAGACCACGACCACCGCGGCCTTCATCGTCCCCACGAGCTCCGATGAAGAGTCCTAACGCCTGGACCACTCTTTCCTCGCTGGCCTAGGCAAGAAACCCAAACTTTACTACACATTAATGTATGCTCTAGATATGATATGTTCTCCTCAGTACACGATCTATGCCCTTCGAAAATCTTGGTGAACTTTTTTTTCATTCTTGCGTATCTTTTACCTGTATATCTGAAAACTTAAAAGAGAAAATCTTTCGCATGTGACAGCATTTAGGTTTTTCAAAGTGGAGATCTCGCTGCTGCTGAAGTTGTGTTGTCGAACATGGTTGTTGCACTTGACCGTGTGCTTTTGGATGTAGAGGTAATTGTTCTAAAATGCTCTTTCAAGATGAATCTACAGTTTGTAACTTTTATGAACTTCCTTTTTCAGATACTGCATTTCGATTATAAGTTTTTATGAACTTCTACTTGAAATATGACGGTAGCTTTTCAAGATCCTTTTGTATTTCAACCCTACCACAAAGCTTTGCTGGAGCCATTTGACTACTACAAGTTTGGTCAAAATTATATTCGACCTTTGATTGATTTCAGGTGAGTGGAAAAATACCACACTGTCTTATTATAGTGGTTTCTTTATTTATGTTGATTTAGGTTGCAGAAAACTCCGCTGACAATTGAATATGGTTTTATCAAGAAATATATGGTTGTTCAATTTCATAACTCTATTAAGGTGAACCAATACATTAGATTTTCACGTTAGTGATTAGGACATATGTGAATGTCACAAGTAAGGTTATATAAATTTTTGATTAATTATATCTTTGAATATAATCTAAGGTTGAAATTGTTTTATATTTTGTATTCTATCTGGTGGTTCATTCGTTGTATATTTCAAAATTTTCACTCCCCTTCTTCTTCCCAGAAACATATTATTTTACATGTCCCATAGATACAATTTAATTCTTATCAACTGCTGCATAAGCTGTTAATTGTCATTCTTAGTATTGGTTTTGGTGTTTGGTTCTCTGTCCCTTGTTTTTTGCTTGGTGCTCTGTCCCTTGTTTTGTGCTTGGTGCTCTGTCCCTTGTTTTGTGTGTCTGCAGGGCATGGATTCGAGCATGGCCAGCATTGGTTTTGGTGGATGGCAGACCAGCATGGGTCTTCCTCGGTGGGTTCACGTGGGTGGTGCACTATCTCGGACTTCCTCGTCGATTTGCACCACATGTTAATATAATAAACATGAGTAATAATAATACTAATAATTATTATAAAAAAACTTCAAAACTTATATTAATTATCCTAAATTTCTTGTAATTGTATTTTTTATTTTTTAGATTTTTTATAGTTCATACATTCATATTATAATGTATTGGTAATGGTTGATTAAAGGGAAAATTATTTATATATTTTAAATGTAATATAAGATTTTTGTAGGATCAAATTCGAGTTTGAGTTCGAGCTTTAATCGAGCTCGAGCTTGAATCGAGCTCGAGTCTCGAGCTTCAATCGAGCTCTTGAATTTTTTTTTGAGTTCGAGCCTTTTCGAGTTCGAGTCGAGCTTGAAAATTTTAGGCTCGCGAGTTTTCGAGTCGAGTCGAGCCTACATTTAAAGTTTTCGAGTTCGAGTCGAGCTCGGCAATACTCGAGCTCGACTCGGCTCGTTTACACCCCTAGTGACACCCCTCAAAACTGGGGTACTTGCATTTTTTTAAGTGCATTTTGAATTCTAAATTATATTAATGTTATTATCTGAATTCATATTAAATATTATTCTGTGCTTGACATTTCGATCCGTTAATTTTTTTATTAAGTTAAAATGATTATAAAATAATATATATATTATAAATAACAACGATTTCTTTAACATCTGAAGTAAGGAGTTAAATAAATAAAATTTACGATGAATAATAATTTTAACATCTGAATATTAAAAAACAAATACTTATCCATATATATATATATTTGAATCAGATCATCACCATCTTTAGGGATGATAATTGGTTAGGTTGAGTCACATTTTTTATATCTAACTCGAGAAATATATATTTTACTTAAATTTAATTCGAGTTTAAGAAAGTTTTGTATGGCTTGAAATTCGACTTAAGTTTTGAGATAAAAATATATTATGACTCGATCCACAACTAAAACATAAAATATATTTATTCTATAAAATAAGGACCTAAAGAAAAAATTATAGAGAGAAAGGTGTTATAACAATTTTCCTTAATATATAGACAAAATATATTATTAGTATTCGGAGTTAGATCACGCCATAGAATTTTCACTATAAACCTGACCCAACTGTCCTCATTCTTTACGAAAGTGACACAACCTTAAAATATGCTTTTAAAAAATATGATCTTGTAAAATCAAATAAAATTAAAATTTCACGAGTTTAGATTGTCACTCCTAATTTCCCTTTACATCTTGTCATTAGTGTTGAAAATTAAAAAAAAACACATGGGTTGCTAAAGAATTAGCAGCCGGCTGCTTGGAAAAATGAGGGGATGAATTTTTTATTTATTTTAAGCAATGATTAATTATATTTTAGTCATTGCACTTTAGGGTATTTTCAGAGATTAGTCCCTAAGCTTCAACTATAAATACCCTAGCTCATTTAGCTTCAAAATCATCCCAAAATCTTCTAGTTCTCTCTCAAGTGTGTTTTGTAAACACCTGTAAATTTTCTCTTTAGTAAAACATCTGCAGCAGTCCGGAGACGTAGGCAAAATTGGCTTAACTCCGTTATCAATTTCGGGTATTATTTTTCCGCTTTTATTTCACACTCTCACTAATCTGGTTATAGGGAAATTACTTGTACTCGGTTTATTTCCCAACAACTGGTAATCAGAGCTTTTGGTTGTGAATTTTGTCAATTTTTGTGAGGTTACTATTCACATAAATAGTAAATTTCGTAAATAGTAAAATTTTGTCGGTGATACGAATTTGTCGACGGAGGTGTTTTAATACACGGTGGTTCGTAAGAATTATCAGAAACGATCCAAACGAAGCCATATTCGAGTGGGAGCGATGGCTGCAGACGAAGGGAATGTGAAAATTGAAAAGTTCGATGGTGCGGACTTTGGCTTTTGGAAGATGTAGATTGAAGATTTTCTGTACCAGAAAAATCTATATCAATCTCTCTCAGGAAAGCAACCAGAGGGCATGAAGAATGGAGATTGGGCTCTTCTCAACAGAAAATCCCTCGGAGTTATCCGACTGACATTATCTCGCAATGTTGCTTTCAACATAGCAAAGGAAAAGACCACGACGGGTCTTATGGCGGCTCTCTCCAGTATGTATGAGAAGCCATTAGCCTCAAACAAAGTGCACTTGATGAGGCGATTATTCAATTTACGGATGACGTAAGGGGCATCGATGGCTCAACACCTAAATGAGCTCAACAAAATTACAACCCAGTTGAGTTCCGTGGAAATTGAATTTGATGATGAAGTTCGAGCTTTAATACTTTTATCATCTCTACCAGACAGTTGGAATGCTACTGTTACAGTTTTTAGCAGCTCGTCGGGAAATAAAAAATTAAAATTCGACGATGTTCAGGATCTGGTACTGAGTGAAGAAATTCGACGGATAGAATCAGGTGAAGCATCAACCTCCTCAGCCTTGCACACGGAGTCCAGAGGGAGAACTTCAGAAAGAAATTCAAATCATGGCAGATCCAAATCCAGAAGGGGAAAATCAAGAACGGGAAAGAAAGATTTTACCTGTTATAACAGCGGCAAGAAGGGTCACTTTAAAAGAGATTGTCGAGCACTAAAGAAAAATACCGGCGCATAGGAATCTGTCAACGTGACAGAGGAGACAGGTGATGCCATGATTCTAAGCGTCAACAGTCCGATTGAATCATGGATCTTGGATTCAGGGCCATCTTTCCACTCCACCCCATACTGAGAAATCATGGAGAACTATGTCAGTGGTGATTTTGGGAAAGTTCATCTAGATGATGATGAAACCTTAAAGATCATCGGAAAAGGAGACATCCGACTAAAGTTGCCAAACCAGACCACCTGGACGCTGAAAGGAGTGAGACATATTCCTGGCCTCAAAAGAAATCTAATTTCTGTATGATAGCTTGAAGGAGAAGGTTATAGTACAACCTTTTCAGACTGTGAATGGAAGATTACCAAAGGAGCACTCGTCATTGCTCGTGGTAAGAAGGCTGACACTCTCTATGTAACCTCAAACTTAGAGAATATCATTGCTACAGCAGATGCTGATAGAAAATCAAACCTATGAAACCAAAGGCTTGGTCATATGAGCGAGAAAGGGATGAAGACACTTTTGTCAAAAGGGAAGCTACCGGATCTAAAGAATGTAGATGTCGGACTATGCGAGGATTGCATATTTGGCAAACAAAAGAAAGTCAATTTTGCAAAGATTGGCAAGATACCCAAGGCAGAAAAGTTAGAGTTGGTTCATACTGATGTATGGGGACCATCTCCAGTTCCATCCCTTGCAGGCTCACTATATTATGTCACCTTCATCGATGATTCAACAAGAAAGGTGTGGGTTTATTTTCTGAAGAAGAAGAAATCAGAAGTCTTTGATACCTTTAGAAAATGGAAGGCCATGGTGGAAAACGAGACTGGTTTGAAAGTTAAGCGGTTGAGGTCTAACAATGGAGGAGAGTACATAAATCGTAGATTCAGAGATTTCTACGCAAACAATGGGATCAAGATGGAGACAACAGTTCCCATGACACCGCAACAGAATGGCATAGCAGAGCGCATGAATAGAACTTTGAATGAACGTGCCAGAAGCATGAGGATACATGCCGGATTACCCAAATTTCTATGGGTTGAAGCTATCAACACTGCAGCTTACCTGATCAACTGTGGGCCCTCAGTTCCTTTATATGGCAAAATACTAGAGAAAGTTTGGAGCAAGAAAGAAATAAACCTTTCATACTTAAGAGTGTTTGGTTGTATTTCTTATATACACATAGATTCTGATGAAAGAAGTAAACTTGATGCCAAGTCCAACAAATGTGTCTTTTTTGGTTATGGTGGTGATGAGTTCGGTTACCGATTTTGAGACTATGAAAATCGGAAGATCATCAGAAGCAGAGATGTTATTTTCAATGAGAATGTGATGTACAAAGACAGGGCAACCATAGAATCAAGTAGCTCCAATACCGAAGCTGAAATAAAGAAATTTGCTGAGTTCGAGGAGATTTCTAGAAATGATGTTCAGATCAATCCTGAAGCAGTTCAAGAAGAAACAAGCACACCAGAACTGAGACGCTCCTCCAGAATTCCTAAACCAACCCAACGGTATTCTCCTTCTTTGCACTACTTGTTGCTGACTGACAATGGTGAACTAGAGTGTTATGATGAAGCAATGCAAGTGGAGGATTCAGTCAAGTGGGAGTCTTCCATGAAAGATGAGATGGACTTGCTTATGTCAAATCAGACGTGGGAATTAGCTGAATTACCACCAAGCAAGAAAGCGCTCCACAACAAGTGGATTTACAGGATCAAAGAAGAGCACGATGGGAGCAAACACTACAAAGCAAGATTGGTTGTCAAAGGTTTTCAACAAAAAGAAGGTATTGACTACAATGAAATTTTTCTCTCCAGTCGTAAAACTGTCTACAATCAGACTGGTGTTGACAATTGTAGCTGCAGAGAATTTACATCTTGAGCAGTTAGATGTAAAGACAGCTTTCCTTCATGGTGATTTGGAGGAAGAAATCTATATGAGGCAGCCAGAAGGCTTCATAGAGGCAGGCAAGAAAAACATGGTATGCAGGTTGGAGAAGAGCTTGTATGGTTTAAAACAAGCTCCTAGACAGTGGTACAAGAAGTTCGATAGCTTCATGGGTAGCAATGATTTTACCAGATGCCAAGCAGATCATTGTTGCTACATCAAGAGGTTCGACAATAGCTTCATTATTTTATTCTTGTACGTTGATGGCATGCTCGTTACAGGCTCAGACATGCAAGAGATTATAAACTTGAAGCAAAAATTGTCGAAGCAGTTTGCTATGAAGGATCTGAGATGAGGATCAAGAGAGACACAAAGTCGGGGATTTTGATGTTATCACAGGCTGAGTACATCAACAAAGTACTCTCCAGGTTCAACATGCAAGATGCTAAACCAGTAAGTACACCTTTAGGTATTCATTTTAGACTCTCCAAAGAACAGTCACCAAAGACGGAGGAAGAACGTACACACATGGTGAAGGTGTCGTATGCCTCAGCAATTGGAAGTCTGATGTATGCCATGATTTGTACCAGACCAGATATTGCTCAAGCAGTGGGAGCTGTTAGCAGGTACATGAATAATCCAGGCAAGGTACACTGGGAAGCAGTCAAATGGATCATCAGATATATGCGGGGTACTGTAAACAAAGCACTTTGTTTCAAAGGTGGAGATACGATTCTGACAGGCTATGTAGATGCTGACTTAGCCGTAAATGTTGACATCAGAAAGAGCACTACAGGGTATGTCTATACTATAGGAGGTACTGCAGTGAGTTGGGTTTCTCAACTACAGAAGATAGTTGCTCTCTCCACAACTGAAGCAGAATATGTCGCTGTTACGGAAGCCAGCAAGGAGATGGTCTGGCTCCAAAGTTTCTTGGAAGAGTTAGGCAAGAAACAAGAAAACAATGTCTTGTATTGCGACAGTCAAAGTGCTATCCATCTAGCAAAGAATCCGTCTTTTCATTCAAGGACGAAGCACATACAATTAAGATATCATTTTATATTGTCTCTTCTGGAAGATGGGATTTTGAAACTTGAAAAGATCAGTGGAGCTAAAAATTCGACAGACATGTTGACAAAGACGGTGACTACGGACAAACTGAAGTTGTGTTAAGCTTCAGTTGGCATGCTAGAGTAACAAAACCAGAAAGCTGCTGCATTGATCGAGATGTGAATACAGATTAAAATCAGTCTTCAAGTGGGAGATTGTTGAAAATTAAAAAAAAAACACATGGGCTGTTAAAGAATTAGCAGCCGGCTGCTTGGAAAAATGGGGGCTGAATTATTTATTTATTTTAAGCAATGGTTAATTACATTTTAGTCATTGCACTTTAGGATATTTTCAAAGATTATTCCGAAGCTTCAACTATAAATACCCTAGCTCATTTAGCTTCAAAATCATCCCAAAATCTTCTAGTTCTCTCTCAAGTGTGTTTTGTAAACACTTGTAAATTTTCTCTTTAGTAAAAGATCTGCAACAGTCCGTATACGTAGGCAAAATTGGCTGAACTCCGTTATCAATTTCGGGTATTATTTTTCCGCTTTTATTTCACATTCTCACTAATCTGGTTATAGGGAAATTACTTGTACTCAGTTTATTTCCCAACAATTAGGAGTGAACGTTCGATCGAGTCGAGTAAAAATATTTCGAATTATTCAAGTTGACGAGTCCTATTTTATAACTCAAACTTTATTTGAAATATTTTCGAGTCTAGTTTATAAAATTTGAGTTGATTCGAGTTGAGTTGTTCATATTTCTATTTAAATTTTATTATAAATATTTATAATATTATGATATTATTTGGTTCTAATTTAAATAGTTTTTTATTTTTTTTGGTATAACCATCGGTATCCGATCTAATGATCAACTAATCGAGATCGAGTATTGGAGAGGCAAGGGCGACCCTCTCAACTCAATTTATTTCATTCGCAATTGTCAAGATTCAAACCCCTAATATTACTTGAGGGATCTGGTATCTCATCCAAATACAATACATACATATATTTAATATGTAATATATATATATATATATATACATATCATACAAAGTTCAAATACTCGACTCAAACCGAAAAATCAATCTATTAATTATTAAAAAAATAATTATTTAAATTCTATTTTATAACTTAACTTAAATTTATTTTTTCAATTAAATTAAGAGTTAAATAAAAAACTTTCAAGTCCAATTTCAGTCATCTATAGTTGTCGTTGTAACCTAGGGATGGACCTGAGACTCGAATTTGGTGGGATTCGATCTGTTTGAGTTGATTTTTTTTAAAATATTTTGGGTTGGATCATGTCGGGTTCATGTATAGGGTGAAAAATATCTGACTCAAATTGACCCGAAAAATAATATAATTTTATCTTATATATTTAGAGATAATTACAATAATATAGTTCTTTATATTATTATTTTATTGATTTAATTAATATTTTTTTTATAAATATATTTATTTTGAGTAGAATATAATTATTCTAAAATAGAATCTGAGTAGAATTCGAGTAATATATATATATATATATATATATTTTAACTCGACGGACACCTATACCACATCCTACAGAACGGCATTGCCTCTTTCATGTTCAACAAGGCTTGAGGTTTGAGGAAACTGAGTTAGTAGTTAATAAAGAAAAGGAAACACAGCTTCTCCCTCGACGCTGCACTTTATTCCATTCAAAATTTGATACTTCGCTTTTTTACTGATAACGAGGCTCCCTCTCTTTTGTTTAACAAAGAGAGGGAGAGAGAGAGGTGTTTGCTTTACTTGTTCTTATGAGCTCTCTCTAGACTTCCTTTTCCTTTTATGTTTGCCGCATTGTGTGTTTGTTCCACATCAACAATCTCTCCCTTCTTCTTCTTCTTCTTCTTCTCATCTCAACTTCATTGCATTAAAGTGCTGTCTTTGTCTCTCGCTTTCTTCTATAGTTCTTGGACCCTTCATATTTTCTGGGGTTTTAAGCTTCTTTCTTTGCTCTAACACACATGAAAGATGAAGCTAAGACAAACCCATTTATTGTTTTTGTTTCAACTATGTGTTTGTTCTTGAGCAAGTGAAAAATTCTGCTTTGGTTTTGGTGATTTGTATCAAAGTTGAGAGCTTTGAGGAAGAGTAAAAGAGTTGAATTTTGGAGTTGTATGAAACAAAAGCTTTAACAATGAGTGATGGGAAACCCAAGAAAAGCAAGGTTTGCTTTTGCTCTTTCTCTGTTTCTGGTTTTCGATACTCAAATTTGTGGAAAAAATAAATTTTTTTGGGGAGATTTTGGAACAGTGTTTTTTCTCTTCCTTCAATGGGGGTGTTCATTTGTTTTGGTGTAGCTCTCATGGTCCAATAATATGGTCAGAAAATGGTTCAATATCAAGAGCAAAACTGAGGACTTTCAAGCTGATGATCATGTTTGTGGAGGAGGAGGAGGTGAGTAATTTGAGTTTTACTTTCTTGGAATTTCACAATGATTGCTTAGTATTCATAAAATAGTTAATAAGATGGTCATTTGTGAGAAAAATGAAGAAAAGTGAATGGATTACTTGGCTATTTCAAGGCTTTACCTTTTCCTGGATTCTATTTATAAGTACTCAAGATTCTGATATTTTCTCTTGTCATGCAATTTTCTCATCAAACAAACAAGGCATCCTTGAAATATTCCTTTAGCAATTTCAATTTTTGTTCATAACTTGGATTTTTTATTTTCAATCTTCAGGAGGTGAAGTGGAATACAGGACCAGCTTCTCAGAAAGGGAGCCATGCATAATCAAAAAGAGTAAAACAGGTTCCTCATCTCATCTCACAAGTTTCTAAGAGAAAATTTTATTATGACTGCTTTTCTAAATGTTACAATGATGTGCAGAAAAATTTTGTCGGAGTACTGAGCAAAGCCGGCGAGGGAGAATGAATCTCGATCACCCTCGAATCATAGATGTCGAAAATTATAGGTATATTTTCTTTTCACTTTTATTCCTTTGTGATGATGCATCAGTACCAACAGCTCTTCTGTTTTCCATTGGAGCAGCATTTTTGTAGCAACATGGAATGTGGCTGGAAGATCCCCACCGAGTAATTTGAATCTAGAAGATTTGCTGCATGCCTCGTCTCCGGCGGATATATATGTCCTTGGGTATGTGTTCGGCGGTTTTGACCTTCATGTCTTGCTTACCAAACTTCGATTGTTCATAGAATGGTTTCCTTCCCATTTGTTTTCTTGAAGGTTTCAAGAGATAGTTCCTTTGAATGCCGTGAATATTTTGGGTGCAGAAGACAATGGTCCTGCCAAAAAATGGTTGTCTCTCATTCGAAAGACTCTAAACAATCTTCCCGGAACCAGCGGTGGTGGGGGTTGTTATACACCATCTCCTGTTCCTCAGCCCGTTGTTGAGGTGGATGCTGATTTTGAGGGGTCATCTAGGCAGAAGAATTCGTCTTTCTTTCATCGCCGGTCGTTTCAGGCAACAAGCAGCTGGAGGATCGACAACGATCCCTCGATTCCACAACCACGACTTGATAGGCGATTCAGTGTTTGTGATAGGGTAATATTTGGTCACAGGCCGAGTGACTACGAGTCCAGTTATAGATGGGGTAATAGGCCGAGTGACTATGACTCCAGCCATAGATGGGGTAATAGGCCGAGTGATTACTCCCGGCCTAGCGACTACTCCCGACCTAGCGATTACTCCAGATGGGGTTCATCGGACGATGATAATGGGATAACGGAATCACCAAGTACCGTATTGTACTCGCCAATGTCCTATGGTGGATCTGCATCCGAACAGGGATATAGGATGCCTGGGCATTCAAGGTACTGCTTAGTGGCTAGTAAGCAAATGGTTGGCATATTTATCACAATCTGGGTTAGGAGCGAGTTGAGAGACCATGTTAAAAACATGAAAGTATCTTGTGTTGGCAGAGGATTGATGGGTTATCTCGGAAATAAGGTATTACTCGACCGTAAAACAGTACTCTTAAAGAGTTCATTTTGCATATAATTGATTTGTCTTATGCTCAAGAACCAGAGGCACTCATGATTAACCGATGCGGTTTGGTTTGCCAGGGTTCTATATCTGTCAGTATGTTGCTGCATCAAACAAGCTTTTGCTTCATCTGCACTCATTTAACTTCGGGACAAAAGGAGGGCGATGAGCTAAGAAGGAACGCCGATGTCATGGAGATTCTTAAGAAGACAAGGTTTCCACGGGTTCATAATGAAGAAAATGAAAAGTCCCCTGAAACAATCCTCAAGCACGAGTAAGGACTTTAGTCTGCAAATTAGCTTCGAAACAAAGTTTAGAAATAAACTAATTACCATTTTAACATAGAATGAATTTGTTTGCATATACACCAACTATTTATATATTGATCCAGTCGAATAATTTGGCTTGGGGATTTGAATTATTTCATTGCTCTCTCTTACCGGTCTGCCAAGGCACTTGTTGAGATGCAGAACTGGAGAGCATTGCTAGAAAATGATCAGGTATGCTTTCACCTATACAAACTTCGTATCTTCGTTCGGAATAACATACAAAAGTTTAAAACCTTTCATTGGCAATATTTCGGCAGCTAAGGATAGAGCAGAAAAGAGGTCGTGTTTTTAAGGGATGGAATGAAGGGAAGATTTACTTCCCACCAACATACAAGTACTCAAGAAATTCAGACAGATATACCGGGGATGATATGCACCCAAAGGAGAAATGCCGAACTCCGGCTTGGTAAGAAAATGCCTCGTTCTGTAAGGCATGATAAAGTAGTTAAAATCATAGCTCCAAAGTGGAACAATAAAGAAAACCGGCTTAATAAAAGAAGTGTGCTGACTTAACTTTTTTATATGAAGGTGTGACCGGATATTGTGGTTTGGAGAAGGTATCCACCAATTATCCTATGTCCGTGGGGAATCTAAGTTCTCGGATCATAGACCAGTTTATGGTATGTTTTGGGCTGAAGTTGAGTCAAGCCGTGGCCGGTTGAAGAAGAGCACGAGTTACACTACTTCGAGGATTGAGGTAGAGGAGCTTCTGCCATATGCGCACGGATACACCGAACTAAATTTTTTCTAAAGGAGGCTACGACCCGCATTCAAGTATGCTTGCTCTCTCTTTCTCTCTGTGTATATTTGTGTGTGTGTGTGTGTGTGTACATTTTTACGACCCACATTCTTATTACTAAGTGATTGGTTTAAAGCAGGAGCTTAGTTTCTATGTGCTTCTACATATCAGCAATAATTTTGCATTCTGAATCAATTAGGTAAATACTTTTTGAGCTTATTTGTTTACTTTTCTTTTCTCAGTCTCGTGCATATCAAATTAGTCCGAAATAAAACGAACGAATTTCCTGCACTCGTAAACCTTTGTGATTGTGGTATTTGGACCTTAATCCTTTATTCTCACATCTTTTAAACATGGAAAAGACACTAACGTATCTTCCAAGAAAATGAACCATGGTCACTTAGCAATAAGATTGCAACCAGCTGTGAAAAAGAAAATTTACGTAGCCATAAAACGTCGGAAGTGTTCGATATTTTTGTTCTTTTTTCTCCACTGAATTTTTCTTGAGAAGAGCCATTCTTTTTCCATGTGCAGTCAAGAATCACTCTGAGGAGGTTCATTCATAAGGGTGACAGACATTCCGTTGCTCACTAACCAGAAAAGGTTGGTTCTTTCTTCTTTCCCTTTTTGACCTGCGTTTATTGGTTTCTTCGGCTAACCTTGTTTCCATGTTCGTTGATCATAGGTTGAATAACTCGAATCACGATAATTTGCGACATCAGCTTACAACATACCAATCTCAGTGCAACAGATAAACCACAAATCCACTCCCAAGGCATCTCAAAGCAAGCCCCAAACGATATCGATAAATCTTCACGACGAATAGGTTTACTTGTGTGATAATAATGTAGCTTTTTTAGGTTTTTGCAGGAAAGAAGTTTGCATTATCAAGAACTGCCGAACCGGGGGTACTTGCAGATTGTTTTGTTTGTGATTTGTTAGTTTTAGGGAATTCTTTTCGAAAAACCGAAGAAGATAAAAGGATGGTCAATACAATCATTGCAAGTTAACTTTTATTTTTGGGTTTAGGGTTTCTTGTGGATACTCATTACCAAAGCGCTAGAAGGAATGTAAAGAACAAAACCAAGTGGAAATAGAAATCAGAATGCTTTTGCTAATGATTTTACTGAGAAAAGTTGGTTTCATTGATGATGGAAACATCTGCACTGTCATTCCTTTTTCTCTTTTACTTTATTGCAGGCTTGGCAGACTTATATGGAAGCCATGACTGAAATTTCTTTCAAAAGAGTGCTCTTTATATGCATGCATGTATGCATGTATGCCTGCATGTAACATGCTGATGAGCAATATCATTAGTTTGTTCTTACTTATGTGTTGTAGAGAAAGTAAAAGAACATGAGTTTGGGGCTTCTACCTAAAAGGAAAAAGTGGGAATACTCCAATCACTTCTATATTGTAGGTCAATTTGTGTACACCATCATCGAAGTTTCCACATTTAAGCACCGGTTTAAGAAAATTGACAAGTTTCTGACTTATCGATCGTCGGTGCCGGTGCCGAGATACGAGTTGCTAAGAATCCTCCTGCAAAAGATTAGTATTTGAGATTAACAAAAGGGGAAGATGAGCAAAATGGTATGTAATTCCATTCCAAACATGGTCAAACAAGGCACCAAAAGGAGTGGGGGTATATAGATAAAGATTCTGTTTACTTCAAAGCTATCAAAGGGAGAAACCTCGTCAGTCATTAGTCGCTTTGTCTGGTACAATTCCAATTCCTACTGCAATGCTTTAGGACCATTTCATACATACATATATACATGCATGCATGCATATATACATACATATATTACGGTAAGAATCTGCAATTCTATGGCACTTTTCATCAGCATGAGGAACTAACATAATCAAACAGAACCAAAATGTTGTTATAATTATTACAGTGACAAACTCTCCTTTTCCCCTGTGAAGAATATGGTTGAAAAGAACATGCAGTTATATATATATATATATATATATATGACAATTCCGTTGGAACTATCTGATATGATCCTACTCAATATATTATATTATTTGATATATTTACAAAAATATTACTATATATCTAGGGATGGGCATGGGTCGGGTTTTTGGTCCACCCGACCCGAAATAATAATAAAATATTATTTTTATTCAATAAAAATAGTGATTTAATTGAAAAAAAATAATATATAGAGGGGTATTATTGTAATTATTCTTAAATATATAAGATAAAATTATATATTTTATGGGTCAGGTCGGGTCGGGTATTTTTCACCCTAAACCCGAACTCGACCCGAACATCACACTATAAAAGACCCGACCTGACCCGAATATGATTTTTAAAAAAAAATCTGACCCGACCCGTCGGATTCGGGTCGGGTCAGAACCCGTCAGGTTCGGGTCTCATGCCCATCCCTATATATATATTATTTAGAATTAATATTTCTCATTTCACTCTATTTCCCCCGTTTTTCTCTTCAAAATTACAGCTCTATGTTTTAAAATTACATCCCTTATATTTTTAGGATTTTATGTATGGTTCCCTTACTTTTAAGCTTGAGTTTATCATATTTTTCATTAACAAAAACAGAAATACTACCGAGTGATTTTAGTGGTTGAAAAGATGATTATCATCACTAAATGTTCCAAGTTCGAGCATCAGTGACTATAAGATATTTAAACGTTCATTGTCAAATAATTAAGAGTTTTTAAAACAGATACTACTACTACGTATAATTACTCTAAATTAATAATAAGAAAATAAAGATATATTTTCTTAACTAGTGCGATTATTACATTATACGTCAGAAGACGTTTGAACGATATAACATCTTCTTCCACGTTGTATATATGTTAATGTTATTAATGTTACATTTATGTTAAAAATCTAAGTGATTCGTGCATATTTCTAGAGTCGTCTTGTCATCCAAACATCTTCTGTTTAGGGATGGACATGGGTCAGATTTTCAGTTAACCCAACCTAATCCGAAAATATATATCTTTCCATCGAAACTCGACCTGAATTTAGTGGCAATTTCACCGAGATCTGAACTCGACTTGATTTTTTTTGAGATAAAATCCGAATCTGACTTGACCAACCCGAAATAAATATGTTTATAAAAAATGTTATTTTTCCAAAAAAATAAGGACTTAATTAAAAATAATATATAAGGATAACTATTGCAATTATCTCAAAATATAAAAGGTAAATTTATATTAATTTTAGGTCAGGTTAAGTATACTTCACCTTAAACCTGAATTTGATATGGCTCGGAATCAATTTTTTTTAAAGAAAATTGACCCAATAAGGTCGGGTTGAGTTAATACCCGTCAAATCCGGATCTCATGTTCATCGCTACTTCCTCTATACAAAATAACATTTATCGTAGATGAAAAATATAATTTCTCTAACACTCTATATAAAATAATTTTTTTCAGTATATTTTCTAATCAAATTTACCCTTTGAAAATAGTAAATAAATAAATTACGAATAATAATATTAACAGTAATATTAGAAAAGAACATGGGCCAGAATAATAATAACATAATCCACTTCAATAAATTGGGTCCAAAACTCAAATAGAAAAAGCAACTTTTAGATATTTTTGTTCGAGTACCAGTGACTGTAGTATGACGATCGGTCATTTTTAATTTTTGTCCGAAATTAAACTATTAGATATTTTTATCCTTTTTTTTATATCACATCTTTAGTTTTCTTTTGGTTTCATTTTTCAATAAAACTACCTTTATTACACATTTTTATTTACTTTTATAACATGTTTTTCTCTATATTTTGGTATGTTTTTGGTCGTTGTTTTTTATCTATCTTTTTTAAGGGTTGATTCGACATCACCACAACTAATCAAAATGACGCTTATCTGTTATCATGTTGAGTTCCCTTACTTTGGACTGTTAGATTGGATTTAGATACTTGATTTGCGTTGGTAGATAGTTTTTTCATGTCGTTTACTCTTATTTGTAATTTTTTCGGTGATCATTCAATAATTTAATACTATTTTACAATTCGTTTGTCGATGTGGTCATATATGTTGGTTTATATCATTGTTCGAGTTTTGATTAGGTTTTTTTTTAATTTTTCCCTATATGTTTCTTATGTGATCTTAAGCTACTAATTTTGCGTCAATAATTTTAATAAAATATCTTAATTATGTGTTTAATTTACTATTATGATTATAAATCTGTATTATAATTTGAGATATATTTTTTAATAAATTTAGTGTCTTCTATAAAATAAATATATTAATATAGATCACATAAATTCATAAAACAAAATATTTTAAATTTCATAATTTGTTATATATCTCAAAATCAAAATACAAATATGATTATATTTGGTTCATTTTCTCTACACCTCGTTACCATACACAGCAACGTCAACATGTGTACACCTGATGCTCTATAGGAATGGACCTAGAGACGGATAGAATAGTCTTTACTCCTAAAATTTTAAAATTATTATATATTTTAAATTTATTTTATATATTTTTATTAAAAATTTAATTTTATCTTTTAAAATTTTATAAATTCAAATTTAACGATTGAGATTTTAACTCCTAATACAAAGATCAACGTCAATGTCAACTCAATCTCAACTTAACCAACTCAACTCCAACTCACCCCAAGCCACCCACTTCCCCGTTTCAACAACTTTCAAACTCAACCGAGTTCACGGCGCCAGGACCACCATCTCTCAGCTGATAAAAGCATAATCACTTGACCACTTCCGGTTACAGAAACAACCAAGATTCCCTGCAAACAAAGGTTGTCGTAAAGCATGCCCGTACTGATACATGCATGACACGTCACAGGATAAAAGAAGATGGACTAGCTCTTCCATTTGATCCACACATGGACCAAGTCCAAACTTATGAAAGACAAACTTCAAATTGCGATTCAAACCTTCGTTAGCAAGGGGCTTCATGCTCACATGGAGATTAGAGAATTCAATGAAGGAAATTCATTACTCATTCCTACTACATCTACTTCGATCTCAACAACTCAAGTTGAAACAAGTTCAGGATCAATATATGACACAACTAGAGACAATCCTGAAAATATATTTAAAATCCCTTAAAGGATCAATTTCTAAATATTACAAAATTTCAATATTTTATTGATTATTTGTACTATAATTTAAATGTATCATCTTTTAGAATTAGATTGATTATTTTATTAGGAATTAAGATCAAGTTAAAACGTTATTCATAGTTTATTATTATTTTATTAGGAATCATGATAGACTCGAAACATTATCTTTTATTCATTAGTCATGTTACAACAAGGACTTCTCACCTATATAAAGGAGGTCCCTCCCACCATTGTAATAACATCTTTTCTTGAATATAATACAATGAAAGTTCGTTTTTGAAAGTGTTGATTGCATTGTGCCTTCAAAGTATCCTTCATCATTAAGTTCTTTCAAGTTCTTTGTGAGAGAGATCTTCATACTCCGGTTTGCCTTCTCATTGTGATTAGGAGGGCTGATTAAAGTCGATTATCGAGTTTGCCTAGTCAATTGTGGTAAGAGGGTTCGTAGATAACTATCTATCAATCATCATCATCAAATCACCATTCTCGCCCATCACCAATAAAACCCTAACTTGGCTAAGTTATTCCTATCATATTATTATTATTTTCCCTTCTCTTTATTATATCTTTAGTGTTTTAATCTTATTCTTCTTATGCAATTTCCAGTAAACCCTAAAAACTTTATTTGACACTATCCCTCCATCTCTTTCCCTTTTATTATTTGATCGAGTCTAAATCTTTCTAAGTTTGATTCTTCAACGACGAGCAACCGTTTTTTGCCCGGAGGGGGAAAGACCGAAACCTACGGGGTTTTCTATTTGAAAATCGTTTCGAAATGTGATGAGTCGCCACCAATCATTTAAGGTGAGATTGGAACACCATAAAAACCGGGTGATTTTAATAAAACATTTTATTTTAATAAAATACCGAGTTTTAGGGGTCTACAAAAATCCAGAAATCAGGTTCGGGAGTCAGTTACACGCGGGGAAGTATTAACACCCCCACAAGCGCCCAAAAATTGGTACCTAGTTGATTACCCTATATTTAAAATTGGAAATTTTGAGTTCGATCTTTATTTAATTTAAAAAATCATTAAGGATGCAAAGTTTGAAAATGATATTCGTTTATTGAGACTAATAACATTCGCCCCCGAGTGTAAATGCGGGAGATCAACTATTGTGTCTAATAACAGAATATTGCCTCATTTTTAGAAAACATGATGTGCTTTGAAAAGGATGTCGACGTATTCAAGGAATTACCAGTAGTCACCCTCTGAGCACGATCGCGGGAGATATACTATTAATTCCTTAATAAGTAAACAGTGCCTTAGATTTGTAAAAACAATGCAATCAAACAAAATTTTATTCGTCCTAATTAAACTAAAAGTAAATTAAGGATTTTTCTAACTTAAAGTGTCAAATTATGAAAATTAAGGAACTTAGGGGCTCAAACCTAAAATGTAAGTTCTAGTATTAATACTCAATGCTATATATTAAAATGGATTAAATATTCACGTATTAGAAAATTTCTTTCGATAATTTTAAAATGATCGAATATCACCCTTAGTCAATTTATTTCGATTAGAGTCAAAGGATGCTTATGAGGCTATCATGTAAAATTAATTAAGATGTCATGCAAAGCATATGTACACCTAAATGCATTTAAATGAAAATGAAAATACATCAAAATATTTAATTAAAGATAAATAAAAATAGGACACATGCACCAAAACATAATAATGAACCATCATGTGAACATAAAAAAAACAAATGAAAAAAAATGTGACCCTTAAATTAAAACAAATTATGGACAATAAATTACAATAAAGAAAATATCATGATAAGAAAGTATATTAAATCAAACAAATCAAAGCTTAAATTAGGGAAACAAATAATATAATGATTACATATATAATATTAAAAATTAAACATCATACGTAGCTTGTAACATCCTCAATACCGGGTTAGTGACTAAATTGGAAAGTTTCAGATTTTGGCGATTAAAATAGAATGAATGAATAGTATAAAGATTTATATGTAAATGATTGTGTAGGATTTAATTGAAAGGAAAAAGGAATGGAAGGGCCAAAGAGTCATTTGCAAGGAAAATTAATTAAAGAAGGGATAAGGATATATATGAGTACAAGTGGGTTGAAAATGAGAGAACAACAAAGGCTTCCAGAGTTCTCTTCTTCTTCTTCTTTCTTCCTTGTGCGTGTGAACCAAAGCAAAGGTAAGATTTCTGATTATTGAGTTTCTTGTTAAATTTAATATTGGTTTTTGATTATTAGATGATAACTAAGCTTAAGGAAAGCTTAAGTTATCTTAACATCAAAGGATGATTGAGTTATGAGAGATTTAAGATTTGAAGTTCTTAAATGAAATCTTGGAATAGAGTTCATAACTAGAATTGAAAGTTATATTTGACTAGTCATCAATCTAGTTAAGATATACGAAGTGTTAAAAGCAGAATTCAAACATGTTGATTTATTAATGTAATTCTTGAATTACATATGAAGGATAGGATTTAAAGGTTTAAGATGAAATAAATGAGTATAAATTGGTTTAAGGGTGTGTACTAGAGTTAAGAATGAAAAAAAGGATTAAACATGAAGGATTTAATCCAAAATGAATGAATTTTCGGGTTCAAAAAGAGGATTCTGGGCAGAGTGCATCGATGCACATTCATAGTGCATCGATGCATCAAGGTTAAAACCCATAAATTGTTTGAAGGTGTATCGATGCATTGGTAGTGCATTGATGCACTCTTTTAATAATGAAACATCGAATGCAATTGGTGCATCGATGCATAAGGAGTGCATCGATGCATCCCAGCAATAATAATACATCGAATACCTTTTATGCACCGATGCATCAGTAGTGCATCGATGCATACCTTCATTAAAAGATGAAATTGACTTTTCTCTTAGTCTAAAGAGTGAACCATTAGAGTATATTAGTTATAATACTGATATAAATCCATGTGTGATTATATAGATACTAAAAGTAAGCTTATTCCGGAACGATAAAAGGATTAGAATCGAATCAAAGCAAAGCTAAGGTGAGTGCATACTATATGTATATTATAATGGAATAAGACTTGTAATAAGTCTAATCCCTAAGTTGATTTTTATAATATAGTAGTTGTGAACATGCATACATGATAATTATTGTGATACATGCATAAGACATATATATGTCCATGTGATATGATATGTGATATGACATGTGATATAAGAACATGATATGAAGTGATATGAGATACATGATCACAAGAGAAATGATATGAGTACATGAACATATGAAATATAACAATAATGCCCATAGTATACGATATGATAACAATAGGTGTAATTGGCATGCCAAGAGTCGAGGGTATAATAGTCCTTCGGGATGTAGTCTTTCGGGATGTAGGGGTCTTACGGGACATAGATAATAGTCCTACGGGACGAATACTGAACTAAGGTTCGGTGCCCCATGAGGGAATTGATACGAGCTGTGGTGACAACATTAGTGCACAACCTCAATGTACTCACATACCTCTATTCTCAATAATATACATGGGCTATACAATTGAAATGCAGATTTACAGTGAAAGTGATACAAGAAGGTAAGTTTCGTATGTGCATTATATGTTATCGTGCGATAGATACATGTATATTGAAATGTCATGATCCAATGGTAAGTATGAACATTCATAAGTTTATTGTTGCATATTCATTTATTGCCTCACTAAGTCTATGACTTAGCGTGTAAGTGATTTACACTTAGGTACCAAGAATCAGGAAAAATGGAAATAGAAGTAGCACGAACATCAATACTACTAAGAGATCAGATCAGAAGTAATTGAAAAAGTATGTACTTGGTTATGTATAGAGTGTTGGCATGTAATAAGTGTTAATTACGAATACTCTGATCGATTTTGTATTTTATGATCTTATGTAAATTAAAGTATTTCGTTTTAATGAAAGTTTTAAAAATTCCCGGGATTTTCTATAAGAGTCAAGGTTTTGAAAAGTCAATGTGACACCTCAGACTTGTATTCGGGTTGGATATGAGTTAAGGGTGTTATATTTAATGGTATCAGAGCTATGGTTTAGTCGATTCTCTGTATAAACTGAAGTCTAGAGTGTCTTATAAGGTATACATGCCAACAAAATAGTGGAAACTTCTGATATGATGGAATAGTAAGTATGTTGTTTTGCTAATAGAACTATATGGTTGTATTTTTATAGATATCCGGACAAAGTAGATCTAGAAATGAAGCAGGAGGCAATAGACCCGCTGAAAGCAATAATTCACCTGCCCTGGCTGGGCAGAGTGAAGAACAGACATCCTCTGGAATGCTGTCAATGATTAAGATATATTCTTTAGAACGTTAGACGTTGTATTGACGCGTTTCCAACCTCCTGTTACTTCAACTCCAAAAATGAATGTTGCGAAAGAGTTGAAGGGATTAGGAGTTCTAGAGTTTAAAGGGGAAGCCAATGAAGGTCCTGTTATTGCGGACCTTTGGCTTAATGACATGAAAGTCATGCTTACGGGACTTCATTGTTCCGATGCTGAGAAGCTGGATGGAGTAATTTCCTTGTTGAGATGACAAGCAAGGATCTGGTGGACCAATGTTACATTGAGGATATCTAATGCCCAAGTAACTTGGTCATTATTTTTAGAAGAATTCAAGCATAAGTACATTGGAGATCAATTTGTTCGTCAAATGAAGCAAGAATTCATGAATTTGAAGCAATGGAATCACACTGTATATGAGTACGAGTGTGAATTCAATAAGTTGAGCCGCTTTGCTGCCGAGCTAGTTCCTACTAAAAAAGATGATTGTGAGTGGTTCGTAGAGGGTTTACGTCCTCGGTTAAAGGAAATGTTGATTGTCTTGAATTTATCATCATTTCAAGAAGTAGTTAACCGTGCCAAGGCTCTGGAAAGAGCTTAGAACGAGAGGTTTGAAAATTCAATAGCTCAGACAGTCAAAAGAACGAGTGTTTCTTCGAGTTCCGCACCATCAAAAAGGGACAGAGATGCTGGTTTTCGACCCCATGTTAGATCGGAATCAGTGGCATCCTCCGCTAGAGGATCAAATCAAATGAGAGGTAGACAAACTCAGTCAGTGTAATCTGGAGCTGGGAGAACTAATCAGAGTCAAGCCAGACAATGCCCGCATTGTGGAAAGAATCATTTAGGGGTATGTCAGATGATTTCTGGAGTCTGCTTTAGATGTGGAGATGCCAGACATTTCGTTCGAGATTGTCCAATGTCAACCAGTGAATCTGTACTGCCAGAGAGGTCTGTTTTTGTAGCCCAGAGGGGAAGAGGTAGAGGCAGAAGAAGAAGTCAGTCAGAGTCCTCTGCTCAACAGGAGATACACTCCATTGCTCGAGTGTACAACCTCAAGACCAATGAGGATTGTGATGACCCAGATATTATAACATGTACCTTTCTATTGTGTGACAAAGATGTTATTGTATTGATTGATCCGGGGTCTACATATTCATATATTACTAGTACGTTAGTAAGAGAATTGAACATTCATTTAGAAACTACTAGTAATGAAGTAATAGTGACAAATCCACTAGGGCACAGTGCTCAGGTAAATATGGTGAGCCGAGGGTGTCCCATATGGATTCAGGGAATTGAATTTCCTGTTAATCTGATGGAATTACCTCTTGATGAATTCGAAGTGATACTGGGGATGGATTGGTTATATCGTTATTACGCTGATGTTGATTGTAGATTGAAAAGAGTGACATTGAGAAGTTCCGAGGGAATAGAAGTTATTGTATTTAGTGAAAGATGTAATCCATTAGCAAATGTGATTTCAGTGATGACTGCAAAGAAGTTACTACTACAGGGATGTCAAGGGTTTATTGCTAATGTACTGGATGTTAGAACCAAGGAGAAATGGATTGAAGAGATTCCTATAGTCAGAGAGTTTCTCAATGTATTTCCTGCAGAGTTGCCAGGTTTACCTCCTGACAGAGAGGTGAATTCCAGATTGAGATAATACCAGGAACAACGCCCATTGCAATGGCACCATACAGAATGGCTCCAAAGGAATTACAAGAATTAAAAATTCAATTAAAGGAGTTATTGGACAAAGGGTTTATTAGACCAAGTGTATCATCTTGGGGAGCTACAGTTCTATTCATTAAGAAGAAAGATGGATCAATGCGTCTTTGTATCGATTACAGACAACTCAATAAAGTGATCATCAAGAACAAGTATCCACTTCCCCGAATCGACGATTTATTTGATCAATTAAAAGAAGCTTCAGTGTTCTCAAAAAATTGATCTACGTTCGGGTTATCATCAATTAAAGGAGTTTGTTGTGGTGTTTATTGATGATATTTTAATATATTCAAAGTCAGAAGAAGAGCATAGTTCACACTTGCAGATTGTTTTACAGATTTTACGAGACAAGAAGCTTTATGCTAAATTTTCTAAATGTGAATTCTGGTTGAATGAAGTGGCATTCCTTGGACATGTAATTTCTGCAGAAGGAGTTCGAGTGGATCCCCAAACGATTAAAGCTATTCTGGAGTGGGAAGTTCCAAATAATATATCAGAAGTTAGAAGTTTTCTGGGGTTAGCTGGTTATTATCGAAGGTTTGTTAAAAACTTTTCGATTATAGCATTACCCATGACTAAACTGTTGAAAAAGGAAGTAAAATTTGTTTGGACTCAAGAATGTCAAGAGAGTTTTGAAAAGTTAAAGAAGATTCTTACAGAAGCTCCAATTTTAGTTCAACCTGAATCTGGAAAGAACTTTATAGTGTATAGTAATACGTCTCATAGTGGTTTGGGATGCGTATTAATGCAAGAAGGCAAAGTGGTAGCCTATGCTTCGAGATAACTAAAACCGCACGAGAAAAATTATCCAACACACGACCTAGAGATGACGACAGTAGTGTTTGCTTTAAAGATCTGGCGTCACTACTTGTATGGTGAAAAGTGCTACTTGTATACGGATCATAAGAGCTTAAAATACTTGATGACTCAGAAAGAGTTGAATTTAAGACAAAGAAGATGAGTGGAATTTCTCAAGGATTATGTTGTGGTGATTGATTTCCACCCTGGAAAGGCAAATGTGGTAGCTGATGCCTTGAGTCGAAAGACGTTTGCAGCTTTGCGAACTCTTGATGCTAGATTATCTTTAAGAGAAGATGGTGCAATTTTTACAGAACTGATGGTCAAGCCCGTATGGCTAAATCGAATTAAAGAATTGCAAGTTAAAGATGAAAAGTGTTTAAAGAGGATACAACAGATAAAGAATGGAGAGAGTACGGAATTTGTATCAAAGTGTTTGACTTGTCAACAAGTCAAAGCTGAACATCAAGTTCCGTCAGGATTGTTACAACCGATTTCAATTCCTCAATGGAAATGGGAAAACATAACGATGGATTTTGGGACGAGTTTGCCTTTAACTCTGAACAAAAAGGATTCAATCTGGGTAATCGTGGATAGATTGACTAAGTCAGCCCATTTTATTCCAGTACAAACTGATTTCTCCATGGATAGGTATGTTGAGTTGTATATTAGAGAGATTATACGGTTGCATGGTGTACCTATTTCCATAGTTTCTGATCGGGATCCTAGATTCACATCACGGTTTTGGAAGTCATTACATAGAGCATTGAGAACTCGGTTAAACTTTAGTACAACGTTTCATCCTCAAACCGATGGTCAATCCAAGCGAACTATTCAAATTCTGGAGGATATGCTAAGAGCTTGTGTTATTGAATTCAAAGGATCGTGGGAAATGTATTTACTACTTGTTGAATTTGCATACAACAATAGTTATCAGTCAAGCATCAAAATGGCTCCCTATGAAGCTCTATACGGAAGAAGATGTCGTACGCCCTTGAACTGGTATGAACTTAAGGATCGAGAAGTTATTGGTCCTGAGTTGATTAAGAATACGAAAGAGAAAGTTCAAGTAATTCAGAATAATTTGAAAGCTGCAGTTGATAGACAGAAATCGTATGCTGATTTAAAAAGGAAAGAAATTGAATTTCAAGTCGGAGATAAAGTGTTCTTGAAAGTGTATCCGTGGAAGAAAGTATTGAGGTTTGGACGTAAAGGAAAGTTGAGTCCTCGGTTCATTGGACCTTATGAGATTACTAAGAGGGTAGAATCAGTAGCATATCAGTTAGTTTTGCCACCTGAAATGGAAAAGATACACAATGTTTTTCATCTCTCAATGCTTAGAAAGTATATATCTGATCCATCTCACATTGAGATTCCTGAAGAAATTGAAGTCCGACCAGATTTAACTTATGAGGAAGAACTTGTTCAAATATTAGCTTACGAAGTCAAACAACTAAGGAACAAGACTATTCCATTGGTTAAGGTCTTGTGGAAGAATCACAAAGTAGAGGAAGCAACATGGGAACGTGAAGAGGACATGAGGATTAAGTACCCCTACCTCTTTGCATAATGAAAATTCGAGGATGAATTTTCTTAAGGGGTGAGAGTTGTAACATCCTCAATACCGGGTTAGTGACTAAATTGGAAAGTTTCAGATTTTGGTGATTAAAATAGAATAAATGAATAGTATAAAGATTTATATATAAATGATTGTGTAGGATTTAATTGAAAGGAAAAAGGAATGGAAGGGCCAAAGAGTCATTTGTAAGGAAAATTAATTAAAGAAGGGATAAAGATATATATAAGTACAAGTGGGTTGAAAAGGAGAGAACAACAAAGGCTTCCAGAGTTCTCTTCTTCTTCTTCTTTCTTCCTTGTGCGTGTGAACCAAAACAAAGGTAAGATTTCTGATTATTGAGTTTCTTGTTAAATTTAATATTGGGTTTTGATTATTAGATGATAACTAAGCTTAAGGAAAGCTTAAGTTATCTTAACATCAAAGGATGATTAAGTTAGGAGAGATTTAAGATTTGAAGTTCTTAAATGAAATCTTGGAATAGAGTTCATAACTAGAATTGAAAGTTATATTTGACTTTTCATTAATCTAGTTAAGATATACGAAGTGTTAAAAGCAGAATTCAAATATGTTGATTTATTAATGTAATTCTTGAATTACATATGAAGGATATGATTTGAAGGTTTAAGATGAAATAAATGAGTATAAATTGGTTTAAGGATGTGTAATAGAGTTAAGAATGAAAAAGAGGATTAAACATGAAGGATTTAATCCAAAATGAATGAATTTTCGGGTTCAAAAAGAGGATTCTGGGCAGAGTGCATCGATGCACATTCATAGTGCATCAATGCATCAAGGTTAAAACCCAGAAATTGTTTGAAGGTGTATCGATGCATTGGTAGTACATCGATGCACTCTTTTAATAATGAAACATCGAATGCAATTGGTGCATCGATGCATAAGGAGTGCATCGATGCATCCCAGCAATAATAATACATCGAATACCTTTTATGCACCGATGCATCAGTAGTGCATCGATGCATACCTTTATTAAAAGATGAAATTGACTTTTGTCTTAGTCTAAAGAGTGAACCATTAGAGTATATTAGTTATAATACTGATATAAATGCATGTGTGTTTATGTAGATACTAAAAGTAAGCTTATTCCGGAACGATCAAAGGATTAGAATCGAATCAAAACAAAGCTAAGGTGAGTGCATACTATATGTATATTATAATGGAATAAGACTTGTGATAAGTCTAATCCCTAAGTTGATTTTTATAATACAGTAGTTGTGAACATGCATACATGATAATTATTGTGATACATGCATAAGACATATATATGTTCATGTGATATGATATGTGATATGACATGTGATATGAGAACATGATATGAAGTGATATGAGATACATGATCACAAGAGAAATGATACGAGTACATGAACATATGAAATATAACAATAATGCCCATAGTATACGATATGAGAACAATAGGTTTAATTGGCATGCCAAGAGTCGAGGGTATAATAGTCCTTCGGGATGTAGTCCTTCGGGATGTAGGGGTCCTACGGGACATAGATAATAGTCCTACGGGACGAATACTGAACTAAGGTTCGGTGCCCCATGAGGGAATTGATACGAGCTGTGGTGACAACATTAGTGCACAACCTCAATGTACTCACATACCTCTATTCTCAATAATATACATGGGCTATACAATTGAAATGCAGATTTACAGTGAAAGTGATACAAGAAGGTAAGTTTCATATGTGCATTATATGTTATCGTGCGATAGATACATGCATATTGAAATGTCATGATCCAATGGTAAGTATGAATATTCATAAGTTTATTGTTGCATATTCATTTATTGCCTCACTAAGTCTATGACTTAGCGTGTAAGTGATTTACACGTCGGTACCAAGAATCAGGAAAAGTGGAAATAGAAGTAGCACGGACAACAATACTACTAAGAGATCAGATCAGAAGTAATTGACAAAGTATGTACTTGGTTATGTATAGAGTGTTGGCATGTAATAAGTGTTAATTAATAATACTCTGATCGATTTTGTATTTTATGGTCTTATGTAAATTAAAGTATTTCGTTTTAATGAAAGTTTTAAAAATTCCCGGGATTTTCTATAAGAGTCAAGGTTTTGAAAAGTCAATGTGACACCTCAGACTTGTATTCGGGTCGGATATGAGTTAAGGGTGTTACATAGCTTACATTAGGGAGAGTGAAGAAACAAATATTACAATAATTCCATATATATTATAATCAATAAAAAACTAAACCACTATAGCTTAAATTAAGGAAATAAGTGGAGAAACAAATATTATAATAATTTCATATATATTATAATTAAAAAAACTAAACCACTATAGCTTAAATTAAGGAAACAAGTGGGGAAACAAATATTATAATAATTATATATATATATTATAATCAATAAAAAACCAAACCACTATAATTTAAATTAAGAAAACAAGTGGGAAACAAATAGTATAATAATTCTATATATATTATAATCAATAAAAAACCAAACCACTATAGCTTAAATTAAGGAAACAAGTGGAAAACAAATAGTATAATTATTCCATATATTTAAAAAAATAAAGTGAGATAAAATAAAATAATGTAATATACTACATGTAATCATGAAAAATAAATGATCAAAACAAAAATAATAAGCAATAAGAATACTGGAATCGGAAATAATAATAAATATCAGACATATAAAAGGGTTAATTACAGAATCAATTCCTATACTGAATAACATGCAAAATACGTTGAAACTAAGGAGGACTAAACTGTTATTTGAACCAATATTATATATCACTTACGAAAAAAATGGAAAAATAACAAAAAAAGATCCCCTAGTGTCCATTTTGTAAAACACGTGTAAACTATGGGGGGTATAAAACACGACTATACCATTAAATTAACTTATATATATACCACAATTTTATCATTTTTGTTTCAAAAAAAATGAGAGAAGTTCTCTCAATCTTTGGCCGATCCCTTACCGGCCAACCTAACTTACCGTCCGGCCGCCATTCCAACCACCACACACGGTGGACGGAGCTCCAAAATTCACCCAAAAAGACCCCAAAGCCTATATCTACTACCCTAGGCACCAAACAAAACCTAAAATTCCCTAAACAAACCCAAACAACCACAAAGCTAATCCTGCCTGTTCGGTTTCCTTGAACTCCGACCGCCGTGAATGTTCACTCTAACTCAAGTAAGGCCTGACCCTCTTTTAGACTACAACAACAACAACAATAAAACCCTATTCCCATATGCAATAGGGTAAGGGGGAGGTAGGGTAGTAGGCTGCCCCCAACGCATGGTTGAGAGCAGCTTCCGTGGAAGACCTCCAGCAGTCAGAAAATTAAAAATAAAGATAAAATGCAATGCTTGTATACATAAATAAATAAATACATAGTTGAACATTATTCATATGCAGTATTCATATGTGCGTCTGTAATGGGAAGTAATCTCTGCAAATAAATCCCTGCGTAAAAATCTCTGCATATAGACAGAAACGTAAGACCCGACTAAATTTAAAAATAGGAAACATGAAGAGAAGGATACACATAAGTCAAAAATAGTAAGCTATGAGAAGAAATAAGGTCAAATAGGTTAAAACCTAAACTAAGGCAACACTAATCCGCTACCCTAGTTCTAAGCCTTCATAAATTCCAATGACAAAAACGAATAAAAAGTAGAAGTCATGGAAATTACTACAAAGGCATTAAAGGAAGACAGATATGATACACCCTATGGATGTGACCCACACTACTCGGCTACCCTGGTCTTAAGTCTCCATACTTTCCAATCAGAGGTCATATCCTCGGTAAGGGCTAAATCCTTCAAATCAGATCTCAAGAAGTCTTCCCACTTCTGCCTTGGTCGTCATCTCCTTCTCGCACCGTCAACTGTAATAGACTCTACCCTCCTGATTGTATCCGGCGGTTGTCGCATAAGGACATGCCCAAACCACCGTAGTCTTCCCTCCATTAATATTTCGGATACAAGCACCACCCCCAAGGATATCCTAATAGCAGAGTTTGGTGTCATGTCCCACAGAGTCCTACCACATGCCCATCGAAGCGTTCTCATTTCTGCGGCCTCTATCTTCCTTACGTGATCCTTCTTGATTGCCCAACATTTTGATCCATACAACAACATTGGTCTTATTGTCATTCTATAAAATTTTCCCTTAAGTTTTAGAGGCACCTTCTTGTCACACAAAACTCCAGTAGCAGCCCTCTACTTTAGTCATCCCACATTTATATGGTGTGTAACGTCGACATCTACACCCCATCGTTATGTATCATAGACCCTAGGTACTTGAAATAATCCTTTGATGGGAGAACGTGTCCTTCTATGCATATGTCTACATCTTCCTCGTTTTGGTTCCCACTGAAGTTTGAACATAAATACTATGTCTTTTCAATATTGATCCTTAAACCTTTTTCTTCCAAAGCAGTCTTCCAGGTAGCCAGTCTACTATTCAACTCAGTTTTTGTTTCAGCAACTAGGACAATGTCGTCAGCGAAAAGCATACACAATGGTTCAAAACTAAAAATATACCTTGAAAATAACTCTCCTATTTTTATTGCTTTTCGAATCTGGCAGTCCCCCTTTTACATTTTTCATTCGGGTTATATAGCCGATTCTACATTAGGTTTTTACTTTTGTTTTTCTTGTTTTTTCTGAAACATCATGAGTGAAGTAAAAAATAGATTGAAATCACGGGTTTGTCTTGGTCTTGATGTTTGACTTGTGGATCTAGTTGTCAGTTGGTAGAGAAGGCTGTGATGGTGCCAGATTCTGTGGCCTGGGCTCGATCTGGACCGTTGAATGGGTCCAGATCCGACAGCTCTTGCAAGGCGATGACAACATCCAAAGGGGAAATCTTAACTGAGGTTTGTCTGGACCCTCCATCTTCCATTCGATCGGAGGGCTAGGATTAGGTAGTTGCCTTAGAACATGATGAAACCCTAGTTGGTGTTGGGTTTTCATCTTTAGGTTTGCTGGACTGTAATTTGGGTTTGGGGTATTTGTGATGCAGGGGGATCCGAGACAGATGATGCCGAGCTATCAGATTGTACCTTGATGGCGCTGAGATACCATGAATTGGCAGATCAGCGCAAAGGCATGAATTGATTGTGACATGTTCCTCATTGGGGTCGTTTTGAGTATGTTTCAGTCTTTTGGCCAGAACTTTGGCTACAGGTGTCAGAATCGCGCATAAGACCCCAATTCGGAAAGCTCTTTTCGACGCGCACGTTCCCTATACGGAGCTTAACCTTTTTTCCAACCTCAAATTCTTCCGTTTTCCCCTCCAAATCACTAGATTTAGATATTTTTTACTATTTATGGTAATATTTCGATTATCAATTAGGAAGTCAATTTAAATCTGATTTAGGCCATATTTTTTTGGAGATTGCTAATTTTATTTCAAATTTCAATTTAGAGTGATTTTCAAGATTTTACTATTTTTGGCAAAATTCGAATAAAGACGATTTTTGGCTATAACAGTCCAGCTTGTGGACTGATTTTGGATAGTTTTGAATTTATAATATTTTATTAAACCCTAGAGACTTTTTCTCTGGTTTTTTTGGGTGAATTTTCTCTTGTGAATCATTTGTTGGAGCGCTTGCAGGATAATCACTATTCTGTCTGGCGTCAGTTGGTATCAGAGCTTCAACATCTTCCTGGGAAATTTCACCAGTTTCAATGGCTGGAGGTCGTGGTCGTCATGAGCAGGTTTCGAATGAGGAAGCCCAACGTCGTGATCGTAACGTTCAGGATGTGATGATTGCGGATTTACAGAGGCAAGTCGTAGAATTAACCCAGCGCCTGGCGGCACAAGATTTCGAGGATCGTGAGGCCTCTGATCACGATACCAATTTCGCTTTCGAAAACCCATATCACAATCGTGCTCTATTCCGGGAACACCGTGGTCGGGAAGAGCGTCATGGAGACCTCAGTTTTCGGGTCGATCTCCTTGAGTTTTCTGGTACGTTACAGGCCGAGGGATTCGTGGATTGGATTAATGAAGTAGAGCGTATTTTTGAATATAAAGAAGTCCCCGATCGTGTTAAAGTGAAACTGATCGCCATCACACTCAAGGGCAGAGCATCTGCGTGGTGGGAATAGTTACGACGTTCACGAGAAAGATAAGGCAAGGCCAAGATCATTGATTGGGAGAAGATGAAGAAGAAGATTAAGGGTCACTTCCTTCCCTTCGGCTACACGCAAACCTTGTTTCAGCGACTTCATGCGTTGAGGCAGGGCGTACGATCAGTCGATGATTACACGGAGGAGTTTTACCAATTGGTTGCCCGAAACAATTTATCTGAGACGGAGGAGCAAATGGTGGCGCGGTATTTGGGGGGTTTACGCCATCCCTTACAAGATGTTATTAGCCTTCATTCACTGTGGAGTGTTTCGGAAGCTTACCAGCGTGCACTTGCTGTTGAAAAATAGCAAAACAGGAGACCAGTGATCAGGAACGATCACAACAGTCGACCAGTTCATCCTCAGGATTCCCGTCCTGCTCAACAGCCACCGCAGGGTAATTCTAACCCTACTATTAGATGTTTTCGTTATGGTGAACAAGGGCATAGGGCAACTGATGCAGGAAGCTGCTAGTCAAATGAGACTGATGATGTGCTGTATGGAGATGGTCATGAGACTCTGGTCATTCGCAAGAGTCTACTTACTCCCAAAGGCGATTCAGGGGACGATTGGTTGAGAACCAATATTTTCCACACGACCTGCACAGTTGCAGATAAAGTCTGCAAAATGATCATTGACAGCGGTAGTTGTGAGAATGTAGTATCCGAGGAGGTTGTGAGACTCTGGTCATTCGCAAGAGTCTACTTACTCCCAAAGGCGATTCAGGGGACGATTGGTTGAGAACCAATATTTTCCACACGACCTGCACAGTTGCAGATAAAGTCTGCAAAATGATCATTGACAGCGGTAGTTGTGAGAATGTAGTATCCGAGGAGGTTGTCCAGAAATTACAGTTGAAGACGGACCGCCATCCTAAGCCATACAAGTTGTCATGGCTAAATAAAGGCAGTGAGGTAACAGTTGATAGGCGATGCCTCGTGTCTTTTTCAATTGGTAGAAAATATTTTGATAATGCCTGGTGTGATGTTGCGTCAATAGATGCGTGTCATATATTGTTGGGTCGACCCTGGCAGCATGATCGCAGTGTCATTAATGATGGACGGAAGAATACATATTCTCTTAGCATCAAGGGAAAAAAGATTGTGTTGGCACCCGGGCGGGAATGACTCACTCCTACCCCAGTAACCCATAATACTACTCTGCTTTCTATGTCCAGGTTTTTAGATGAGATTGAGCATGGCGACGTGGTCTATGCCTTACTACCTTGCGAGAACAATACAGTAGACGTGAATGCAGATTTACCAGTAGAAGTGCAGCAGTTGCTAGCAGAATTCTCTAACTTGATGCCAGAGGATCTTCCTCCTGGGCTACCACCTATGAGGGATATTCATCATCAAATTGACCTTGTTCCTGGGTCAAGTTTACCAAATCGACCAGCATATCGCCTCATTCCCAACGAGGCTGAAGAGTTGCAGCGACAAGTGGAAGAGTTGTTGGAGAGGGGCTATATCCGAGAGAGTATGAGCCCATGTGCAGTCCCTGCTCTGCTAGTGCCAAAGAAAGATGGTTCTTGGCGTATGTGTGTTGACAGCCGAGCTATCAACAGAATTACAGTTAAGTACCAGTTTCCAATTCCCCGTCTAGATGATATGTTGGATCAACTATCTAGTTCTAAGGTCTTCTCAAAAATTGACCTTAAGAGCGGTTACCACCAAATCAGAATAAGACCTGGAGATGAGTGGAAGACGGCGTTTAAAACGCCACAAGGGTTGTATGAGTTAATGATCATGCCTTTCGGGCTATCCAATGCGTCCAGTACGTTTATGAGATTTATGCATCAGGTCTTGCGGCCTTTTATGGGGAAATTTGTTGTAGTTTACTTCGATGATATCCTCGTTTATAGTCCGACATGAACTTCACACTTCGATCACCTCCGTGCTGTTTTTGAGATGCTGAAAACGGAGTGCTTGTTTGTCAATCAAAAGAAGTGTTCTTTCTTCACTACTTCTGTGACTTTTCTTGGTTTTGTTGTATCTACTGATGGTGTTCATGCAAATCAGTCAAAGGTAGATGCAGTCTTGGAGTGGCCCAGACCAAAGACTTTACATGACATCCGAAGTTTCCATGGCTTGGTGTCTTTTTACCACCGATTCATTAGAAATTTCAGTACTCTGATCGCTCCTATCACAGAGTACCTCAAGGGGCGTGATTTCCAGTGGTTCGAGGAGGCAGAGGCCAGTTTTCAACTGGTCAAGCAGAAGATGACCGAGGCTCCAGTTTTGGCACTTCCAGATTTTGACAAAGTGTTTGAGGTAAATTGTGATACATCTGTCATTGGCATTGGTGGTGTTCTGAGTCAGGCAGGTCGTCCGGTTGCTTTTTTCATTGAAAAACTATCGGGATCAAAGAAAAATTATTCCACTTATAATATGGAGTTCTATGCCATAGTTCAGTCCCTTCAGCATTGGCGTCACTACCTAGTACAGAAGGAGTTTATTCTATTTACCGATCATGAGGCCTTGAAGTACATCAATGGACAACACAAGCTGAGTAGACGTCATGCCAAGTGGGTGGCATACTTGTAAGAATTCACTTTTACGCTGAGGCACCAAGCAGGGAGTTTGAACCGCGTCGCAGATGCCCTGAGCCGTCGTACCTTACTTCTCACCACCATGAGTACTAAAGTTGCAGGCTTTGAGACGTTCACAGATATGTATGTAGCTGATCCTTCATTTGGAAGGATATTTCAGGAGGTAACTGAGGGTCACCGTCATGATTTTGTTTTGCATAATGGGTTTCTGTTTCGTGGATTACAGTTGTGCATTCTAGATTGTTCATTGAGGCAGTAAATTATAAGTGAACACCATAATGAGGGACACTTTGGTCGAGATAAGACCTTGGCCCTTATCTCTTCTGACTTTTATTGGCCCAAGTTGACTAGTGATGTGGCCCATTATGTGGACCGTTGTTATGTGTGCCAGCGGTCTAAGGGAGTTCTCACCAATGCGGGCTTGTGCACTCCCTTACCTGTTCCTGAAGCTCTTTGGTTCGATGTCAGCATGGATTTTGTACTAGGCTTACCCCGCACCCAAAGGGCCTCGGATTCTATCTTTGTTGTGGTTGACAGGTTTTCCAAGATGGCTCATTTTGTAGCTTGCAGAAAGACTATGGATGCTTAGAAGTCTTTAATGTGAAACACCTGAGTCATTGTTTTATGGATTTTGATGACACTACTCTGAACTCGAGGACGAGTTCTTTCCAACCCGGGGTGACTGATGCAGGGGGATCCGAGACAGATGATGTTGAGCTGTCAGATTGCACCTTGATGGTGCTGAGATACCATAAATTGGCAGATCAGCACAAATGCAGGAATTGATTGTGACATGTTCCTCATTGGGGTCGTTTTGAGTATGTTTCAGTCTTTTGGCCATAACTTTGGCTACAGGTGTCAGAATCGCGCATAAGATCCCAATCCGAAAAGCTCTTTTCGACGCGCACGCTCTCTCCATGTGGCCTTTTTTCCAACCTCAAATTCTGCCATTTTCCCCTCCGAATCACTAGATTTAGATATTTTTTACTATTTATGGTAATATTTCGATTATCAATTAGGAAGTCAATTTAAATCTGATTTAGGCCGGATTTTTTTGAGATTGCTTATTTTATTTTAAATTTCAATTTAGAGTGATTTTCGGGATTTTGCTATTTTTGGCAAAATTCGAATAAAGACGATTTTTGGCTATAACAGTCCGGCTTGTGGACTGATTTTGGATAGTTTTGAATTTATAATATTTTATTAAATCCTAGAGACTTTTTCTCTGGTTTTTTTGGGTGAATTTTCTCTTGTGAATCATTTGTTGAAGCGCTTACAGGATAATCAATATTCTGTCTGGCGTTAGTTGGTATAAGAGCTTCAACATCTTCCTGGGAAATTTCACCAGTTTCAATGGCTGGAGGTCGTGGTCATCGTGAGCAGGTTTCGAATGAGGAAGCCCAACGCCATGATCGCAACGTTCAGGATGTGATGATTGTGGATTTACAGAGGCAAGTCCCAGAATTAACCTAGCGCCTGGTGGCACAGGATTTCGAGGATCGTGAGGCCTCTGATCACGATACCAATTCTGCTTTCGAAAACCCATATCACAATCGTGCTCTATTCCGGGAACACCGTGGTCGGGAAGAGCGTCATGGAGACCTCAATTTTTGGGTCGATCTCCCTGAGTTTTCTGGTACGTTACAGGCCAAGGGATTCGTGAATTGGATTAATGAAGTAGAGCGTATTTTTGAATATAAGGAAGTCTCTGATCGTGTGAAAGTGAAACTGATCGCCATCAAACTCAAGGGCAGAGCATCTGCATGGTGGGAACAATTACGACGTTCACGAGAAAGACAAGGCAAGGCCAAGATCATTGATTGGGAGAAGATGAAGAAGAAGATGAAGGGTCACTTCCTTCCCTTCGGCTACACGTAAACCTTGTTTCAGCGACTTCATGCATTGAGGCAGGGCGCACAATCAGTCGATGATTACACAGAGGAGTTTTACCAATTGGTCGCCCGGAACGATTTATCTGAGACGGAGGAGCAAATGGTGGCGTGCTATTTAGGGGGTTTACGCCAGCCCTTATAAGATGTTATCAGCCTTCATTCACTGTGGAGTGTTTCGGAAGCTTACCAGCGTGCACTTGCTGTTGAAAAACAATAAAATAGGAGACCAATGATCAGGAACGATCACAACAGTCGACCAGTTCATCCTCAGGATTCCTGTCCTTCTCAATAGCCACCGCAGGGTAATTCCAACCCTACTATTAGATGTTTTCGTTGTGGTGAACAAGGGCATATGGCGACTGATTGCAGGAAGCCTGCTAGTCAAAAGGGCAAAAATTTGTTGATTAAGGAAAATGCGGAAGACGAGACTGAGGAGATTGACGAACCCGTGTATGACGATGATGAGACTGATGATGTGCTGTATGGAGATGGTCATGAGACTCTGGTCGTTCGCAAGAGTCTACTTACTCCCAAGGACGATTCAGGGGACGATTGGTTGAGAACTAATATTTTCCACACGACCTGCACAGTTGCAGATAAAGTCTGCAAAATGATCATTGACAGCGAAAGTTGTGAGAATGTAGTGTCCGAGGAGGTTGTCCAGAAATTGCAGTTGAAGGACGGACCGCCATCCTAAGCCATACAAGTTGTCATGGCTAAATAAAGGCAGTGAGGTAACAGTTGATAGGCGATGCCTCGTGTCTTTTTTAATTGGTAGAAAATATTTTGATAATGCCTGGTGTGATGTTGCGTCAATGGATGCGTGTCATATATTGTTGGGTCGACCCTAGCAATATGATCGCAGTGTCATTCATGATGGACGGAAGAATACATATTCCCTTAGCATCAAGGGAAAAAAGATTGTGTTGGCACCCCGGCGGGAAGGACTCACTTCTACCCTTGTAACCCATAATACTACTCTGCTTTCTATGTCCAGGTTTTTAGATGAGATTGAGCATGGCGACGTAGTCTATGCCTTACTACCTTGCGAGAACAATGCAGTAGATGTGGATGCAGATTTACCAGTAGAAGTGCAGCGGCTGCTAGCAGAATTCTCTAACTTGATGCCAGAGGATCTTCCTCCTGGGCTACCACCTATGAGGGATATTCAGCATCAAATTGACCTTGTTCCTGGGTCAAGTTTTCCAAATCGACCAGCATATCGCCTCAGTCCCAAGGAGGCTGAAGAGTTGCAGCGACAGGTGGAAGAGTTGTTGGAGAGGGGCTATATCCGAGAGAGTATGAGCCCATGTGCAGTCACTGCTCTGCTAGTGCCAAAGAAAGATGTTTCTTGGCGTATGTGTGTTGACAGCCCGAGCTATTAACAGAATTACAGTTAAGTACCGGTTTCCAATTCGTCGTCTAGATGATATGTTGGATCAACTATCTGGTTCTAAGGTCTTCTAAAAAATTGACCTTAAGAGCGATTACCACCAAATCATAATAAGACCTGGAGATGAGTGGAAGACGGCGTTTAAAACGCCACAAGGGTTGTATGAGTGGATGGTCATGCCTTTCGGGCTATCCAATGCGCCCAGTACGTTCATGATATTTATGCATCAGGTCTTGCGGCCTTTTATGGGGAAATTTGTTGTAGTTTACTTCGATGATATCCTCGTTTATAGTCCGACATGAACTTCACACTTCGATCACCTCCGTGCTGTTTTTGAGATGCTGAAATCGGAGTGCTTGTTTGTCAATCAAAAGAAGTGTTATTTCTTCACTACTTCTGTGACTTTTCTTGGTTTTGTTGTGTCTACTGATGGTGTTCATGCAGATCAGTCAAAGGTAGATGCAGTCTTGGAGTGGCCCAGACCAAAGACCTTACATGACATCCGAAGTTTCCATGGCTTGGCGTCTTTTTACCGCCGATTCATTAGAAATTTCAGTACTCTGATCGCCCCTATCACAGAGTGCCTCAAGGGGCGTGATTTCCAGTGGTCTGAGGAGGCAGAGGCCAGTTTTCAACTGGTCAAGCAGAAGATGACTGAGGCTTCAGTTTTGGCACTTCCAGATTTTGACAAAGTGTTTGAGGTAAATTGTGATGCATCTGGCGTTGGCATTGGTGGTGTTCTGAGTCAGGCAGGTCGTCCGGTTGCTTTTTTCAGTGAAAAACTATCGGGATCAAAGAAAAATTATTCCACTTATGATTTGGAGTTCCATACCATAGTTCAGTCCCTGAAGCATTGGCGTCACTACCTAGTACAGAAGGAGTTTATTCTGTTTACCTATCATGAGGCCTTGAAGTACATCAATGGACAACACAAGCTGAGTAGACGTCATGCCAAGTGGGTGGCATACTTGCAAGAATTCACTTTTACACTGAGGCACCAAGCAGGGAGTTTGAACCGCGTCGCAGATGCCCTGAGCCGTCGTACCTTACTTCTCACCACCATGAGTACTAAAGTTGCAGGCTTTGAGACGTTCACAGATATGTATGCAGTTGATCCTTCCTTTGGAAGGATATTTCAGGAGGTAACTGAGGGTCACCATCATGATTTTGTTTTGCATAATGGGTTTCTGTTTCATGGATTACAGTTGTGCATTCCATATTGTTCATTGAGGCAGCAAATTATAAGTGAACACCATAATGAGGGACACTTTGGTCGAGATAAGACCTTGGCCCTTATCTCTTCTGACTTTTATTGGCCCAAGTTGACTAGTGATGTGGCCCATTATGTGGACCGTTGTTATGTGTGCCAGCGGTCTAAGGAAGTTCTCACCAATGCGGGCTTGTACACTCCCTTACATGTTCCTGAAGCTCCTTGGTTCGATGTCAGCATGGATTTTGTACTAGGCTTACCCCGCACCCAAAGGGCCTCAGATTCTATCTTTGTTGTGGTTGACAGGTTTTCCAAGATGGCTCATTTTGTAGCTTGCAGAAAGACTATGGATGCTGACCGGATTGCCCATCTCTATTTCAAGGAGATTGTGCGTTTACATGGTGTTCCTCGATCCATCACTTCAGATCGTGATACTAAGTTCATCAGTCATTTCTGGAAGAGCCTGTGGGGGAAACTAGGAACACAGTTGAATTTCAGTAGCGCCTACCACCCCCAGACGGATGGCCAGACCGAGGTGGTGAACCGAAGTTTGGGAAACCTCTTGAGGTGTTTGGCAGGAACGAAGCAGAAGCAGTGGGATTTGGCATTGCCTCAGGCAGAATTTGCCTACAACAGATTAAAAAACAGAACCACATGTTTAAGCCCATTTGAGATTGTCTATGGTCAGAACCCATCCGTGGTGCTGGACTTAGCCCCTATTCCACGTATAGATCATTTCAGTCCTAAAGCATATGAGATGACAAAGTATCTTCGGGGTATCCATGAGCAGGTGAAACAAACCATTCATGAGAGCAATACCAAGTACAAGACTCGGGTCGACAATCATCGTCGTCAGGTACTTTTTGATGTTGGTGATTTTGTTTGGGCTGTATTAACTCGTGATCGTTTTCCTGTTGGTGAGTATAATAAGCTTAAGGATCAGAAGATTGGACCTTGTGAGGTCGTGCAGAAGATCAATGATAATGCTTATAGGTTGCGCCTTCCCAGCCACTTGAAGACTTCTGATGTCTTTAATGTGAAACACCTGAGTCATTGTTTTGTGGATTCTGATGACACTACTCTGAACTCGAGGACGAGTTCTTTCCAACCCGGGGTGACTGATGCAGGGGGATCCGAGACAGATGATGCTGAGCTGTCAGATTGCACCTTGATGGCGCTGAGATACCATGAATTGGCAGATCAGCGCAAAGGCAGGAATTGATTGTGACATATTTCTCATTGGGGTCGTTTTGAGTATGTTTCTGTCTTTTGGCTATAACTTTGGCTACAGGTGTCAGAATCGCGCATAAGACCTCAATCTGGAAAGCTCTTTTCGACGCGCACGCTCTCTCCATGTGGCCTTTTTTCCAACCTCAAATTCTGCTATTTTCCCCTCCGAATCACTAGATTTAGATATTTTTTACTATTTATGGTAATATTTCGATTATCAATTAGGAAGTCAATTTAAATCCGATTTAGGCCGGATTTTTTTGAGATTGCTTATTTTATTTCAAATTTCAATTTAGAGTGATTTTCGGGATTTTGCTATTTTTGGCAAAATTCGAATAAAGACGATTTTTGGCTATAACAGTCCGGCTTGTGGACTGATTTTGGATAGTTTTGAATTTATAATATTTTATTAAATCCTAGAGATTTTTTTCTCTGGTTTTTTTGGGCGAATTTTCTCTTGTGAATCATTTGTTGGAGCGCTTGCAGGATAATCACTATTCTGTCTAGCGTCAATTTGAGCCGGATCTGTAAATAAAAATATTATGTTAGTAATCTTAAATAATAATAATAATAATAACTTTATAATAACCGGACGAAAAAATCGAGTGTCGACACTCGTCACCATGCATGCCAATGTCTTCAACACGTTGATGAATATCTGCATGCAAAAGCTTACCATTCACCTTCTATAAATAAAATCACCACTCTTCGCTCCATTATCATCACATTGAAAAACACACCTCAAAATAGTATAGTATATTATAATCATGGTGAAGAGTAAGTCTTTTCTTCTAGTTTTGCTTCTCTTGTGCTTTCTTTCGACTTGCTTTGCTCCGCCGCTGATCCTTCCGGCAGAAGAGGCGAGGAGGATCCAGCTCGAAAGAGGTACCAGGTCCAAGACTGCCAGAGGCGATGCGAATGGGAGACTCGTGGAGAAAGGGAGCAAGATCAGTGAGAACAACGATGTGAAAGGCGGTTTAACCAGGAACATGGGGAGCAAGAAGAGGAGGAGGAACAGTGGAGCCACCGTGATCCGAAACCGGAAGTTCCCCAGAGGAGGTTCGAGGAGTGCGGGGAACGGTGCCATCAGGAAGGACAATGACAGCAGCCACAATGCCAACAATGGCGGAGAGAATTCCAGTAACTCCAGGAATGTCAACAGAGTTGCAGGAAGAACAAAGGCCGGAAAGGAAGCAGCTGTGTATGAGATAATGCCGGGAGAAGCTCGATGAACAGCCATGAAGAAAAGGAGGAAATTACAGGAGGGAGGAAGAAGAAGAAGAAGAGAGAGGAATGGGAAGAAGAGCGTCAAAGCCATAACCCTTACTATTTCCCTAGCAGAAAATATGCAGAAGCTCGTTACCAGGAAGACAATGGCAATTTCTGGGTCCTCCAGAAATTTTCTCAGAAACATCAATTACTCAATGGCATCGACGAGTACCGATTTGCGCTCATAGAAGCAAATCCCAACACTTTCGTCCTCCCTCACCACTGTGATGCTGAGAAAATTTACTTCGTAACAAGAGGTAGATAGAAATTTCCATCCTTTTTATCAGCATATAGAACACTAAAACATGGTAATTTTTTGCAGGAAAGGGAACGCTCACGTTCTTGACGCAGAAGAAGAAACAATCCTACGATTTAGTCCCTGGAGTTGTAGTCAAAGTTCCAACAGGCAGCACTGTGTACTTGGTGAGCCAAGACGACAAGGAAAAGCTAATCCTAGCAGTGCTTCACCGCCCTGTTAACAACCCTGGAAAATTCGAAGAATTCTTCCCTGCAGGACAAGAACAACCTCAGTCATATTACCAAACATTCAGCAATGAAATTCTCGAGGCTGTTTTCAATGTATGTTTTGGTTTTTTCAGTACTAATATCAGTGATACTTTGTTGCTTCATTGATTGAATCACGTTTCTTTGTAATAGACACGAAGTGAGCAGCTTGATTGGGTGTTCCAAGGGAAGCAAAGCCAAAGCCAAAGCCAGCAGGGAATGTTCCGTAGAGCCAGCCAAGAGCAGATAAAGTCATTTGAGCAAAGGAGCCACAACGCCAAAGGAGAAAGAAGAGAAATGCGCCTTCAACTTGCTGTCCCAAAAGCCTATAAACTCCAACCAGAACGGAAAATTCTTCGAGGCTTGCCCTCGTGATTCGAACTACTCCGGAACATCGATGCCGCCGTCACAGGAATCCACATAAACGAAGTAAATTCGAAACCAAATTCCATTACAAAATCATCTCATCCATAGTATTAAATTGTAGTATGACCATATTGCGGATGTAGTTTGTGATGTCACGATAACCTTAAAAAAATATTACAATACACTTAAAAAATATTACAATACACTTGTTATACTATCTTGGGATTGTAATTTAATACTATCATCTCGTCGTACTAATCAAAACCTTAAGTCAAACCCTTTTTTATATTCTTTCTGCAGGGATCAATCTTTGTGCCGCACTACAACTCAATGGCGACATTTGTGATCCTCGTCACCAAGGGAGAGGGGCACGTCGAAATGGTTTGCCCTCATCTCTCTAGCCAAAGCTCTCGACATGAAGAGGAAAGGAGAAGTGGAGGATACAAGCTAGTGAAAGCCCGATTATCGGACGGTGACGTATTTGTAGTTCCGGCAGGCCTCGATGAAGTATTCAACAGCCCGAAGAGTCGTACTTACTACTTCGTGTCTCGACAGAGCCAACAAAATGGTGGAGATGAAGAGAGTAGGGCAAACCCTTAAGCTCGATCTTGGACTTTGCTTGTTTCTTTTAAGCTGCTGCAGTTTGTGCATGTGATGGAATAAACATGTTGTGGCCTTATGTAAAAGAGGAGAGCCTTGTTTCGTAGTGAACTAGTAGCAGCATGCATGGGGCTATCGACTATGCTCTGTGTTTTCCTATGTTCAGGAATAAAATAAAGAGGAAAATATTGGTTTTCCTTTGCTGTTTTTACCATGCGTATCAACGTCAACTCAGTCCAACTCGTTATTCTGGATATCAACTCATCCAAATCAATGGTTTCAACACTTTTAAACTCAACTGGATACTGTAAAAGCATCATCCCTTGGCTATGAAAAATGATTAGATGGATCTAACTCATCAGGTTATATATGGTTTTAACTAATAAATTTTTTTTTCAATTTTTTTTTTCAATTTTATGTTTTAAAAGTAAATATTCACGAATAAATAAGAAGTTTTCTATGGAAAATTATTTTAAATTATTTTAAAATTAATAAATGTAATTAATGAATAAGTTAATAGATAATTATTTAAAAATTATTTTAAAATTAATTCACTGAGAAATTGATAGATAATTGATGAATAAGTTAATAGATAATTGATGAATGAAAGAAAATGAAAATGAAATGAAACCAATAATATTTTTCATGAGTCTTGAAGATATATTTTCATGCCCGTATTCCTTGGTGGAAATATTGATATTAGAAGAATAGTACCGATATTATTCTTCAGATGTTAAAAACAAAGGGATTTTTGGGTTAGAACGACGCTACAGGGTGGTATCGATACCACCCAGAGGTTAATATTGATACCCAGAGGTCAATATCGATATTGAGGCGCTTAGTATCGATACCAACGAACAATTTTGGGTAAGAAACCCAAGGATTTTAAGGGATAGATTTGAGATACCCAATAATACTAGAACGCCATGAAATAAAACTAAAAGTGAGAATAGAAATAAACTAAGAACATCTAGAAACAATAACAACTATGATGACATAAAGTTAATCTTGTTTGATGTCCGAGTCACAATCAGAATGCCTGAGCTAATTTGGCAGATAATGATCTTTCAGTCTGGATATCTCATTCGGTGCCAAGACACTTCATCTGCCAACTGGGCGCAGATAATAAAAATAAATTATTAAGTAATAAATTAATCACGCCAATAAACTCAAAACCAAAACCATTTCCATTACAATCCACAGGTCGTCATGCTAATGAAAAGCTTAAGTCTAACCCTGTTTTAATTCTTTTTGCAGGGATCAGTCTTTGTTCCGCACTATAATACAAAGTCTACATTAGTGACATTGGCACAGAAGGAAACAGGTACGTGGAAATGGTTTGCCCACATCTTTCTATGCGGAACTACAAAGGAGAAAAGGAAGAGGCAGAGGAAAAAGGCCCAAGCAAGAGGAAATTGAACGGGAGGAGGAAAAGAGAGCAGGAGAATACTAAAAAATGAGAGTCCGATTGTTGGCCAGCGACGCAATAATAATTCCTGCAGCACATCCTGTCACATATGATGCATCCGAAAATCAGCACTGGAGGTTCACAGCCTTCGGACTATACCACCAGAACAACACAAGGATCTTCATAGCAGGGAAGGTTAACGTGGTGAAGCAATTTGGTCGATGACCCAATGCCTCGATCCTGGACTTTGCACGTTTGTTCTAGCTACTTCGGTTGTAGTTTGATCTCAATATGGACTTCTTTGGAAATAAAAGTTATATGATCTACTATTAAGGCACCACCTAAGTAATTAAGTACCAAATTTAGGGTTGTGAATGCGTTACCCTTCTTCACACGTAATCGATTGTCAAACTCGTTTTATTTTCATTCTCGATTGTCAAACTCGTTTTATTTTTATTCATTCATTACTCAAAATGTAGTGGAATATACAAATAAAAAAATCACATGTAGGGATGGAAAATATATTATTAAAATTTTGAATAAAAATATAGATTTAAATACAAAATTATAATTAGGGATGGAAAATGGGCGGGGCGGGTGCGAATACTCCTTCTCCTATTCCCATACCCACCTAATATTTTCGTATTCACCACCTACTTACCATCCACACATGCCCACACAGATACATTCTTAAATACATCCCCACATTCACTGCCTAACTGGATACCCACCATCCATCCCATACACGTCTATACCTGTCTATATCCACTGATTTGAGATAGGAGAAATGTCCTACTTCAATTTTAAAAGTATTTATATCATAATATTTGGTTAAATTACATGTCATGTCCTATAAAATCTTAATATTTATAAAATAATCTTTAGAATTATATCTAAATTTATAATAGTCCAAATTTTATATGGTGGATAGTTAATGGACGAGTAGATTTGGGGCGAGTGGATGTGGGGCGGGTAAGGACTTAAACCTATCACCTACTCATTACCCACGTTGGGTATGGCTTTTTACATCTACACATGCTCACTACCCACTAAACTTATACCCATCTCCGTCCCAACTAGTGCGGATACAATGCGAAATCCACAAAATTATACTTGTATGTTATCCTTAATTATAATAAGAATTTTCCAATAAGAGTTAGGAGAACTAAATTAATTTCAACCATTAGATTAAAATGAATCTTTTTTAAACGAATAGATGTCATTATAAAAATATCTAACATCCCACCGCATTTTATTTGTTTTTGGGTTAACATATTAGGAAATATTTTTTAAAAAAATTACATTATTCCTTTTTATATATTTCCTTTCCTTTTTTATTCGAAATAAAAAATCAATTACAATGAAAAAAATGAGAAAATTGAGAGTTTCAACCCTTGTAACACCCTAATTCAATATGATCCAAAGTTCAGAGGATTCGAATATCGCATGGAACCACCAAAGAGGTTAACTATTTTTTTTCATTTAAAACAACATATATTTATGAAATGACATTAGTAATAGTCATAAAATACTTTTACAAACCAGAGCTCCATAACATATAGTTTAAATCAAAATAATATAATCTCATAGTTTACAAATCCGAATACAACAAAAAGGGTCCTATGAATACACATGCCCACTACAAGTAACCAAACAATACTCTGTGAGGAATGCTGGAAATTCTGCTACGACAGTGCTCTTCGAATGGCTCGACATACTAACATGCGCACAAAAACACATTTCAAACACTTAGCTCACAAGCTCAGTGCCACACAAAAAACACAAGTATACTACATACATCCAATAAATGAGCATGCTATAGGTATTGTTATGAACATTGTATAGAGTATCACAACAACAAGAGTAAGCATCATGGTGTAACTCGGGGTCACTTAGCATCGCGAAACTCATACCTCTCTTTGCTTACTAATAACCTTAGACGAGACATGGGTCACATAACATCAACGTCTCCCTATAACTCGAGCTGAGTTCGGATTACATCGCATCAAAAACTCACTCAGCTAGTCTACTCCTCTAGAGTCCTCGGGATATGGTCGAGTCACTTAGCATCAGTACCCCATCCAACTAGCATTCATAGAGCCCAACACTAACTTGGATATATCCGGATAATTCCTTACTCAAGTAAACCAACGCCATACACAAGTAACTCGGGTGTCAACAATGCTTTCCCGAGCATCAAGCAATGCATAAGTCTTATGAAATCTTACCTTATAGAGATATTATGTTATCAAACAATTGTTAAAATTTCCACTTGCAAGCTTTTATTAGTGCTCCCCTTTGATTCTAACCATTACATGAATCCCTTGATGAAATGGGGTACAACATAGTATCAATACTTGCCTCATTGTTATCAATATCGTCTCGAGTATTGGTACAATTTGGGTATACTAGAAATTGTAAAGTTTTCTCTAGTATCGATATTGAACCCTGAGTATTGATATCCTATGAATAGTACTAAGACCCCAAGAACTGGGTATCGATACTTCTATACAAAACCATTTGATTTTCAGCCTAATAAACGAATATTATCGATATATTCCTATATTAATGATACCCCAAACCCATATTGTCATGTCTCTCACGACTGTAACACTCTAAATATCTCTTAAGACCCTCCCAAGGTCCCTAACGTTATTTAAAGCTTATGTAGGTTCAAAGATCATAAAAAGTCTTTGCATTATGCATGAATAACATCAAGTTCCCATTTTCATGCTAGAACCCAAATACACCACCCAAATGATTCATACACTCATACAAGCAACATACTACAAATATTTAGTTACAAGTAGTAAAAAAGGGTTAAAAGTGTGTTACCTTACAATTAGGAGCCGAAGAAACAACCTTAAGCTCACACAAGTACTATTTTATCCTCTCTCTTTTTTGCTCTTGAAGCCTTCCCCCACTTATGTTACTAGAACAACATGAAATGAGTCATTAACCCATCGAATAACTTAGGAGAGGTAGAAACACGATTTTAAACCTTAAAACAAGTTAGAATCACTCTAAGGTTCTAAAACCTAAAACCTCTCTAAAACCCCTAATCTTGATCACCATAACCAAAATATGAGAAAGTGGGTTTGAAATGGACTACTAGGAGTGAAGGTTGTCTTTCTTACCTCTATAAAACCGAAAAGAGAATGAGAGATATCAAAGCTTTCACCTTTTCTTAAAACACTAAAATGATGAGAAGAAGTTTGAAGTCGGAAGAAGAAGAAGACAAAGGAACATTTTTCCCTACGTGACTTAAACTTCTTTAAATGATTTTCAACCTTTAGATAACTTTAGGGGCAATTTACAACTTTAGTCCTTCTCGTAATAGACTCAATTCAAAGATTCCCTTTTCAACCGAACGAAAACAAAATCTTAGGCTAAAATGGAAGTCTTGATGCGGTTTTCTAGAAGTAAATTAAGGATTACGAGGAAGAAAACAAGGAGATTTGACCAGAATAGATATCAGATGGTCTTTCCAAGAAGTTTTGACAAGACAAGATATTGAGCTGTCTTCCCAACGAGTTTTGACAAGATTAGATTTTTGTTGTCTTCCCAAAGAGTTTTGACAAGACTAGATATTAGGTTATCTTTCCAAGAAGTTTTGATAAGACTATATATTGGGTTGAAATGATATCTTATTTTTATTTTAAAATTCATTCAGATTTACTCAAAACTACCAATTCGATATTCGGGATGTTACAAGGGTGATGGACACTTGATAGATTGGAAGCAGATCATAGAGAAATTGAGGTAAGTTTTAAATTTTTTAACTAATTTTAAATATTAGTTTAATCTAATGTAACACATCATCATATGATTTCCTGTGTTATTATAAAATTAAGTGGATTTTAAATGTTATAACAATTAATTTTTATATAATTGATGTTTTACTTATGTAATTATTGAATTTTATGTCATGTTTATATAAATCATATATATTATATATCTTTTAAACATTGAGATTTAATTTTAAAAACTCGTATAAATTGATCGTAAAATGATTATAATATTATACATCTTTAAATATTTATAAAGACACTTAAAAAGTGGTACATAAAAAAGAGAATGTTATCGTCTTTAAGTGATTTAGGTTTAATCAGTTTTACTTATAAATATACATAAATATTTTTATATTTAGACACATATGATATATTGTAATCATTTTAGAATATTTAGAAAAGTATAAAGATAAGAGATTTATCATCATCAATGCATATGATAATAAATTTTTATAATTTTAAGTAATTTTTTTCTTATGCATAATATTTAAATGGGTAAATTATGTGTTTAGCACCTAAATTATCGGTTTTGATCTGTTTTATCACCTAAACTTTTATTTTTTTAAATCATACCTAACGTTTAGTGTTTGTTCCATTTTAGTACCATTCGTTAAAAATTTAACAAGTTTGGTACCTAAATTATTAATTTTGGTTTGTTTTAATACATAAACTATTAGTTTTTTTAAAAAAAATTAAAGTTAAGTTTTTAATAGGGTACTAGAAATAAAAACCAAACATTAGACATGATTTTGAAAAAAAATAAAAGTTTAAGTACTAAAACGAACCAAAAGTAATAGTTTAGCTACTAAACGTGTAGTTTACTTTATTTAAAATTGTAAGAAAATTGATTAATTTGAAATTGATAATTTAATGACTCAAAGGTAGAGACTAAATTAGCTGATCCTTATTCTCATATGTAATATAGTAAGGGGAGGTAAGATAGTAGGATGCCCCCAACGTCAGGTTAAGAGCAGCTTTTGTGGGAGACTTCCGAATTATGAAATGCCCTCCGTGAAACTCGATCCCACGACCTCAAGATTAAGAACCTTACGTTTTATCAACTAAACTAGATGTTCATTTCAAAAATGAATGTCCCTTGTTTTCATATATAATGAGATAAGCGAATGTAAAATAGTAACCTACCAACACAGGTGGAGACTAAGAAGAGCTTAAAGTATAATTAGCTTTCCTTTCACAGAAAGGGAATTAATTGTATGCATCTCTCACTTTCTATGAGCAAAGCCAATTTAAGAAGCCGTGAGAGCCAATATGATTTTGCCACACAAGTTGCTGATTGTGATTGGTCATGCTTTTATTTTTCCTTATTCCTTTTATTTATTAAAAACAAGAAAGGAATTCATGGTTTATCTGTGTAGTTTCTCCCCCAAGTCCCTGAATTCTCTGCGTTTTGTTTTGATCTTTTCGTACCCACTCTTCCATATTCCACTGTCCACGCTTCGGTTCATCATCCACTGAGGTGAGTTTTTCTTCTTCTTTTTAATTGCTTTTCCCCCTTCAATATAGTGTTTCATGTTTACTTACTCTTTATGTGTTCCTAGTTTTTGCAGAGTATGGATTTGAAATTATGTTTCTGCTGTGGTTTTTCCCTTTGTTTTCTCTATCTTCTTCTACATTGTCATTTTTTTTGTTTCTGGGTTTATTAGTTTCTGCTTTGTGGACTGGTTTATGCTCTCCCCCATGAATTTTTACATGAACGTTATGGTTGATGCCTTGATGGTGATGTTGAATTTCAAAAATTGAAATGTTGGGATTTTTTCTGTTTGATTTCTAATGACATTTGAAATCGAGCTTGATTATCATCATCATGTTTTACCATTTCCCTCTTTTTTTAGTATCATAATCGTGGTGCGATGTCGGCTTCTTGTTGTTGTTGATGATGCTGAAAATTTGTTCTCATTCATTTTTCCATTGTAATGAACTGTATCTTATATGTGTATGTCTGCTTATATAAGGGTTTTATGATTGGCTATTGTGTTTTCTTGTTTGTTTAGAATCGGTTCTTCTCTTTCAGGTTAGTGATGGGAACGACTGGTGACAGATCCGATGACGAATATTCCGTCATTGGTGACAAAGGAGGAATAGATTTCATCGATTATGCGATTGATCAATCTGTTTGTAATTTCAATCCATTTGAGGACGGTCCTCTTGTAATCTCTACACCATTCCCATTTTCAAATGGGAATCCTCGATATGTATCTGTGGGGTTAACTGCTTTCGATTTCATCAGTATCAAAAACACCACTGATGATCCTGTGGAATGCTGGACAAAAATATATGCATCGAGACCGGAGAACTCTTTCACTCTTTCCTTGATGAAACCTCCATTGGGGAACTCTGACGAAAATACAAGCCAAGAGTTCATTGAGTTCTTCGATTTAGAGGATCGAATGATACAGCCCGGAGAGACTTTAACCCTTTGGTTGTCCTGCAAAGCAAAAGAAATCGGCTTGCATACTACGATAGTGCATTTTGATGTTGAGGGTGAAAGATTGGAAAGAGTGGCCTTTCTCTTGGTCGAAGACAAGATCTCACATTCTTTGGCATCTAAAAAGCCATACTCTAGAACTCAAAGAAAGAAACAATTTTCGGTTGATGAATATGTTACTGGGTCACGCCCGGCAAGGGCAATGGGTCGAGGTGCTCGAAACAAGCTTCCCTGGTATGGCATTCCGAATGATATCAGAGAACTGGTCGAGAATAAGCAGACTCCCGATGTTATAAAAGCCGGCCTTACAAGAGATAATTATGCAGCTTACTTAAGACATCTCTTAATCCTGGAAGAGTTACAACTAGAGGTAACTCTAATCTTCAGTTGTTTATAATATATGGTTGATTATTGATATGCATTATATGGAACTGAGAAATCCCTTTTTGTGGCTTCAGGAGGATATGAGGGCCTATAACATGGAGAACATCAACATGAGGAAGAAAGGGAAGTATTTATCACTTCAGGTCCCGGGGCTCGCTGAAAAAAGGCCATCACTTGTTCATGGAGATCATATATTCGTTAAACTCGCTTGTGAAGATGTTAGTGAAGCAGCTCGAGTTTATGAGGTCTGGTTTACATGCAAAATACTCTATGCTATTTCCTTTTAACATTAAGTTACTTCCATCCTCCTCGGCTGAAGTGTGAATTGTGATATTTGAATTATATTCTTGACAATCTGTGGACTTAATTGCTGCTATGTCATTCCGGTCTATATGTGGTTTAATGCTTAGATGTTTATCCGTTTTTAAGGTCAAGCTTCTTGGGGTCATTAAAAACTGAAGAGCAAGGTCTTTCTTCATTTTGAGCGGATAATGCATACTTGTTATTCCGATGCCATCGTCAACATAATCTGTATAAACAGGAATGCATATATCATATCTGAATAATACAAAGTTACAAACTGGGCTGTCTTAACTCTTAATCATAAATCTCGATATCTGTATGTTGTATGGTATGGATTTTCTGATATCTTTCTTAGTCTTATTCTTTCTCTTTCCAATTCCATTTTTCATTCTAGTCTTATGGGCTTTATTATTATTTTTTTGGAGAATCTTCTGGCTTTTTTGACGAGTGAATGTGGTGATTTTCAGGGTTATATCCACAGAGTAGAAGCTGAGGAAGTGTACTTGAAGTTTGCACTTGAATTTCACTCGGATCACATAGATGAAAATCTTTATAATGTGCAGTTCACGTATAACCGAATCAATATGCGAAGGCAGTACCATGCCATTGATGCTACAAAAAGACTAGACGTAAGTCTCCTTTTTCCATCTGAGTCACCCCAAAGTAGGGTGATCGAAACCACTCCACTAGTGCCCATCTGTTGTACACTTAATGAGGAGCAGATGTGTTCAATTGAGATGATACTCGGCTGCAAAGGAGGACCACCTTATATGATTTTTGGGCCACCAGGTACAGGGAAGACCATGACAATAGTGGAGGCAATCCTCCAGCTCTATCAAACCCAAAAGTCTTCTCGAATTCTTGTGTGCGCACCTTCAAATAGTGCAGCTGATTTCATACTAGAGAAACTCCTCAATGAGGAATCTGTTGAGCTTAAAGAGAATGAAATATTCAGACTAAATGCAGCTACGCGGCCATATGATGATGTCAAACCGAATTTTCTTCGGTTTTGTTTCTTTGATGAGCTTATCTTCAAATGTCCTCCGCTTAGAGCTCTGGCCTGCTACAGAATCGTGATATCAACGTACATGAGTTCCTCCCTCCTGTATGCAGAAAGTGTTAGTAAGGGCCATTTTACTCATATTTTCTTGGATGAATCAGGTCAAGCTTCAGAACCGGAAAGCATGATCCCTTTAGCACATCTTTGCCAAAAAGAGACTGTTGTTGTGCTTGCTGGGGACCCAATGCAGTTAGGCCCGGTCATATACTCCCGAGAAGCCGATGGTTTTGGACTGGGGAAGTCATACTTAGAAAGGCTGTTCCAACATGAGTGTTACTCTAATGGGGATGAGAACTATGTGACAAAATTGGTTAGAAATTACCGATGTCACCCCGAGATCCTGTATCTCCCTTCATTGCTTTTCTACAACGGAGAATTAATCCCTTGCAAAGATGACACAGGTTCGTTACTGAGTTCAGTTAAGTTTTTTCCAAACAAGGAGTACCCTGTCTTTTTCTTTGGTATACAAGGCTGTGACGAGAGGGAAGGAAGTAATCCGTCATGGTTCAATCGGATTGAAGCCAGCAAGGTTGTACAAATTGTTAATAGTTTGATAGCAACCGGGATTCTCAGCCAGGAAGATATTGGGATTATAACCCCCTACAGGCAGCAAGTCCTGAAACTACAGAAGGCCTTTGAGAGCCTCGACACACAAGATATCAAGGTTGGCACCGTCGAACAATTCCAAGGCCAAGAACGGAAAGTTATCATCATATCTACCGTCCGATCAACAATCAAACACAATGAGTTTGACAGAATCCACTGCCTTGGGTTTTTGAGCAATCCTAGAAGGTTTAATGTGGCCATTACCCGTGCCATAGCTTTGCTTGTTATTATTGGAAATCCACACATAATTGCCAAGGTATCGATTCACTTGTGGTTTTCATTTATTTTCGAGTAATCATTAGTAAGACCTTGTGTGACTAAGAAGTAAGAAGACATAGTCGAGGATCTTAGTTTTTTTTTTATACTATATTCTCAATTTGCCGGAATAATGTAGGCAAAAATTTGCTAATCCAGTATATAAATCCTCAGAATCATTGTATAATTTCATTGTTTAGCTGGTGGATGAATCATAAATGAATGGCAGGACCCATACTGGAGCCAGCTTATATGGCGTTGTGCCGATAACAACTCTTACCAGGGCTGTGCTCTGCCTGAAAAGCAAGAAGTGTACGTCGATGAAGTGCCAGCATTGGAGGAATGTCAGATTCATGATGAAAGCAGCATTGCTGAAAGATGGGGTGAAGACACAGCTGAAACGGAAAATGCCAAAACTTGGACAGATGAAGCCGACTGGTCCGACGGGTGGAAATGTGACACATGAGGGTTCTTTCACTTCTATTTTTTGCCATTCTTTTCATAGGGGGGCCTTTGCTTTGCCTGCTTTAGTTTTCACAGTGATAAATGTGATGAAATTAGGTGTTTCACTTCAAGTGACACAGTATGGCATAATGGTAAAGCAAATGGAAAGAGGACATCTTCATACATTATCATTTTGCTGATTACAAAGTGTTTATTTACATCAATAGTATAGATTGAATGAAATTGGGAAATCTACAATATTGTCATACTAGGATTGAATGTAGACTAAGAAGAAAACTCATCATTCCAAGAAGGAACCAACTTCTTTGCTTCCAAACCCGGTTTGATGCAGAAGTAAACATAGCTTGTTCTACTGAGGAACTCGGTGGTGTTGGCGGGTTTACCACAGGTTCCGGAGGCAAGTCTGACGAATCCGATGAATCGGTGGTGCTTGGCAATGGCGGCAACGATGGTACACCTATTGCATAATCATAATTAAGAATTGCACAATTACATTAATCAAAGCGTTAAAAGCCACTAGTTTTCCTAATCAAGTCAAAAGATTAAAGGCTTTTAACTTGATGAATTCTTAATCAAGAAATCAGTGAATCAAACAATTGGGCAAAAAGATGAAAACCTGAGCAGAGCGAGTCCAGAGAAGCGACGCCGTTCTTGGCCATGCAAAAAGAAGGCAGTGAAGCAACCCTTTCTTTGTTCAATGGGAACCCAAATATCAATGGCTGCCGAAGGACGTAACAGGAACAGTAACCGTCGCTGGATTCAAAAGCAGAAGATAAGACGTCGCAGCGCTGTGGAGCAACGGAGTCAGAGGCGTTGTTTGGAGGGTCCGACACGAAGGGCAGGCAGGGTGAAAACACCACCAGCTCGTCCACGCAGTTTGCGCTCTGAGGTTCTGGTGGCGGTGGCTGCACCGCCGCACCAAGGAGGAGCAATAAGAAGATGTTCGTCGCCATGGCGCTGAGGGAGAGCGAGAAAGAGAAACGGTTGGTTAAGGTTGTTAATAACGTGTTACGGAGAGGGTGTTTAAGTAAATTCGTGGAGTGTGGCGGGAATGGTCGTTAAGTTAGATCCTAATTAAAATATTTCTGTTAATTAAAAGTAATGCAATATAATTTAATTTAAGGGTAAACTATAAATTTAGTATCTAAACTATTATTTTTTTATTTTAGTATCCAAACTTTCAATATTTTCAAAATCATACCTAACGTTTAGCTTTCATCTCATAAACTTAACGCGTTTAGTACCTAAACTATTAGTTTTAGTCTGTTTTATTACCTAAATTTTTAATTTTTTAAAAAACTTAACATTAAATTTTGAACGGGATACTAAAATAAAACAAAATTTAAAGTTTTTAACAGTGGGTACTAAAATGAAACAAAAACTAAACTTTAGATATGATTTTGATAAATTTAAAAGTTTAACTACTAACATAAATCAAAACTGAGAGTTCAGATACTAAATACAAAATTCAAAAAGTTCAGCCCGTGATTAAATGGTTGGTTTACTGAAATAAGGTATTAAATTCCTTAAATAAAATTAAGGTATTAAAATAGTTGGTTTACTAAAATAAGGTATTAAGTTCTTTAAATAAAATTAAGGGTTTAAATTTTGACATTATAAATAAAGTAAATTGAATTGTGAAAATCACATTTATAAAGAATATTGATAATTCGTAATCTAAATTAATCAATCAATAGAATAAATATAGATAATTAAATAATATATATATATATATATATATATTCTATTTAAATTTAATTGAAAATTGTATATAAGCCTCAATAGAAAAATTATATTTATTAATTTAAATAAAAATTGGAGGCATTGCTGGCCTAGCAGTACTTGAATATTACAAATCCTAATGTTAACACCAAAAGGAATGGTGAGAAACTATAAGAGGGGTTGGCAGCTGATGGGGTAACACCGGCCCGGCTTCCTGTGGTGGCTGTCGAAGGACCTCCAGAACTTGCCGTCGATGATGGAGGGGTTAACGCCGGCGTGGTGTCGGAATCCGGTGCTTCAGCTGACGGAGTCGGTTCAGGCACAATGGAACCTGTGGGGCTTAAAGATGGCGAAACTCCAGGAGCGAGTGTGGGTGCTAATGAGATTGGACCCGGAGCAGGAATAGGCGCACCACCGGCGGCTGCAAAATAAAGAAATATTTTTTATTGGACCAAATGTTAAGCACATGTACAACTGCAATATTTCATGTTCAATAGATCACATGAAACTAGGATCATAAAGAGCAGGATGGACCGACGCCCTAAAAATTTTATAAATTTATCTTTTAACGTAGAATCATGTGTTTATGCCTGATCCATAGTCAATTTCAATGTTCCACGTACCTTTGCATTGTAGAGGAACACCGGGCATGTTGCAAGCTCGGGGAAGGGATATGGCAAGGGTACGGTTGATCGGTATCCGGAAAGGGATACTTCCGGTGACGATGAGGCACACGCAGTCCATGCCACCACTAGTGAGGTTCTTAAGAGAGTTGCAACAATCCGCGCTCGGCGAACTCACGTTGGCCGAGCTGTTGTTGGTAAGGAAATTCATGCAGGGCGTGAAGGTGCTGAGCATCGTGGGAGTACATGGATTGTTGATCTGCCCATAAACGGGCAACCAAAACATCATCATCATCATCGACAAGACCAGAACCGGGACATGGTCAGAAGATGACTTGGGAAACTCCATTGTCGTGATGAGAAGAGACAAAAGTCAGATGATTTGAGTGTTGGAATTGGATGGTTGGGAAGACAAAAGGAGAGTGGATTTATTTATACGCAGGGAATCGGGTTTAGTAAGAGAAAAACAGGTGGATTTGAAGCTCAACTACTTTAACTAATTATGTCCTATCTTGACTTGAATCGCTTAATCAAATCAAGAAGCAATCGGCCAAATTTTCCACTTTTTCCGCTTGGGAGGACACATTATATTTTAACATTTATGTTATATTTTTTCTAATATTCATAATTTTTTGATTCATTGATCGATTAATTTTTATTTAATATTACATAGTTCACCGTGAGGAACCTTTTCAATGTAATTTTTTTAGTTTACAACTTGATATTCAAACTGTGGCTCGTGGACCTTATTTAATAGTTCTAATGTCTCATCTAAACATTTGACTGGAACCCGATGAGTTCTAACTCGACCTTATAAGATTACTTCGAATTTCAAATGGGATAGAGCTTCCTTAAACTGGAATCAAGCCGATTAACGAATGGAGGGATATTATACTCGAATCATATTCGAGTGAACCAAAAATCTGACCTAATCTATCTCTTAATCATCCCTAATCTCATCTCCATCAACTAATAATTACATTTTAATTTTAAGTGTGCGATTAGTGTACCTTGATTGATTGGTTAATAACAACTAAATCAAAAGATTTAAATAATAAAATAGATTACCAAAACCAATATTGTTGAAGTAGGTTCTCTATCATTCTATTGTCAACTACTTTTCTTATAGATAACTAAAAATATTCCTTGGCTACGCAACTAGTTGCAACTTTTTTAAAATAATAATAATAATAATGGATGTAATAATTTTTCGAACATACCCTATTCCTTGGTTAGTAAACGCTCAATCACCTTGCTGCAATCACGGGTACTCGAACCCATAATCTCTAGGAACAACAACTATTCCTTTAACCGTTTTAGTTGGTTAATGCTAATCACCTCATATTATCTCTAGAAGTATTGGGGCAGTCCATGTAGCCGGATCATAATAATAATTAGTGGTTAATGAGTCACTTATGTACGAGATTAATATATTTTATATTTATTTAAATTTAATTTGGTTCAAAATATGAGTTTTAAATTCGCTAAGTTTAAGTCTATATTTGTTTAATTTCGCTAAGTTTAGATTCATGAAAAATACTCTATCGGGTTAATCTTACATATTTAAGGATTATTGTTCTAATATATCTCTATTTATACTTTTTTTAATTAGATCCCTATTTTATATAATAAAAATAAAATGTCAGATATAATAATTTTTTTATCTTAAAAGTTGAGTCAGATAAAAATGATTAAATTCGATACTCGAATCGGTTCAAATAGACCAAAATCCTCGTCCACCCGACCCTTCTCCATCACTCACCCACCCACCCAATCCAAACTTTTGTTTATAGGTTGGTCACGCACACATAATTTTATAAAGCCTTAAGCCTCCATTATTGAACACTTGCAAACGTGTTATATATATATATATATATATAGTTGACTATTGATCTAGTTCAAAGAGGAGCAAAGTTGGTCACCCACAACTGCCTTAATTTGCATATAATCTCCTTATAAAACCCTAACAGCAAAGTTGGTACATAATTCTCAAAAATCATCCAATAACCAATAGAGAAGCAATATGTCAAACATGAAGATGGCAACATGTTTTGTTCTAGTCCTTGTAGCCATGCTTTCTGCAGGAGCCAAAGCTCAATCAGATTGCACTAATGTATTGATCAGCATGTCACCTTGCCATGCATTTGACTCAAACAGACTCGAGTTTAAGAGTGCTACACCCTATCTAAAATTAAACTCGAATTTTGAGGTAATAATTTGCATCTGATTTGATCTAAATATATATATAAATATTAACTATTCTAATCGATACATATATAGATAAGATACACTTACATTGTGTAAAACTCTTTTAGTTTTATATAGATTTAGGACCGTTGGAGGAATGAAAATGGATGACTGAGATTAACAGTAGTAAATAAAAAGATATTCATAGTTAATCCCAACTATCTATTTAGCTACACAACGATTCTAAATCTGTGTAAAAGTAAAAGAGTTTTACACATTCATAACTCATATATATCGCTTAACGCTATTTTTGCCCTTGTAATAGACCCATCATTTTTTTCCGCATCAATTTAACCTTCAAAGTTGTTTAGGGGCATCATCTTAGCCCTCGAAGTCCTTTGACTGTATGAGTCTTATATGTATGTGGATTAAGGGATTAGGTTAAAATATTTTTTTATTTTTTAATAAATGCCAAGTCATCATCAAACCACGTCAGCAATATTAGCTGATGTGTAAATTATTGGCGTCAACAAATAGTGATACGAAAAAATCATAAGGGTAAAAATTATAAGGGTAAAAATGATAAATTAAATCTATTATAGAAATAAAAGTAGTATGGTTCTATATATATCATTTCAAGCATGAATGCAATGTAACGTTTGTTTCCTTTTATCTAAGGTGTTTTCTAGCCTAATTGTATTGAAAATTTGGTGTCCTCTCAAGGGACTTTTGAAGCAAAAGTAGGGTGATGTGAAAGCGTCTTTTGAGTCTATTGATCAATTAATGGAACTCCAAATATGAATGGGACCTAGGATGATGACTTGATCACCCTATTTGGCCTCTACCATTAATTGTGATCTAATGTTTTTTTTAATTAATCAATAGTATCCGATCTATTAACTAACTACTTCATATATTATACTACAGAGACGATGGCGACTCTTGATTTAGTAAAAAACCTAGAAAGGCATGATAAGGGTTAGTGAGTAGACCTCACTTAGACAACAAAATTTAGTACTCTTGTACACTAAATTAATTTCCTAACCAAAGATCAAGTAAATCTCACAAACTCAAAGAAGGGAATAATGAAAAGACATATGTATCCAATATATTTATTCAAATTTATTTTTTAAGTATAATATTTTTATTCAAACCCCTCTAAATAGTGTACTAATTTTTGAATTTATACCACATAACATATTTGATGACGCTAACAAAGCTTTCATTTTCCTTAATAAATAAGAAGACAAGTTCTTGGAGCACACTAAAGATTTATGGCCTTCCAAAAACTCAATAAAGTTGTTATTCAACCCCTCTAAATAGTGTACTAATTTTTGAATTTATACCACATAACATATTTGATGACGCTAACAAAGCTTTCATTTTCCTTAATAAATAAGAAGACAAGTTCTTGGAGCACACTAAAGATTTATGGCCTTCCAAAAACTCAATAAAGGCATTTGCGTAATAATATATGATAAAATAATGAAAATTAAAAAGAAAATAACACAAAAATAAATGAAACCAAAGCTCCATAGGTAAACCTATGTGTCCCAAGTAATTAAGACCTTTCAAGTAGAAGAGGGTTTAGGGTTGTATGAATAGAATAGAGGAAGAACAAGATGTAGAGGATAACATTGATGAACCCAACAATCAAAGCTCCTTGGACTTGGTTGCAGTACTTTCTCACTTGGTCACATATTGGTAGCCAACCTGCATTTGGGTTCCCTTTCTTCCCCACATAAGCAATCGCCATGGCCGCCGAGATGCTTGAAGTCAGCAACATAGTGAAAACCTTGTAAAAACACACACACACTATATTCGTTAGTGTTAAAGATAATGAAAAGCATAATGATTGCATAATAAAATAGATATCAATATTTTACATGTAAAACCCTTCAGAAAAATACACGAGTAGAAGAGGAGAAATTCAAGAGGAATTCCCGTCAAGAACTTGACATCTAACATTGATCCCTAATATTTATTGATTATGTTGAAGAAGAAACTTTCATAGTAATAAAACTACTTGAATTATGTTTCATACTCTCAATCAATATTGTTATATCTCCGGAGAATAACCTATGGGGATTTCAAATTCCTTACCAACTAAAAGCTCCTAAAAACTCACATTCTCCTAGTACAAACCCTCAAGTTAGTTATAGTGCACAGACAAGACCTAGATAAGATCTCTGGCATACTCATGTGATTTGTTAGAACGAAATTTAAGATATAACTAGCAGATGTACCTAACCTTTCGACTTACGAATAGTTATAATACTCGTATGAATGACATACACACTAAAATCCATTATAAATTAATACCCTTCAGCACAATCGACAAAGAGGATTGGTTCCCTCGACAACCACTCTTCTTCTTCTTCTTTATGATCATTCCTCTACAACTCAAAAACACAATAACAGTCGTTCTCTCATCAATTGTGATTCTTCGATCAAATTAGAAAGGGTAAACCATTCACGACCAACGAGATCAATTAGTTTCAATCACCAAAAATCAGAGGCGGAAGGTAATGGGGATTAGTGGGGGTCATGGCCCCCAAAATTTTGAAAAATTAAAGTTTAGACCTTTAAAATTTTTATAGCATTTAATTTGATCACCACAATTTTTAGAAACCTATATTATTTTTAAAAAAATTTTAATATTCTTAGTTGAATTCCTCCCATAATTTTTTAAGAATTCTTATTAAATTTCTCAAATTTTCAAAAAATATAATTATATCCCAATTTTTCTAAAAAATTGTAAAGCGAACCCTTCAAAAATTTTGAAAATTTTAATTTAAACTTCTAAATTTTTTAAAATTTGAAACTAACCCCCCCAAAACTTTATCACCAAGTTCTGTCACTAACAAAAAAAAATATGATATGCTTTATACTTTCAATCAAACTTGGTTTTCTATTTTCTACAATCAATTTAAGTCCGATCGAATTTGAATCGAACTATGTATTTATGGTAGGCTGTGAACTGAGAGACATGAACCGTCGTGTAACCCTAGAAAAGAAAAAAAGAACTTACGGCGTCTAGGGCAACAACTAGTCGCCAGAGTTGGCTTTTCGACGGAAGAAACAGAATCAAGAACCCATAGACGCTCACTATCGCATTCACAATAACAAAGTACCTACACATGCAAACCAGACATCAGTCAAACATTAACAACAAACACAAAAGAAAAACCCTAGCCAAGCCTCGAACTCACATCAATGCGGGTGTATCCGAGTACTTGGCTTCAAACGACAACGCCAAAACAGTAGTCCTCTCACGGCTAGAAGCCATTACGATAGAAGCCGAGAGCGTGGTGCAAAAGGCTATAAACCTCAGCAGAAAGGTGAAGATCCTCTTGGTTTCGGCCATGGAACCTGCAGAGAAGATTCATAAGAGGAAATGAATGAGTCAAGGGGTTTATATAGTGGAAGAAGAGACAGATGAGTGAACTTAGTACGCATGTTGGATGATTTTTCATCGGATTACTTCTTTGTTAGTTGAAATTTGCACCGACCACTGCAAAAACATTTCTACGTTGGCTGATTCAGTTGGATATTTGTGGTTAAGGGTTATTGTTGTTAAATTCTTTGTTTTGGTTAGGTTATCAGTTTGTTTTACTTTATTTCTTTATTGTTTTGTTCGACATAATCAGACACTCCCACAAAATATATTAAGAGATGAATATATAAAATTTTAAGATTTAAAACATATTATTAAAATTCACATATTTAACTTGATTCAATTTGATATCAGTTTATTTAATATTTCATGAAGATTATAAAATAATATTTATATTCTAAAAATTCGGGCGGTCGGAGTCGAATGGAGGATATATCATTTTCGAGTTGGATGGGGGATATATAATTTCTGGATCAGGTCGAATTCGAGTGGAGGATACATATTTTCAGGTTGGGTCGGGTTGACTAAAAACCAAACCCTAACTCTAACTCGACCCGTTACCATACTTATGTGTAATTATAAAATTTTAAAGATATGAAATTAAATAATATTAAAAACATAAAAAAATACTTAAATTATATATAAATTTGAAAATAAATAATATTAAAAACATAAAAATGCTTAAATTATATATAAATTTAAAATTTACAGATGATACAATCATCCCCAACACCATTTCGATCTACCTTATTTATAGTAATAATTTCCTCGTAATGTCTCATTTTGATTCTTTCTTTTTCCAACTAGGAATGTAAAAAATTATTTAAAAAAATCTAAATATCAACCATCTTTTTATTAATTCTAAATTTTTATAAAATTAAAATAGTTTACATTATATAATTAAATCGTATAATAATAATAATAATAATAATAATAATAATAATAATAATAATAATAATAATAATAATAATAAAATAATAATAATAATAATACAGATGTAAAATTAGGGTACTCTAATTTGAGGTAAAACCCCTTCAAAAAGGAAATGAAATAGGACTCCATGTTCATATTATTAAGTTAGATTTAATTATTATTTATAATTGTTTATTTAAATCAAAAGAAATAAATTATTTTGAACTATTTGAACTCACGTACATTATTAATATTAATTTATATAAAATTTATTTATTTAGTAATTTTATTACAAAGATTGTTCTATGGTTTGAATTTTTTTTGAAAGGGTCCCTTGTAGATTCTTTTCAAGTGTGTCCCTACTATTAAAATCAATCAGTAATTAAGTTTAACTCTTAGTGTTTGTTTAGTTTGAAGGATGAAAATAATTGAGGATGAAATTTTTTAATCTAATAATTAAGTTATAAGTCGAAAAAATTATTATAAACACCCGTTTTAATGTTGATTGTCGACCACTGGTTGTCTTTTTTTTTGTTTTTAATAAGAATAATTTATGTCTTTATGACATGTTTATCTCTACCTTTATGACACATTTATATTTATCTTTGTGGCACGTTTATATCTGCCTTTTGGTAGTTTTCCGTCGTTTGGACGTTATTTTCGTTTATCTTTTTTTCTCAAGGTTAGATTTGATATCGCCACGACTGATCAAAATGACGTTTATTTGTTATCACGTTGATTTTCCCTGTTTTGGATCATCAGATTGATTTGGATCATCGTTCATCATGATTTGTGATTTATCGATAGTCTTTTAATAGTTTCATCCTCTTTTGTGGTTCGTTTGTCGATGCAGTCAAATTTGTTTGTATCTTTATTTTGTTCGAGCGTTGGTTAGGTATTTTAACATTTTCCTTCTTTGGTACTTGTGTGATCTAGGTATCTAGTTTTTGTGTCAATGGTTATAAGAAAATATCCTAATTATAGTTTATTAACATTTTATTAACTGTCAAGTCAACATCTTCGTTAAATATTAACCGTCAGCGACTTGATTGACAATAATTAAATAACTAGGTGGGTTTGATTAATAAAACTAAAAGATCGGCGATAAAAGGAAAAATATTAAATAATTGAGTGGTCAATTATATAGTTTACTCAAATTTGTATATTGATTTAAGATTAGGTCATGACATTGAACGTATAAACATAGTATTAAAGTTTTTTTTCATATATTGCAAGAAATTATTTGAATATCAAAATTTTCATATATTGTATGAAATTATCTTAATACTAAAATTTGACATTAATGAGTTAGTGATCAATACTACACTTTTTTTAATAGGGTAAACTACACCATCTTTCATATAACTTTATTCTTTCTTCTATTTCATTCATTGTATTTTTAATTTTTTTAATTTACTCATTAAATTTTATAAATTAATTTTTTTATCACTCGGCCGTTTTTTCTCTAATAGTTAAATTATGTGACTTATTTAATAATATATAATTATGATATATATTTTATGAATATTCAATTATAACATGTAATATTTAAAATAAAATAAAATCTCAAATTTTACATTAAACCCTAATCCTAATTTACAACTCCACTCTCTCTCTCTACCGCCCCACCCCACCCCACCATCTTCCTTTTCTCTAATAGTTAGGCAGCTTCTTCCTCCCAAAGCTTTACATTTTCAGCTAAAGAACCACCGTTGAGGGAGGAGATTGGGTTTGTGTTGGATTACATTTTCAGCTGCTATTTTGTTTTTTTTAGAAAATGGAAGGAATAAAAAGAAGAATAAGAGAAGGAAAGAAAGAAAATGAAGAAAAATTTTATTTTTTAAATAGATTTAAAATGGCATCGTTTTGATAGAAATTTATTTTTTTAAAATGATATCATTTTGATGTCGTGCGCCATATCATAACGTCGTTAACGGCGAAGTGATCAAAACATGAGTAATGTCAAAATTCAATGAGTAAATTGAAAAAATGAAAGTTCAGTGAGTAAAATAAGAGATAATAAAGTTTAGTGATGAGTGATATAGTTTACCCTTTTTAATATTATTTTAGTTTGAGCAAGCAAATTTGTTCGATTCTTTAAGTTGTTCGTATTTATTTTCTCATATTTTTTAAGTAACTGGTTTTAGACCTATTAAGAGTATTCCCCTTCTTTCTATTATAATCTCCCTTTCCCTTTCCTCTAAATAAGATTAAGAATAAATTTTAAATTTATCAAAAATAATATTATTTTGTATTCTCGTCATAATAAGATGAATGAAGAGATATTGAGATGTAGTCACATAATTTAAAAATTTTAAACGTTGATATAATTTAAATATTATTTTATTAATAATTTAATTTTACATTCTTAAAATTTAGTAACTTTACGCTCTTTAAAATTTTAATATAAATTCTTAAATTTACACTCGTAATATAAGCTCATATATCTATCTTTACATAATTAAACACTATTTAAATTTGGGTCATTTAAAAGAAACACATATTAACCTTTACCATAGACACAAATGCATCGGGTTGGGTGAATATAGTCGTTTTTTTAAAATTTTAAAATTATAATATATTTTAATTCTTTATGTATTTTTTAATTAAAAATCTATTTTTACACATTAAAATTTTATAAATTATTTTTATTTTAAAAATTTTAAAAATTCATCCATCTTAATATAAAATCATACGTGACGATGACTCTTTATAATTTCATCAATAATTCACAGTACCTTCCTATGTTTGGGTTCGATACGTAACGTAATTAAAGAAATAATTAATATTAATTGTTTCGACACGAAATTATCAAAAATAATTATAATCATCAAGGGGTGGGTCCGGCAATTGAAATGTGGAGTTAAGGGGGACCCACTTTGAGGCTAACATTGGGGTCCCACATATTAATATGATGGGCCCCCACCTTGACACATGTTATACGAGAGCAATAATTGCTAAGAAAATTAATTTATTGAGGGTTGGTCTCGAACTTTATAGTTTAGGATAAATTACATAAACCTTACTCAACTATTAACATATGTTTGTTTTGGTAACTGCACCTTTTTATTTAATCACTAACTTTATTTAAATAAATATTGATAGAATTCATAAATATGGATAGTTAATTTATATAATAATTTAAATTATAATTAAATTAATAAAATATATAAATCTTAAGAGATAATGTTTTATTACACCAAATATATACTAGACATGTCAATAATTCAATGAACGATTTAACAATTAGTGATCAAAATGATTGTATTTTAAAGTTAGTGATTAAATTAAAAAATAATTTAATAACAAAAAATATATATACTAAACTTAGTAAAAATCCATGTTTAAATATTAGTATACATTTAATATAGTTAAAGCCTTATATTATAAATAAGCCACTAAAGTATACTTTTTTTTCTTATCGAAGTACCTAAAGTAGTTTTTTTATCAAAATAAGTACTTAAATTTATCTTTTTGATCGCAATAAATACCTAAAGTATTTTTTTGTCAAAATAAGTACCTAAAGTATTCAATTTTTCAACAAATAAGGAATAATTTAGAACATTTGAATAGTCAGTGACCATTATGAAACTTTTAATAGTTGGGGAATCGACAAAGCATTCCCCTATAATCAGGGACTGTTTTATAACTTTTCATAGTCAGAGAATTCAAAAAAATAACACCTTCTAGTTGAGGGATTATTTGTGTACTTTATCATAAAAACTAATTGATGACTTATCAATGGAAGCCCTCCAGGTCGAGGAGGAGACCATGGATAAGCTGAAATGGTATGGTTGAGCAATCACGTCAGTCAGCCATGAAAGTCTTTGTGCGCTTTCCATATAATGAGGCAAACCCTCTAGCCAAGGACATGATAAAACAACACCAATCAAATTTTCACTCACTGGTAGGACACAAATACCATCAGCAGATTGCAGAAGAAAGCAGGCAGATGAAGTAGATTTGCATAAAACATTCTGATTTAAAATCCATTTTTTTTTTTCTAAATCAGAATTTGATCCAACACTCTTCAAATAAAAAAAAAAGACTTTTTACTACTTCTCTTCTTCTTTTGTTCCTCCTCAGTCACTCTCACTTTCTGTCCTTTTTTTCCCTCTACATTTGCATGAACTAGTGGATTTCCTGAATTAAAGAACGTATCCCACTAAGAAAGAAGACTGTTTTCCCCATTTTGGGGGATTTTTTTTGTTGGTTTAAGGGTTATCTTTCTTTCCTTTTTTCATTCCCATGGTTTTGTAATTTTGTTGCTAAAAAATGGAGGCCACAGAGTTGTAGCAAAGAGTGGTTTCATTGTACCTTTTGGCCTTTATTTTCTGGGTTTTGGGAATCCTTCCTCTATCTTAAAGTTCCCTTGAGAAAGTTAAGTTCTTTCAAGTTTCAACAGCAGGGTACAGTTCCCAACTTTCTTCTGTTATGATCTTCTTCTTCTTCTTCTTCATGTAAATTTATTCTTTCATTGTTTTGCAGTTTTTCAAGAAGCAGCAAGTAGGTGTAGATTTTAATAATGGCAGACAGTGAGTTGCAGAAGAAGCCCACTTCATTCCCCAAGTTGTTTACTGGTTTTACTTTAAAAGCAATTTCTGATAACTCAGAGTCAATTATGAGTCCAAAATCCATACTTGATAGCAAGCCCTTCTCAGCTTTCAAGAACCCTTTTTGGTCTGAATCAAGCACTCATAGAACCCCAGAACCTGAAGCCAAACACAAACTTGGTTCCAAAGGGATTGGTCTTGCCATTGTTGATTCTCTCAAAGATGATTGTTCTGATCCCAACTTGTCAAAACCTGTCCTTTTTGGTTCACAACTTAGGGTCCAAATCCCATCTTTCCCCCATGTTTCTCCATCTGAATCTCCAACAACGCCAACTGATCTTAACATCATCAAGACAAGAACATCCCAGTTGAGTTCCTTCTCTTCTATCTTCATTGGTAGTAGTCTCTCAGCTTCTGAAATGGAACTCTCAGAAGATTACACTTGTGTAATAACTCATGGAACCAATCCTAGAACCACACATATCTTTGATGATTGCGTTGTGGAGACATGTTGTGGAGTTGTTGGTTTCTCTTGTTCCAATGGAATTTGGGGTGATGATGGAACAAGTTTCCAATCGGACAACTTCCTCAGCTTCTGTCATGCTTGCAACAAGAATCTTTCTCCAGGAAAAGACATTTACATGAACAGGTGTGTTTGCTTTTGTGTTATGTATTGATCTATTTTTTTTTTTTGCCATAATCTGATGACATTTCCTCATTCTGCAGAGGGGAGAAAGCATTTTGCAGCAAAGAATGCAGGTACCAGGGGATGATGCTAGAGGAAGGGACAAATCAACTAGAATCCGATGACATATTGGGGACAAGTAAAACAAGATCAACAGCTTTTGGACCATGATGAAATTTGTCAAAGCTTTTGCCTTTTAAACCATGATGAAAGTTGTTCAACACTTTGTTTACAAATTAGGCTATTAGCTCACATTGAACCTTGGTTTGTGATAATTGTAGAATTGGCTTTTCTTGCAAGTGATAATATGGGGTTTTTGTCAGTTTTTTTCCCGGTGGTAAATGACCAAATTCCAATGATCATCACTCTGATTTGTGTCTCAAAAAGAAAGCATAATGATGATATACGGTCTGCAATACATCTTTTGATTAGCCACTAACAGCCAATTACTTCATCTGAAGTATATTCTTTTTCTCTTTTCACCATGCAGATAGCTCTATATTACATGTATGTGTAGAACCCTGATGTTAGCATAATGCCAAAGGATGAAATAATTGAAACTTGAGGCCCCACCTCACCACCCCACTTTCAGGTGGATTAATTCAAGGGGTTGGGAGTAGGAAGAAGGATGATAACGTTTTTGGGTCGAGTTGAGTTTTTGATTCAATCAAATTTGATTCCAAAGTTAAATCAACTTGCATGATGCATTCAATTTGACTCGGGTATATGATGATTTCACCTCATTTGAAACTTTATTTGATTTTTTAGGTGAAAATCTGCATTTAACTCAAATATATATATATATAGAGAGAGAGAGAGGGGGTTAAGATTCATTTATTCAATGTAAAACTCTTTAGTTTTACATAGATTTAGGATCATTGGAGGAGTGAAAATAGATAGTTGAGATTGACTCATTGTTTTTTCTCCAGTAAATATCTTTACATTTTCTACTTTTAATCTCGATTTTCTGTTTTCAATCATTGAACGGTCATAAATCTGTGTAAAATTAAAAGAGTTTTACATTATGTAACATGATTATATCCCTATATAAATATAGGGATATGATTCAATTACGCAATGTAAGGCATTTTAGTTTTACATATATTTAGAATCGTTAGATGAGTGACAATAAACAGTAGAGATTAACAGTAGGAAATGAGAAGATATTCATTAAAAAAGCTTAATACAAAAATAAGTGTTCAAATTATATCCTAAATTAACTTTAGGTGCCTAAAGAATTTTTTTTCTAAAAATAGGTATGTAACGTTTTTGACGTTATATTTTTAGGTGTGTAACATTTTTGATGTTATACTTTTAGGTGTGTAACGTTTTCTACGTTACACTTTTAGGTGCGTAACGTTTTCTACGTTACACTTTTAGGTGCCTACGCCGTATTGACAGTTAAAAAACCTTAAAGTGACACATATCATGTTTGTATTTTAGCTTAATGCAAAAATAAATGTTCAAATTATATCCTAAGTTAATTTTAATTGCCTAAAGAATTTTTCGTTAAAAATATGTACCTAACATTTTCGATATTACACTTTTAGGTCATACGCAATAATGACAGTTAAAAAAGCATTAAGTGATATGTGTCATGTTTTTTATTTTTTAAAAAAAAATTTAATAATATTATTAATTTAAAAAAATCATTTTTTTCTAAAATTATAAAAAAAATAACCCTAAAATTTCTCATTTCAACCTTATTTTATCAGTTGTAGTCGACCATCACTGATAACCATTTTCATCGTAGAACAGTCACTCAATCATCGTCAGACCTCTATTATCGACCATCATTCTTGTTGTCGTCTAACCCCTTAAATCCTTAAATTTAAACTTTAATCCCTAACACTAATCTCAAATTTGGCATTCTCATCCTAAGTTAACTTTAATGATTTATTAAGACGATGGAGGAGGGTTTTGAATGCAACTGAGGAAGGAGAAATCTTTTGCGCATGCGGGTGGGATAATTTTTTTCCTTAAAAATGTTTTTTTAAATAATATTTTAACTTTTTTTAAAAAATCAAAATTTTAAAAATATATAAACATGACACATGTCAAATAACATTCAACTTTAAAGATCGTTACAACCTAGACACCTAAAAGTATACCATCACAAACATTAGGCACATATTCATAGTGAAAAATTATATATGCACCTAAAGTTAACTTCGTGTATAATTTTAGCACTTATTTTTTCATTAAGCCAAAAAATAAATATGAAATATGTCACTATTTTTTAACTGTCATTACTACATAGGCACCTAAAAGTGCAACGAAAAAACGTTAGACACCTAAAAGTGTAACCGAAAAAAATATTAGACACCTACTTTTAATGAAAAATTCTTTAGGTACCTAAAGTTGGCATTTATGTTTGCATTAAGCCTTATAAAAAAACATTGAGTTAATCCCAACCTTTTATTTTTACTCATCCAACAATCATAAATCTGTTTAAAACAAAAAAAAATTACATTATGCAAGTGGATCCTTACACACGCACATGCACACACACATATATAAAGGTAAATAAATGAAAGATAACTATAATATTATATCGAATTGGATCTTTTTACTCTAAATTCAACCTTGGTCCGATCTAAACTCAAATTATTTTTTAAAAATAATTCGACAAAATCAAATTGAATCAAAACTCGTTGAAACTAGATCAAATATTTATCCTTATCTCTTGCATCCATGTCATCTCAAGTTGACATTATTTTAAAGTTGGTAGTTTATACTTTTCATCATTTTATACATAATTCTCACTATTGTCTACAAGAATAATATATTGTGAAGAAAAATAATAATATATAGAAATATGTCTTTTTCTTTATGCTTATGGTTGATGCATCATTTCTAGATAACACTCCAATATTCTTCTTTTTCTAGCTTTTAATCTACACATTAATAATATAAAGATATATAAAGAGTGTGACCACTATATAGTAATATGTATTTTTCTTCTTTAATATTAGCTTACTAAAATACCTTTTAAGAAACTTGACATTGCTGTGTTAGGTTTAGTGGCTGATGAATCATACGTAGATAAGGTTTAATTTTTTTTTCTAGCTTTTAATCTAATTTTAACCCTTTAAAATTTTGATTATATTAATCCAATGGAGAAGTTATTAAACATGTACATGTCATATGAGTTGGTACTTAATCACCAATTCCCTTTTATCTTTTTAGTGTGTTGAAATTAGAGAATTTAAGTTTATACTTTAATTTTACGTAATTTAATTCTTTTTAATTTATAATATCATTATATAATCTTTTATACATACAGGGTTAGGATCCACTTACACTATGTAAACATAATATGTTTTCTACCGATATGTTTTTATTTTGTTTTATCCTTTTGTTTACGTTTCATTCTTTGTTCGATTTGTCACCAACCGCGCCATCGTATGGCTCACTGCCAGCGTCATTGTCTTCGTCTCGCTGTCATCGTTCGTCTGGTACTATTGGTTCACCATTCATCGACGTCGTTAACGTTGGGTGAGGAGTTTAGTTTTGAGTTTTCAAGAAAACCCAATTCCATCGTTCTTCGTTGCAAACCAACCTAGGTAAGTAGTTTCTTGTGCTTTAAAACATCACCCTGGTAATTTCCATCGCAAATTGATCACCTGCGGTGCCCCCACACGCCGTCGTGCGCGTATGAGAGTGATTATGTCAGTTCAAACATGAACCGGTATGCTGAACCAATTTGGATTGGTTTGATCGAACTAGCCCTGAACCCATTGACCCATTGAAACATTGATTGTTGACTCATTAACCATTGAGCATTGACCATTTGACTTTTTCTGAAGACCCTCAATCTTTAAATTTTTTATCATCCTGAGTTCATTTTTACGATCCGTTTTGCCAAGTTCTGACCCAAAAGTCTTGTTTTACGTCATTTATCACTTAAAGTGTTAATTATGCTAAGTAAAATGTGATATTTGGGACTCATTTTTTGGTGTTATTTTCTAAATGTGCTAATGTGTTTCTAGATTGCTCTCCAGTAGATCTTGATCACTCCCGTTCCTCTCAGTTCAATTTCGCACGCTCATCTAGAGATATGTGTAAGTGTTATTTAGTGACTTTATAGTCTATTTTTGTTTGGATATATGGTTTCGTATTCATAGGGTGGTATTATTTTTAGGTTCATTTTTCGCAAGACCTAGTGCGATTGATAGTGGAAAGTGTAAGGCTTAGTCAGTTTTGGATAGCTACTATAGATGTGTCCCCTTGACATGTTTGATACATTTGATGTGTTATGCTAATATATTATATATATAATACTATTTGTAAGCATGTTCGTAATCTAATTATATTTATCCGTGACATGTCTGATTTCTGAATAATGTTGCATCACTTATAATCTGTGTATTGATGCATTTTTTTATTATGTATGTGATTATATATTTGTCCTGATTTTGCATGGGATTATGTTCCCATCCTAATTCTTCATGGGATTATATCCTCATCTTGATTCTGCATAGAATTATATCCTCGCTCTAATTTTACATGAGAATTTATCTCGTCTTGATTTTGCATGGAATTATATCCTTGTCCTGACTCTGCATTAGATTATATCTCAATCTTGTTTTTGTTTGGGATCCTCTTCGGAGGGCTATAACTCCATCCTGATTTCTATATTCAGATTTGTGTACCTTTTCCAAGGGTAGCACCCCATATTGTTTGTCTACGGTGAAAGGTGAAGTTGTGTGCTATTGATGCTACACTCTGATGGTTAAATTTTGATGTTATTGTTTATACATTATTTGTGTTGTTATAAATATATATTGATACATATTTTACTCTAAAGGACACAATGGGCCTTATAGCTCACTCTTTTAGTTTTTTCTTTTCAGATCCTTTCGACTTTTAGGATTATGACTGGTAACTAGTGGATCATTTAGTAGCACATTTTTCTTTTATCCATCGTATGGACATTTTCAGACTTTATACTATTTATTTTTCATTTATTTTATAAATATTTATATGTGATTTTGAGATTCTATGTTTTCACATATATTATAAACTTTTATTCTTGTATTTGAATTTATATTGATTTTCTGATGATGCATGTTTTAATATGGAAGTTTCATGATTTTTGTGAAGTTGAATTATTGTTGTGGTCTCTGAGATTTGATCGTAACGTCCAGATTGGGTCTATGAGGTTAGATTTAATGGTATCAGAGCTTATGTTTAACTCTTAGACCATGTTACCTGTCAAATTTTATAATGTTCTGTAAAATAATTTTTGCATGCATCGAAAAGTTTTGGGTATGAGAAATATTTTCAAAAATCGTTTTAATTGTAAAATTTTTCTAAATGATTTTAATCTTATCTGTTTTCAAATATGATTATTCTATTTTGAGACTCTAGTATCGGATTTAACCTTGGATTATGTTTACTTTTTATTTCAAACTCCACTCTATATATAATATGCCACCTCATAGAGGTCAACATCCTTTTGCTCCATTTTGCAGAAGTGGTAGTACATGAGGCCGTGGAGGGGACCAACTAATTTTAACAGATATTCTTCATTTTCTGAGGTAGATTCGTCAAGGGGACGTACTCGAGCATCTAATTCTTTTGATCCGACTGAGAATACTAAGCATACCCCTACCACTGGAGGTAGATCCACATATAATTTAAAGGATGCTACTGTTAGTCAAGCAATATTGCGTTTATTTTAGAGATCTGATGGGATTCAGCTAGAGGACATTGTCATTACTGTTTCGTCGACTATGTTTTATAATGGGTATAGTACCTTAGAGGGCTTACTCAAGCATCCTCGTCAGTTGGGGAGTACTAGATTGAGGATACTAAGCGTATTCTAAATGAGATAGATTATCCGATAGATCAAATATTTTAGGTTATTGTTTCACTGCCGAATGATGATGCCCTGAGTTGTTGAAATTCAGTGAAGATGACTACCCCGAGGGATCAATTGACTTATGAGTTTTTCTAGAGTGTTTTTCAAAGTCAGTTTGTGGGTAGTCGTTATCTAAAAGAGTATAAATAAGAATTTATGGATATGACGTAAGGTGATATGTCAGTTCATATTATGAGTTAGATTTTTTACGTCTCAGTAAGTATGCTATTAGACTTATCACTACTGAGGAAGAAAAATGTTTACTATTTGAGAAGAGTTTACGTGTTGGGATACATAGTATGATAGCTACCCATCATGAGAGGGGCTTTGTTAAGCTTGTGGACTGAGCTAAGACTATAGAGGAGATAAAATATCTTAGTAGGGAGCAACGTAATTGTAAAAGTAAGAAGTTTGATTCTGAGGCTTTATTTGGTTCTTCTGCTCGTCCTATGAAGTATTTGAAGGATGACACTTCAAGATTTGGTTATAGGTCTAGACATGTTGCTTTTTCTGGTCAGTCTGAGAGTAGGGATTTTTTTTTTACACAAAGAGTTATTCCTACCTTTATTTATTGTAGTAGTCAGCATGATGAGTGTTGCAAAAGTTAGAAGCGTGTTTCAGGTGTGGTTTCATTGATCATTTTTTGAGAGATTTTACATAACATGCTCTAACATATCATACTGCTACTCGTTCTTAGGGATCATTTCATACACCGATGGGTCGTAGCTATATTCGACCCACCTCATATGGTCATGCATTGGGTTCTTCGAGTATGGGGCAATTTGTCGAGGGTAGAGGTTCTGTGAGGTCAAAGACTAACTTGCTCTTGTTTATACTGCAAGGTATCGTGAAGATCGGGATAAGCCAAACATCGTTGTATGCTTTTATCATTCATTCTATTCATTATTTTGCTTTACTTGATAGCGGGTCTAACCATTCATACGTTGTGAGTTCTGTAAGAAGACGTTTTTGGAAAATCTTGTGGATATCTCATTGAATGAGTTCGATCTTATTCTAGGTATCGATTGGCTGAAAGAACATCATGTTAATCTAAATTATAAATGCAAAAGAGTTATTTTAAAGGCTTCTGATAATAGAGATGTTGTTGTTACAGGTAAACATCGAGGTTATCTATCTAATGTGATATCAGCCTTGGTAGCTAAGAAAATGATTTGGAATGATACTGTAGTATACCTTTCTTATATCCTAGATTTAAGAAAGTTTATTTCTGGAATTAAACATATTCGTACTATGAGATATTTTTTGGGATGTATTCTCAAAAGAATTATCGGGTGTACTGTTTAAAAGAGAAGTAGAGTTCAGAATTGAATTGTATCTAGGTACAACACCTTTGTCCATGGCACCTTATCACATGGTACCTAAGGAATTGAGAGAGCTGAAAGTCCAGTTACAACAGTTGTTGGATCAAGGTTTTATTCAACCTAATACCTCTCCATAGGAAGCCCTATACTCTTTGTTAAGAAAAAGAATGGATCATTGTACCTATGCATTGATTATCAAAAACTGAATAAACTAACAATTAAAAACAAATACCCATTACTAAACATTGATGATTTATTTTACCAGTTCCAAGGTGCAATTATTTTCTTTAAAATTGATTTTCGGTCCAACTATTATTAGCTTAAGGTGAAAGATTTTGATATTCTGAAGACTATTTTTCATACTTAATATGGTAATCACAAGTTTTTACTGATGTTGTTCGGGTTAACTAATGACCCTGTTACTTTCATAGATATGATAAACCGTGTATTCCATCCATATCTGGATCAGTTTATCATTATTTTTATTGATGATATCCTAATTTACTCGAAGTTTGAGACTGAGCACAATGAGCATTTGAGGATTGTTATACACGCTTTGAAGGAAAAATAACTCTATCTAAAGTTTATTAAGTGTGAATTTTGGCTTAGTGAAGTAATTTTCTTGGGTTACATTATTTCTGCTAAAGGTAATTTTGTTGATCCGAAAAAAATTAAGGCTATTATGAACTGAAAACAACTTAAAAACATCGTTGAGGTCCATAGTTTTCTGGGTTTGGTAGGCTATTGTCGAAGGTTTATATGGGGATTTTCTATGGTTGATGTCCCTTTGACGAAACTTTTGAGAAAGAACGTACCTTTTATTTGAGGTGAAGCTCAATACTCGGGTTTTGAGCAATTGAAAATAGTTCTGACTCAAACACCTATTTTGATCCAACCAAAGTCAAAAAAGGATTATATAGTTTACAATGATGCTTCACACACTATTTTAAGTTCTATTTTGATGCAAGATAGGAGGGTAGTAGCATATGCGTCTCATCAGTTGAAGTCGCATGAGTGTAACTACCCTACGCATGATTTAGAGTTAGCTTCAGTGATATCTGCATTGAAAATCTAAAGGACTATATATATATTGAAAAAGTATTATATCTATACTAATCACAAAAGTCTGAAATATCTATTAACTAATAATGATCTTAATTTGAGACAACGTCGCTAGTTAGGGTTTATGAAGGATTATGATTTTAAGATTAAGTATTATTATAAAAATGCCAAAATAGTTGATGATGCTTTGAGTCGTAGAGCGATTATTGATTTGAGGGTGATGTTTGCCAGTATGAGCTTATATGATGATGGTATGTTATTAGTTGAACTCCGAGTTAATCCTACCTTAGTGGTTGAGATTAAGTTAAAGCAAACTCTTGATGCATCCTTGTTTCAATTTGCAAAACGAGCTGAGTAAAGTTTTGATTCTGAGTACACATTCGATGAGGATTGTGTATTGTGCTTTTGAGGACGTTATTGTGTTATGATTGATCCTAAGTTATAGAATGTTATTTTGCGAGAATATCATAATATCTTTATTTTATGCATCCTGGTGGTTTTAAAATGTACCAAAACTTGAAATGTACCATTGGTTTAGTTTGAAAATAAATATCACTAAGTATGTGGTTAAGTGTCTGACTTGTCAGCAAGTAAAGGTTGAGCATCCGTTTTTATGTGGTTTACTTTAACCCATTCAGATTACCGAATGGAAATGGGAGCAAGTAACTATGGATTTTGTCAGTGGATTATCATTGACACAATCCAAGAAGGATTCAGTATGGGTTATCATTGATCGCATCACAAAGTCTGCTCACTTCATTACGGTTCAGACTAATTATACTCTAGATAGATTATCTTGATGGTATATTTTCGAGATTGTTTGTCTTCATTGGGTACCTTTGTCCAATATTTCTGATTGTGATCTGGGGTTTACGATGAGAAAGGCTCTTCATGACTCTCTAGGTACCCGATTGAATTTTAGTACAACTTATCACCCACAATCTTGTGGTCAGTTTGAGCGGGTATATCAATAAGTTAGTAAGCGTAATTTCTGATACGTTATAGGGTTTTAAAATTTAGGGTTTTATAATTTGAGAAAATCTATTAACTTAAAAAACATTTTCCTTACTACACGCACATGTAAAAAAAATCAATGAAGAAAACTTAATTTCATATGTTTAGTTTTTTTTATTGTTATAAAAAATCGCGCACATTAATCCGAGAATGTTATAGAAAAATAATAATGATAATAAAATAAATATCATTATAAAATTAAAGGGAATGAAGGGGTAAGAGATAGAACGAGTTTACTCTTATCTTGAGATTGTTATCCAAAATAACAATTTATGACAAAATTAATTCTCAAAAAAATAAACCAAAAAGGTTAAACTTATTAGAATATAAGATAAAAATAAATGGAAATAAATACTCCTTTTATTTTGATCTGTCGATCGGAATCTGTTAAGGTTTGTCGCAACACAGTTTCCTCAAGACAAATTTTCGGCCACTCCTTTCGTGCTCCTTCTGGTGCTCGTGTAACACCCCCAACCCGTATTAAAAACAGAATACGAGTATGAGGTGTCACATTGACTTTTCAAAACATTTACTTGTATAAAATAGTGAGTAATTTAAAACTTTTATAACATATAATTTATTCAAAACGTTTACAAAACTATTCAGAGCTTATACAATATATTCTTTTGAATACATGCCAACTAGAACTTTATATATTAAAATACATATTATTCACCTCTCTTCTGATCTGACTTTCAGTAAGGAGAACTGACATGTCTTGTTCCACATTGCTCTTCACTCTTCTTGAAACCTACGTGCAAATCTCTTACATGCTAAGTCTATGACTTAGTGAGACAATAAATATATAATGTAAACTATAACTTGTAATCATGCATGAATAATTACTGCTATCACATCATACCCAAACATATATCCATTCATATATCAAATCCACACATGCATATAATTATCTTATTTCCTATCATTATCATCTTATTACCATTCATATTTCTATTCTCTTGTTTATATGATCTATTATGTTCATATCATATATCTTATAACATATACAATAATCATTAACACACATATATCATATCATATAATTCATATCACAAAACATATATATATATCACATACATTGTATTCAATGTTATCTCTTATTAACCCATGTACACCTGTGAGAACTGTAGATATGTGAGTCTATTGAGGTTGTGCACTATGCTGTCATCACAGCTCGTAAGGGGTCCCACTAGGGGCTATGAAATTTTATCCCGAATGACTACTATGAAATATCCCGAAGGATCAGTGTATGTCCCGAAGGACCACGTAGACCCTCGACTCTTGGCATGCCAACTATACCTATAGCTCTCGTATCATATAACATTGACATTTTCACTTATATCATTCTACATATACACTTTCATATCATATGTCATATAAGTTCATAACTTCTTTCACATATACATATAGTCACATAGCTTCTTTTTATATTATCACATAGAGGTCAACATCCTTTTGCTCCATTTTGCAGAAGTGGTAGTACATGAGGCCGTGGAGGGGACCAACTAATTTTAACAGATATTCTTCATTTTCTGAGGTCGATTCGTCAAGGGGACGTACTCGAGCATCTAATCCTTTTGATCCGACTGAGAATACTAAGCATACCCCTACCACTGGAGGTAGATCCACATATAATTTAAAGGATGCTACTGTTAGTCAAGCAATATTGCGTTTATTTTAGAGATCTGATGGGATTCAGCTAGAGGACATTGTCATTACTGTTTCGTCGACTATGTTTTATAATGGGTATAGTACCTTAGAGGGCTTACTCAAGCATCCTCGTCAGTTAGGGAGTACTAGATTGAGGATACTAAGCGTATTCTAAATGAGATAGATTATCCGATAGATCAAATATTTTAGGTTATTGTTTCACTGCCGAATGATGATGCCCTGAGTTGTTGAAATTCAGTGAAGATGACTACCCCGAGGGATCAATTGACTTATGAGTTTTTCTAGAGTGTTTTTCAAAGTCAGTTTGTGGGTAGTCGTTATCTAAAAGAGTATAAATAAGAATTTATGGATATGACGTAAGGTGATATGTCAGTTCATATTACGAGTTAGATTTTTTACGTCTCAGTAAGTATGCTATTAGACTTATCACTACTGAGGAAGAAAAATGTTTACTATTTGAGAAGAGTTTACGTGTTGGGATACATAGTATGATAGCTACCCATCATGAGAGGGGCTTTGTTAAGCTTGTGGACCGAGCTAAGACTATAGAGGAGATAAAATATCTTAGTAGGGAGCAACGTAATTGTAAAAGTAAGAAGTTTGATTCTGAGGCTTTACTTGGTTCTTCTGCTCGTCCTATGAAGTATTTGAAGGATGACACTTCAAGATTTGGTTATAGGTCTAGACATGTTGTTTTTTCTGGTCAGTCTGAGAGTAGGGATTTTTTTTCTACAAAAAGAGTTATTCCTACCTTTATTTATTGTAGTAGTCAGCATGATGAGTGTTGCAAAAGTTAAAAGCGTGTTTCAGGTGTGGTTTCATTGATCATTTTTTGAGAGATTTTACATAACATGCTCTAACATATCATGCTCTAACATATCATACTGCTTCTCGTTCTTAGGGATCATTTCATACACCGATGGGTCGTAGCTATATTCGACCCACCTCATATGGTCATGCATTGGGTTCTTCGAGTATGGGGCAATTTGTCGAGGGTAGAGGTTCTGTGAGGTCAAATACTAACTTGCTCTTGTTTATACTGCAAGGTATCGTGAAGATCGGGATAAGCCAAACATCGTTGTCTGCTTTTATCATTCATTCTATTCATTATTTTGCTTTACTTGATGGCGGGTCTAACCATTCATACGTTGTGAGTTCTGTAAGAAGACTTTTTTGGAAAATCTTGTGGATATCGCATTGAATGAGTTTGAACTTATTCTAGGTATCGATTGGCTGAAAGAACATCTTGTTAATCTAAATTATAAATGCAAAAGAGTTATTTTGAAGGCTTCTGATAATAGAGATGTTGTTGTTACAGGTAAACATCGAGGTTATCTATCTAATGTGATATCAGCCTTGGTAGCTAAGAAAATGATTTGGGATGATACTGTAGTATACCTTTCTTATATCCTAGATTTAAGAAAGTTTATTTCTGGAATTAAACATATTCGTACTATGAGATATTTTTTGGGATGTATTCTCAAAAGAATTATCGGGTGTACTGTTTAAAAGAGAAGTAGAGTTCAGAATTGAATTGTATCTAGGTACAACACCTTTGTCCATGGAACCTTATCACATGGTACCTAAGGAATTGAGAGAGCTGAAAGTCCAGTTACAACAGTTGTTGGATCAAGGTTTTATTCAACCTAATACCTCTCCATGGGAAGCCCTATACTCTTTGTTAAGAAAAAGAATGGATCATTGTACCTATGCATTGATTATCAAAAACTGAATAAACTAACAATTAAAAACAAATACCCATTACTAAACATTGATGATTTATTTTACCAGTTCCAAGGTGCAATTATTTTCTTTAAAATTGATTTTCGGTCCAACTATTATTAGCTTAAGGTGAAAGATTTTGATATTCTGAAGACTATTTTTCATACTTAATATGGTAATCACAAGTTTTTACCGATGTTGTTCGGGTTAACTAATGACCCTGTTGCTTTCATAGATATGATAAACCGTGTATTCCAACCATATCTGGATCAGTTTATCATTATTTTTATTGATGATATCCTAATTTACTCGAAGTTTGAGACTGAGCACAATGAGCATTTGAGGATTGTTATACACGCTTTGAAGGAAAAATAACTCTATCTAAAGTTTATTAAGTGTGAATTTTGGCTTAGCGAAGTAATTTTCTTGGGTTACATTATTTCTGCTAAAGGTAATTTTGTTGATCCGAAAAAAATTAAGGCTATTATGAACTGAAAACAACTTAAAAACATCGTTGAGGTCCATAGTTTTCTGGGTTTGGTAGGCTATTGTCGAAGGTTTATAAGGGGATTTTCTATGGTAGCGAAGGTTTGCTAAGTCTATGACTTAGTGAGAAAATAAATATATAATGTAAACTATAACTTGTAATCATGCATGAATAATTACTGCTATCACATCATACCCAAACATATATCCATTCATATATCAAATCCACACATGCATATAATTATCTTATTTACTATCATTATCATCTTATTACCATTCATATTTCTATTCTCTTGTTTATATGATCTATTATGTTCATATCATATATCTTATAACATATACAATAATCATTAACACACATATATCATATCATATAATTCATATCACAAAACATATATATATATCACATACATTGTATTCAATGTTATCTCTTATTAACCCATGTACACCTGTGAGAACTGTAGATATGTGAGTCTATTGAGGTTGTACACTATGTTGTCATCACAGCTCGTAAGGGGTCCCACTAGGGGCTATGAAATTTTATCCCGAAGGACTACTATGAAATATCCCGAAGGATCAGTGTATGTCCCGAAGGACCGCGTAGACCCTCGACTCTTGGCATGCCAACTATACCTATAGCTCTCGTATCATATAACATTGACATTTTCACTTATATCATTCTACATATACACTTTCATATCATATGTCATATAAGTTCATAACTTCTTTCACATATACATGTAGTCACATAGCTTCTTTTTATATTATCACATAGTTCATATCTTACAATTTGTTTTCCCATGTTAACATATATCATGTCATATGGCTCATATCTTTCTCATGCAATCACATAGTTCAGTTTCACATATGTTCATATATATACATCACATAGCACATACTTCTTATATCATTAAATACAAAAGCATGTTAACATATATAATCATGCAACATATATAATAATATGTCACCACATCGACTCATGCACACATATGAACCATAGCAAAACATGCATCTATCTAGAAATTCATGCATTTTTCTATTGGAAATAGACTTGTCGCAAGTCTTATTTCCCATTAAACATCATATACTAAATAATATGCACTCATCTGGGCCTCACTAAGTTCCAATCCACTTTTATGATTTCATTTTTTCCGATCGAATCTTAACTTGATAATCGTTCCGGAACTTGTTCGTGCTCGATATCTATATAATTATACATTGATACATATCAGTATCCAATTGATATATTCTAATCTATCATTTCTTAGACCAAAAGAAATGTCTATTTCAATTTCCCCTTTAAGTGCATCGATACATTCTACAATGCATCGACGCATTCTTTAACATGTGCATCGATGCACTACCCATGCACTGATACACCAATCACCTTCGATGTTTTCATTTTAAGGGGGTGCATCGATGCACTCCTTATGCATCGATGCACTCCTTATGCATCGGTGCACTAATTACATTCGATGTTTCTTCTTTAAAGAGTGCATCGATACACAATGAATGTGCATCGATACACCTTGCCCAGAATTTGCATTTTAAGCCCGAAAACCATCAACTTTTCACTCAATTCTTCTATTTTAAGCCCTTATCATGTCATTAAACTCAACTACCATTACCTAAACCAACTTATATCCATATAAACCATCTTTATCTTCCATATCTCATCATGATTCTTAAAATTTAAGAATCTTGCTAAACTTTCAACTTTGTTATTAATCCTTTCTAACTTCATAAATCTCTTATTCTTATTGATGGCAAGTCAAATTCAACTTTCAATTCTTATTATAAACTCTATTTCAATATTTCACTCAAGAACTCCAAATCTTTAATCTTCCCTAACTCCTTTATCTTTTGATTTTAAGATAACTTAAGCTTTCTTTAAGCTTAGTTGTCATATACTGATCATAACCCAACCTTAAATTTATCCAAAAATTATCTAAATAGAAGACTCACCTTTGATTCAAGCCTTCACGTATGAAGAAGGAAGAAGAGAAGAGAAGAGAAGAGAATTCTAGAACATTTTCTCTCTTCCCACATGGTTTCCTTATCTTATAAGGAAAATAAAAATCTTCCTTGTCAAATGACCCTTTTGCCCTTCAATTCATCTAATAATTACTAACAACTTTTATGATTTATTTCCAAATAAATCATTGAACTAATCCATGGTTCTACTCTAGTCACCAAATTGTGAAACTTTACAATTTGATCACTAACCCGATATTGAGGATGTTACAGCTCGAGTCCAACTAATGATCAGCTACAGTAGCACATCTGCACATCTACATGAACGATCATTGACAACTTGTTTTGTGCAGGAGATGTTATCTCAATGAAGTTTTGTGTAGGTTCTTCCTCTCTGGTTTTTCTTTTCTTTTCTTACCTCAAAGTTGATATGTGGTGTGCATTTTCCTCGCATCTTTTCTTTTCCTGTTCAAAGAGGGAGAAAAAGGGTTTTTTTATTTTATTTTGGCAAGATCTTAACTTTGATTCAAACATCCAGCAAAACACAATTTTCTTTAATTTTTTTCAGTGACATTTGTTTATAGTTATTGGTTTTTCTTCCCCATGCTGATGAATTCTTGGGTAATGAACAAGGAATTTGACAATGGAGAATGAGCTATTGGCTTGGTTGATTCTCAGACAGTGAAAATCAGCAACAAATCTGCACTTTTCAGTAATAAAGCAGTAAAGAACAACTTTCCACTACACAAGAAAAGACTTAAACCAACACTATTTCCATATGGTTCAATAATTTGGGCTAAATTATGGTTAATTTCCCACTACAAGCAGTAACCTTATTTTGAAAAAGTAAAGTGTTCTTTGCAATAAGATGCAAAGCCTTTCCATGATCTTGATGGTGATAGGAATATATAATCAGATAAGTTTCTACATATACATGAAGCCCTAAATCTTAAACCATATCATCGTAAGATGTACGATACGTGTTATTGACATGTTCTCGGATTAAGACAAATGTTCTACACAAGTTGGAAGCATCAAGTACCCCACATTAGGCCATCGATGTAAACAGATGCAAGACTATTGATCACAATTTGTACCATCATAAAACACCCATCACATGTTTCTTGAAAACATGCAAGAGAAAAATCTAATGGGATCATTTTGCTTAATAACAGAATTTAAGTGTCCTAAGCAGGCATCCTCAACCAGTTAGGGAACTAACTTAATCATGTTCCATGTGATTCACTAAATCAGTTATAGATCGGTCAACCTTATACTTGGTTTTTAGAGGGTTCCATGCCTAAACAGTCAACCAATGACATGGAATCAGATTCTAGGTATGCAGTGAAAGAAGAAACAGATTAGTGTTTTCTAGTACATCAATTATTGGATGCTTTCTGATGAAGGCAATTAGGATTTAAGCAAAATATTCACTAGAATCATGCAATCTCAACTTATGTACCTTTCAATACACAAGTGTCCAAGGGCATGAGTTATATTATCCCGCAAGATAACAAAATTTCGAAGAAGGATCATGTTCTTCCTAATGGATACAACATCCAATCGCAGAGAATACTTAACCATTGTAGAATTTCTGTGTTTAAGATAAAAAACCAGAAGAAAGGGTCAAGAGATGAAGTACCATTGGCCGGCACATGGAAAAACTTAGAAAAACCTGAAAATACCCGTGACAGACACATACTATCCAATACATCCGAGTAACATAGGTTTCCCCCATTGATGAGCACATAACCGAGTGCTAATTTCTCACTATGCCAAACTATGGGGATTAGGAGCATAACCTAGAAGCTTCAACTCAATAACCAGCTCGTGTTTGTTTCAATTCCTATCTGCCACTAAAAACTCATGCAAGCCTTTTCCTTAGATATACCTCTTTCTTTCATTAATGGCCTCAAATCCCAATATCTTTCCACTTCCTTTGGCATAAATGTCTGGTAATACTACAAGGATGCCATAACAATTTGGATCCTAATTCAGTCTCACGAGAATTTGACAAGCAGCCATTCGGGATCTCCAAATGACAACAATAGGTACCAAAGGCAGTTTTTTCACTACAATCTTGACAACTACACTCGAGGTTAGCATGGAAGAAACCACTGATCATGCATGGTTAAGTTCAGATTTAGGAGGGATCATGGATGCAAAATGGCTACAAGCATGAAGCACACTCATTAATGGACTCAACATGGCCTCTCTCATTTCGTGAAAGAAGCCTAGAGCATTATTGGGATCCCCATCTATACCAAGTATGTCGATCATACTGATCTAAGATTTTACATTTCTTCTTGTCATTTTCTCAAAAACTCCTCTCGCTCTTTCTAAACTCCCACATTTAAAACGCGTTCCAATCAGCACTATCAATAGGCAAAGATCCTCCAAAACCGTTCATATCAACACATACAAGTATCCATTCGGTTATCTAATACAGCAAGATGCACATAAACTAGTATATCACTCAGAAATTTTACCTGATCAGGTTTCCTTCCTAAGGCGTTCTGCCCAAACTATCAAAAAATATTCTCGAGTTCGATCACATTATCATTACAACGGTGTCAAGCATCCTCAACTTGTGTGCATCGAACACCCCGAAACCATTACAACGGTGTCACGTGACCAAACAATTGCGGAGCCATATCCATGCAACCACAACTTGCATACATAGCTATAACAGAACTATCTTTTCGAATAATGCAGTCGACCTATGTCCAGTAACTCCCATCAGATGCTCTTTCATCACCAGAGCGTTCATCTATAATCTCAAACATCCACCATGCTCATGGTCATCGATCACTATATTCGCGACTTTTGGTCCAAATTAAAAGAAGTGAACCGCCAAATGTTGGATATAGTACTACAAAATCGAAAAGTTAATACTGACAGGACAACAATAATAAAAAAAATTGAAAAGGAATTTGCAAACTGTATCGTAGTAAATTATTGCCTTAGATGCAAAGTCGGACGGATTGGCGTAATAGCTACAATGAACACGTTCCCCAAGCTTAACACAGTATTCCCGAAGCTAGTACATCCAAAACTCGGAAATGAACAAGGTGGTACTACTCAACAAAATATTTAGAAAATTACTAGCAAAATCGACGTCCATCTATGATACTACTCCATGCATCAATATTCTCGATCAGACATTCTATCAAACACCAACCAGACATTCTACAAAACCATATTTTTTTTCTTCTTATTTCCCTTTTTTTCTTGCGTCTTAACATGATCACGTTAAAAGGCATGCTTTTGGCTTTGAAGGAATGGATTGCAGATTTGAACCAAAAATGCAGAACATCACTGAAACACGATTGCATCAATGTTAAATGATTTATCACAAGCTTAAAGTATGATCCTTTTTTCTCAACTGAGCGTTGGGTGCTTCTACAGGCGGATAAAGTCTTAAAAGCAGCTAACAATCATGCCGCAACTGTGATTAGCCTCATAATAGCATCCATCACTTTTGAGAACATCAAATCTGTGATTTTTTTAATCAAATTTATCATTAACCGAACTTTTAAAAAATTAACATCTACACCCTAAATGAATTTCAACCATTAGTAAGTATTGGATGAACAGATAATAAGAATATACCCGGACAAAAGCTAAAATAAACTTTTAAAAGAATAAACTTAAAATCTTAAATCTTAAAAATTTCTTTCTGAAGGTTAAAATTTCTAAAAATCATACCTAATGTTTGGTTTTTATTTAATTTTAGTACAACCGTTAAAAACTTAACGTTAAATTTTGAAAATAATTTAAAGTTTAGGTACTAAAATAAACCAATTTTAAATTTAGGTATTAAAACTAACCAAAACTGATAATTTACTTACGAAACGAGTTAAGCTTTTTACGGTGAGGTACTAAAACAAAACAAAAATTAAACATTAGGCATGATTTAAAAAAATTGAACATTTAAGTACTAAAACATATCAAAAATGATAATTTAGGTACTAAAAGTAGAATTTACCCTATAATGAAACCCATATCCTGTTTTTTGGTAAGATATAAATAAAACCCATAATGAAACCAGAAATTAAACGAACAAAAATTGATAGTTTAAGTACGAAACGCGTTAAGCTTTTTACGGTGAGGTACTAAAACAAAAAAAAAACTAAACGTTAGACATGATTTAAAAAAATTGAACATTTAAGTACTAAAACAAATCAAAACTGATAATTTAAGTACTAAAAGTAAATTTTACCCTATAATGAAACTTATATCCTGTTTTTTGGAAACGCGTTAAGATTTTTACGGTAAGGTACTAAAACAAAAACTAAACGTTAGACATGATTTAAAAAATTAAACATTTAAGTATTAAAATAGATTAAAAATGATAATTTAGGTACTAAAAGTGAAATTTACCCTATAATGAAACCCATATCCTTTTTTTTGGAAAGATCATTGCACCTTCGCCCCCTGTCCTTGTTTGCATAACTTTCTGAATCCTTATAGCAAGTACGGAATGTTCACGACTTTAAAAAATTAGTTGACTATATTCTTATATGTAATGGGGTGAGGGGAGGTAGAGTAGTAGGTTGCCTCTAACGCCAGGTTGAGAGCAGTTTCCGTGGAAGACCTCCGACAATCAAAATTATGAATTGCCCACCGTGGGACTCGATCCCACGACCACAAGATTAAGAGCCTTGCGCTCTACCAACTGAGCTGGACAAACAATTCATAAATTAGATGACCCTATTCCCATGTGTAATGGGATAAGGGGAGGTAGGACAGTAGGATGCCCCTAACGCCAGGTTGAGAGCAACTTCCGTGGGAGACCTCCGACAGTCAAAATTTTGAATTGCCCACCGTGAGACTCGATCTCATGACCACAAGGTTAAGAGCTTTGCGCTCTAACCAACTGAGCTGGACAGACAATTCTCATAACTTTAAAGTTAAATTAAATTTTAATACTTTTTATTTATTTTTTGGTAAAATAATTATATTTATTTTAATAACATTATTTATCTAATTTTAATAATACTTTATATTTAAATTTTAAAAATATTATTATTAAAAAAATACAAACTTAAAACATTAATCATAAGATATATATTAAATACATTAAAGTAAAATAAAATCCTATCTTTCAAAAAAATTCACCCATGTGATGAATTTAATTGGATTGAAGTGTTAGGGATAAATAATTAGGGACGAGTTTTGAAATATTTAAACTCGAATTAGGTATTATACTTTTATTTATCTTTTGATTTGATTTGAATTTAGAAATTTGATTTGAAATTCGATATGATTTTAAGATGAAAATTTACATTTGATCCGATATATATATTATTTTTATTATGTAAAATAGGTAGTTAGTTAAAAATATATAAATAAAGATATATTATTACAATTATTCTTAAACATATAAGGAACAATTATATTATTAGTTAAAGAAATTACTCGAAATGTGAATCAGCCTAACTTAAAACAATTTTTTTTATAAATATTAACCTTATAGAGTCAAAAACTGTTAGATTCGAATCTCGTGATCGTTCCTAATAATAATCACTAAATAGCAGTCCTTACAAAGAAAATAAAAGGCAGTGGGGTTGATATGTAAATTTTCTAGAATTAAGGGACCATTAACCAAAACCTAGTCTCTTTGTATTCTATTTTGCGCCTATAATTTATGGAAATGTCTTACGTGCGACAACTTAATATACGATTAAGGAAATATGTTACTGAAAATATTATTATTTTTTTAATATTTTCGATAAAAATTACTTAAAATATTATTATTTTTACTGAAAATATTATTATTAGACGTTTTATCGAGTTTGTTAACATATCCAATAAAACATTATATAAAATATTATTTTTTCTACAAAAAATATTAAAAAAAACATTAATATTTTAGGAAAAAAAATAATATTTTAGATAATTTTTATCGAAAATATTAAAAAATAATAACATTTCTGATAACACATTTACTTAACATTATATTAAGGCTGATGTAGGACAAACTTCCCATAATTTATCCAATGGCTCTAAGGGATTGTTTGTTTGTCTCTTAATGAAATCATTCAGCGTTAAATGCTGAACCGTTCAGCGTTGAATGCTGAACCGTTCAACATTCAGCGCGTTTGTTTCGCACTTCCGAATGATTCAGTGTTGACTAATTCAGTAAAACAGTACTGAATGATTCAGCACATAAGTACATTTTGAATCGTTCAGAACCAGTTATCAAATAACATGTCACATTCAGAACCAAATCATTCAGAGTCTCTAAATCATTCAACATTTAAATCATTCAACGCTTAATCAAGTAAACAAACAGGGCTTAAGTATATGTTTTTTTCCTGCAAACACTTAAATAAAAAGCCAGATTTCTACGTTTCTCGAGAAAATAAATTTCCCAGTTCTTGCAAAAAGGAATCAAATTCACCCGAAATTTGGTTACCCTTTTCCGCACTCAATCTCAAAGAACTAATTGTTCTCATAATCATTCCTTCTATCTTAGTTTCCTCCCGTAACCCTTTTGAAGGTGTTGTCCAGATCTTCCGAAAGGAAAAAGAGAGAAATTTGATGAATTGACGCCATTGCTTTTTATGTTTTCACCTTTTCCACTCCACAACTTGATCAGGATTTTGATTCCTTTCCGAATTTCTTCACTTTTCTCCGAGAAAGCATCTCTATCTTCGTTTTTGTTGTTACTATTAATCTTGTTCCAAGCTTCCTCCTTTGCCTTCACTTCGAAAAGGTCAAATCTTTGTTGGGGGAAAAAACCCAGAAACCCAGCACTATGAGAATCCACCCTTTGCCGAAGAGGAGGAACATTACAATCCAATATGTGATGAACCCGAGGACCGCAAGGTCCCAAGCTGAGTCCTTGTTGAACGGCGGTGGTGTGTCCAACAAAAAGCTCCGTAGGCTGCCCCACATCTTCAGCCGCGTCCTCGAGCTGCCTTTTAGGTCCGATGCCGACGTGGCGGTGGAGGAGAATCCCAACTGCTTCAAGTTCGTAGTCGAAACCGATGGGAGGATCGGCGACGTCGTCAGGGCTCATACCGTCGAAATCCATCCCGGGGTTACTAAGATTGTGATAAGATCCGACAGTTTGGTGGATTTCGGTTTGCTGGATGATTTGGAGCTTGACATGTGGCGGTTCAGGTTGCCGGAGACCACTCGTCCGGAGCTTGCTAGTGCGGTTTACGAGGACGGAGAGCTGATTGTGACGGTGCCGAAGGGAGGAGAAGTGGATGAACGAGGAATGGGAAATGGTAATAGCAATAATAATAGGCTTGTTCTAGTACAGTAAGTAATAACAATGGAATCATTTGCCTCGATTTTACTTTAATTGCATGTTGTTTTCATTTTAGTTTTTCAAGCTCACTGGTGGAGCTTAATCCTTTTTTTGTATGGCTACCTTTTATTTTTGCTTAATCAAATCAAGAATTGCTCTTTGAATGATGGAGAATGTCATTGCTTAATCAAATCTCTATGATATTTAATAGAATATTTAGTAGAGGATGAAGCTGGCTTTATGATTTGCAGTAAAAATGGTTGTTTTTAAGTTCATGTTTGTGTATATCAGGAAAGGTCTAAGATTTTGATATGTTCATGGAAAGTACATGCTTTGCATAAGCTCTTATCCATGTGAAAATGATCATAAGCATGGCTGTGGATGTTTTTTTCTCCTTATTTTTGTTTTATTTTTAGTGGAAATGAGGATCGGCATAAACTGGTTGAAGTTGAGGTCTTCTCGGTTATCATCTCATATTTAGGCATATGGGAAGCTGTTAAAGGCCGGAGTGCGGATTGTTTTGGGTATGTTTTTGTTTGTTAACATCATATGCATAACATGTTTGTTAGCATTGGAAGGTAGTGATTACCTAAATGATTGCTTTCCGGTCTTCGTCTTTGAGATTTGTGGCATTTTACGAACCAGCATTTTCCTGTTTGCATCCTTGGTTGAAACTCAACCATAAACATGGTAAAGCAACAAGTTTAACTTTGGGGTGCTGATGTTGAGAATTGATTCCCTTTCTTGCTCAGTGGTAAAGAATCTATGCTTTTGGTCCACATGGTCTTTGATTCATTCATACATTCATTCTTTTTCATATTATGATGAGTCTTTTTGTTGATATCTTTCTTTCTTTTTAAGTAATCTTAAAGAAAGTCCATTTGTTGATTCATAATGTCAAATTGTTATCAATCTTTGCCTTTTGGTCAACAATTCATTGATCCAAAAAGACAATTGTGACATCTTTATCTCCTCTTTTTCTTGCCATTATATACTTCATATTGATTCATTGTATGATTGCCACTGGTTGCTGAACCTGCATCCTCATCTTAATTTACTGCAACACTTTCCGGAATCGGAACATATCATGCATTTCTTCCGAAGTTGACATAAACCTATCCTTCTAGCCTCCTACAGAAAGTCAGTTTCAGTTATTCAGAATATCTGTGGGGTTATTGTTGAAGCACCTAACCTTTTGGTCCCCATGCCCTGGAGGTGTGGTGGGGGAGGACCAGGGTGATGGACATAGTTTGCAAATCTGTATTTGGCATCCATGTTTGTCGTATATCTCAATACGAGTATGGCATACTTGCACGGTATATGTATTATGTATCGATGTTCCGTGTTTTCTCCCAAATCAGAATTACTGAGCTGGGATTGGTCTTTGTGGTGTTTCTGCAGATTGCTTTGGTCTATGTTGAGGTGATAGTTTGGTTATATTTGGAATGTACTTCTGATGTACTTGGTATTTAAGTAATAAAATTTTGAGACACTATTTTCCCCTTGAGCTACTTTTGTAGCATGACATTTTGATTGTGGTAGGGTTGCTGCTTTTTTGCGAAAGGAAAAGATTCTTTCACAATCACAAGTACATTACTTTAGAAGCATCTATATTCTTGTCTTGAATGATGTTAACAACTCAATAGGTGAATCCATGCTTTATGGATGCTCCATTACTTCCCTATTCTCAAGAAACGCGACTGCGAATGTTGGAATCTCTTCTATTAACTTCAGTTTCACAAGTTGTGCAGCAGTAAGTGTAGGATCCTTCTGAAATTTGGATGCTAGAGCTGCGAGTTCATCAAGGTCTTTGAAGCAAATCAATGAAGGAAAATCCATATCGAGAAGCGAAGATAGTTTCTTTCGAGCTTCAGCCATCATTTCCATATGGTAAAATGGTTCTTGAAACCAAGGCTGAACAAGAATCTCATCCAAAGAATTGAGGTAGTTGTCGAACTCAGCTGCAACCATTTCAAAAGGCAAATAAAAGGAAGGAACAAAGAACCATTTTCAGGAAAATGTATACATGCCAAATTCTAACCTCTTCCCATTTCATTGTCTAAGAAAGACGCATCAAGATCACCGTTTGTATCTTCAATTATGGATGTGGGTGGGGCGGAATCTGTAAGTCGTGGGTGAGTTTGCTGCTTAGTTTTGGCTGATCCTTTAGTTGTCTTCTGCATTTTTTTGCCATCAATGGAACTCAGAGTACTTAACGGGGAAGAGGGGGGAGGCCTCTTCCTTTCCGTTGTGTGCAGAGTTATTTGTTAATTTGTTGTTTACCATCTTCCATTCCTTGAGCTGGTACTGAATGCGTGGGAGCTGGCATTCACCACATAAAAGAAGTATTTTAGTTCAGCAATCAGGAGAAAACAAGCATCATGTAACTTCAAACTTCCCAGAAGAGTAAAGAACTATGTTTAATAAACACAAAAACCCGAAGACATTTGAATGAATATAACGTGGACGACTATCTCACCAGTTTCCCGGTCTCTCTATCAGAAAAAAACAGTTTCCCTATCCTTGTATGAAACAAGAACGAGGGGCCATTGGATCAATGCATATAAATTGCACATCATTCAAACTTGACATGATTAAATGGTTATGGATTCTTTCAGAGAACGTCTTCAAGAGTACATTGCGGCATGTCAACTTCGTTGAGAAACGAAGTTTTATTCTAAACGAACAAGATAAAACACATAAGAAAAAGAAACAATAAGAAAATAGTAATTGTAACCAACATCTGAGTGCCAACAATTATCGTGCTACACCCTTAACTATAAGTGCTATATCATTCACAAGCCATGCGGTTAAAAGTTCCTAAGAACATCAATCATGCGTAATTGTAACCAACATATGAGTTCAGATAAGGACCGGAGGGGTTTAAAGACGTATAAATGATATATCAAGGTCTGCAACCCAAGTTATAAACTAAAGAAAAATATGGAATCTAAATATTTGACTCATTCGATCCGAATTACCCTGCAAACGTTCTATGGTTAGATGCTAAGTATTATATAATCAAATATGCATTCTAAATCTCTTCCTACCAAAAAAGGGGAAAGAAAAAGGGTTATAAATCAAATTTACTCACAAAATGAATAAGGAAGCAACACAACGGCAGGAATTTTCCAAATAAATGAAGCAAAGAACGTGCTAGCATCTGCATCCGGGAAATCGGACTGGAGAAAACGTTCAAGTGCTGGCTTGCTTGAAAAGATTTTCGAGGCATTTGGCTTTCGAAGACTTTCCGGAACTTTGAGATATCTATCGCTATAGAAGCCATAACTGCTGACCTTCCTCCCCACTCTCCAGCTCCAAATATCACCCACATTTGGCCAATGCATAGGTGCATAAGGTAATCCTTCTCCACTACTACCAGGCGGAACTTGTGGAAGGGAATTATTCTCTTTAATTACAGAAGCACAACGGTTACCTCCATTATATTGTCCCCCCGGAATTTTGTGTTCCGGCTCACACGGAGTGGAAGCTGGTCCAGCATAATAACTGCAAATTGGGATAAATTTGCATCTTTACTCCGAAATTCATAGGAACATACAATGAAGCTAGTATCTTACTCGGACTCAGCTGCGAGTGTCGGATATAAGTACATTTCCCACAAGGGTTTGTCCAATTTCCATGTATTTGAGGGGCTATATAAGACACCCGTATCAGAACATGATTATCAAAAATGAAGAATAGGAGCAACATACACCGAAACAACTAAACATCCAGGGATGGATCGAGGGGATGCTGGGGTGCGGTTGCTCCCCTGAACATTTCAAATTCTCATTTTTAGGTATTTACTTTGAGTTCTCCCTTGATGATCTAACTATGCACCCATAAATTTTGCAATTTCACAGATCACACCCCCTACATTTCTAAAACTTCTTACATAAAATTGTTTCTTACATACATGCTCGCTAGTGTCTTTTGCATGTTCTAACAGTACATTACAAACCCAAATTCTCGTCAGACATCATCATCAGATTAAACTCACCCAACAGCAAAATATGTAAGAAAAAAATGAGCAAACAAAAACACTGAAACAAGCAATTGGGTGAAGAAATGAAACCAAAAACTTAAAACTTACTCTGGAAACAGATCTTGATGGATATCTGTGTGCGGAATACCCAAGTCGGTAGGGTTATTAGTAGGAGGAAGAATACCCATACGAGGAGAAGGAATGGGCACCATGAACAAAAATCCTAGTTTGACCTACAAAAATAAAGCACCCAAAGGGATCAAAAGATTGAAAATTTTGATCTTTTGAGAGCTCTCATTCCCGGAATTACAAGCTGACAGACATCGAGGTTTGGGATGTTTAGCAGCTAATCGATTTCTTCATAAATTATTACAATTTGGTGTTCCATGTAATACTCGTTTTTTTAATTATTTACGCTTAATACCAAAATTAAGAAAAATTAAGTGTTTAAATTATATTGTTTTTCTCGAATAAGTATATAAAATATTGTTTAACTAATTGCGATGTCTAATATAAAAATATTACCATTTTAAGTGTACAGATCATCAATATCATTAATTTCTTCTTTAAGTGACATATGTCATAATTTGGTGATTTTAAAAATTTTATTTAAAATTAAAAAATAAAAATTATACATTTAAAAATAAATAAAAATTTTGAATAAGCCTAAAATTTAAAAACATTCCTTTCAACTTCTAAACCCACACAAACGGCCAGCCTTTATTATTGACGAAGTTCCACTCGATCTCACTTCCTCCGGCGACAAAATCTCTATGGAATCATGATCGATCGGTGACAAATCGGCGTGTTATACTCTGCGAACCCTATAATGAAAATCATGATCCAACATGATTTTGACGGTCAATCGATGGTAACTACGGCGGCTTATGATTAGGAGAATAATATGGACTACGTCAACAGTGATGGTTGTGTCCGGAAAGGGCGGCTGCGGCAGGTAAAGGTCAGGATTTGGGGATTTTAGAGATTTTGTGACTGTTATATAGTTTAAGAAAAGTTAGTGTTTTTATAAATATCATAATATTTTTAATTTTTTAAAACAAATTTTAAAATCACAGATTGTGACACATCACTTAACGGGAAAAACTAACACCGTTGATGGTTTGAGTACCTAAAATATTAACGTTCGTAACATTAGGCACCTGGATAAGTAAAAAAATATTTTAAGCACATATTCGGAAAAATGGTATAGTTTAGACACTTGTTTTGATATTAAGCATTTTATTCACGGGGCTTAAATAGATTGGGTCAGTTTTCTCGCTGATTCAATTAAAAAAATAAGATTATCTATAAATATAATAAATATTATTATTATTTCAAAATTGTATAAATAAAAAATATTTTTTAAAATTCAAATAAATTATCAGAAATTTATATAAAAACATTTCACTACTCCGTCTATAATCAATTGTAATTTATGTATTTTTCAAATATAAAATTTTACATGCATATGTCTTTCTACTTTTTAATGTATAATTTTCATACATAAAATATTTTTCTTCAATAGTCAGAAAAAATACGTAAAATTGAAATATAAAATATAAATATAAATTTATAATATTATAATAATAATTTAATATTATTTATATGATAAATAACTAATATTTATAAAAATTAATCTCTTAGTTTTTTTAAATATAAGTGAATTTCTTCTTACATTATAAATTTTAAAAATACTTTTACCCGCAAAATGGATATGATAAAATTTTAGTATAATTAATTTTAGAAATTTCGTAATATTTTTACAGTATCATTTACTTGAATTATAAGTTAATCAGTGACGCTTGCAATATTTTTGGGTAAATTACATATTTATTACATAATTATTGGTTTGATTCATTATAGTACTTGGACTTCCAATTTTTCATAATCATACCTAACATAGTTTTTGTTTCATTTTAATAGCTCATCGTTAGAAACTTAACATGTTTAGTACATAAATTATCTATAACACCTCAACCCGTATTCAACCCGAATACGAGTCCGAGGAGTTACATTGACTTTTCAAACCGTTTCTTTTTACAAAATAGCTAAAAATTTCAATTTCACATTTAAATTTGTCGCAACCGTCTTTCGATTGGGCCCCAAAATTGGGCTTCGACTTGAAAAATGTGGATTGGAGTCGCCACCGACCACTTTAAAATGAATTTAGGTGGGTCGGACACCATCTTACCTGATCTGCGTTGTACCAGAAATGTGTCGGGTTCGGGAGTCGATTACAGTCAAGGAAGGATTAGCACCCTTGAACTGTCCTTTCGGTACTACATAATTTTCAGTTGTCTTTAATTAAGAAAATTGAAAGTTTAACCTAAAAGGTAAAATAACGATTCTGATTGCTTAACTCTGATTGATTGAAAACGTATCCTTTAAAAGTCAAAGAATGTGTTAGAAAAGAAAAGAAAAAATGAAAGGAGGTAATAAAGAAAACACAAAAAAAATGAATGAAGTAAAGAAAGTAATACAAAATAAAAAGATAAATAAAAATAACGTAAAGGTAAAAATGAATGAAATAAATAACACAAATAAAATAAAGAGTAATAATAATAATAATATACAGATAATGATAAAATATACATAACAAAAAAATGAAAAATAGGAATAGTATGATGGTAATATAAAAAAATAGAAAATTAATAGAAATATATATATATACAATATCATAAAATATAGTACTAAAAAAGAAAAATAACCAAATAAATATAATTAATATGTATATATATTAATAATAGGTAAATAAAATATTAAATAAATATATATATATACGCATATACAATAAAATAAATAATATAAAATAAAAATAATAATATAAGGGTCAATTGAATTAAAAAGTAAGTTAGGTGGCCAAATTAAGAAGAAGTGGGTTTTAAAAAATAATTTTCGGGTTAAAATAGAGTGAGTGAAGCGAAGAGGGACCAAATACGGGATTACCCCTTTTATTTCTGAAAACGCGCGGATCCAAGGGTGCAAAACAGGTCGCGCGCGGGTGGCTGGGTCGGGCGTGGGCCGAGTATTTAAGTTAAAGTTTTGTTTTAACTTTCATTTTGTTCTCAAACCCACCGAAGCAACATTTCCTTTCTCTGGGCGGTTCATGTGTTCTTGATGAACACATGAACGCCGCCGCCAAATTCAGATTCTGGCCGTCGCTACTGGCGCCGACCGCCGCTCGCCGGCGACAAAATATAAAAAGTTTCGGTTTTTTTGAAAGCCCTTCGTATGCTCGTTCCAAAAATCTAAATAGCTTACTCAAAAAACGAAGCCTCGGGGGTAGATCTGAACTCCAAAGTTTCGAAAAAACCATTCTACCCCCATGTTCATCGGCCTCTGAATCAACCGCAAATGACAACCAAACCGCACATGCAAGTGTAAAGCAACAACACCGAAGGTAAAAAAAAATATTACCCTTTTATTTCTCGTTTCAAAGTATACAAAAATGCTTGCTTTCGATTGCTATCCTTCGTATTTTGCTGGTGTTTCGTATATTTCCAAAACTTCCCCCCTCTCTCTGTTGATTACATGTATTTATACTAGAAAAAAATGACAACTTTGAGTCCTAATCAAACTCTATTGTTCTTGTTTGTTTCCGAATATCTCGGGACCGAGAGTCGTGCAGTCTTGGGAGGCGCGAGGATGATGTTTGACCGAGCAGCTGGGATGCGTGAGGCGTAAGGGCTTCTCGAACAAAGCCATGTGGCGCTAGGGTGAAGCTCTTGGCTAAGGTTTGAGACAACCCTAAATATCTCCATTATGGACCGTTGGATCTCGTCTAGATCCAACGGCCACCGTTGCTGGCGGCTGGAGGTAAGAGTGGGGTTAGGGTTTCTGGAAACCCTGATCTTCTACGGGTTTGGGCTACACGTGATGTTGGGCAGCTTGGTTGTTTGTACTTGAGCCAACCACTGTTTGGGTTTTGACTTGTTGGCATTTGGCTTTTGGACCTGTAAAACCAATGGGAACAATAATGTAATAGATATATTTATATAATATGACCTATGATGTAAATACATTATATAATGTAACGACATTAAAGGACATATATTATATAATGCAACAACATTAAAGGACAAAATTTGGTGTCTTCAAAATCAAAACTGAATAAATTACCTTAATTAAAAATATTTGGTTTTACAAAGTCTATCAGAGCATATCCAACACAAATCTCTTAGTACATGTCAACTACATTTAACATACCAACATACATATTAATAAAATACTTTTTTCTGATCTGATCATCGGAAATGAGAGGCTGACCTGTTTTGCTCCTCTTTGCTCCTTAATCTTCTCGAAACCTAATTGTGAAACATTCACACGCTAAGTCGATGACTTGGTGAGGCATACTAAACACATATAATGCAATTTATATCTCCTAACAATGCAAGCATGTTTTATGCTATTATATCATACAACTCATATACTCTTTCATGTAACAAATACATACATACATATATATCATCATTTACATTTTTAGCATGATCATATATTATTATCATTCATATCTCTTAGTCATATACTTTTGTACCTAGCATTCTTAACCAAACAATACACACATCATCATATAATTCCTGTAACAAATTTCATATCACAAAGCATATAAATCATATATAATATATTTGTTGTTATCTCTTTATTAAACCATGTACATGTGAGAACTAAAGATATGTGAGTACATAGATATTGTGCACATATATTGTCACCACAACTTGTATAAATTCCACTGAGTGGCATGTGAATTTGTCCCGAAGGACCACATAGAAATGTCCCGAAGGACCACATATAATATATATGTCCCGAAAGACCACATACATATTCCAATAGACCAAATAAGTGTACCGCAGTGCCGCATATATGTTCCAAAGGATTATATATATGTCCCGAAGGACCACATAAAACCCTCGACTTTTGGCATGCCAACTATACCTCTAGCTCTCATGTCACATAACATGGGCATTATCTTTTATATCATTTCACATATTCATGTCTCATAGGCTCATAACTTCTTATCACATAGTTTCTTATCACATAGCTCATATAACATTTTCGTATGATCTCATAGCTTATATCACTTTCTTATGAAATCACTTATATCATATCATATAGCTTATAATTTGTTCTCCTATATTCACATATATCATGTAGCATATATAGTCACATATCACATATTCTTACAATTCCTTATGACCATATTGTCATATATATATATATATCTTATCGCATAGATACATAACACTAACATACATTCATATCAAATCATATAACATGTATAATAATATACAATACATACACTCATATCAAGCACATGCTTTTATTCATGAGTTCATGCATTCTAATATAGGAAATAGACTCGTCGCAAGTATTATTTCCCTAAAACATCATATAATAACTAGTATTCACTCACCTGGCCTTACTAATAAATATTAATCTCTTATCTCTTTCTCGATAATTATTACTTGGTCGAATTATCCAGACTTTGCTTTCGATCGCTATCTTACCACTGAAACCACGGGAGGAAGAAGATAACCAAGTCTCCAAATTTTTCTTTCATTTTTCATTCCTTTCCACGTGGTTAAATCCCGTATAAAGGGAAAATAAAAATCTTTCTTATCAAATGACCATTATACCCTTTCTACTTTCAAACTTTGTTATTAACTCCAACACCAAAATTCTCCAAAAAAAATTCATGAACTTTTAATCTTTTCTAAAATTGATCACTAAATTCCAAAAACTTTTATTTTAGTCACTAACCCGGTTTTTAAAATATTACACTATCAGTTTTAGTCCATTTTAATACCTAAACTTTCATATATATTTTTTTTTCAAAACTTAACGCTAAAAGTTTAACTATACTAAAATGAAACAGAAATTAAACATTAGATACGATTTTTAAAAAGTTGAAACTTTAGACAATAAAATAAACAAAAATTGATAGTATATGTACTAAGCGTATAACTTATCTTAACCTTTTTATTATTTGGACAATTACAAAATAATATTTGTTTAGAATATTTCTTAATTATTGACAACAAACTTAATGTTCGAATCCAAAACTTATTGTAATGTTCCAAATATTCTAAAAGTTTAAATATAAGAGGTTCATAAAATCTCCATAGCAGTTCTAAATGAAGTTAAAATACAAACACTGTGAGCTCATGTTTCACCGCTCAGAATTACAATGGGAACAACTCCCTATTGCTACAGCTATATTTTAAGTACCACAATCCTCAACACCAAAGCATCACTGGTTATTATTACTCTAGGAATTAAGCACTAGTCCCCATACCTATGGTGATCAGAGGGAAAACCCTTTCAGGGGAGCGAATTTCGCGAGTATTTCGGCCTCCCGCCTCACTCCGTTCTCCTTCTTTATCTCCCATTCCGGTCTTTTGGCATTGGCGATCTGAACTTCATGTACCACCTTCGGGATCGAGTTTGCTACCACCTTCTGGTTATATATCAGTTCATCCTTGTCTCTCTTCTTCTTATCCATCAGTTTCGTGAGCTCGGCTCGACGGGCTTTGAGTTGTGCTATCTGGTTGTCGATATCTTGCACGGTTGTTGTGCTGGACTCTACCTCGGACTGTACATTTGTCACCTGTTGCTTTAACCCGCTGTATTCTTGTTTCAGTGAACTAACCTTGGCCTTGTTTTCCTCGAGGGCTGTGAAGAACTTGTCTGCCTGCTCCATTACTTCCCTATTCTCGAGGAACACCTCGCAGAATGTTGGGATCTCTTCTACTAACTTCAGCTTCACGAGTTGTTCGGCAGTAAGGGTTGGATCCTTCCGGAGTTTGGACGCTAGACTGGCAAGTTCATCGAGGTCTTTGAAGCAAATCAATGAAGGGAAATCCATATCGAGAAGTGAAGATAGTTTCCTTCGAGCTTCAGCCATTTCGCCTTCTGCTGCAAAGAAGTTATGCATCTCTGCCTGTTCGGAAATTGGTTCTTCAGACGATGGCTGCGCCTGAACAAGAATCTCATCCAACGAATTGAGGTAGTTGTCGAACTCCGCTGCAACCATTTCAAAAGGCAAATGAAATGAAGAAGCAAAACATCAATTTCAGGAAAATCTAAATATTAACACATTCTAACCTCTTCCTGTTTCATCGTCTAAGAAAGACACATCATCAAGACCATCGTTTGTATCTTGAATTTCAACTTCGGGTGGGGCGGATTCTTTAACATTCCGGCGAGTTTGTCGCTTAGGCTTGGCTGATCCTTTAGGTTCAGCTGATCCTTGAGACTTGGCCGATCCTTGAGATTTGGCAGATCCTTTAGTTGTCTTCTGCCTTTTTTGAGTTTCACTGGGACTTGGAGTTGGAGCGATGAATGGAGGTGGGGGAGGAGCCCTCTTCCTACCGGTTCTACGAGGAGTTATTTTTTCGATGTCCTTTTTATCATCTTCCATTTCCTCCGCTGGCGCTGCTTCTGCTGGCACTGGAGGGGGGACATCTGGCATTCATCACATAAAAGAGAGGAAGTATTCTAGTTAAGCAATCAAGATAAAACCGACACCGTGTAACTTCGAACTTCTGAAAAGAGTGAAGAGTTACGACTAACAGACAAAAAGAACAGACTTTCGAATGAGTATAACGTGGACTACCATGCCAACAATTTCACTATCCCTATATGAAACGAGACTCAAGGGAAATGAATCAATTTGGATGATTGCGGTTCATCTAAACTCGACATGATGAAATGTTTATCGATTCTTTCTGGGAAAATAAATGTCTGAAGCCTGAATAACATTATGTCAACTTTGTTGGGAGACAACTTCAATTTAACACACAAAACTAAAAAAGGAAGCAGAAGAAACAGTAAGAAAATAAAGAATAAAGCAACACACGATAACACCATATCTATGTGGTGTAAGGACCAAAGGACTTTAAAGACATATAAAATGCAATATCAAGGTCTGCAACCAAGTTATAAGAAGAAACAAAAGATGAAATTTAAATATTTGATTCATTCAATCCCGATACCCCTCAGACAAGCTTTAACGGTTAAATCCCATCGACATGGGTACGCTACCCAATGAAATCACTCGGGCTATAATTAAACACCAAATCTTAAATGACCGATATGCATTCTAACTTTTCAACGGAATATATGTGTGTGTGCATTCTAACTTCCTACAAAAAAGAAGTCAGAAACCAAATTTTCTCAGAAGATGGAAAAAAGCAGAACCAAAAATATAACCTAAATGTTTTTTTAGCAAACCTTTGGTAGAATGTTCCACAAGGGCAGGGATCTTCCAAACAAACGAAGCGAAGAAAGCGTCAATATCTGCACCCGGGAAATTTGATCGGATAAAACGCTCAATCATATGCTTGCTTGTAAAGTATTTTGGAACATTTGGTTTTCGAAGACTTTCTGGAGCGCTGAGAAACCTATCGAGGAAGAAGCCAGAAGCGTTGACTCTCTTCCCCACTCTCCAGCTCCAGATATCACCGGCATTCGGCCAATGCATAGGAGCATAAGGTAAACCTTCCCCGCTACTGCCGGGTAGAACCGATGCTGGTGCAGAGAAACTATCGAGTGGAACTGGTGCAAGGGGTGTGGGGAAATTATTCTCTTCAATTACAGGAGGACCATTGTTAGTTCCATTCGTGATATCACTTCCCGGAAATTCGTCCTTGTTACTTCCATTATTGATATCATTTCCCGGAAATTCGTCCTTTGGCATAGACGGAGCGGAAGCTGTACCACCATAGTAACTGCAATTGGGATAAAATTGCATTTAAGAAAACATAATTAAGCAAGCTGAACTTAAGAAGGTAAGTCTTCTACATTAATTTAAAATTCATATAGACATAAGCCGAAGCTACTAACGTTACTCAGATTCGGCTGTAACTGTCAGATAATAGGTATGCATCCGACACTAGTACATTCAATTTCCATGTATTTGGAGGCTAATATTCTATACCCATACCCGAACACGAATTAACACTTACAAAAGAAACGAAGAATCGGAGCAACAGAGGTTGCTATGCTCAATAGTAGACGATTTCGGTTCGTGAATGTAAGATTTCGTAGGCAGCTAATTACAATCGAGATCCGATCGCAGGTAATTCTTATATTGTCAGAAACAGGGTTAGATTCATGTGCAGCCCTTCAACATCAAAGTTTCAAACCAAACACTGATAATGAAAACAAAATAAAACTAGGGGTTTCCAAGCTTCCTCAAAAGCAAAGAAAAAAAGCATCCCTAAATTGAAAAACTCTTCAATTTCTGGTAACTAACCTTCAACTCAGCACAGGAAAACTATTTCAAACATAAATTTGCTAACTTTTCAAACCCTAACTTCCATTCTCTAACACAGTTCACCTTCCAAAAAAAAAACCCCAAATTCTCATGATTCCACATCAAAGCTCATCCCAACAGATTTATGCAAGAAATTGAGCAGATATAAAACAATGCAACAACATCTGGGTGCAGAAATAAAGAAGAAACAAAGCCTAAAAACTTACTCTGGAAAGAGATCTTGATGGATATCTATGTGAGGACTACCCACTTCAGTAGGGCTACCAGCATGAGGGGCAGTATCCATATGAGAACAAAAATCCAAGATTCACCTGCAAAAATCGAAGCACACCAGAAGATCAAAAAGATTACAAGTTTGGATCTTTGGAAGCTCAGTGAAAAGTCAAAAGTTTAATCTTTAACAAATCAGGGAGGTTTGGTTTACTATGCAGAACAAGTTAGGGAAGTGGGTGTTTTTACAAGATGAGAAATTTGGGGTTACCCAAGAGGAAAAGCTTTGATTGTTAGAATACCTACCGTTTAACCACCCAAAACAACAGGCTATAGCGATGGTCTCAGATCTGAGACAGGGAAGTAGGATTTAACAGGGATAAGGAATTTAAATGACTTTTATAGCCTTGGAAAATGTACTTTCCTAATTCTGTGTCTTAAGGTCATGTTTGGGATGATGGGTTCTCTTTACTTGAACTCGTCATGTTCCAATTTACTTCATTTATGCACTAGTTTTTCTAATTCTACTTTAATTTGGACTCATATTTAATGATTGTTTTCTTCTGTTTATGGGATTTATCTATTCACTTAATTTGATATTTGATATGATCTAAACAAAATTTTGGGTAAATCATTTGTTTAGTACTTAAACTATCAATTTTGATCCGTTTTAATACTTAAACTTTCAGTTTTTAAGACCATACCTAAAGTTTAGTTTTTGTATTATTTTAGTACATATGTTCAAATTATAACGTTAAGTTTTGGAGATTTTTGAAAGTTTAGGTACTAAAACGGATCAAAGTGATAATTTATGTACTAAACGCGTTAAGTTTTTCACAGTGGGTACTAAAATAAAACAAAAACTAAATGTTATATATGATTTTGAAAAAAATTAAAAGTTTAGGTTCTAAAACGGATCAAAATTGATAGTTTAGTACTAAATATGTAGTTTATCCAAAAAAATTATCTAGATTTATATTCAATTTAAATTTAAGATAAAAATTTGTATTTAATTAAATTTGATCTAATATAAATATAAAAAATATTTATTTTCGATAAAACAAGGACCTATTTAAATTATAAAAGGAAAAGTATTATAATTATTATATTTAAGTATATAAAAATATTATTGAATTTAGTTAGATAAACAATTACTTTAAATTTAAATTAAATTCGATTTCACCTATTACAACATCTAATCGGATCCTAATTCAAAAAATTGACTTTATAAAATTTTGATCGAACTAAAATTATTAAATTTGGTTTAGATTTTCATCATTAGTTTAATATATAATGTTAATTAGTATAGTTATCGAAACTGAATCAATTTTATTTATTTATTTAATTTAAAACTAATTTTTTACTTTTTTGTAAAATAAAAGTTTTTATGGTTTTGTTATGATTGTTTATCGAATAGATGTCTAAGAATATTAAATAAAGTCTAAAAAGTTTTTATGGTAAGTACAATATAGTATCTATTTAAAGATATTTATTAATTATAAAAGTAAGTCGATCTTTAATAATGACTTTCCACGAAAACCATACTGCTCCGCACGATCGTACAATCGCCACAACACCTGTGGATGAATAGCAGACTCTAGTGCACATGTTTTGGGCTTGATCATGCGGTGCGTGACAATCTCTCTTACCAAATCTAGCGATGCCCTCGTCGCTGAATCGAACTGTACTCAGACTTGGCCACTTTGAATCTCACTAGGTGCCTTGACTTGTTGTGGTTCCCCCATGTGAACTGTTTGCCTTGTCTTTTGCCGCCATATAACTCCATGATCTCTCACCCCCATGTGTGCACCTCGATTGTAGAAACCTTTTCATACTCGTTTAGTTTTGCCTCGATACGAACCCCCTCGATCATTCGGTAAAGGTTTGGATTACCCCCTTGGTTGAACTTTCAGACTCGTCGGCATCCTTGGTGTGCCCTCTTGAACTCTGAAAGGTCTTGTATGTCCCTCCTAACCTTTTTACCCCTTAACTTGATGGTTAGGTCTTTCTCGACCTACACTCATCGAAGATGGAAAATTATACTTAACAACACAAGAGTTTTGTTCGAGATGTACCTTTTTCCCATTGGTCGCATTCACCCAAAAATGCATCAGCCCTCCTTTTTCCACTGAGTCTGGTATCCTATGCATCGATGCTTCCTCCTCGAAGCTTGGTTCTCCTCATATCGACACTTTTTTCTTGAAGTTCGGTGCCCCTTGTTGCATCGATTCTTCCCCCCTTAAAGTTTGGTGCCTTTACCACCTCACACATTGGTGGTTCCTCCATGTTTTTCGAAGCCTCAGGTCCCTTTGTCCATCCCTCAGTCGTGCCCCCAATAGTTGCCTTCAAAGTGATGTTTGCCTCCCTTAGAGCATCTTCATTAAATTGGATGACCGATAATACTTTGGCCCTTTCCCTTTGTCTCAAGTCATTGGCACAACGCATGGCTAATGTGAATCAGTGATGTGCATAGTGTCTTAGTTAGGGATGATGAGAGCTTGAATTCGCTCAAGGAAACTTAACCCGACAACAAAATCTAAGTCATCCAACGTAATTACCTTGAAATCTCTCTTGCCACTCCATTCGCCAATTCGAAGCTCTACGATCCTCGTCACTCCAACAATGGGCACTTTCTTGGAGTTGACAGTCTTTATGTAACCATTCGCCTTCTCTACTTTGAGATCAAGATTTTCCGCAACTATCTTTGACATAAAAAGATCAGTTGCCCCAGTGTCCACTAGAACACTGTTTTGTTGTCCAGCAATTCTGATGTCCATGTACATCAACCCTTTCTATATTTGGACTGCATTCGGCTTGATAGAACCCATGATCATCGTGCCAAGTCGTATAGCCTCCTCACCTTTGGACTCGTCCTCTCCTTTGGACTTCTTGGCTTGATCATCCCAATCTTGCAACCTTTGTGACCCCTCCCCTTGATGGAACTTCGATTGCTCCACTTCTACCCTCGACTTGCTAACCTTGATGCTTACAATTGTGCCAAGTCTGGCTACCTCTGCTTGTGACTCATTTTTTTGACTCAAGATGGCGGCCATTTTTCCCCTCTTCGAGTAATCCCTCACCATGTGGATTCCCTCACAAGTGTAACATTTAATATAACTTTTTAGTCTCAATTCACAAAATAGGTTGGCTCTTCCCTTTTGTGGCTTCCCCTCACCATTTTGATGCTCTCTGGATCTATCCTTGAATGATTTCTCTCTGTCTCCCCCATTGTTGCCCTTGATTTTTGACTAAGATTTCAAATTTTGATAAGGCCTCGGCCAAAGCTATAGCCTTTAAAAGGTCTCTAACGTTCATCTACAACACTTATGCACTGGCTCATCGTTGTAGTCCACCCAAGAAGGCATAGTATCCCTCCTCTTCACTTATGGTTAGAATTTGCAACTTGAGCTTCAAAAATCGACTCACATACTCTCGGATTAGACCATCATGCATAAGTTCTTTCTCTTCTTTGGTGCTTTCAATTCAGCATTCACGAGAAAAAATTATCTATTGAATTCGGCCTTGAACTCACTCCACTCCCCTATGGGATTTCTCTTCGAGTATCTATGTCACCACCACAAAAGAGCATCGTCAGTCAAATAATTTGAAGCAATATTTACCTTAATGAAGTTGTCCTCTACCCCCACACCTCGGAAAACATTGCTCCATGCACCAAATAAAGTTCTCAACTTCACATGTCGATCGTATCCCCTTGAACTTGTTCGATACTGCTCGTGGGTGCAACTCCTAACGCCACATTCACCATGGCTCTCTAAAATCGAACAGCTCACTCTCGAGCTCATTCAATTCCTTCGACATATTCGCCCTCATGGTCAAGTAAAAACTCTCAATGCCCTTGGTCCCCTCATCGAACAATGAACTCACACTATCAATGAGTCATTGGGTCTCCCTTCTGAGTCATTTCTCAACAGATTCAACTGTCTCTAGTATTTCTTGGACTTCACTCAGCTCCTTCCTCAAACCCAACACCTTGACTCTCACAACATTGTATTCTTTCGTCTTTTTCTCGCCATAATCCTCCGTGACTTTGGCCTCGAAGCCTTACAACTTATTAGGTCTCCTCTCAATTGATGACACAACATCTCTCAATCTCCCTCACTTTTTCTCCAGTTGCACGGGTCTCAACTCTTTCTATAGAAACTGGGACCTCTTTTTGGTTTTATGGTGACATCTCTTCCAAAACTAGTTTGAAACTCCCGTTGTTGCTGCAATAAAATAACTATGATACCACTTGTCATGCCCTTGGAGATTTCAACTCTAGAATGTGTGACCTTAGTCGCCTTGGAACATTTCTTGAATGGTTTGACAGCTAAGTCAACCTGAAAACACTAAGTAAGAATACTTTGTAAAAACACAGAAGCACAAACGCTAGAAATGATATGGCTCTCATAGAACAAGAATAGAGGATTGAGTGAATGCTCTTTATTACTCAAATGAAGTGTGTACAAATGAGGTGGGGAGGCCTATATTTATAGTTGAATCCTTTTACAATAGACGACTAAGATCGAATTATATCAATGGCTAAGATGAGCCCCATTAATTACAAAATCTTCATAACTAAGGAAACTCCATCAATCACCATCTAATCAAATCCTCTATTTAAAGGAACATAAGCAAACCATCATCTCATCGCCTCAATTACTTTGATTCTTTCCTTGGATGGTTGTTTACACTTGATATAGTAAGATTCTCTCATAATTTCCTATGATTTGTTGTCTCTTTTCATATATGAGCTGCCTATATGGACATAATTTAATAAGGTGACACTTTTCATGTTTGTACGATCAATGTGAACGGGTTAGGGCCTTTTAGCACTTTCCACATTTTGGGCTAAGTTTGATGGGCTAGTCACGCCCAATATGCCCTTGAAAACCTCTGTCACAGACCTCAGCGCACATGTTTCCGGCTTGATCACGTGGGGCATGACAATATCTATTAACTTCTTTGAAATGATCTAAACCCTTGAGAATTTTTTTTTGACCAAACGGTTGTGGTTAAACTCCTCAAATGACGAATCGGTTATACCACTATCTGAAACAAAAAATATGAAATCTGGAAGCCTTCTTAGCCAATCAAACTAATAGGCATAGAGAATGATTATTTTCTAGTATGTTTCTGCATTTGCTCTGACTTTCTAAAAGTACTCACCGATGGACCTTGGACCATCTTTAGACACTACTTGACTGTCGAACCTTAGTCACCAGACTTCTCTATCTCTCAACCATATCCAAGCGAGATCATTGTTTGGATTCGACTATCGGATTTACTACGATTCTATATAAAAAAAGACTAATTACTGAGATCGAAAAATGTATTGGTCATGTCATCCGCATTGATTATGAAACTCAGAATGGAAGATGTGGTCGTTTAGCTCGTATGACCGTCTGGGTGGATCTCAATAAACTTTTGATATCTAATATTCTAATTAATGAACAGGTGCAAATCATTGAATACAAATCCTTCCTGTTCATCAGTTTCAATTGCGGCAAATATGGCCATAACTCTGCAACTTGCTCATTACTCCAACATGCGTCTTCTGATACCCCCATCCCAGCTAAGATTGTCCCTTCTAATGATCCAAAATTGAATAATACTGTTTCCTTCGACCCTTGGATGATGGTAGAACGCTGACCTCGAAAGCTAGCCAAGCCGTAAAATGACCAATCCTCTCAGAAAGAATACGATGTTATAAAATGTTTACGGTTTAATCCGATTTATGATGCCACTGATAATGGTTTGATTCCCATACGCAAACTGAAGTCCTCATACCGGAACCCAAGGTATCTAATGATTAAGCGAATCTTTCCCTGTCCAGAAAACCATTAAAGGGTAAAGCCTCATCAACACAACTTACTAAGATTATTCATAGGAAAAGCCCTATAGTGGCTCGTAAATCCCTCTCCATTTCATTTGGCCCTACTATGCAACATCGAGGTAGCCTCACCTCGTCATGCATAACTACTTTTGTCTAATGCCATAAAGCATCGTTCTCTTTGGTATCATCTCAGGCATCTCGTTTCCTCTATTCATTATCCTTGGATCATTCTTGGGTACTTTAATGCTACCCTTACAACCATCGACAAAAAAATATGTGCAGCTTCCACTAAGCCTAGTAAGAATTTCCAGGATATGCTACTTAATTATGGCTTACGAGACATGGAGTTCCAAGGCTTTGATTTTACTTGGTCTTACGACATGGGTCAGGCTCGCCTTGATCAGGTTTCTTGTAATACTTACTAGGATGAGTCCTTTCCTATTACTCAATTTTTCCACCTTCTTCGCATGTAATATGACCATAGACCGATTCTTCTCCAAATGGGCGAGGAAAACCGTCGAAACTCTCCTGCTCCTTTCAAATATTTCTCATAATAGATCAATCATGAGGATTTTGCCCCCATGGTCACTAACAACTAGAATACTCCTCTTTTTGAAACAATCAAATCATTCACTTTAGCAACTAAATAAGTCAGTCTTTGCATATGTCGACACAAAAAAAGAATCATTATGGCTCGCTTAAAAGGTGTTCAGAAAGCCATTTCCAGGTGCATCTCTACTTATTTAACTTCTCTTGAATCTAATATGCTTCTAGATCTTGAATGCCTCCTTGATAAAGATGAGACTTTATGGCGACAGAAAACCCGCTCTGATTGGATTACCTTTGGTGATTGCAATACAAAATATTTTCCCCGGAAGACAACCATTCGGAAGCAACGAATCAAAATTATGGCTCTCAAACTTGATGATGGCGACTGGTGTATCAATGCTGATACTCTCAAGGAGGCCACCATCAACTATTTCAAGGATATTTTCTCCCTTGATGCCGCACCTATTGACTCATTTACTGCCCCTAATCGTTTCCCTCATATTTTGGGATTTGTACTTGCTACTCTAGATGATATCCATTTCGATGAGAAAATCCACAATGTTTTGCTTTAAATGGCCCCTCTCAAAGCCCTAGGGCATGATGGCATGCACGCTAAATTATGTTTGTCGAACAATCCATGACATCTTTACCTGTGGTGACTTAGAACCAGACCTAAACAAAACGATTCTCGTCCTCATTCCCAAAGTGGATAATTCATAACACTTTTTCTGAGTTTCAACCCATCAGTCTTTGTACAGTTATCTACAAGCTCCTCACTAAAGTTATTATTCGCCGCTTGAAGGGCATTATGCCCATTCTATTTAAACCAACTCAGACGAGCTTCATTTCTGGTAGGTCCATCACCGAAAATATCATTATCAACCAAGATATTATCCACTCAATAGGGCAATCAAATAGCCAACTTGGTAGGATGGCTATTAAAGTCGACTTAGAAATAGCCTTCGATAGATTGGGGTGAGACTTCATTCATGAGACCCTTTGCTTTGCTAGCTACCCACTTGGATTAATCTGGGTAATAATGCATTGTATCTCCTCTTCCTCCATGGTGGTTCAATGACATGGATATTTAGTCGCTGCATTGACCACACTGTGAAGCTTGGAGCATATACTCCTTTACGTGTGTCTCGTCAGGGCACAAGCATCTCCCATCTCTTCTTCACGGATGGCCTCATTCTTTATGGACAAGCATCCCAAGTCCAAGCTAATATTATGAACCACGTTCTAGCCGAGTTCGGGAAACTCTCTGGTCATAAAGCTAGCAAACGAAAAACATATTTTTTCTCACCAAAAACCTCTATCGGCTCTTGCAATCCTATTTATGACATGTTGAGTTTTTAATAAGTTGATACACTTAGTAAGTATCTGATGCAGAGGGATCTGAGACAGATGATGTTGAGCTGTAAGATTGCACCTTGATGGCGCTGAGATACCATGAGTTGGCAGATCAGCGCAAAGGCGGGAATTGATTGTGATATGTTCCTCATTGAGGCCGTTTTAAGTGTGCTTCAGTCTTTTGGCCATAACTTTGGCTACGGGTGTCAGAATCGCGCATAAGACCCCAATCTAGAAAGCTCTTTTCGACGCGCACGTTGTCCACATTAGCTATGCTCCATGTGGCCTTTTTTCGACCTCAAATTCTGCCATTTTCCCCTCTGAATCACTAGATTTAGATATTTTTTACTATTTATGGTAATATTTCGATTGTCAATTAGGAATTCATTTTAAATCCGATTTCGGCCGGATTTTTTGCAGATTGCTTATTTTATTTTGAATTTCAATTTAGAGTGAATTTCGGGATTTTGCTATTTTTGGTAAAATTTCGATAAACAAGATTTTTGGCTATAACAGTCCGGCTTGTGGACTGATTTTGGACGGTTTTGATTTTATAATATTTTATTAAACTCTAGAGACTTTTTTTCTCTGGTTTTTGGGCAAATTTTCTCTTGTGAATCATCTGTTGGAACTATCCTACATGATAATCGTTATTCTGTCTGGCGTCAGTTGGTGTCAGAGCTTCAACATCTTCCTGGGAAATTTCACCAGTTTCAATGGTTGGAGGTCGTGGTCGTGGTCGTCGTGAGAAGGTTCTGAATGAGGAAGCCCAACGCCGTGATCGCAACGTTCAGGATGTGATGATTGCGGATTTACAGAGGCAAGTCGCAGAATTAACCCAGCGTCTAGCGGCGTAGGATTTTGAGGATCGTGAGGCCTCTAAACACGATACAAATTCCGCTTTCGAAAACCCATATCACAATCGTGCTCTATTCCGGGAACACCGTGGTCAGGAGGAGCGTCATGGAGACCTTAGTTTTCGGGTTGATCTTCTTGAGTTTTCTGGTACGTTACAGGCTGAGGGATTTGTGGATTGTATTAATGAAGTGGAGTGTATTTTTGAATATAAGGAAGTCCCCGATCGTGTGAAAGTGAAATTGATCGCCATCAAACTCAAGGGCAGAGCATCTGTGTAGTGGGAACAGTTGCGACGTTCACGAGAAAGACAGGGCAAGGCCAAGATCACTGATTGGGAGAAGATGAAGGGTCACTTCCTTCCCTCCAGCTACACGCAAACCTTATTTCAACGACTTCATACGTTGAGGCAGGGGTCGCGATCAGTCGATGATTACATAGAGGAGTTTTACCAATTGGTCGCCCGGAATGATTTATCTAAGACGGAGGAGCAGATGGTGGCACGATATTTGGGGGGGGTTACGCCAGCCCTTGCAAGATGTCCTCAGCCTTCATTCACTGTGGAGTGTTTCGGAAGCATACCAGCGTGCACTTGCTGTTGAAAAACATCAAAATAGGAGACCAATGATCAGGAGCGATCACAACAGTCGACCAGTTCGCCCTCAGGATTCCCGTCCTGTTCAGCAGCCACCGCAGGGTAATTCTAACCCTACTATTAGATGTTTTCGTTGTGGTGAACAAGGGCATAGGGCGACTGATTGCAGGAAGCCTGCTAGTCAAAAGGGCAAAAATTTGTTGATTGAGGAAAACGCGAAAGACGAGACTGAGGAGATTAGTGAACTCGTGTATGATGATAATGAGACTGATGATGTGTTGTATGGAGATGGTCATGAGACTCTGGTCGTTCGCAAGAGTTTATTTACCCCCAAGGGCGATTCAGGGGACGATTGGTTGAGAACCAATATTTTCCACACGACCTGTACAGTTGCAGATAAAGTCTGCAAAATGATCATTGACAGTGGCAGTTGTGAGAATGTAGTGTCCGATGAGGTTGTCCAGAAATTGCAGTTGAAGATGGACCATCATCCTAAACCATACAAGTTGTCATGGCTAAATAAAGGAAGTGAGGTAACAGTTGATAGGTGATGCCTCATATCATTTTCAATTGGTAGAAAATATTTTGATAATGTCTGGTGTGATGTTGTGTCTATGGATGCGTGTCATATATTGTTGGGTCGACCTTGGCAGTATGATCGTAGTATTATTCATGACGGACAGAAGAATACATATTCCCTTAGCATCAAGGGAAAAAAGATTATGTTGGCTCCCCGGCGGGAATGACTCACTCCTACCCCGGTAACCAATAATACTAACCTGCTTTCTATGTCCAGGTTTTTAGATGAGATTGAGCATGGAGGTGTGGTCTATGCCTTACTACCTTGCGAGAATAGTGTAGTAGACGTGGATACGGATTTACCAGTAGAGGTACAACGGTTGCTAGTAGAATTCTCTAACTTGATGCCAGAGGATCCTCCTCCTGGGCTATCGCCTATGAGGGATATTCAACATCAAATTGACCTTGTTCCTGGGTCAAGTTTACCAAATCGACCAGCATATCGCCTCAGTCCGAAGGAGGCTGAAGAGTTGCAGCGACAGGTAGAAGAGTTTTTGGAGAGAGGCTATATCCGAGAGAGTATGAGTCCATGTACAGTCCCTACCCTGCTAGTGCCAAAGAAAGATGGTTCTTGGTGTATGTGTGTTGACAACCGAGCGATCAACAGAATTACAGTAAAGTACCGATTTCCAATTCCTCGTCTAGATGATATGTTAGATCACTATCCGGTTCTAAGGTCTTCTAAAAAATTGACCTTAAGAGCGGATACCACCAAATCAGAATAAGGCCTGGAGATGAGTGGAAGACAGCATTTAAAACACCGCAAGGTTTGTATAAGTGGATGGCCATGCCTTTTGGGCTATCCAATGCGCCCAGTACGTTCATGAGATTTATGCATCAGGTCTTGCGACCTTTTATGGGGAAATTTGTTGTAGTTTACTTTGATGATATCCTCATTTATAGTCCGACATGGACTTCACACTTCGATCACCTCCGTGCTGTTTTTGAGATGCTGAAAAAAGAGTGCTTGTTCGTCAATCAGAAGAAGTGTTCTTTCTTCACTACTTCTGTGACTTTTCTTGGTTTTGTTGTGTCTACTGACGATGTTCATGCAGATCAGTCAAAGATAGATGCAGTCTTGGAGTGGCCCAGACCAAGGACCTTATATGACATCCAAAGTTTCCATGGATTGGCATCTTTCTACCGTCGGTTCATTAGAAATTTCAGTACTCTGATTGCCCCTATCACAGAATGCCTCAAGGGGCGTGATTTTCAGTGGTCTGAGGAGGCAGAGGCCAGTTTTCAACTGGTCAAACAGAAGATGATCGAGGCACCAGTTTTGGCACTTCCTGATTTTGAAAAAGTATTCGAGGTAAATTGTGATGCATCTGGCGTTGACATTGGTGATGTTCTGAATCAGGCAGGTCGTCTGTTGCTTTTTTTAGTGAGAAGCTATCAGGATAAAAAAAAACTACTCCACTTATGACTTGGAGTTCTATGCCATAGTTCAGTTCCTGAAGCATTGGCATCACTACCTAGTACAGAAGGAGTTTATTCTATTTACTGATCATGAGGCCTTGAAGTACATTAATGGCCAACACAAGCTGAGTAGACGTCATGCCAAGTGGGTGGCATACCTGCAAGAATTCACTTTTACGCTGAGGCACTAAGCAGGGAATTTGAACCGCGTCGCAGATGCCCTGAGTCATCGTACCTTACTCCTCACCACCATGAATACCAAAGTTGCAGGCTTTGAGTCGTTCACAGATATGTATGCAGCTGATCCTTCCTTTGGAAGAATATTTCAGGAAGTAACTGAGGGTCACCGTCATGATTTTGTTTTGCATAATGGGTATATATTTCGTAGATTACAGTTGTGCATTCCAGATTGTTCATTGAGGCAGCAAATTATAAGTAAACTTCATAATGAGGGACACTTTGGCCGAGATAAGACCTTGGCCCTTATCTCTTCTGACTTTTATTGGCCCAAGTTGACTAGTGATGCCCATTATGTGGACTGTTGTTATGTGTGCCAGCGGTCTAAGGGAGTTCTCACCAATACGGGCTTGTACACTCCCTTACTAATTCCTGAAACTCCTTGGTTCGATGTCAGCATGGATTTTATACTAGGCTTACCCCGCACCCAAAGGGCCTCGGATTCTATCTTTGTTGTGGTTGACAGGTTTTCCAAGATGGCTCATTTTGTAGCTTGCAGAAAGACTATGGATGTTGACCGGATTGCCCATCTTTATTTCAAGGAGATTGTGCGTTTACATGGTGTTCCTTGATCCATCACTTCAGATCGTGATACTAAGTTCATCAGTCATTTCTGGAAGAGCCTGTAGGGGAAACTGGGAACAGAGTTGAATTTCAGTAGCACCTACCACCCCCAGATGGATGGCCAGACCGAGGTGGTTAACAGAAGTTTGGGAAACCTTTTTTAGGTGTTTAGCAGGAATGAAGCCGAAATAGTGGGATTTGGCATTGCCTCAGGCAGAATTTGCCTACAACATATCAAAAAACAGAACCACAGGTTTAAGCCCATTTGAGATTGTCTATGGTCAGAACCCATCCGGGGTGCTGGACTTAGCCCCTATTCCACGTATAGGACGTTTTAGTCCTAAAGTAGATGAGATGACAAAGTATCTTCGGGGTATCCATGAGCAGGTGAAACAGACCATTCATGAGAGCAATACCAAGTACAAGACTCGGGTTGACAATCATCGTCGTTAGGTACTTTTTGATGTTGGTGGTTTTGTTTGGGCTGTATTAACTCGTGATCGTGTTCCTGTTGGTGAGTATAATAAGCTTAAGGATCGGAAGATTGGACCTTGTGAGGTCGTTCAGAAGATCAATGATAATGCTTACAGGTTGCGCCTTCCAAGTCACTTGAAGACTTCTGATGTCTTTAATGTGAAGCACTTGAGTCATTGTTTTGTGGATTCTGATGACACTACTCTGAACTCGAGGACGAGTTCTTTCCAACCCGGGGTGACTGATGCAGAGGGATCCGAGATAGATGATGCTGAGCTGTCAGATTGCACCTTGATGGCGTTGAGATACCATGAGTTGGCAGATCAGCGCAAAGGCGGGAATTGATTGTGATATGTTCCTCATTGGGGCCGTTTTAAGTGTGCTTCAGTCTTTTGGCCATAACTTTGGTTACGGGTGTCAGAATCGCGCATAAGATCCCAATCCGGAAAGCTCTTTTCGACACGCACGCTGTCCACATGAGTTATGCTCCATGTGACCTTTTTTTCGACCTCAAAATCTTCCGTTTTCCCCTCCGAATCACTAGATTTAGATATTTTTTACTATTTATGGTAATATTTCGATTGTCAATTAGGAATTCATTTTAAACCCGATTTCGGCCATATTTTTTGCAGATTGCTTATTTTATTTTGAATTTCAATTTAGAGTGATTTTCGGGATTTTTCTATTTTTGGTAAAATTTCGATAAACAAGATTTTTGGCTATAACAGTCCGGCTTGTGAACTGATTTTGGAATGTTTTGATTTTATAATATTTTATTAAACTCTAGAGACTTTTTTTCTCTGGTTTTTGGGCGAATTTTCTCTTGTGAATCATCTGTTGGAACTAGCCGACAGGATAATCGTTATTCTATCTGGCGTCAGTATCTCGATGTCCCAGTCATTCACCAACGCATATGTTGTTCCGACTACGACTTTATCATTGAAAAGATGAATCCAAACTTACTTGATGGGGTGACCCGTCCTTCAGTCATTTTCCCCTTGTCCGAGCTATTCATCGCCTCTGGCAACAAGCTTGGTCGATACAATTACCTGGATCCCTCGAGAGTACAACATGCTTGTTGATGTCATCACTAAGCTCCCTGGTGTGCCTTACAACATCAGATTGATCCTATCGCCTCCACAGACTTTGCAACCCCTTATTAGTAGAGATGTATTGGTCATCTATACCTTAAATCTGTTCGAACCTAGTCTTCTAGATTAGGCCTTTCTTATTCAAAAAAAAAATTATGAATTATTTTATATTGAATGTTTATAGTTTTGACATTCATGATATTCGAACCCGGATCTCAAGAAATAAAAATTATTTTTGTATACCCAAAAACATCCACAAGTTCATCGTTAGTGCTTTTGTTGATATTGTTGTTTGCCTACTGTCATCATCGTCATTGGAATCCGATACACTGGAACACTGCCGCCGGTGATACTTGGCGGTTATTTTTGTGCTTTGGACTCTTCTTGTTGATGTCTCAGACAGACACTGTAGTTTTGGGCGTCGTATAGCTCAGCATACAAAGAAAATGGTGTAGAAATATTTTTTTCTGGTTAAGTGTTCCTCCATAGATGAATAATGGTGATCTCTCGATTCGAACAAGTTATTTTCTACATGTTGGGTCCATGCGTGTAGTGATGGTTATTGTAACAATGATTAAAGTTTCGATTAGGATGGACACGAGATCCGAATTCAACGGGTTTCGAGTTAATTTGACTTAATTTAATCAGTTTTTTTAAATGGATTTGGATCGGATCAGATCATTTTTTTAGTAAATAAATATTTAGGCCAGGTCTAGTTCAGATTTAGGGTAAAAAAATACTCGACACGACTCTACCCAAAAAATAATATAAATTTACCTTATATATTTAGAGATAATTATAATAATAATCTTCTAAATATTTTTTTTTCAATTAGATCCCTATTTTTATTGAATAAAAAATAATTTTTTTATAAATATATTTATTTCAGTTGTGTCGAATTAACTCAGATTTTATCTCAAAAAGATTAAATCAAATTAGGGTCAAGTGAAGTCATCTCTAAACTCTAGTCGAATCAAATTTCAAACAGAGTGTATATAATTTCAAATCAAATTAGATTAACCAAAAATTCGACCTATACCCATCGATACTCTCGATTCGAAGCTTGTGCATATTTGTAGTTATTCAATGACAATCTTGGACACAAGAAAAAGAAAGTTAAAAGGAAAATGCATAAGCAAACCAAGTCTAGGACTATATATGATACTCTTCTTTCCATTTTTTAATTTTTTATTTCCGTTTATAATATATACTCGTGATCATCTTTTTTATTTTTTGTTTTTATTGATCGACGATGATACTAATTTTTCGTATTTATGTTCTTTTGTGTTTTGTGATTTTCAATGAATCTATTTATATGACACGTTTTTATGTGTCTTTGTAACGCGTCTTCTTCTACCTTTTGACATATTTTTCATTTATTTGATCGTTTTTCATTTTTCTTTTTCTAAGAGTTGATTTGATGTTATCACGACTGATTAAAATGGTGTTTATCTTATTTGTGATTTTTAATAACTTGATTCCTTTTTGGTTTGTTTGATTATGCAAACAGATATGTTTGTAATTATTTTTGTTCAAGTTTTTTTGTTAAATTTTTAATCTTTATGTGATCTTAAATTGTTAATTTTGTTTGAATGAATTTAGAAAAAATTTCTAATTATGTGTTTAATTTATGATTGTGAATGAAAATTTTTATTATAATTTGAGATATTTTTTATTTTAAATGAAATTAAACAAAATAAAATTAATTGTTTGTATAAAAAACATGAGAAAATAACCTCAGCGACCAAAAATCTCATATAATATACGATTTTAACCAACTTTTTCCGGATTTGCCAAAATGACCAACAAAAACGCAATGCGATCGCTAATTCGCAACGCGATCTCCATTATCGCAAATTCGCGTTGCATTTTCGCAATGCGATAGTTGAAAATCGCGTTGCGATAGTCTACAGTATCATTGCGATTTTCCCAATTCGCAATGCGAATAAGTAAATCGCAACGCGAATTGGGAAATTCGCAATGCGAATAAGTAAATCGCAACGCAAATTGGGAAAATCGCAATGCGATACTGACTATCGCAATGCGATAATAAAAAATCGCAACGAGATACTTACTTTCGCAACGCGATACTGACTTTCGCAACGCGATAATACATAATCGCAATGCGATTTTCAAAGCGCCATTAGTATCCTTGCCAAGTATTTTATTTTTAAATTCCAAACATGAATATAAATATATTGGAACACTGAACTGTCCACAGTATATCCCGTAATCGCAACTCATAACCTAAAACCTAAAATCACAACTCAGTCCCATCTCCATCTCTCACTCTCTCACCCATCTCCGACGAAATTCGTCCCCATCTCCGGTGAAATCCGTCTATCTAAATCTCTCAGAGCCACCCTCACAATCAGAAATGGAAAATCAACCAAATCAACCAACGAGGGTTAGTTTTTTTAATTATTTTCTTTTTGAAATTTTTGCATTATTATTAGGTTTTTCATATTGAAATTGATGATAGGTTTACTGGTAATTTCAATAATAGATTAACCATTTCACTTAGATTGCTTATTAAATCAACCAAGAATCGCAACGCGAAATGCAAATCGCAACGCGATTTTAGTTTCGCGTTGCGATTCTCTCGTTGCGATAGTCATTTTCGTGTTGCGATTTTTCATTTTCAGAAACTATTCTTCTTCTGCAAATTGAAACTTGAATGAATTGCATTACTTCAACCAAAAAATAAAGACAAATACGAAATTCACAGTGTTGCATATTTAAGTTTGAAGAATAAACTACTACTATTTATGTTTATTATTGTTTTTGGTATATCTTCACAGTGTAGTTTTTGGTATATCTAATTTAGTATGTTTATTGTTTTTGTAGAACTTTTATTCGGCTCAATTGACCTTGAGAAATAAAAGTCAGCCTGGCCAAAACAATTGCGTCGAAGCTTTCACCTGCACAAAGAAAAATGTTTGAGGATACATGCTTTGGGCCATGGCTGAAAGTACAACATCCCGGTGGAGATGCGATGTTGACACACCTGTTTCTTCAAACCATGACTAGAGATCTACCAGAGACTATACAACGTCGTGATGAAGAGATATGGTTTGATTTTCCACCGGCGTATACGTGTTTTGGGCGGGAGGAGTTTTGCTTAATCACCGGTCTACACTTCAGACACGATGATGTAGGTCGGTACACTAGACACATTACCCGCCCATCATGGCTATCCCGGGTTTTTCCTGAGCTGGAGAGGCCGAGTCTACACGTAGAATACCTGACAAGATTTTTGAATAATAAAGATGGTTTTACTCGAATGGATGACGTCGACGTTGTCCGAGTATGCCTTCTAATTCTTTTGCATGCCGGCTTTTTAGGCAGAGAGGCCAGACAACCTATTCCAAATGATCTAATCAAATTGGTAGAAGACCTAAATGCGTGGAACCTGTTTCCGTGGGGCTCGTATTTATGGAAAGCTACATGGAATAAGTTATCGTCTGCCTTGGATGATCGAAAAGTTTGCATGGCGATGGTTCCAAATACACTTTGACAGGCTTTATTTGGGCCTTTAAGGTAAGAATTTTTATATAATGTTACCAAAATTATAAGTAATTATTTAACAATTACTAATGTTTGTTATTATATTGTTTGTAGATTTGGATATTTGAGGCCTTTCCCGCCATGAAGACATATGCAATAAAAACTTCAAATAATATTCCCAGGGCTATTTCCTGGAAGAGGAAACGAACCTTGCAATGGGAAGATTTACTACGGTATACGACAATAAATAATGTAAGTTAATAAATACTACCATATGTTATAAACAAGTTATTACTAGTATACATTTAACTTTGTTTAAGCTTTTATATTGTTAGGAGGCCAACACTCCTCTACAGAGGCTGACACCCACGGAAGCTGAGCTTGCCACTGATTGGTGGCAAGCTAGTAAGCGTTTTTTGATGGAACGGTTGATGAGCAGCCTCCACTTCGGGAGCCATCACCTCGCCCAGAGCTATCACCTCACCTAGAGCCATCATCTGATCGACCCGGCTATACACCTCCACAACGACAGCCATCACCTATTCTTTCACATCATCGAGCCTCTTCTCCACCATCACCGCAAGATAGGCGACCGGCAAAGATGTCACGACGTTTATCTCCCTGTTCTCCACCTCCACCTCAACGGGATGAGTTAGGGGAGTTACGTGATGAGGTCAATGCCTTGCGTGAGGAGGTCGGTACTTTACGCAAAGACGATGGTGCATGGCGTGTTGAGGTGTCTACATTACGCGGTGAGGTAGCCGCTCTACGTGAGATGGTAGCATCGTTGCAGAATGAGGTTCATACTCTACGCAACGAGGTAAGTTTAAGATTTTTCATACTCGTAATTCATTCGGTTGCTGCCAATCTGTTTTTGTTAGTATTTGTTTTTGGTTTTGTTTTTGTCTTTTGGTTGAAGTAATGCAATCCATTCAAGTTTCAATTTGCAGAAGAAGAATAGTTTACTTTCGCAACACGAAAATGACTATCGCAACGCGGAAATGGCTATCGCAATGCGAAATGAAAATCGCAACGACAAAATCGCAACGCGAAATGAAATCGCAACGACAAAATCGCAACGTGAAATGAAAATCGCAATGCGATTTGTGTTTCGCGTTGCGATTTTGTCGTTGCGATTTCATTTCGCGTTGCGATTTTGTCGTTGCGATTTTCATTTCGCATTGCGATAGCCATTTCCGCGTTGCGATAGTCATTTCGCGTTGCGATTTTAAGTTTCGTGTTGCGAAAGTAAACTATTCTTCTTCTGGAATGTTTATATATGTTGTCCTTTTAAATGTTTATATAAGTGCTTACTTCTGGAATGTTATCTGAGCATTTTGTGAACTATGATAGAATAATGATTTGGGTGAATACAATGCTAGTTTGAAACATATTTGTCTTTGTTTAATATCATGTCTGTTTATTTACTGATTTATGTATTAATTTTTTTTAGCGGCCCGATAAGGTGGATGCTTTACGTCGGGTTTTCCTTGCACGACGGAGTTCACGCATCAAACGGCGTAGACGTGCTATTACGTCTCCGTTCACCCCAATGGTGCGAAGACTCCGCAAGAAGAAGCCCGACTCACCGATCATCCCTCAAGAGTCCCCTCCAATCGTTCAAGAGGCCCCTATTCTCCCTCAAGATTCCCCCCCACCGTTCAAGAGGCCACTGTCATCGTTGAAGAGGTCCCTCCCACCATTCCAGAGCCCGATTCACATGGGGTAATATATCGAAGTATTGAGAAACCCCCACCGGTTCCGGATATGATGGATGAGAGTTGGCTCTCGTATGAGTTACCGGCTAGTACCCTTCCGGTATCTGAAGTGGAGAGGAGACAACTACCGGAAACAATTGTGGATAATACCCTTTGGGCTAAGACCGCAGTTGATTTTTATCTACATGAGCGGAGCCAAGGGTGTTACACTGACATCAACAAACTCAACGATGAAATGTTTTTGTTGCTTGATCGGTCTTGGTGGGGTGTGCTATTAGGGGTTGAAGACAGTGGCTATTTGGATGGGGAGGTAAGACTATATTTGTCTTATATATGATTTTGATTAATTTGTTTAAAAATTAATGTAATTCACTAATATATGTATTTTTTTTGTAAAACAGCATATCGATGCATGGGTGTTACGTCTACTAATAATAAGGAAGCTTAGGAAAAATAAAAAAAATTCGCTATATACAATAATGCCGACGGCTTTTCACGCAGTTCACTTGAAGAATCAACGAGATGAATCATTTTTGTTGGGCAATGGACAAGCTAAACTTTATCCTGCATGGTGGGAGGTCGATAAGGTTAGTGTTAATTTTTTAAATTTTTTAAAGGTGTTAATAAATAATAAGTGCGCAAATAAATGAATTATTACTTATGATCACAGGTGTTTATCCCTGTTTTGGAACGTCGTCACTGGCTTCTCGTCCAACTTCAGCTCCCATCCCTGAAGATAATAGTGTATGACAGCATGATCAATTACATATCACTGTCTGATTTGAGAGATATTTTCAAGGGATGGAGCTCTCATTTGGCTAAATTCTTGGATGGGATTAAGTATTGGAGTCATTCTGGACACAAGAAGCCAAAGAAGTTCAATGTCACAGTTGTCAGAGACGAGACCGCGCCACAGCAATCGCCGGGAGCCAGAGGGGATTGTGGTCCTCTCGTATGCCTTTGCTTGGCGCGTTTGACGACGGGAAGCACAGAGTTTTTACCTCCCACCGATAGAGATAGAGCTGCAGTAGGCTTGGTTTCGGCATTATATGGCTAGAGCAATATATTCGAGACGCTGCCTACCTGCATCCGCGTTATGAAAGTGTCCATTGTTAATTGGTAAGTCAAATGCAAGTTTTGTTAACATATATACTCCTTTTGGTTTGAAAATGTTTGGTTAAGTACCTAGAATTCAATAATTTGCTGTTTGTAGGTTTTAGATGTGTAGGAAGTCTTGTTTGAGCAAATGTTTGGTTTCTGCAGGTTAATCCTTAAGTGAGCTGCGTGAAATGGATGTACGGGGTCACAAAGTTGTTGATTCATTGATTCAATAATTGATGAAGAAATAAGAATTATTATTATTTTTTGATTGTTTAATTGATTTGTAAAAGATGATTTGTAAATGTTGATTTGTTTAATTGATGTGTACATAATTTGTGTTGAAATGTAATAGTTGATTTGTTGATTTTCAATCTGCTTTATGTTGAAGGCAAAACAGACTATCGCAACGCGAAATGGCTATCGCAACGAGAAAATCGCAATGCGAAATGAAATCGCAATGCGAAATGAAAATCGCAACGAGAAAATTGCAATGCGATTATCATTTCGAGTTGCGATATTCTCGTTGCGATAACCATTTTCGCGTTGCGATAGCCATTTTCACGTTGAGATAGTCAAATGAATGTCTAATAAGTGATGACAACTGAACAGATCATAGCAATGTTCAAACTCAAGTTACTAATACATGCCTAACTGAAAATGTTAAAAGTACACACATAAAATACACATAATGCAAGTTTTGTTAACATATATACTCCTTTTGGTTTGAAAATGTTTGGTTAAGTACCTAGAATTCAATAATTTGCTGTTTGTAGGTTTTAGATGTGTAGGAAGTCTTGTTTGAGCAAATGTTTGGTTTCTGCAGGTTAATCCTTAAGTGAGCTGCGTGAAATGGATGTACGGGGTCACAAAGTTGTTGATTCTTGATTCAATAATTGATGAAGAAATAAGAATTATTATTATTTTTTGATTGTTTAATTGATTTGTAAAAGATGATTTGTAAATGTTGATTTGTTTAATTGGTGTGTACATAATTTGTGTTGAAATGTAATAGTTGATTTGTTGATTTTCAATCTGCTTTATGTTGAAGGCAAAACAGACTATCGCAACGCGAAATGGTTATCGCAACGAGAAAATCGCAATGCGATTTTCATTTCGCATTGCGATTTTCTCGTTGCGATAACCATTTTCGCATTGCGATAGTCAAATGAATGTCTAATAAGTGATGACAACTGAACGATCATAGCAATGTTCAAACTCAAGTTACTAATACATGCCTAACTGAAAATGTTAAAAGTGCACACATAAAATACACATAATGCAAGTTTTGTTAACATATATACTCCTTTTGGTTTGAAAATGTTTGGTTAAGTACCTAGAATTCAATAATAATTGTTAAAAGTTTATGCATGTTAATCCTCGTTGCCTTTTTCATTTCGCATTGCGATTCTATCGTTGCAATTTGCAGTTCGCATTGCGATGGTCAAATGATTGCCTTTCGCAACGCGATTCTGACTTTCGCAACGAGATAATACAGAATCGCAATGCGAGTTTCAAAGTTCGCAACAGGTTTTAGTTTCGCAAGCCAAATTTTTTGTGTATGTATATATACGCAGCAGCAACAACCATAACCTAAATCCCTAAATCGCAACTCATTCCATCTCCATCTATCACTCTCTCCGGCGACATCCGTTCCAATATCCAACGACATCCTTCCCCATCCGGCAACAGGTCTTAGTTGCGCATCTCGTTTGTTTAGTTACAACCATGAAATCATCTAATGTTGATCATGTTTGGATAGATTTGTGTTTTGGAGGGTCATGGGAGAATGTTCATGGTGTTTTACAATATATGCCTTTACCCATGAATCTTCAACTAAAACTGTCATTAAAGAAGTTAACTTATGAAACCCTAATGTTACGTGTTTCAAAAAAATTGAATTTAGAGCCCCTAAGTGGATTTAGGCTATCTTATCAGAGAAATGGTAAAGTTTATTTGTTAACCGACAATGAAGATGTTGAACGATTCATTGCTTACATTAATGTTTCAAGTGATGATGTTACATTGTATGTTGTTGAACCTAGAAGTAGTATTGTTGGGTCAGTAGCGGGTAGTAATCAACTAAGTGGGTCTCAAAACCCACAGCCTTTCTCTAATCCAAATCCAAATCAACTTTCAGCACCAAATTCCGGTTTTCGTATTGACCAATTAGACGATGATGAGCCAAGAGAAAAAATTGTGAGTACTAGTCAGTATTCGAAATTTGATCTTGGTCAATACCCGGACTTTGATATTGGTCAATACACGAATTTTGATGATGTTTCAGAAGAAGAAACAGACCCTGCGTGTAATGATTTTGATATTGGTCAATACCCGAATTTTCATGATGAAACACCGTGTCGAGGATGTTGTTGATGATAATGAGGAGGAAGTTACGACTGTGAATGAACATGTTGAACATCCATTCTGTAATTCATATAATCCTGAAGAAGAAAAAGAAGAAGAAAAAGTCCCCGAAGAAAAGAAAATGCCACGGGAGTATAACTGGAATATGCCAGAATTACTTCAGTTACCGGAAGAAGAGTTGGCAAAGAAAGCAGTTGATTGTTACACAAAAGTTATTCGTATCAAGAAAGATGATTGTTTTGATACAAAGGAAGACTTGAAGATAGCTTTGTATACGAAATGTGTGGAAGATGGCTATCAACTAAAAGTTAACAAATCAAGCAAAGATCGTTTCGAAACAAGGTGTACGATTGACAAAAACTGTACGTGGCGTATGATTGCAAAGAGGATAAAAGATTGCGCAATGTTTCAAGTTAGGACCTTTATTGATAAACATACATGTTCAAGAACCCAAGTTTTCCTCACCATAGACAGGCAAACAAAAAAGTGTTGGCTGGTTTTCTGGCTGAGTTAATGTTTTGAATGGCAGGGTATATCGGGGACATGAATTATGACTGACATGAATGCTCGGTTCAAGATTAATATATCATATTCTCAAGCTTGGAGAGCCAAATGTTATGCCTTGGAATTGTTGAGGGGGTCGCCAGAAGCATCGTTTGCCCAACTGCCGCTTATTGTCATAATTTAAAGCTGAAAAATCCTGGGTCGGTAACTCATCAAAACAGATAGAGATGGACGCTTTGAGTTGCTGTTTATCGCCATTGGTGCTGCAGTTAGTAAATCAATATAATTCTGTTGACTCATTTCTGTTAGTTACATGCATTTAAAATTTAAATGATTATATTTCTTGTGTATATTATTTTGTAGATTCGTTCGTTTATTACTTACATGCGCCCAGTTTTTATAGTTGACGGAGCACATTTGAAAGGTCGATACCTTGAGTAAACTTATTAGCAGTAGCCATGGATGCTAACAATGGGATATTGCCAATAGCTTACGGGGTTGGCAAATCTGAAACCTCTGATTCATGACATGGTTTATGGGGCATCTTAAGGATTGCATAGGTCCTATTAGCAATCTGACAATCATATCCGATAGGGCAACTCAATTGACAACGCTGTTAGAAGGTGTTTCCCAGATGCTTTTCATGGACTTTGTGTGTTCATTTGTATAGAAATCTAAAATCAAGGTCTGCTGGTATAAAAAAGCACAAATGGACATACTGGAAGGCTGTAAAGGCTTATCGGGAAGTGGATTTCAATAGCATATAACTGTTTAAGACGTGTTTCGCCTCAGTGTGCTCAAACCCTAGAAGATGTCGGGTTTGAAAGATGGTCAAGAGTACATCACTTGGAGCAAGATATGGTTTCATGACGTCTAATAGTGCAGAATCAATTAACGCTCTAAGTCGTCATTCCCGGAAATTACCCATTACTATGTTAATGGAGTTTTTCGAGCCTCTATTCAACAGTGGTACTACAAGAAAGAAACCATGCAGGTATTATTCTTTGAATTACAGGAACATTGGATATATTTACTAAGTATTATTTATTTAAATTTACAGGAACATTGGAACATCGTGTTACACCATGGACTGAAAAAAAGATAACGAAACGTGTTGTGAAGTCAACGTCATGGAGAGTTGAACCATGTTCAAACACTTTGTTTGAAGTACTGGATAATAACTTAAATGGGCTTGTCGATCTAAATGCAAGCTCTTCATCTAAACCAAGATGATTCAAGCACATATTCTATGGATTGCTACACTACAGAAGTATATCGACAGACTTATGCCGAGATTGTCTACCCTATTTCACATCCTTCTGAGTGGGACATACCAGATGACTTACAAACAGTTTTGCCACCAACCATGGACAGAAGGCTACCTGGCCGACCAAAAAGTCACGATCGTATACCGTCTAAAAAGTGGTCATACAAGGTTGACATGTGGATCACCATGCCATCACAATCATCTTTTCCTCTACCAAAATATAGATCATCATCAAAATCCAAAGCTCATATGGTGTCAAGAAAAAGGCAATCAAAATCGAATCATCTTTAAAATCCCAATCACAACTGCTTCACCTTTTGGGTCTGTTAACTAGGTGATTTTTAAATGCAACGTTGTATTATGTAGATTTTATGTGTGAACTTTTAACATTTTCAGTTAGGCATGTATTAGTAACTTGAGTTTGAAAATTGCTATGATCTGTTCCAGTTGTTATCACTTAATAGGCAATCATCTTAATGTCCATCGCAACGCGGAAATTACTATCGCATGCGAAATGAAAATCGCAACGAGAGAATTGCAATGCGAATGAAAATCGCAACGAGGGAATCGCAATGCGAAATGAAAATCGCAACGCGAATTTAATTTCGCGTTGCGATTTTCATTTTCGCGTTGCGATTCTCTCGTTGCGATTTTCATTTCGCATTGCGATACTTTTTGCCTTCAAACATAATGCATATTGAAATCAAAAATCACCATTACATTTCAATCAATTAAACAAGCACAAATAAGAATTATGTTAACATCAATTAAACAATCAACTTTTACAAATCACCTTTTACAAATCAATTAACATCAAAAATAAGCAATAATTATTAGAGAAATAACACTTCTACTATTGAATCAACTTTTGCAGCCATACATCATTTTCACGCAGCTCACTTCTGAGATTAACCTGCATAACCAAACATTGCTCAAACAACACTTTCTACACATCTAAAACCTACAAACAGCAAATTATTGAATTCTAGGTACTTAACCAAACATTTTCAAACCACAAGCCTATAAACATACCAATTGTTTATGGACATTTTTATAACGCGATGCAGGTAGTGCAGCGTCTCGTATATATCGATCTAGCCATATAATGTCGAAACCACAAGCCTACGCAGCTCTATCTATATCGGTGGGAGGTAGATACTTTATACTTCCTGTGATCAACGGTCCAACGCCAAGCATACGAGAGGACCACAATCCCTCTGGGTCCTTTCGTTTGTTTGTGGTGCGGTCGTCTCTGCTAACTGTAATATTGAGCTTCTTTGGCTTCTTGTTTCCAGAACGAGTCCAATAATTTATCGCATCCAAGTATTTAGCCAAATAAGAGCTCCATCCCTTAATATATCTTAAATAAGCCAATGATATGTAATTTATCATGCTGTCATATACTATTGCCTTAAGGGATGGGATCTGAAGCTCGACGAGAAGCCAATGGTTACGTTCCAAAACAGGATAAACACTGCAATCATAAGTAATAATTTCATTCATTTGCGCACTTATTTATGAATACCTTTAAACTCAATCTAAAATAAACACTAACCTTATCGACCTCCCACCATGCAGGATAAAGTTTAGCTTGTCCATTGCCCAACGCAAATGATTCATCTCGTTGAGTCTTCAAGTGACTGCGTTAAAGCCGTCGGCATTATTGTATACCGTGTATTTCTTTTATTTTCCTTAGTTTCCTAATTATTAGTAGACGTGACACCCACGCATCGATATGCTGTTTTACAAAAAAATACATATATTAGTGAATTACATTCCCCTGGCTTCGCTCGTGTAGATAAAATCAACTGCGGTCTTAGCCCAAAGGGTGTTATCCAGAATTGTGTCCGGTAGTGTTTCCTCTCCTCTCAGATCCGGTATGGTACTGGCCGGTAACTCATACGAGAGCCACTTGAATCCATCATGTCCGGCACGTCAGAGGGTTTCTCAAGAATCCTACATATGACGCCATGTGAATCGGGCTCTTGAATGTGGAGGGACCTCTTCAACGGACAGTGGCCTCTTGAACGGGAGGGGACTCTCGAGGAATGATAGGGCCTCTTCAACGATAGGAGTGGACTCTTGAGGGATGATAGGCGAGTCGGGCTTCTTCTTGTGGTGTCTTCGCACTATTGGGGTATACGGAGACTTAATAGCACGTGCACGCCGTCTGATGCGTGAACTCTGTCGTGCAAGAAAACCCGACGTAAAGCATCCACCTTATCGGTCCGCTAAATAAAAATACAAATATCAGTAAATAAACAGACATGATATTTAAACAGTGAAAACAAAGATAAATATATTTCAAACTTTCAACCAAAAGACAAAACAAGACAAATACTAACTTCACAGTGTTAAAGTAAAAAGTTTAGCAGTTTTGGCAGCAACCGAATAAATTTACCAAGCAATCTAAGTGAAATGGTTAATTTAAGTGAAATTACGAGTAAATTTATCATCAAGTTAATATGAAAATCTTAAACTTACCTCGTTGCGTAGAGTATGAACCTCATTCTGCAACGATACTACCATCTCACGTAGAGCGGCAACCTCACCACGTAAAGTAGACACCTCCACACGCCATGCACCATCGTTATCGCGTAGAGTACCGATCTCCTCACGCAAGGCATTGACCTCATCACGTAACTCCCTTGACTCATCCCGTGGAGGGGAGAACAGGAGATAGAAGTCGTGGCATCTTTGTCGGTCACCTATCATGAGGTGATGGTGGAGAAGAGACTCGATGATGTGACGGATAGGTGATGGCTCTCGTTGTAAGGTGTATAGTCGGGTCGATCAGGTGATGGCTTTGGGTGAGGTGATGGCTCTCGAAGTGGAGGAAGTGGAGGCTGCTCATCATTCGTGCCATCAAAAAACGCTGACTAGCTTGCCACCAATCAGTGGCAAGCTCAGCCTCCGTGGGTGTCAGTCTCATTAATGGAGTGTTGGCCTCCTAATAATATAAAACTAAAACAAAGTTAAACGTCTACTATTAATAACTTGTTTATATATGATAGTATTTGTGTTAACTTACATTATTTATTGTCGCATATGGTATTAAGTCTTCCCAATCCAACATACGTTTCCTCTTCCAGGAAATAGCCCTAGGAATATCATCTGAGGATTTTAATGCATATGTCCGCATGCTGGGGAAAGCCTCGAATATCCAAATCTACAAACAATATAATAACAACATTAGTAATTGTTAAATAATTAATTATAATTTTGAAAACATTATATAGAAATTCTTACCTTAAGGCCCAAACAAAGCCTGACAAAGTGTATTTCGACCCATCGCCCCGCAAACTTTTGCGGTCATCAAAGGCAGACGACAACTTAGTCCAGGTAGCTTTCCATATATACGAACTCCACGGAAACAGATTCCATGCATTTAGGTCCTCTACCAATAATATTAGCTCCTGAGGAATAGGTTGTCTGGCCTCTCTGCCTAGAAAGCCGGCATACAAAGTAGTAGAAGCATACTCGACAACATCGACGTCATTCATCTGAGTAAAACCATCTTTCTTATTAAACAATTTCTTCATGTCGTCGACGTGTAAGTTCGGCTTCTCTATTGACTCATCAGGAAAAACCCTGGATAACCATGATGGGCGGGTGATATGACGAGTGTACCGGCCTACATCATCGTGTCCGAATCGTAGACCAGTGATTAAGCAGAACTCCTTCCGCCCAAAACAAGTATACGCCGGTGGAAATGAAACCATATCTCTTCCTCACCACGTTGTATACTGTCGGGTAGATCGCTAGTCATGGTCTGAAGCCACAATGGGTCAAACTAGCATCTCCACCCGGATGCTGTACTCTCAGCCATGGCCCGAAGCAGGTTTCTTCAAACAATTTTCTTTGTGCAGGTGAAAGCTTCGAAGCAATTGTAGTGGCTAGGCTAACTTATTCCTTAATGTCAATGAAGCCGAAAAAATTTCTACAAAAAACAATAAACATACCAAGTTAATATACCAAAATTACACTGTCAAGATATACCAAAAACAAAACAATAAACATAATAGTAGTTATTCTTGAAACTAAAATTTGCAACACTGTTTCTGTCTTTTGGTTGAAATGAAATCGCAACGAGATAATGAGAATCGCAACGCGGAAATGACTATCGCAACGAGAGAATCGCAACGCGAAATGACTATCGCGACCAGACAATCGCAACGCGAAATGAAAATCGCAACCGCGAAATTAAAATCGCAACGCGAAATGAAAATCGCAACGCGAAATGAAAATCGCAATGCGATTTTGGTTTCGCGTTGCGATTATCTCATTGCGATAGTCATTTCCGCGTTGCGATTCTCATTCTCGAAACTATTCTTCTTCTGCATTACTTCAACCAAAAGACAAAGCAAACACAAATACTAACTTCACAGGCTAAACAGTTTAGCAGTATTGGCAGCAATCGAATGAATTTAATAAGAAATCTAAGTGAAATGGTTAATCTATTATTGAAATTACCAGTAAACTTATCATAAATCTCAATATGAAAAACCTAAAATAATGCAAAAATTTCAAAATAAAAATAAAAAAAACTAACCCTCGGAGGTTGATTTTCCATTTCTGAATGATTGTGAGGGATTTTGACTGTGAATGGTTGTGAGGGATTTCGCCGGCGATGGGGACGGAAATCTTCGGAGATGGGGACGGATTTCGCCGTAGAGAGTGAGAGATGGAGATGGGACTGAGTGTTGTGTTTTTGGGTTTGAGGTTATGAGTTGCGATTACTGTGGACGGTTCATTTTCCGATTTATTAAGAAAAAATACGTGTTTGGAATTTGAAAAAAAAAATACGCGTTAATACGAATGGCGCTAAATAAATCGCGTTGCGAAAGTCAGTATCGTGTTGCGAAAGTCAGTATCGTGTTGCGAAAGTAAGTATCTCGTTGCGATTTTTTATTATCGCATTGCGATAGTCAGTATCGCATTGCGATTTTCCCAATTCGCGTTGCGATTTACTTATTCGCATTGCGAATTTCCCAATTCGCGTTGCGATTTACTTATTCGCATTGCGAATTGGGAAAATCGCAACGATACTGTAGACCATCGCAACGCGATTTTCAACTATCGCATTGCGAAAATGCAACGCGAATTTGCGATAATGGAGACCGCGTTGCGAATTAGCGATCGCATTGCGATTTTGTTGGTCATTTTGGCAAATCCGAAAAAAATTGGTTAAAATCGTATATTATATGTGATTTTTGGTCACTGAGGTTATTTTCTCAAAAAACATCATCTTCTTCAATTTTAAACATAAAATATTTCATACAATTTTAAAAATTTTCTAAAAGGGTAGAAAAGTCATTTAGAGTCCGTATCCCTGTAAACGTATTTGTTACTAATCAAAGCTCTCTTCTTTGTTGAAAGACCAAAATTTGTAAAATGGCGGCGTCGCTGCTATTCCCTGTCCCAACTCCGACGAAAGCACCCGTTTCTTCTCCGATCAACTCGCAACTGAAATTAGTCACCTCCGGTCGCCGTTTAGTCTCAGTACCTCCCAAAACCTCCTCTCAAAATCACCGGCACCTCGAACAATCGTCTGCTTTTTCCCGTCAAGGCAATCGAAGAAAGCAAGGAGAGTGTCGAAGACTCGGTGACCGCAAAGGAAGCGGAGGCAGAGACGGAAGTGAGTGAGGAAAGCGAGTTGAGCGCGATTGGAACGGAGATAAAGAAGGCGATGAAAAAGAGAGAAGAGAATGGCGATAGCCTTGCCGGCGGAGTGACGGAGGAGGTAAGGGAAATCGAGTGGCCTGCGTTTGGGAAGGTGTTGGGGACCACCGGTGTTGTCCTTGGTGTTATTTCTGGATCTAGTGTCGTTTTGCTCACTGTTAATGCCGTTTTGGCCGAGCTCTCCGATCAGGTTTTCGCCGGTAAAGGCGTCCAAGATTTTTTCGGTTGAACCTATTTTTTTAATTTCAGTTTTCATGAAGATTTGCCGAAATATAAAGCGTTAATTTTTTATTTTAATAATATGAGATAAATATAAAATATTAACAGATTAAAGATAGTTTTTAATGTTTTAATATTGAACGTTAACATCTCTGATATCTGTGATATTCGAATTCAGATCTTTAAGGATAATAATAATTATTTTAATATTGATATTATTTGATTCGTATAAGTATTAAATAGTTTTAAATAATAATTAAATTAATAAAATGTATAAATTAAAAATAAGAATTATTATTATATCAAGATATATTAATTCTTTAAAGTATTAAATTGTTTTAAATAATAATTAAATTAATAAAATGTATAAATTAAAAATAAGAACTATTATTATATCAAGATATATTAATTCTTTAATAATCTAACATGATTATATAATAATATTTATTTAAAAGTATTTTAATTAATTGATAATACATACAATTTAAATACATAATTATTTGCATTCAAAATCTCTAAAAGAATTATCATTTATTTAGATTAGAATTACATATTATAATCTTAATTAAATATTTAAATATTCTCTTTTCTCAAAAGTCAACAAATAATAATTATTGTATTTCTTTTTTTGTTTTTATTCGTCATATTCTTTATAAATACTAAAATAAATATGTCGTAATCGTTTTTTAATAATAATTTTGATATCTTTTTTATTTTATATAATTTACTATGTGATCAAATTTATCTCTTAAAATTATATACTTTATCAATATAGAGCATAAATTATGAGATGAATGAATTATATTATAATATAATCGCCATAATTCAGTTAAACATATAATTTATTAATTCATAAAGCATTATCAATAGTAAAAGTAAATGTTAATTTTTCTAGAGGTCTTGAGAGCAGTGATATTGTACGTGTATAAATTGTTAATAAATTAAATAAATTCTCAATAACTATTATCTTATAACCACCTCGTATTATTAAAACAAGTAAAAAAATTAAAATTTAACAGGAGATTTTTTTAAATTTTAATTGATATTAATTATATCATAAATAACTCCAACCCTATCCTTTTTGTATATATATATAAAACATAATGGCTTAAATTAGTAAGGTCAGATTTATTTTAAGGACTGGATTTTAAAAATCTAAAAGTATAAGGGATAAAGTAATTAAGTTAAAATATAAAGACTAAATCCATAATTTATACACAATACAACTACTAATCACCAAATTTAACCAAATAGTAAAAACCTTGTCTTTTTCCCAACACCACCCACTCCCAGTCTCCCCCAACTCAGATAACGAGCTTCGTCCTTAAACGACAACAGCAACCCTTCATTTCACTCCATCTCTATCTCCTCCATTAATTCTCATCAAACCAAAACACCCCACCAAAATTCTGAAGCTCAACCCCAGAAACCACCGTGGGTCACTTCGAAAATCCTCGGCACTGATAGCAAGCTCCTACAAAGTGGTATTGGAGCACGAAGGCAAGTCTACGGAGCTAGAGGTTGAAGACGATGAGAGTATTCTATCAAAGGCGTTGGAGGGCTTGGACGTGCCGCATGACTGTAATCTGGGGGTTTGCGTGACTTGTCCGGCTAAGCTGGTGAGCGGCACCGTTGATCAGAGCGAAGGTATGCTTAGTGATGATGTTGTGGACAGTGGGTTTGCTTTGCTTTGTGTATCGTATCCTACTTCGGATTGCCGTATTAAGACTATCGATGAGGAACAACTGCTTGCTTTGCAGTTGAAAACAGCTAATGATTGAAACTCTTGTTCTTTTCTTTTCTGTTGTTGTGTGTTGGATGATGAGATTGGTCTTGAACCAATTGGAGTCGGCTTGTTTGATTTGTATTTAGAGGAATACATTCCATCAAAGTCACAATAATTTAAAAGAATTGTTATTCTTTCTTAGAAATTTTGGATTCGAGTAAATACGTCTACAAGACCTACATATGTTGTCAAAAAGCAAAAAAATTCTAAACATATATTAACTTATAATCATCTCAAACTATTTAAAAATTATCGTCACATGACATTGATGACACAAAATATATCTCTCTCGGGTCTTTCCCTCGTACCTTTTCCAATCTTTCCATACCTATAGATGAACAAGGAGAAAGATTGATCCTATAAAGGACCCATGTGTGCAAACAACCTGGTAAAATTATGAATTATTTTATATTGAATGTTCATAGTTTTGACATTCATGATATTCGAACCTAGATCTCAAGGAATAACAATTATTTTTGTATACCCAAAAACATCCACAAGTTCATCGTTAGTGCTTTTGCTGATATTGTTCTTTGCCCACTGTCATCATCGTCATTGGAATCCGATACACTGGAACACTGCCGCCGGTGATACTTGGCGGTTATTTTTGTGCTTTGGACTCTTCTTGTTGATGTATCAGACAGACACTGTAGTTTTGGGCGTCGTATAGCTCAACATACAAAGAAAATGGTGTAGAAATATTTTTTTCTGGTTAAGTGTTCCTCCATATATTAATAATGGTGATCTCTCGATTCGAACAAGTTATTTGCTACATGTTGGGTCCATGCGTGTAGTGATGGTTATTGTAACAATAATTAAAGTTTCAGTTAGGATGGACACGAGATCCGAATTCAACAGGTTTCGAGTCAATTTGACTTAATTGAATCAGTTTTTTTTAAATGGATTTGGGTCGGATCATATCATTTTTTTAGTAAATAAATATTTAGGCCAGGTCTAGTTCAGATTTAGGGTAAAAAAATACTCGACACGACTCTACCCAAAAAATAATATAAATTTACCTTATATATTTAGAGATAATTATTATAATAATCTTCTAAATATTTTTTTTCAATTAGATCCCTATTTTTATTGAATAAAAAATAATATTTTTTTATAAATATATTTATTTCGGTTGTGTCGAATCAAGTTCGGATTTTATCTCAAAAAGATTAAATCAAATTAGGGTCAAGTGAAGTCATCTCTAAACTCTAATCGGATTAAATTTCAAACAGAGTGTATATAATTTCAAATCAAATTAGATTAACCAAAAACTCGACCCATACCCATCGATACTCTCGATTCGAAGCTTGTGCATATTTGTAGTTATTCAATGACAATCTTGGACACAAGAAAAAGAAAGTTAAAAGGAAAATGCATAAGCAAACCATGTCTGACTATATATGATACTCTTCTTTTTCATTTTTTAATTTTTTATTTCCGTTTATAATATATACTCGTGATCATCTTTTTTTATTTTTCTTCTTTATTGATCGACGATGATATTAATTTTTCGTATTTATGTTCTTTTGTGTTTTGTGATTTTCAATGAATCTATTTATATGGCACGTTTTTATGTGTCTTTGTAACGCGTTTTCGTCTACCTTTTGACATATATTTCATTTATTTGATCGTTTTTCATTTTTCTTTTTTAAAGAGTTGATTTGATGTTATCACGACTGATCAAAATGGTGTTTAGCTTATTTGTGATTTTTTAATAACTTGATTCCTTTTTGGTTTGTTTGATGATGAAAACAGATATGTTTGTAATTATTTTTGTTCAAGTTTTTTTGTTAAATTTTTAATCTTTATGTGATCTTAAATTGTTAATTTTGTTTGAATGAATTTAGAAAAATTTTCTAATTATGTGTTTAATTTATGATTGTGAATGAAAATTTTTATTATAATTTGAAATATTTTTTATTTTAAATGAAATTAAACAAAATAAAATTATTGTTTGTATAAAAAACATTATCTTCTTCAATTTTAAACATAAAATATTTCATACAATTTTAAATATTTTCCAAAAGGGTAGAAAAGTCATTTAGAGTCCGTATCCCTGTAAACGTATTTGTTACTAATCAAAGCTTCTTCTTTGTTGAAAGACCAAAATTTGTAAAATGGCGGCGTCGCTGCTATTCCCTGTCCCAACTCCGACGAAAGCACCCGTTTCTTCTCCGATCAACTCGCAACTGAAATTAGTCATCTCCGGTCGCCGTTTAGTCTCAGCACCTCCCATAACCAAACCTCCTCTCAAAATCACCGGCACCTCGAACAATCGTCTGCTTTTTCCCGTCAAGGCAATCGAAGAAAGCAAGGAGAGTGTCGAAGACTCGGTGACCGCAAAGGAAGCGGAGGCAGAGACGGAAGTGAGTGAGGAAAGCGAGTTGAGCGCGATTGGAACGGAGATAAAGAAGGCGATGAAAAAGAGAGAAGAGAATGGCGATAGCCTTGCCAGCGGAGTGACGGAGGAGGTAAGGGAAATCGAGTGGCCTGCGTTTGGGAAGGTGTTGGGGACCACCGGTGTTGTCCTTGGTGTTATTGCTGGATCTAGTGTCGTTTTGCTCACTGTTAATGCCGTTTTGGCCGAGCTCTCCGATCAGGTTTTCACCGGTAAAGGCGTCCAAGATTTTTTCGGTTGAACCTAATTTTTTAATTTCAGTTTTCATGAAGATTTGCCGAAATATAAAGCGTTAACTTTTTATTTTAATAATATGAGATAAATATAAAATATTAACAGTTTAAAGATAATTTTCAATGTTTTAATATTGAACGTTGACATCTCTGATATCTGTGATATTCGAATTCAGATCTTTAAGAATAATAATAATTCTTTTAATATTGATATTATTTGATTCGTATAAGTATTAAGTTGTTTTAAATAATAACTATATTAATAAAATATATAAATTAAAAATAAGAATTATTATTATATCAAGATATATTAATTCTTCAATAATCTAACATGATTATATAATAATATTTATTTAAAATTATTCTAATTAATTGATAATACATACAATTTAAATACATAATTATTCGCATTCAAAATCTCTAAAAGAATTATCATTTATTTAGATTAGAATTACATATTATAATCTTAATTAAATATTTAAATATTTTTTTTCTCAAAAGTCAACAAATAATAATTATTGTATTTCATTTTTTGTTTTTATTCGTCATATTCTTTATAAATACTAAAATAAATATGTCATAATCGCTTTTTAATAATAATTTTGATATTTTTTTATTTTATATAATTTATTATGTGATCAAATTTATCTCTTAAAATTATATACTTTATCAATATAGAGCATAAATTCTGAGATGAATGAATTATATTATAATATAATCACCATAATTCAGTTAAACATATAATTTTATTAATTCATAAAGCATTATCAATAGTAAAAGTAAATGTTAATTTTTCTAGAGGTCTTGAGAGCAGTGATTTTGTACGTGTATAAATTGTTAATAAATTAAATAAATTCTAAATAACTATTATTTTATAACCACCTCGTATTATTAAAACAAGTAAAAAAATTAAAATTTAACAGGAGATATTTTTAAATTTTAATTGATATTAATTATATCATAAATAACTCCAACCCTATCCTTTTTGTATATATATATAAAACATAATGGCTTAAATTAGTAAGGTCAGATTTATTTTAAGGACTGGATTTTAAAAATCTAAAAGTATAAGGGATAAAGTAATTAAGTTAAAATATAAAGACTAAATCCATAATTTATACACAATACAACTACTAATCACCAAATTTAACCAAATAGTAAAAACCTTGTCTTTTTCCCAACACCACCCACTCCCAGTCTCCCCCAACTCAGATAACGAGCTTCGTCCTTAAACGACAACAGCAACCCTTCATTTCACTCCATCTCTATCTCCTCCATTAATTCTCATCAAACCAAAACACCCCACCAAAATTCTGAAGCTCAACCCCAGAAACCACCGTGGGTCACTTCGAAAAATCCTCGGCACTGATAGCAAGCTCCTACAAAGTGGTATTGGAGCACGAAGGCAAGTCTACGGAGCTAGAGGTTGAAGACGATGAGAGTATTCTATCAAAGGCGTTGGAGGGCTTGGACGTGCCGCATGACTGTAATCTGGGGGTTTGCGTGACTTGTCCGGCTAAGCTGGTGAGCGGCACCGTTGATCAGAGCGAAGGTATGCTTAGTGATGATGTTGTGGACAGTGGGTTTGCTTTGCTTTGTGTATCGTATCCTACTTCGGATTGCCGTATTAAGACTATCGATGAGGAACAACTGCTTGCTTTGCAGTTGAAAACAGCTAATGATTGAAACTCTTGTTCTTTTCTTTTCTGTTGTTGTGTGTTGGATGATGAGATTGGTCTTGAACCAATTGGAGTCGGCTTGTTTGATTTGTATTTAGAGGAATACATTCCATCAAAGTCACAATAATTTAAAAGAATTGTTATTCTTTCTTAGAAATTTTGGATTCGAGTAAATACGTCTACAAGACCTACATATGTTGTCAAAAAGCAAAAAAATTCTAAACAGATATTAACTTATAATCATCTCAAACTATTTAAAAATTATCGTCACATGACATTGATGACACAAAATATATCTCTCTCGGGTCTTTCCCTCGTACCTTTTCCAATCTTTCCATACCTATAGATGAACAAGGAGAAAGATTGATCCTATAAAGGACCCATGTGTGCAAACAACCTGGTAAAATATAGGGAGAAAAGTGGAGCGAAGAAGAGAGTAATTGCAATTTGCAAGTAAAGAATTGACTGCTTAGGGATCTCAGAGAGCAAGTGATGCTCCATAGCCCTTAAGCTTTCACTTCGCTAGAGCAAGTCACCCAAAGGTCCCCAAAACACCTTGCTTAAAGAGAGGATGGGGTCCTTTTAAAAGTCCCCACAAGAGTCCCATCTTCCATGAAAACCAACATTGCATGTTGATGTTTTCAATGGAATCAAAGGCTGTCTAGCAATGATTAAGCCATCTCTTAGGAAACACAGGATGTAAAAAGGCTTATCAGATCAGATAAACAGTAGAAACATTTTTCCTACAAACTAATCCTACGTGGTAGTCTCGAGTTTAGACATTGTTACTTAACCACAATCACCTACTACTAGAGTTCTTTGCGAGAAGCACAGCAGTTCTAATTAAACAGACATCGCTACCATTAAAACGGCTAGTGATATTACAAACAAACCATTTTAGAAACATAAACCTAGGTCGGCCGGGTAGTAGTCAGCGTAACAGTGGTTACCATCACCGGGGTGGTTGTCATCATTGTCTATCGGTAGTAAGCCTGCTGGTATGCCGGTGCCAAACTGTTACTGTAGCCCCCATATGCAGTATAGTTCATGGGAGCTCCAGGGTATGGACCAGCGAGGGGAGGAGGGGCTGCTTCTGGTGAGTAAGTATAGGGGTTGGTGGGTGGGCTCCTGCTTCCGTACATGGCAGGTGGGGATGGGTATCCAGGGACTGGAGTGGGGTACTGGGTGTGCGAGGGAGACCTTACGAATGGAGGTGGTGGAAAAGAGGAAACGTATGCATTCATCAAACGGCCAGCCTTAGCTGGAGGCATAGGACCGCCATTACTTGCACGAGTTCGCTTGTTAGCAGGGACTACAACTGGCTTTCTCTTCTCAGTCTTGCTCTTCTCTAGCTGCTCAAGGCGTTTCTTGAGGTTTTCAGGCGAGAACTCAGCCTCGAGTTTGTACTCCTCAATGCACTTGATGACAGCTCGAAGAGCTGACTGCTCTTTGCGTGCGGCAAGTTGCTGCAAAAATAAACAAAGATTGCCGTCAAAAAAGCGATAGATGCAATGACATCACCATCAATCTATGCTGCACATGCTTTATCATATAAAAGAACATCGCATGTTAGTTTATTTCAGTTAGCAGGCAAATATATGACTGAAATAAAACCGCTTACAGCTTACAGCAAACCCCAGGAGAAAACCCTTGCATCAAACATTCACTCAAGTAAAATTGGAAAATCAAAATCGTAAAGAGAAAAACAAATCATAAGAATGAGTACCGCAGCCCGGCCAGTATTATTGGGATCATCTAAGATAGAAGATGCAGCCTTCTTTGCATCCCTCAAGAAAGCTTTCAGCAGGGGTGCAGGGGGGAACTTGTCCACAAGGCCAACTTCATAAGTAAAATGAACTGCATCGAGCTGTTGTCCCTTGCTGATTAACTCTTCAATCATGTCTATATACAATAATTGAAAGTGTTATAAACTCAACCTTATAATTGTAACTTAATGGTACGAATCACTGCAATTTCATACGGTAGAAATCCATGTTTGAGTTATGCAGGATACACCACTGGTTGCAAGACCAACACTGATGAATTCACATTTTCTCTCTCTAGCATACTACCACAACTGTCAGCTTTAAAAATAAACTTCAACACATATTCAACTCCATGAACATCTAGCTTCACTCGTCTTAAAATAAAGTATCGGTTCTTAACCTATTTGAATCACAACTAGGGGTCGGAATAGGCCAGGTCGTAGGCCCCTGTAGTCCGGCCTACGACCTGGCCTACATAAAGCCTGGCCTGACCTATTTAATAAAAAGGCTAGGCTCGGGCTTTTTTAAAAGCCTAATAAATTAAATAGACCAGGCTTAGGCTTATTAAAAAGCCTGATAGGCCGACCTATATATATGTATATATGCTTGTCATAATGGTGTCTACTTTGTAAAATGTGTCTAAGTTAGAGTGAATTAATAGGCACTTTATTCTAAAATTAGTGACTAAACTAGAAATATTTGGCTAAACTATAGGGTCTAGAAGGTAATTAACCCTAAATCTAATATATAACCCTAAAACTAAACTAACCACCTCTCCCCAGTTTCACTCTCTTCAATCTCTCCCCCTCCAATTATCTCTCACGAGTGGGCCCCCACCATTGCTTCATTCTTTTTTAGTTATATTTCCATTACAAACAAAGAGAAATAACAACAAAAGTGAAACATGGACACAGTATGGGCGGCAGCTAGGGGTCGGAATAGGCCAGGCTTTAAAAGGCCGGAGCCTGGCCTACGATAAATTTTTTAAGCCTGAGCTTGGCTTATAGCCTATCAAAGGCTTTTATTTTTGGCTCGGCCTGGCCTTTTTAAAAGTCTGGTCTAACCTAATAGCCTTTTTAAAAGCCTGCTTCACATTAAACCTTTAATATTCCTTTGATAGTTGTTTTTACCAAAAAAATAACACTCCTATAATAGGCTAAACAAACCCTTAATATATAATTTGACTTAATTTTTATTCTAACGTTAATTTAGTTGGACACACATATATTGGTACCCAAAAAATTAATATAAATATTATAAACACCAATTTTTGTCCCCTATACACAGTACCCAAGGTCAGCACCATACCTTGCTGTTCTCGACGCATGCACTAACACACCATTAAATGCTGTTGCTGCCCATACTGTGTCCATGCTCCACTTTTGTTGTTATTTCTCTTTGTTTGTAATGGATATATAACTAAAAAAGAATGAAGCAATGGTGAGGGGGCCTGCTCAAGAGAGATAATTGGAGGGGGAGAGATTGAAGAGAGAAAGAAACAGGGGAGAGGGGGTTAGTTTAGTTTTAGGGTTATATATTAGATTTAGGATTAATTACTTTCTAGACCCTATAGTTTAGCTAAATATTTCCAGTTTAGTCAGTAATTTTAGAGCAAAGTATATATACATATATATAGGTCGACCTATCAGGCTTATAAGGCTTTTTAATAAGCTTAAGTCTAGTCTATTTAATTTAATAGGCTTTTAAAAAAGCCCGAGCCTAGCTTTTTTTATTAAATAGGCCAGGCCAGGCTTTATATAGGCCAGGTCGTTAGCCCCTGTAGGCCGGCCTGGCCTATTCCTACGCCTAGCGGCAGCAGCATTTGATGGTGTGCTAGTGCAGGCGTCGGGAACAACAAAGTATGGTGTTGACATTGGGTACTGTGCAGACAGGTATGGAGGGCAAAAATTAGTGTTTACAATACTTATATTATTTTTTTTTGTACCAATATATATGTGTCCAACTAAATTAACGTTAGATTAAAAATTGAGCCAAATTATATATTAAGGGCTTGTTTAGCCTATTATAGGTGTGTTATTTTTTTTTTGTAAAAACAACTATCAAAGGAATATTAAAGGTTTAATGTGAAGCAGGCTTTTAAAAAGGCTATCAGGCCAGGCCAGGCTTTTAAAAAGGACAGGCCGAGCCAAAAATAAAAGCCTTTGATAGGCTATAGGCCAGGCTTAGGCCTAAAAAAGTTATCGTAGGCCAGGCTCAGGCCTTTTAAAGCCTGGCCGGGCCTGGCCTGGCCTATTCCGACCCCTAATCACAACTGATCTTACACTTTTCACAACATGCAGCATAAGCTTTCCAATTGCTAAAACTGCATCTGGAAATTAGTTCCCCTAACTGTCACCTGAATACAGGCCATATATTCTCCGAAAACCAAAAACAATATGTAACTATTGGCAATACTCAAATCAGTCAAAAAAAACAATGAGCAAATTACACAAGCACAAACCATTTTGAAAGCATGTAAGGTAGCAAAAGAACAGGCTCATGTTTAGCTACACATTAAAACAAAAGCAGAGGCTAATCCACATCCCAGACAATAAGATACTTAACTATGCTAGTCAACTATTGCACAAGTGTACTGACATGCTTACAGACCTCTGATTCAAACCCTCAAAATACATGGAAAAACTTTCTATGAAAGTGAACATACCGCCATGTAGCACACAAAACAGGAAATCAAGACCGACTCTAGATGCAACAAAGCTCATGAAATGTTCTAAAAATCTTATCTTCATAACCAGAGATGGACCGAGGTCAAATTCTCATATAATTTAGATATTTTCTTTTGTCCTTTATATTGATAATCTGTTTTGCCTTCCCAAAATTGTATAAACTAGCCTACTTAAAATTTTATAAGTTCATCCCTAAAATAAAATCATGTGTCCCTGTTCACATCAACCATTGAGTTCAAATAAATCAGATAATATAACTACTATCATCACACCGTCGTCGTGACAGTTAAACATCAAAAAGGAAAGTCATACCAGGCATTTGACCGCCGAGGCCGAGAGAAACGGCGAGTTTGGGCATTTGTTTTCTCCAAGCAGAAGCAACAACAAGCTTCCTATAAAACTCCATATCCTCTTTCTTAACGATCCCAAACGTAACCAAATGCTGCAAAAAGGTATGAACATCAGGGGTTTTCACATTCTCAATTCCTCCTCTCTCTTCAAGGCTCTTTTTCCAAGTCTCCGCGATCTCTTTAGCCTGCTCCTTCATACTAGGCGTGACCAACATCCTTGATTTTCCGATCACCGGATCGACCACCACAGGAATCAAGCTTTCGAGAATCAAAACACAAGCCCAAGCTAAATCACTTCCTGCCTCGTTCCCTCTTTTATCCACCGGAAATACCTCTGAAATGGCCTCCATAACGAATCTCGCCGGGTCGATGCACTCCGATAAAGCTGCAGGGATTTTCTCTCTTAACAAATCGAGTTCCTTCTTTTTTCCGGTGACGAAGTTCCAGAACTCTTTAGCTTCCATTTTCAAGCACGACGACTTCAGGTGTTGCAAAAGGCCGTCTCCGTTGTCGACCTCGCCGTCCGGATTCTCTTCGAGTTCGTCGCTAAGTGTTCTCATGGCGGCTTTGGTGTTGAACTCAACTCTTCTGAGCGCGACCTTGACGCTTTCCTCGATGCTGAGTTCGCGCTTCTTGAGTGAGTCGAGTGAAGCCTTGGTCTCCGAGTCTAGCGTCTCGATCTTGCGTTTCAAGGTCTCCGACTGCTTCAACAGGTTCTGCTCGAGTGAGTTTATGTGATCGGAGAGTTCTTTCCAAAGGAGAGTGCAGCTCGTCATCAGAGAGGTCTGTCGCTGGAACTCATCGAAACTCGGCTGCGCCAACTCGGTCACCTCGCCAGGATCGGGGATCGACCCCATGGTTGCTGGTGAAACTCGTCTCTTTCCTTAACTCGTTCAGTGACTCAGTAGACGAAAACCGAAAAGAAAGAAATGAGAAACCCTCGCAATGGAGAAAAATCGGAAGTAAAAAGAGGCTGAAGAGACGATGACGTGGGTGCTTCAAAAGGAGACACGTGTAATGGCGACTGAAGAAAAAATGATGGCGACCTATGGGTGTTATAGTGCGTAGGATAAGGGGATAGGACTAAATTAGGCTGTGAGAGTAAAGGGTGCGTGGGATAAGGGATAAGGAGTTGTTTGGTTTCAGTGATAAAAAAACCATAAGAGAGTGGAGTGCTTTTCGCAAAGATCGAAGTGGGAGAGGAAAAAGTAAAGAAACAAACAAACAGGGAAAAGGCTGGGAAAAGTAAAAGGAAGGCAAGTGGTCCGGTTGGCAGTCCACGCACCCACATGGCATGTGAAGATACTAATTTTTTACCCATATCATTATCATTATTATTATTTATTATTATTATTATTATTATTATTATTATTATTATTATTATTATTAAATATATTAAATACATATATAAATAATAATTACAGACCAATTACAACTGGACCGGCCCAGTTACAAACAAACCAGAACCGGTCCAGAACAAACCAGAAACTCTAAACATTTGGGGGTTTCAGTTAGGGTTTCCTAACCCTAATCTAGCCGGCCGCCTCATCACAGCCGTTGGATCTAAGAGATCCAACGGTCCAGATTGCCCCAGATGGAAACCCTAGGGTCTGATACCCTAGGGACACGCGGCCGCCGCTGCTATCTCGCCGCCTCCGCCGCTGCCACGTCCCAACCGAAGGCTCCAGAAGCTCCAACGCCAGCCGTCCACGCCATGGCTACGGGGTGAGTCACCACTGGTAGTCCGGTGACTCACCGAGACCCCATCTTCGGACCGGTCCGATGGCCACACCGGTGGTGGCTATAAAAGCCACCACCCCAACCTGAAAAAAAGAACGGAGACAGAAAAAAAAACGGAGAGACAGAGAACACAGAGAGACGGAGAAAAAAAAACAGAGAAAAAAAAAGATATACTAAAAAATATACCAACGATCTCAGTCAACATCAACGCAGCAAGAAAAAGAAAAGGAGAGAATAGAGGAAAGAAGCTTACTCTGTCATCGGAGAACCCCAACTGTCGCCGGATACAACGAAAACCGAAGGTATTTTTGTAGATCTGCTCCGATTGGGAGCTTTTTAAGGAAAAAGAACACCGGAAACGGTTTTAGACCGTCCCGATCTATATTTTGGTGGATTTTTGTAATTTCCGGCCACCATTAACGGTGGCCGGCAGCGGTGGTCGGAGCCCGGTAGCGGTGGCTGACCGGGACGGCTTCTCTCAGTTTAGAGAGAAGCCAGAGAACTCTTCTCTCTCTGTTTGAGAGAGAAAGAAAAAAAAAGAAATGAGATAGCTGGCCCGAAGGGCCAGCCGGTTTGGGCATTAAATAGCCCTTCCCAAACGACGCCGTTTTGGGGAGGGCTATTTGTGTAATTTTATAAATGTTAAACCCTTTCCGTAATACCTATGTTTTATATGTTTTACATTTTAGTCATTAAATTGAATTTATAATATTTTTAATTCAGTCTTCGAATTTTAATTTCTTTTTATTTTAGTCCTTTATATTAAAATAATATATTTAGGATAAATAACAGATTTAATCCCTTAATTTTAATAGATAATATTTTCCCTAGTTTATATTTTTAATTATTTTAATCTTATATTCGAATTTTAAATAAGTTTATTTTAATCACTAAATTATTAAATAAGAAAATAGCATGTTTAATCCTCATAATTCTGATTAATTATGAATTGGTTTTTTTTATTTTTAATTTTACTATAATTTAGTCCTTTATTTTAAGTATTGTTTATTGCTTTTAAATATATGGCTATAATTGTATTTTTTATTTTACTTGTTTATATATATTTAAATATTTTTATTATAGTCATAAATATATATATATAATAAATAAATATTTATTTTAAATAAATTATTTTAATATTTATTTTTCAATATCGAAGAAAAGGACAGTCTTAATACAACTGGATGTCCTATTCTGATATTTTAAAATAAAAAATATATATATAAAAAATATTATCAATATCAAAGAAAAGAGCTGTCTTAAGGCACCTAGAAGTTCTTTTCTGATATTTTAAAATAAATAAATATTTTTTTATATATAATTTTGAAATAATAAAATTATAAATTAAATATATTTTGAATTTTTAAATTTTAATAATAGAGACAATTTATAATTAAAAAGTACCAATTTTGGGCGTTGTAGGGGTGCTAATCCTTCCCTAAACGTAACCGACCACGAATCCCTTTTTATTATTAAAAAGAATGAATTTTTGGTTATAAACGCAGATCAGTTCATTTTTTTTATTAGTGTTTTCTTTAAAACTCTTTAAAAAAAATAATTTTTAGGTATTCGACCTACCTGACCCAAAAGGCCGATGGCGACTCTCAAATTATTTTCAAAAACATTTATTCACATCAATTTCCCCGTCAATTATAATATTTCGTGCCCGGACGAAAACCGATTACGACAGCTTGGCGACTCTGCTGGGGACCGGTCAAACTTTTAAAAATCAATTATAAATTGTCTCTATTAATTAAAAATTAAAAATTCATATATTAATTTTTAATTCTTTCTTTTCGAATTTTTTTATTTTTTATTATTTTTATAAAATTTATATTTTATTTTATTTGCAAGTATTTATTTCATTATTTATTTTTCTGTCAAAGGTTTGAACATTTCTCCTCACACCACACTTGCATTGCATAAACATAAAGCTCTATAATTGAGTTGTCCCTTTTAAGTGGGAGTGAAAGCGACGTCTTCGTGAGAATTTATTCTCCGTGTCAGACCTAGCAAGTAACTTTCGGGGTTCATATGCTCTATGTCTTCGTGAGAATTTATTCTCCGTGTCAGGCATAGAGAAATGTATCCCCTCGAATTGAACTCGATCCACTTTAGTCTGTAATGGACTAGGGTTGAGGGTTAGCAACCCAAGGGGGCACTAACAAGGACAATTCGGGTACCTTTATTCTTAGATCTGAAACCCTGCATATAAAAAACCCTAAAAACTCTTCCGATCTGAAGTCATGCCGAAATTTTGTCCAAAATAGGTGTACACACAGGAGAAATGAATTCTTACTTTCTTGTTAATTTATTAATTAAATTACATGTTTATTTAAATTTTTTTTAAAAAGCATGTTTAAATAAAGAATATTTATGTAAATGTTATTATTAAATTTCTTTATTATGTAAACTAATTTATTTTCTTTTTGTGTGTTCTTTATTTTTTTGTTTGCATAGCATCATACAGGATAAAAGACATTGATCCTTGTGTTAATTGTCTCATTGGAAAGCCTTCATCTATGGATAAAAAGTGCTCAAATCAAGTAATTCTAAACTCAGAAGTAAGACAGTGGGCTGAGGACTTACAAAGACAAGAAGGAGACAGTCTGCAGGATGATTATGTATCTGACTTGGCCAGTTATGCTCCAGTTTCACTAAAAAGAAATGATATGCAAGATTTGCGAAGCATTTGGGAAAGTTGGGATTCAAACAAAAAATTGCAGTTTTATCAGACTTACGGAGACATCCCATATTTGCTCTATGTAGAAGTTGATGATGAATTACTCTGAGCCCTAATTCAATTCTGGAATCCAGGGTACAATTGCTTCACTCTCAATAAAGAAGACTTGGTCCCTACTATTGAAGAATACACAACTTTGCTACATATAGATGGGGCTTTGGAGAATCGAATCTATTCAAAGTCAATTAAAACTCAACCCTTTCGAGTTAAATTAGCAAAGATTGCCGGGGTACGAGAAGAATGGGTGGCATCCCGTACAAAACAAAAAGGCGAAAGCGAAGGCATTGCTTGGACCAACATTAAAGAACTTATTCAGAGTCATCCAGATATTAAAGTACGGTTCGATTTATTTGCTCTGGGTATGTATGGTATGGTCATCTTCCCAAAAGTATTGGGATATGTTGAAGCTGCAGTGGTAGATTTGTTTGAACAGCTACCGAAAAAGATTAATCCTGCTTCTGCAATCCTAGCAGAGACCTTCAGATCGTTAAATGCTTGTAGAAAGTTAGGAGGTGGACGATTCTCAGGGTGTACCCAGTTGTTATATGTTTGGATCCGTAGTCATTTCTGGAAGACAGAAAAGGTTTCATACCGACGCTTTAATACGGATTACTCACCATTAAAAGAATTTCTAGAGCAGGAATGGCCGAAAGAAATTAAGAAAGATATGTAGATTAATGCCTTTCGAAATCTGCAAAGCAATGATGTGGTTTGGCGAGCCCCATGGCAAATCCAAAGGGAATTCTTTTACAGATGTGGAGATTACAACTGGATAATGTTACTCGGATTATGGGGAGGAATTGGGTATGCACCACTTCTGGTTATAAGACAGTATGAAGGTCGTCAATTTGTACCTGTCACTGCTGGATTACAGTCATCTGAGTTCGCATTCCATAGCAAAAATTATAAAAGAAATATCATGGAAGCCGTTACAGCTTGGAAAACAACTTTTTGCATCCGAGCTAAAGCAGCAAAAGAAATGTTAACTCCTGATTATGAAGAATGGAGATCTGTCAGAAAAAACGAAAATATTCCTCTACCAGATCAAAATGAGGATATCTCTATGGAAGATCGCATTAAGGTGGTTCCGTCAGAGATTGAAATCTTGAGAGCTGAGTTTGAAGCAGAAAGAGAAAGCTGGTCGAAAGAATTAGAGCAAATGAGACAAGATAAAGCTATGTTGGGGGTTGACATTGAATTTCATTCATCACAATGTGCAATGTTGAGAAAAGATAAAGAAAAAGGTGAGGATGAGTACAGAGCCTTACAGAAAAATTACCAGGAGTTATATAAATCCCGGAAAGCATCAGGATCAAGCCAAGCAACAATACAGATGAATAAAGAGTTGAACATCGAGAAAAGACGAGTTGAAGATCTGAAAGGAAAGAATAGCCGTCTACTCAAAAGCCTTGAGAAAGGAAACAAAAAATGGAAGATTTTGAGGTCGACAGAAGAGAGCGAATTATAAAACACAAGGCTGAGCATCGCGAGATCATGAATGAAATGCAAAGAGAAAGAGATCGAGTCAAAGATGTAGAAGAAATGAAGAATGATCTTTAATAAATTTGAAGGTGAGAAAAATATCATGTTCAAGGGATTTGAATCTGAAATGAACCAGTTGATTGCTGAACTTGAAGTCAGAGGCCAAAAGATGGAAGAATCCAATGTTGAAAAAGAAAAATGGGAGCTGGAAAGAAAAAATTTCAACACCAGATTTGAGGTAGAACAGGAAGTGGCTAGAAATTGGATGCGAAGATGCAGAAACAAAGATGTGCAGATCCAGAAGCTTAATCAAAGAACACAAGAAGCACGAACAAAACTTGAAGAAGATCTGGATCAGTCTAGAAATAAAAACTCAGAGTTTAATGCTTACATTTTGCAACTTGAGGAATCGTTGTTTCAAGAAAAGGTTCGTCTAGGGCCTAATGACCTCAAAGAAAGTAATGAGGAAAATGCTTCACTGCGAAGACGCATTAGAGATCTTGAAAAAATTCTGCACAATTGTCAAGTCAGAATCACTGAGTTAGAGCAAACTCTTGGAGAAATGAATGAACAGTGGCAAAAGTCAACTGAGTTCTATGTGGAAAGAAGTGAAGAAAAAAGCAATATGGTGTTCGAGGCCATGGTTCAAATGAGTGAAGTTGCTAGATATGTTGGGGAACTAGCTGTTGAAGCCAAAATAATAGAGCATCACGTTGATCCAGTTTCTAAGTGCGGAAAGAAGGTGTCATGGTTAATGAAAGAAATTATAGAGCTTAATAGGAAAGCTACGCCTTATCTGTAGTTCTGAACTATTATAAAGAAACTTTTGTATGCCGATGAAAGTTGTTCTATGACAGTTAACTTTTTGGGATCAATACCTTTTTGCATACATACATTTTGCATACATTCATCATTCATTTCATAATTTTCTTTATGAATAATTTTATTATTTTATTTTATTAAGATAAAATTCATTAATTAAAATTTGAAAAATAATAATATTAAAAGATTTCTCAATCGCAGTTATTCTGGCCAAAAGAGAAATACTACATCACTACGGAACTAGACAAGCTACTAAGAGAATTATGGAGGATAAAATACAGCGTATTGAGGAACAGCATCATAAAGAACAAGAAGAAATGAGAATGAAGCTGGAAAAAATTGAAGCCAGTATTGCAAATTCACAAGACAGTATGATGAAGAGAATAGAGGACATGTTTAAAAAGCAGGCTATCAGTGGAAAAATGCATGAAAATCCTGTATCTTTCGACCAAGAACCTATGTATCCTCTAGGTTTTCCGCCAGAACCAATTTATCATTCTGGTACTACACCTATACAAATCAATGCTTGTACATCAGCATTTCAAGAAGCCAAACCACATGAAAACCAACAAGTGGATCCTGCATCTTCAAGCAAGAATCCGCTTATATCAGATGTAAAAATAGGGGATCTTAATACTGAGCATTTGATCCCAGATTTGAATGAGCTGAATGAGAAACAAAAAGTAAATTAAGAACTGACCAGACAGATCAAGAGCTTAGAAGAACGAATGAAATCTGTGGAAATAACAGAATCATTCTATGGGTTTGATGCTAGTGAGTTAAGTTTGGTTCCAGACCTAATCCTCCCCATCAAGTTCAAAGCTCCCGAATTTGATAAATATGACGGTACTACATGCCCTTCATCCCACATTACTATGTTTTGTCGAAGAATGGCAGGATATGTGAAGGATGAGAAATTGTTAATTCACTGCTTCCAGGATAGTTTGACAGGACCGGCTTTAAAATGGTATACTCAATTGACCAAAGCCAACATTAGATCCTGGAAAGATTTGGCTAAAGCATTTTTAGAGCAGTATCGCCATGTAACAGACATGGTCCCTGATAGATGGACTCTCCAAAATTTGGAGAAAAAGAACAACGAAACATTCAGACAGTATGCCCAGAGATGGAGTGACACTGCGGCCCAAGTTCAACCACCTTTGTCAGAAAAAGAGGCCACAGTAATATTTGTTCATACCTTGAAGGCTCCTTATTTAAATCATCTAATGGGGAATGCAACCAGAAATTTTGCAGATTTGGTCATTTCTGGAGAACTCATTGAAAATGTCTTGAAAAGTGGCAAGATTGAATCAAATGATGGGTCTAGTTCCAAAAGACCTACGTACCGGAAAAAGGAGAATGAAGTCAACAATGCAAATTCTTACAGCAAGGATTCATCGAAAAGTGTTACAATAACCCAGCCAAGGGTTAAGAAAGAGGAAACAAACACTAATCGAACAGAGTCCAGAGGATCTCGAAAAGAAAATGAAAGGTTGTCTTTTACACCATTACCAGTACCATATGCGGAGATCTATGATTCACTGTTAAAAGCAGATGTCATAAGGCCTTATCCTTTGGTTCCCATGCAACCACCATTCCCTCCTTGGTATGATACAAAGGCACACTGTGTTTACCATGAAGGAATTACGGGTCATTCCATTGAAAACTGTTTAGCATTCAAAAGGGTGGTTCAAAATTTGATCAACACTGGGAAGTTGGAATTCAATACACCATCTGCATCAAATCATCCATTGCCAAATCATGGAGATAAAAACGTGAATGCAATTCAGGAAGAGAACAGAAAGAAAGCAAAAACTGACATTTCTGAAATTAAATCTCCGTTTGTTTGGGTATTCCAACAACTCTCTTTAACCGGTATAATTCCACAACAATTCAAGCCAAAGCATAATGAAGGCAAGAATTATTGTGAATATCATCAGGAGAAAGGGCATAAAATTCAACTATGTCCTGAGTTTAGGGATTTGGTGCAAAAATTGATGAACAACAGAGAAATAGAATTCTTTGAAGAAGAACCAGGAAAAAAAGAAGATGATGTTTGCTCATCAGAGGATTCTAAACCAAGTCAAAGAATAAATGATCCTGTGATCATTAATGTGAAATCATCTACGGTGATTCCTGCACCAATAAAGCCGAAAGTAGTTATCACCACTCCTCTACCATTTCCATATAAAGATACCCGCAGGGTACCTTGGAATTATATTACCAATGTTTCAATGGTAGGAGGATCTGTTTCTCTAGAAAAAACAGAAGAGAAAATACAAAGTCTGAGTACCACATCGACGTCTGAAGCAGTGAGCGAGGTCGGTTTCTTTACAAGAAGTGGGAGATGTAACTCTCCCGAAACATCCAATGCTTCAGAACAAGTGAAAGCAAAAGGAAAAGCCAGGGCAATACCTCAGAAGGTATTTGAGGATGAATCCCTTCCAGTATTTAATGAGCCTGTGACAGAAAAACAAGCTCAAGAATTTTTGAAATTCCTGAAACATAGTGAGTATAGTGTGGTTGAACAACTACACAAACAACAAGCGAGTCCAATGCTTCAGAACAAGTGAAAGCAAAAGGAAAAGCCAGGGCAATACCTCAGAAGGTATTTGAGGATGAATCCCTTCCAGTATTTAATGAGCCTGTGACAGAAAAACAAGCTCAAGAATTTTTTGAAATTCCTGAAACAGTGAGTATAGTGTGGTTGAACAACTACACAAACAACAAGCGAGAATTTCTATTCTTGATCTATTGATGAATTCAGAAGCGCATAGAAATTTTGATGAAAATTCTCAATCAAACATTATCCCCGAAGATATATCCCTCAATAAACTTGACAGAATTGTGGACATATAGCCGCTGACAATTACATAACGTTCACAGATGATGAAATACCGGAAGGGGAATGGGGTCAGTAAAAGCTTTGAACATCACAACACATTGTCATGGTCATGTGTTGCCAGGAGTATTGATTGACAATGGATCCGCTCTCAACTTGATGCCTCTAGTCACACTTCAAAGAATGCCTGTGGATCAATCACACATGAAAAGTTATCAGAATGTAGTGCGAGCATTTGATGGAACTCAAAAAGAAGTGCTTGGGAAAATGGAAATACCTTTGTTAATTGGCCCAGTCGTGTACAATATTGACTTTGTGGTGATGGACATCCACCCACATATAATTGTCTATTAGGGGGCCATGGATTCATTCAGCAGGAGCCGTTCCTTCTTCATTACATCAGAAATTAAAAATTTGTTGTTGATGGACAACTAATATGCGTAGGAGCTGAAGAAGAAATCATTGCGTCGGTAACAAGTGATGTTCCATATATCGAAACCAATGATGAGCTCTTGAATGCTCTTTCCGTGCTCTGAATTTGTAAAGCACCTTTATTGCAGAAGGAAGCAAATTCCATATCCCAGATTGTCTGATTGCACCAAGATGACGGTACAAAGACAGAAAGGCAAAATTGAAGGAGGAGAATCCTTTGGAAACACATGTCTTTCCCACAGTTGAAGACCATATTCAAATCAGGGGGAACTATTAATGTAAACAGCAGCTTGTTGAAGCCTTTAAAGAAGAAAAGTTGACGAAAGATCAAGACATAGTTGAAGAAGCTATGAATGGATTATTATCAACATGATCATGAATGACAACAAGACTGGCAAATACTTGATAGGATTCGCCCATGTCTTCCTGGAGAAACACTCACCAATGGACCACTGAAGATCTTCCTATAGTTTTAATATTAACGCAGAGTAATTCAGAACTAATCTTTATGTTTAGCTCAAAAATATGAAAACTTTTTGTTATCTTGTAAAAGAAATTATGTTAATATAAGGAACTTTCTTTAAAATTTTCAGATGGCAATCATTTCTTTACATTTTATACATTCTTACATTTCATAAATTTACAGGTGTCACAGTGTTAATAGCATGTTTATTCCTAAATTTAATCCGTGATAAATTTAGAGCAGCCTATATGTCTGGAAGAAATCAATGGGTGTGAGGATGAACTGGAATGTGATGTTCCTACTGAACTATTAAGATTGGTAGAAAAAGAGACAAACAATTCTACCCCACAAAGAAGAGGTTGAGACTGTGAATTTGGGAACAGATGAAGAAATAAAAGAGGTGAAAATTGGTACTACTATGACAATCCAGATAAAACAAGAATTGATAAATCTCCTTCAAGAGTTCAAAGATATATTTGCCTGTTATCAAGATATGCCTGGTTTGAGCACAGATATAGTGATACACAAGCTTCCAATCAATCCAGAATATAAACCGGTCAAACAAAAGCTTAGACGAATGAGGCCAGAAATGTTGTTGCAGATCAAAGAAGAAGTGATGAAACAGATCAATGCAGGTTTCTTACAGGCATCTAAATACCCAGAATGGGTAGCCAACATTGTTCTCGTACCAAAGAAAAATGGGAAAGTTCGAATGTGTGTGGATTACAGAGATCTCAACAAAGCTAGTCCGAAAGATAGCTTTCCATTACTCATAGACACATTGGTAGACAATACTGCAGGACACGCATGGTTTTCATTTATGGATGGCTTTTTCAGGATATAATCAGATAAAATGAATCCTGAAGACATGGAAAAAAACAACATTTGTAACCATGTGGGGCACATTCTGCTACAAAGTGATGCCATTGGATTGAAAAATGCAAGGGGCAACGTATCAAAGAGCCATGGTAACTTTGTTTCATACATGATGCACAAAGAGATTGAAGTATACGTGGATGACATGATTGCCAAATCTCGAACTGAAGAGAACATATTCAAAACCTGAGAAAGCTTTTCCAGAGATTGAGGAAGTATCAATTAAAGCTCAATCCCGCTAAATGCACTTTTGGGGTAACTTCCGGAAAACTTTTGGGATTTGTGGTCAGCAAAAAAGGAATCGAGATTGATCCAGATAAAGTCAAAGCAATTCAAGATCTTCCACCACCCAATACAAAAAAAGAAGTTCGAGGCTTTTTGGGAAGATTAAATTATATATCTCGGTTCATTTCTCAATTAACTGATAAATGTGATCCAGTGTTCAAATTACTTCGAAAGAACAATCCTGAAGTCTGGAATGAAGAATGTCAAGAAACTTGGATATTATAAGAAATTTATCCAATGCCCCATTTTAGTATCACCAATACCTGATAGACCATTAATTCTCTACTTGACGGTCTTCGAAAATTCGATGGGATGTGTACTAGGACAGCATGATGAATCTGGAAGAAAAGAAAAAGCTATTTATTATATGAGCAAGAAATTTACTGATTGTGAAGTTCGATATCCACCAATACAAAAATTATGTTGTGCTTTGGTGTGGACTACTCGAAGACTCAGACAATATATATTATACCATACTATTTGGTTGATATCAAAACTTGATCCTTTGAAATTCTTAATGGAATCACCAGCTTTGACAGGCAGAATGGCTAGATGGCAGATGTTATTATCTGAGTTTGATATTGTATATGTCAACCAAAAAGCAATAAAAGGAAGTGTCATAGGTATCAAATGATTATCAGCCTTTGAACTTCAATTTTCCCGATGAAGATTTGTTATGCATATACATGAATGAAGAAGTCAAAACAAATGATGAATTTGCAACTTGGAAGCTTTATTTTGACGGAGCATCTAATGCTTGGGACGAGGAATCGGGCAGTGTTAATTTCTCCAGAAAATGTTTATATCCCTTTACAAGTAGACTGGAGTTCTTTTGCACCAATAACATGGCAGAATATGAAGCTTGTGTCATGGGATTGAAAGCAGCTATAGAAAGAAAAATCAAATTTCTCAAGATATATGGAGATTCATCGTTAGTGGTGTATCAATTGAGAGGAGAATGGGAAACAAAAGATCCCAAATTGTTAGAATACCGAAATTTTACCCTCGAATTAGTAAAAGAATTTGAGAGAGTTGCCTTCAATTATCTCCCTCGAGAAGAAAATCAAATGGCAGATGCTTTGGCTACATTAGCTGCTATGTTTCAGGCAACTAAGAAAGTTGATATGATGCCAATCAAAATGCAAGTTTATGAAATTCCTGCACATTGTTATAGTGTGGAAGAAGAGGTAGATGGTAAACCATGGTATCATGATATTCTGCAATATATCAAAAATCAAAGTTATCCACCAAATGCATCGGAAATTGATAAAAGAACTTTGAGAAGAATGGCTGCTGGATATTTTCTTGATGGAGAGATTATGTATAGAAGAAGCAATGATCAAATGCTATTGAGATGTTTAAATACCAGCGAAGCTCGAAATGTCATTGAAGAAGTACACAGTGGAATATGTGGAACACATGCAAATGGTCTTTCCATGGCCAGAAAGATAATGAGATATGGATACTATTGGGCTACTATGTACACAGATTGCATTGATTATGCAAGGAAATGTCATAAATGCCAGATTATATGCAGACAAAATTCATGTACCCCCATCTCCTTTACATGTAATGACAGCACCCTGGCCATTTTCTATGTGGGGAATAGATGTCATTGGAGCAATTACACCAAAAGCATCGAATGGACATTGTTTCATCCTTGTGGCAATTGATTATTTTACCAAATGGGTTGAAGCTGCTTCATATACCAATATTAAGAGGTCCACAGTCTGCAAGTTCATAAAGAAAGAGATAGTTTACCGATATGGCCTACCAGAGAGGATCATTACAGATAATGCTCTGAACCTGAATAACAAAATGATGACTGAACTTTGTGCACAGTTTAAGATCAAACATGCAAATTCAGTGGCATATCGTCCAAAGATGAATGGGGCAGTTGAAGCAGCAAATAAGAACATCAAGAGAATCATTACAAAGACTACTGAAACTTACAAAGATTGGCACGAGAAGTTACCTTTTGCTCTATATGCATACCGAACTACTGTTCGAACATCTACTGGGGCAACGCCTTTTTCTTTAATCTATGGGATGGAAGCAGTCTTACCAATTGAAGTTGAGATTCCATCGCTTCGAATATTGAGAGAAACAAAATTGGATGAATCTGAATGGATCCAAGCTAGAGTTGATCAATTGAACCTTATTGAGGAGAAAAGATTGAAAGCTATTTGCCATGGACAGATGTATCAAAAACGGATGATGAAGTCTCATGACAAAAAAGTACATCCAAGAGCATTCCAAGAGGGTGATCTAGTACTAAAAAAGATTTTGCCTATACATAAAGATTTCCGTGGGAAATGGATGCCTAATTGGGAAGGGCCATACGTTGTGAAAAGAGCCTTTTCCGGAGGAGCGTTGATCTTGGCAGAAATAGATGGAAAAATCCTGAAAAATCCAATAAACTCGGATTCTGTCAAGAAATATTATGCTTGAAGTGAAAAAAAAGAGAGAGAAAAGAAAAGAAAAAAAAGAAAAAGGGGGGTCAAGGTGAAAACCCGAAAAGGGCATCTTGTAACCTAAGGAAGGATTTGAGTTGAAAACCTGAAAAGGCGGCTCAAATGAAGATTGCTATTAGGCATCCGGCAATTGAACTCTCTTAAGATTTTGACAGTTTGGAAGAAACTTCACATCTACAAGCATTTCGACAACGTTTGAGATCTTCCAGACAAAAGCTTACATCATTTCTCTAAATTGTGTCAATGTGATTAATTTAGAAATACTTATGCTTATAATTTGTTGAGACATTTGAATTTTTATCATTCTTATGCTTGCCATAACTTTGAATACAATTCTATTTATTTCAAGTTCAATTTATTTGAGATTCAATTTATTTTTGAAAATTCAATTTATTCTCTTCTATGAATTAACATAAATTTGAAATAAGTTAAAGATTTCTGAATATCACTTTATGTTAATATTTTTAAATACATGGAATATAAAATAAGCAAATCATCATCATCTTAAAACCATGAACATTAAGATTGTTACACGGGATATAACCGACAACAAGGTCGAATTTGACAATTCTACTCATCAATTGCTCCAACCGATCACCATTCAGTTCTTGCACATCTGTTTTTAAAGATATACTAAGACAGTAGAAGGCAACCTTTGTAGCATTGATTCCAGCAAAAAAGAAACAAGACATTGATATCACTAGGAAACATGTCTCTATACAGATCCTTGTGTATGGTTTTTAAGGAAACTTAGAAGCATTTCCACCTCATCAGGTTCAAGTGGAGCAACTTTATTCCTTCCAACCCATACTAGATTCCATTTTCAGCACTCATCAAGAACATACTTCTGGACACTTGAAGGTGGCTCATTGTCATAAGCTTCAAGAGCATTACAGATCCTTTCTGTCAATTTGGCACTTCCTGTACATGTTTATAAACAGTTCAACTTTATTCTTGGATCCCATGAAAGCCATCATTTCTTTGTCAATGGAAAAGCATCAGCACATGGAGGAAGCAGAATAAGAGAAAATCTGTTCTTAATTGGCAGAATTAAGAATATAGCCCTTTTTAGTGTAGCAGCATGGAAATGCTTCGAATCTACAAATTCTGGCTTTACATCGAATAAGTACTGTGATATCCCAGTCCAAACATTAAATAGAAGATGAATTTGCCAATAGCATCTTCTGGAAGTGTTCTTTGAGTTATCTGATCTTGTTTGGCAGAACCAATCATTGAATTGGGAAGATGAATGTGCTCATAGCATCTTCTGGAAGTGTTCTTTGAGTTATCTGATCTGGTTGGACAGAACCAAACATTAACTGGAAGATGAATTTGCCAATAGCATCTTCTGGAAGTGTTCTTTGAGTTATCTGATCTGGTTGGACAGAACCAAACATTAACTGGAAGATGAATTTGCCAATAGCATCTTCTGGAAGTGTTCTTGGAGTTATCTGATCTGGTTGGACAGAACCAAACATTAACTGGAAGATGAATTTGCCAATATCATCTTCTGGAAGTGTTCTTTGAGTTATCTGATCTGGTTGGACAGAACCAATCATTGAATTTGGAAGATGAATTGGCTAATAGCATCTTCTGGAAGTGTTCTTTGAGTTATCTGATCTGGTTTGGTAGGAACTACAAAACCAATCATGGAATTTGGAAGATGAATTTGCTCATAGTAGAAATAAGGAGACTCAATAGCATCTTCTGGAAGTGTTCTTTGAGTTATCTGATCTGGTTTGGTAGGAACTACAGAACCAATCATTGGAATTAAAAGATGAACTGCATGATCGTCTTCATTAAGAAGTTTCTTTTCAAGCTTCTTTTACTTATTCCTTTCCCAAAAATCATAGTCCAGGTTTTGCCTTTTCTTGTAATTGGGATCATCACATAATGGCTTCCCATCTTTTACCGGAAGAAGTGTGTCAGCATCTTTAGTCATTTGAGCAGCACATATAAAATCTATCAATTTTGCAATTGATGAATCTGGATCACATTTCTCCAGGGCTATTGAAGTTTCAGCCCATGAGAATCCCATTTTTGTCAAGTATAACAGTTTATTCTCTTCATCAGAATCAGAAGTCAAGATTTCTCGATATTAGAAGAACTATCGATATCTGTGAAATCATCTTGAAAGGTCACTTCATAATCAGATGAATTGTTATCAGAATTAACATGTTGCCTGAATGCAAGCTTTTCAAGAGCCTATACTATTGAGTTTTATTCTCAAGAGGTTTTGTGACATTATATCTACATCTACATTTGTCAAAGATGATATATTCCTTTGATTTGAAAAAGAAAGATCTATTGGGTTTTTACAATTGAAGAAATATTCAATTCAACAATCCGAAATCAAATAACTTAACATTCATGCATCATATTTTAGGTGTTTACAAAAATAGGTGCATTTTCATTCATTTTTATTCTTGTTGAATTTTTAACAGGAATTTCAAAGATTTTAGCAAAGATTCAATCTATTTGAAAGATTAGCTTTTCCAGAGAAAGTTCATAATGAGAAGAACTCATCTGAAGAAGGAAGAAGAAGTTCATAATGAGAAGAATTTGTTCAACCTTTTACCTGAATCCATCATTTGAGGGATCAGCTTTTCCAGAGAAAGTTCATAATGAGAAGAACTCATCTGAAGAAGGAAGAAGAAGTTCATAATGAGAAGAATTTGTTCAACCTTTACCTGAATCCATCATTTGAGGGATCATCTTTTCCAGAGAAGTTCATAATGAGAAGAACTCATCTGAAGAAGGAAGAAGAAGTTCATAATGAGAAGAATTTGTTCAACCTTTTACCTGAATCCATCATTTGAGGGATCATCTTTTCCAGAGAAAGTTCATAATGAGAAGAACTCATCTGAAGAAGGAAGAAGAAGTTCATAATTAGAAGAATTTGTTCAACCTTTTACCTGAATTCATCAATTGATGGATTATCTTTTCCGGAGAAGTTCATAATGAGAAGAACTCATCTGAAGAAGAAAGAAGAAGTTCATAATAAGAAGAACTTGTTCAACTTTTTGCATAATTCTATCGCAGAAGGAGATAGATTAGCATCAGCCTTTCTAGAGAAAGTTCATAATGAGAAGAACTCATCAAGAGATTATTCAACCTTTTGAATGTCTATCACAGAAAGAAAGAGGTCAGTATCATCCCCAGCAGAAAGTTCATAATGAGAAGAACTCATCTGAAGAAAGAGAAGAATTTATTCAATATCTCCATTATGATCAAGTGAAGCCAAATGGATAAAAAATTTTATTATCTTTTCATATTTGCCCTATTCTTGTTAACACAAGAATGAGCAAAGAGGGGCAGCTGAAGATACTAATTTTTTACCCATATCATTATCATTATTATTATTATTATTATTATTATTATTATATTATTATTATCATCATTATTTTATTATTATTATTATTATTATATATATTATTATTATTATTATTATTATTATTCATTATTATTATTATTATTAAATATATTAAATACATATATAAATAATAATTACAGACCAATTACAACTGGACCGGCCCAGTTACAAACAAACCAGAAACCCTAAACATTTGGGGGTTTCAGTTAGGGTTTCCTAACCCTAATCTAGCCGGCCGCCTCATCACAGCCGTTGGATCTAAGAGATCCAACGGTCCAGATTGCCCCAGATGGAAACCCTAGGGTCTGATACCCTAGGGACACGCGGCCGCCGCTGCTATCTCGCCGCCTCCGCCGCTGCCACGTCCCAACCGAAGGCTCCAGAAGCTCCAACGCCAGCCGTCCACGCCATGGCTACGGGGTGAGTCACCACTGGTAGTCCGGTGACTCACCGAGACCCCATCTTCGGACCGATCCGATGGCCACACCGGTGGTGGCTATAAAAGCCACCACCCCAACCTGAAAAAAAGAACGGAGACAGAAAAAAAAAACGGAGAGACAGAGAACACAGAGAGACGGAGAAAAAAAAACAGAGAAAAAAAAAAGATATACTAAAAAATATACCAACGATCTCAGTCAACATCAACGCAGCAAGAAAAAGAAAAGGAGAGAAGAGAGGAAAGAAGCTTACTCTGTCATCGGAGAACCCCAACCGTCGCCGGATACAACGAAAACCGAAGGTATTTTTGTAGATCTGCTTCGATTGGGAGCTTTTTAAGGAAAAAGAACACCGGAAACGGTTTTAGACCGTCCCGATCTATATTTTGGTGGATTTTTGTAATTTCCGGCCACCATTAACGGTGGCTGGCAGCGGTGGTCGGAGCCCGGTAGCGGTGGCTGACCGGGACGGCTTCTCTCAGTTTAGAGAGAAGCCAGAGAACTCTTCTCTCTCTGTTTGAGAGAGAAAGAAAAAAAAAAGAAATGAGATAGCTGGCCCGAAGGGCCAGCCGGTTTGGGCATTAAATAGCCCTTCCCAAACGACGCCGTTTTGGGGAGGGCTATTTGTGTAATTTTATAAATGTTAAACCCTTTCCGTAATACCTATGTTTTATATGTTTTACATTTTAGTCATTAAATTGAATTTATAATATTTTTAATTCAGTCTTCGAATTTTAATTTCTTTTTATTTTAGTCCTTTATATTAAAATAATATATTTAGGATAAATAACAGATTTAATCCCTTAATTTTAATAGATAATATTTTAATCCCTAGTTTATATTTTTAATTTATTTTAATCTATATTCGAATTTTAAATAAGTTTATTTTAATCACTAAATTATTAAATAAGAAAATAGCATGTTTAATCCTCATAATTCTGATTAATTATGAATTGGTTTTTTTATTTTTAATTTTACTATAATTTAGTCCTTTATTTTAAGTATTGTTTATTGCTTTTAAATATATGGCTATAATTGTATTTTTTATTTTACTTGTTTATATATATTTAAATATTTTTATTATAGTCATAAATATATATATATAAAATAAATATTTATTTTAAATAAATTATTTTAATATTTATTTTTCAATATCGAAGAAAAGGACAGTCTTAATACAACTGGATGTCCTATTCTGGTATTTTAAAATAAAAAAAAATATATAAAAAATATTATCAATATCAAAGAAAAGAGCTGTCTTAAGGCACCTAGAAGTTCTTTTCTGATATTTTAAAATAAATAAATATTTTTATATATATATAATTTTGAAATAATAAAATTATAAATTAAATATATTTTGAATTTTTAAATTTTAATAATAGAGACAATTTATAATTAAAAAGTACCAATTTTGGGCGTTGTAGGGGTGCTAATCCTTCCCTAAACGTAACCGACCATGAATCCCTTTTTATTATTAAAAATAATGAATTTTTGGTTATAAACGCAGATCAGTTCATTTTTTTTTATTAGTGTTTTCTTTAAAACTCTTTTAAAAAAAATATTTTTTAGGTATTCGACCTACCTGACCCAAAAGGCCGATGGCGACTCTCAAATTATTTTCAAAAACATTTATTCACATCAATTTCCCCGTCAATTATAATATTTCGTGCCCGGACGAAAACCGGTTACGACAGGATGCTTCAGGAAAAAGTAAGAAAAAATGCACATACATTTAGGTATTTACATCGACGGCTACAGCCTTAGCCGTCAATCGTGTCACTATATTTTAATGCTATCATTAAATAAAAATTAAATTTTAATTTTATAATTAATAAAATTAAATTTTTAATAATATAAATATTACAATATAAATGGCCACGTATATTTAAATAAATTTTTGATTTTTCTACCGAAAATTTTAAAATAACAAATTGATCAATATTATTTTGTGATATATATTTCTTTAAACATACGTTTGGTTCAGGGTATCTCACATTACTAGGGAAGTTTGGTTGGCAAATATTCTCAACTCCGATAATAAGTTATTCCCAACAATTATATTTTGAGATATATTACCGAAAATGTGATTACCCTCTTCCCTTAGGTATTATTACATTCCCAATATTTTGGACTAAAATATATTTTTAAATTTTTTTCTTTTCAAAAATATCCTTCTTCTGTCGTTAAATAAAAAAATTATACGAATATTAAATTACAAATTTATCCTTAAACTATTTTAAATTTTTTAAAAAAAATCTATAATTAAAATTTTATATGAAATTCAAGGGTTAAAATAAATTTTACCCTTTCATTAAACATATTTATCTTTTCAATTTTGTAAAAAAAATTATATAAATTTTATGAATTTAAATTTCTTAAAGAAAATATATAAATTAATTATAGTAGAATTCAACTTGTTAAAAAAATAAATATATAATAAGGACAATTTGATAAAATATACATTTAATAATCTTTTATTCCTTTAACCAAATATTGTAATCTTACATTCCTACTAAACGAACCAAATACAACAATGCAACATTTTCAGTAATCTTATTCTCGTCGATAATCATACTCCAGTCAATAATCATATTCCCGTAATCTTACATTTCATAAACCAAACACACCTAAACAGTTTCTTCGTTCTTTATTTCACACCGCCCATTAAAGCTTCCTTCTTCACTTTTCCTACACAAATTCACTCTCTGCTTGGCATCCAAGAAAATCTCATTACTTGTTTCATTCTTTTCTCCTGAATTTTCCTTTAGATAAAATACTACTTTGTAATAGATAAAATTTCAATTTACTCATTTTTTTTAAATATGTTTTCTCTTCAGCCTCCATTGTTGTTCATCTTATTCTTACTTATTCTTCAATCATATATATTCCTTTGCAATAATTTTTTTATTTCTAATTATTATTAACCATCAAAAAATAATAAAGTATAAAAAAATTAATTGTAATTTGAATATAAGCAAAATAAAATCTCAATTAAAAATCCCCAGTTTTAATGTTCATGGATTAACTTAAACAATTCAAAGTAAATAAAATAAGAAAATCATATAAATTATATTTATCTTCGACTCTTGTTTTATAACTTTCTAGACTGACGATGAAGGTTTAATGGAAAAATGACAGATATTCATCATTAAAACTCTAAAAAGATACACCACCACCATGACGCCATCACCTTGAGTCGAGAAAACTAAAACTTCTTCAATGGAGACATTATTGCTAACACAAAATCAAGTTTCTATCTTTGATGCGTTATTGACCAACGAGGTTAATATACGGGGGAAAGAGATAATAGAATAATCATAAGGAACTATTTGATGATCTAATGACCAATTTGTTAATTTTAAAATTTTAGTGGATAAAATAAAATTTTACTTAAATATTAGTGACTATTTGTGTAATTTATCCTTTTGAGCTACGTTGCTCGGACTCTTTATTTTTCTTGAAGTATCCATGTTTGACACATGAATACGAGGATATGACCTTCAATGATCCTCTATATGCTCGTAAAATATCAGAGAAAATATAACCATACCGGTGTCGGATATCCCAAGTCCAAGTAACATATAGCATTTGAGCCTCAAATACCAAAGATTCCAAACTTAAAATAAAGATCAAGATCTTGATAGAACCCCTTTTGAGCTGCATAAAACAAATGTTTCAACACTTCATAAGGATGGAACCACACATGAAACATGAAATTTGCAACATAGCAATTAACAACTACCTTCAGAAACTCAAAATCTGCTTTGGAAGAGGGGGAAATTGTATGATAAACAAAAAAGATAGGCATAGAAAATAGCATAATATCGGACCTTGGTATAGTCCCAAGGCGACGTGGATCGTACTCCGTTGCCTGCCTAAGGGCCCTAGCGAAAGCCTTAAAGGTTGCCTCGATAATATGATGTGAATTTTTTCCTGCAAGCTGCAAGCACGAAAAGAATAATATCGAAAAGCTCTACAGCTCAATTACTTGCAATTTTTTTTGTGAGTACTATAATAGGGCAGCCAATGTGCTGAAAACAACTTTTATACGCGAGAATACGTATTACTACCTGCCGTATGTGTAGTGTCATGCCAGAAGTATTTGACCAAAGACTGGAAAAAATGCTCCACCAACTGTGAACATTAGATATTAAAAGTGTGTAGGTGAAATTCAGCATAAATATATTTTGAAAGAAAGCAACATTATGGAAGTTACCCGCAAGAAAGCTACATAAAACGATGAAACCCCATCGACAAACTTCCCCCATAGTCAAGAAAATAAAAATGGTTAATATAAACAATGTGGATTACCTGAGTGTCATATGCCCCGACTCTTGCCGTAGGAATGTTTAAATCATAACTTAAATGCGGTCGGCCAGATAAGTCCTACAACAAAAACAACATGAAATTTAGCATGGTTATGAATTCAAATGTTTGTCGGGAAACACGGTTTTTGAAGAATTACATTAAGATAAATTCAAATTCAGTAATGTTTCATAGAATCATCATCATGTCACATTGTAAGGGAGGATTTACATTTATGTCAAGAAATCTTCCTAATAATATGAGGAAATATCTTGGATTCAAAATAAGTTGATGGTTTCAAGTTTCAAATAGTACCATAGGTTCATGGTTAAGAAATAACCATGCAATGAATGTCATACCAGCGAAACATGTACTAATGCTTCATCGAGAGGAGCTGAAAAATCACCGAACCGGTTAATCCCTTTCCGGTCACCAAGTGACTGAAGCAATGCCTGAAAGGAAACAGGAAAACTCATTTAATCCACCCAGAAATACAAACCAAAATCTTTACCTGTTGACAGAAACCTACCGTTCCAAGAGCAAGGGCAACATCTTCATTGGTGTGATGATCATCAATGTGAATGTCTCCGGTAGCCTTGACGTGCACGTCGAACAGCCCATGAGAGGCTAATTGCTAAGATTAAAAAAATTCATGTAAAGTAAATCAAATTAACAGCTTAAAAGAACAAAAAATTCAAACCAAAAAGCTAAAATGGAAAACAAAGAAGCATACATCCAGCATATGATCAAGAAAGGGAATACTTGTAGTGGAATTGGCAACTCCAGTTCCATCCAAGTTTATCTTAACCCAAACATTCGTCTCTTTCGTTACCCTTTCCACTTCTCCAATACGACCTAAACAACTCCCCAAGAAGAAGAAGAAAAAGTTAAATCCAAAATGAAAAAAGATGAGATAAATTAAAAAAGCAATGATTTTTATGGGATTTGGGTTTCGTTTACCTGAGGCAGTTGAAGCGGAAATTGGGGCAGGAGACGCGTTGCTTTGGGGAAGAGAGGAACAAGAAAGCGTAGACTGGGAATTGTTGTTACTCATTTCTTTCAAAGTGAGAGGAGAGAGTGAGTGTTGGAGAGGAATAAGAGGGATTGAAGTATGTCTATGACGAAATCTGGGCTTGGATTTTAATAGCGTGGTTGCGGCGGCGTTAGAGGAGGAGGTATTGAGGAGGCGAGAGGAAATAGAAAGCTCCATTTGTGGATGTACTGAGGGGAAGTGGGAAGAAAAAAAAACATACAAACGGAGAGCGATGCCAGGGCGAAAGAAAATACGGCGTCGTTTGTCCCTAAACTATGAGTCTCATTCTATATTGGTTCTCAAGCTTTTGAATATTTTAATTTCATCCCAATATTATGACTCATTTTAAATCATCCTTAAGCTTTTAAACATTCTAATTTCATCCCTAAAATATGATCCTTATTCTAATTGATGCCTAAACTTTTGAATGTTCCAATTTCATCTATAAGTTCATCTAATGAAATTATTTTTAACTGTAATTTAACGTAAATATTATTTTTCCAAAAATATAATAATATAGTTTGGCCTAATAATTTTATTGACATGGGACATGATTAACACATACCAATAGTTTGGGGATAAAATTTGAGGATCAAATTAGAATGAAGGTCATAGTTTGGGGATAAAATTGAAATACTCAAAAGCTTGAGAATCAATTTAGAATGAGAATCATAATTAGATGGTGAAATTAAAATACTTAAAAGTTCATTTATATATTTTTATATCTCATACTATTTTATTTAATATGTTATATTTATAATTAATACATAAATGTATGTGTATTTCTTTGAGATGAATACTATTTTTCTTTTATCTTAAAATATAAAATTTAATTGAATGATCAAATACATACATAAATATTTAACCTCGAATGTTTAATACTTTTTTTTGAAAGGAAGATAAATCTAGTTAAAACTTCCCCGACGGGTTTTGACCCAACCGATTGGGTTGGATCTTTTAAAAAAATCGGGTTCGGGTCGAGTCGGATTTAGGGTGAAAAATATCTGATCCTATCCGAAAAAATATATAATTTTACCTTATATATTTAGAAATAATTACAATAATACCCCTCTATATATTATATTTTTCAATTAAGTCACTGTTTTTATTGAATAAAAATATTTTTTTATTATTTCGGGTCGGATCGGATTTTTAAGTTATATATCAGGTCGGGTCGGATTGGGTGAAAACTTGTTTTGGTCGGGTCGGGTGGACCAAAAACCCGACCCATGCCCATCCCTACACATCCCCAACTTATTACAAGGTACCCTTTATTCAAAATTCGATTTATATATAACTTATTAAATGGAATGAATATTTTAATTTATCACATTTACAACAATATTTTAAATCTTATTTAGAATGAATGTATCAATGTGATTAAAATATATTCTTATTGCATAAAGATTGGAGCCGACCAATGTACATGCAAAATGTGTACATATTGTATCGTTTAAAGGTAAGCAATTCGAATCGAACGTTTTAAATTTCAATTTAAACTTCAATTTTTACAATTAAGACAACCGACAAATTAATTGGTACCGAAAGGGCAGTACAAGGGTGCTAATCCTTCATTGACTGTAACCGACTCCCGAACCCGACACATTTATGGTAAAACGCAGATCATGTAAGATGGTGTCCGATCCACCTAAATATTTTAAAATGATCGGTGGCGACTCTAAACCATTATTTCAAGTCGAAACCCAATTCTGGGCCCACCCGAAAGACGACCGCGACACATATGTAAGCATTATATCCAATTGTTTAAGTGCAAGTAAAGACATTGAAATAGCAAGTAGGTTATTACATCCATTCAGACCATTTCCCCAGTAGATTGTTGAAAACAAAGAATCAACCGCTGAAAACTGACTAACCAACAACAAAAAGCCAAACCTATCTCACCACCGATCTTGTATAATTTACATTAAATTATTGGAATTCGAATTCTACGGATAATTTTATGTATTCACATCCGGTACATATTCAGATACGTGTATCCGTATCACCGGAGCATTCGCCGGAGATCGTCGGGTACATGATGCTCGTCGATGTTAAGCAGGCAAGGAAGGTGCACTTGATTCCATCAGTATTGACCATAGAACATGCACATCTTCACAAGGGCAGGATTTCACATCCTCGTACAAAATGTATATCCCTCTTCCTGCAGGAAAAAGAAAACGGTAGCTTAGACGTAGGATTTTATACTAGAGAAGAGGGTGCGGATTAACTTACTTTTCTTCGGAGACGAGTGTAGGCGAAACCAGAGCTTCTTCAACGGAGAGAAGAGGGATTGGAGCCACCCCATTTGGAGGAGCGGTGGCTCTGGCTCATGTAGGTGACAAGAAGAGAAGTTCCTGCAGACTGAAAAGCAATGAACTGTAATGGGAAAACTTTTCAGTTTCTTTTCTTGCATTTAATGGGAATTTTTTTACCAATTATGGATTGATTTTGATGTTGTTGCAGTGTCATCGTCGAAACCGAAACCCTATTTTTTAAACCCTTGTGGAATAAGAAGCCACCCCACCAATAAGGTTTGGGTTCTAGGGTTCTGCTTAACCCCTTTTTATGGCTATATTTTTGTCTCACTTAACTTGTGCTTCAAGCCACTACTTTTGTTCCAGTTTCCTACATTGTGGATAGGGGAATACTCCATTTGTGGGGTTTCTTCTTCTTTTTATCTTTACTCACACATTTTTAACCTATGGGGTTGCGTGACAACAATTTCTACCTTATTAAATTAAGATATCGGTTTAAAATTTTATGAAGTCGGATCGAATTCAATTTCAAAAAGATGAGTTTGATGTGATTATTGAATATCGACAATATCTTAAGAAGAAAACCCTAGACGAGAAGTAAGTTACAAGTACGGATAAACATGGGATAAGTCGAGTTAGATTTTGACCATTCGATACAAATTAAAGAAGATTTCATTAATCTGGATTATAACTTATTTAAAAAATGGTCTCATAAAATCAAAATTATTGAATCCGAATCTTATAGCCATTCCAAGCTACTAGGGTCTTGCTCTCCCATACAACACCTGGCCTATTGAGTGACTTTAGAGTGATAGTGGGTATTGGGAAGTTTTATAGTACGATACTCTTAATATATAATTAAAAATAAGTATTATCGATTTTATTATTTAAAAAAATTACATAAAATATTATTATTTTTACTTAAAACATTAATATTTTATAACATTTTCGATAAAGTACTCAACAATAATAAAATCGATAAAAAAATAACAAAATCAATAAAAATAATAATGTTTTATGTAATTTTTTTATCGATTTTATTTTTTAAATAATAACAAAACCGATAATATTTTTTTTAAAGTGTAAGAACTTTGCTCATCATTAGTATGAGTACTTGACAAGAGCCCATGATTGGATTTTAATCTCCTTTATGCAGAAGTTGACACTTTTATTTGGTACATGTTTTTACTAATAATTATAGATTAGACCTTCATTTATGCATATATGAAAATATTACAGATTTTATTTTAGCATTTAACCTTACGAATCCCATGATTCCTTAAGGGACTATAGAATAATTTTTCCATTTTAGATTCAACTTACACCATGCTCACATGAATGGAACTCTAGTTCCAAGTCTGAAAAACACATCACACAACTGTTCTTCCTAACCCAGATTCTCTGATAGACGAAAAGGAAAAACATGAACACTGGAATCGGATGTGACGAGGAGTGCATCAAGTTCATTTCTTCTGTACCGTCACCAGGTCCAGAGTAGACCCGTAAGCTCTATGCAGCGCTTCAGCGCACCAACCGTGCCCGTCGTCAACCGTCGGCATCCTTACGTCCATTACCGTAACAACAGGTTGTTGAGAACCCGGCAGTACGACCCCGGCCAAAACTCTCAGCACATTTGATGCATCGATATCCATGCAGACGTTTATCTCCGGAACTCCTTTAGGTGCCGGAGGAAGTCCAGTTATCTTGAAATATCCGAGCAGATGATTCCCTTCTGCCTTATCCGCTTCCCCCTCGTACACGACTATCAACACCTCGGTCTGGTTGTCGTGGACGGTCGTAAAGACCAGTTCTTTCCGAGCAGGCATTGTAGTGTTTCTAGGTATGATAGGCACAAAAGTGTTCCCGTTAGCTCGTATCCCAATTCCGAGAGGTGTGGCTTGAATGGTTAGTAAGTCCAAGTTGCCAAAAGGATCACTGATACCAGAGGCCACTGCTCCTTCCAGTGCAGTCCCGGAGACCGCTGCTTCGAGTGGGTTCATACCTTTGTAGAGTTCTCTTTTGCATATACTCTTGACCAGATTTCTTATTTTCGGAATATACGAACAGCCGCCCACGACTATTACATCGGTCAGATCATCTACCTCTACCTTTGCATCGTATAAGCACTGGATTACGAGAGACTCACACTTCTCGAATATCTTCCGGTTTACCTCTTCGAATTCATCCCGGTTCACCTTCCGACATATTCTCGACCCATTACCCAAATCTACATCAATTTGTACACTTTCTTCAAAAGAGAGCTTGTGGATGGCATCCTGAGTTGCAACTCGAAGTAGCCCCATTGACTTGATCTCATTAATCCCACGGCTCGAGAAGAGGTTATCATAATCTGGCAGGAGATGACGCATCATGTTCTGAAGAAAGTCCTCACCTCCGGTTGCACTTCCGGCTAAGGCTTTTATCTGCGAAACTCCTCCGGCTGTGGCTGTTACAGCAACATCGCAATAGCCGGCACCCATATTTAAGATGAGAGCTATCTTTTCACTTCCACTGCCCATATTATCGTGTATCAACTGTTGCTGCTGCTGTGCGTATAGTAACGCAACAGCAGTTGGTTCAGGCATCAATCTAAGAACATGAAGACCAGCCATCGCACAAGCTCGTTCAATTCGAGTCAATTGAAACCTACTAAACGAAACCGGGATGGACAATACAACATTTCTTATAGGCCGCTTCAATTGAGATTCAGCCATGACTCTGAGTTCAACCAGAAATATCGCAAGAACTTCTTCGGGTGTAGTGGATCTCCAAATATTGTTCACCAAGGCCGCGATAAACGGACGAACACCAATGTCCAATGTCTGAACCAGAAAAGGAAGGCTTTTGCTTGCATGAACAACCGGATCGGTGTCAACTCTTCCAATAAGGCGCTTCATGTTGAAGATAGCAGCCCCGGATAACATTTCATGCTCGTGGGAGAGTTGATAGCTCACTCCACCCGAAGGAATTTCGTCATTGAAAGTGACGTACGATCGCATTAACTTCTGGTTCCTAGTGTTCCTCAGAAGCTCAACTTGCGAGCCATTCCAGATAGCGACGCTGCATTGTGAAGTTCCGATATCAATTCCAATCGCGGTTTCTGGAAAAGCATACGAAGATTTCTCCTCCCCTGTTGCTTCACTGTCGGATGCCACGGTGTATGCCGGCTCAGCCATTACTTCAAACTGGAAAAACAATTAAACAGCAACGATATTCATCAGAAGACTCATGATTAACGAATAAGACCGTCTAACAACTAGTTGAAAAACAACTCATGATCGAAAGATTTTAGACTCAACTACAACAAGAAATTTCGAGAAACTATTCGATATACAATCTAATTCAACCCCAGTATAAAAACCCAAATTCATAAACAGATGAAACATAGATTGCCTCAAAAACATTCTTAACACGCATAACCAACCAGTAGAATACCATTTTAGCCTCCGACACTATGGAATTATACAAACAATTTCTTCATGCAGGTCTTTTTACAAACACTTGAGATGCGCTATGACTCCATATTTTAACAATTCTTAGATTTTCTAAACAAAAACCTCAAAAACTCACCATCAACATGAAATTTACATTCAGGTGCTTATCTTACAACCAATAAAGAAAAGTGAAATGGCTGCTGCCTCTTTCTTTTCCTAACTCATAAAATTAAGCTCAACTTCAACAATTTCATTCAAAGGCCATTAAAACTATAACAACCAACAAATGAAATTCCCCTAGAAATGGTTAATAACCCATCAAAAATATCATAAAGCTGAAATCTTTTAGCATAAAAAAGACAATCTGGTTGACAACCAAGTTCTTGAATTTCCAATACAAAGCTTATATAACCTGATTATTAAAGAAAGCATTAGCGAGGAATGCAAACCTGATCAAAGGAAAGTGCAGAATGGTAAAAGCAAAATTTGGGAAGCTTTGAGAATGTTGAATTGCGGGGAGAAGGCAAAGGTGGCAAAGAAATAGAACTGCGGAGAGTCGAAGAGGCGAGAAGAATTGAGAGAGACACGTGGAAATATAATACAATGCTGCTCTGCTTTAGGTTCTAGAGTTTGCTAGAGAGATGCACTTTTCTCTATTTTTACTAAATGATTTATATATTTATATAATGTATTATTTATTTAATGTTCTTTAATAAAAAATAATAATGGGTAAATTACATTATTTCTCACTTAACTATACTCTCTCTCATATTTTACTCATCGTACTTTTAATTTTTCTAATTTACTCATTGAACTTTCGAATTACTCCTGTTTTTGATCACTATGAATTTTTTATTATTATTTATGTATGACATGAAAATTTCTTATTATTATTTAATATAAAATAAAAATAGAAGATGGTCGGACGTCACCGTCAGGCACTGTCGATTGTCGTAGATGGTGGTCATTCGATCTCAAATTTCACGTGTAGGTTTCGTCTCGACCCCTATAGTCTGAATCTGGTAGTTGTTTCACCGTAAAATGTCTCAAAACCAGTGAATCTCAACTAAAATGTTTCGACTTCCTCACTTTCAATCTCTAATTCGTGGACTTTGAAGCAAGTTCCGATAAAATGGAGGTAGGATTCGAACTAATGGTGTCGAGGCGAAGCGACCCATAAAATTTGAAACCGAACGACCATCATCTACGGAGGTCGACGGGGACCGACGGTGATATCTGACCACCTTCTGTTTTTATTTTATATTTTAAATTATTGTATATTAAATAATAATAATAAAATGTCATTTCATACGCAAATTTTTAGCGTTTAATGACCAAAATATAAGAAGAGAGAAGATAGTTGAGTGATGAATAGTATAATTTAACCAATTTAAAACAGCAGGAATTATCGGAACCGTTGGTCAACATTGGTCAAAATGCCACACTAGGTTCTTTTTTCAAGTTGGAGAATCATATCGTCCAAAAAATAGGATGAGGGTCACATTATTTTTTTTTAAAAGTTCCGAGACCTCGAGTGCCTTTTTGATATTTTAAATTTAAATAAAAGGTGGAGGAAAAGGAAAATTCCAAAGAAAGAAAGGGAAGTGCTTTAGCATATATATATATATATATATATATATATATATATATATAGCATGTCTTAGTTAATAGAAGGGTCCACATATATAAGGTGGGATATGGTCCGTAAGCTAACATTAACTATTGTTTTTTTGTTGTTGATAAATTTGCATGTATTATATCGAAAGAAAAACAATACAAACTTTGCTTACGGCACATGCTTTGGCCAATTGACATATGGAACCTTCGACTCCATCCTCCGCCGGGGTGAAAAGTTTGCTTACGGCACCGTGGTTATCCCCTCGTGGATGCGGCAAGCTCAACTCGATCGCCAGTGTCGTCGTCTTCCATGAAGAACAATGCTCCCGTGGTGTAAGTCTTCATGGTAGTCGAATTTATCCTCTCCAGGTAAGGCATGAAGGCATCATGATGGTTCAGTATGAACAGTTTGTAGGATCAAGCTTGCTGACAGGAGGAAATTCCTGCAGACCAAATTTAGCTTTTGAGATGAGCAAAAAATATAATATTTTTACGAGCTTGTTAAGAAGAAAGGTCATATAATTACTTCGAGAAGGCTGGTGATAATCGGGTTGACACCGGCAAGAGTTTCTCGTGCAAACTCTTCGTCCGACCTCCAAGCAGATCTATCCTCTGTAACCACACATGGCATCTTGCATAAATTGTATGCAAAAGAAACAAATGTGGTGGGAGAAGGTTTGTATGTACCTTTGATAACGGCGGGCATCGGGAACTTCATCAACCCTTCACCGTCGTTACGAACGAGTTCCCTGATCAACTCCCAAGGGAGACAATCCCTTATCTTCTTAATAGTGGCATCACTTGGTAGTTTTATACCACCTTCATAGAGATCAAGTACATCTTGAAAGGAGTCAAACCCATTGATGGTTTTGTCACATAATGCTGCAATCTCGGGGACCAGTACTTGAAACAGAGATTTCAAAGCGTAGGCGACGAAATCTGAAAACTTCACCTGGCTAAACCGTTCGTCTCACGGAACATAGATGTTTAAGCTTAGAAGAAACAGCCTAATCTCGGTCTTGGGATCTGTTGGATGCATTTCCGGTTAGGCCATGTTTACTGTTGTTATGTATGTAACGGATGGTATCATAGGAACAGTTCATACCAATTTTGTGTGGCTTCCGACCTGTTCTTCCTCTTCTAGGATATGGACACAATGCGGCGATCCTCGAGAACCGGACGATGACTATCCAGACCCTTTTCTGGCATTGCCAAGTCATTGTAGAAATCACAAGTCATAAGCTCTGTCCCATTCTTTGAGCGTTCCTTTTCCATCTCCCCTGAGATTAACCAACTCTTCTTCCCTATACCGTCATAAAGGTTCCGGTATTTAGCACGGAGGGTAGGTCTAAACCGAATAAATCTAAGTTATACATCGCCCCAAATCGAAACAACCAAAGTTAGATTCGAAAGTGAAGTTACCATGTTGGAGAAGAAAACTCGATCATACTTGTACCGATGCATCGGATAGATCCAGGAATTGCAAACGAAGGTGACTGTCTTGAGATAAAACTGGCTATGGTGTTTGTTTTTTATTATGAAAGCTCCAGGTACACCCATGGATTCGTCCCACTCAAATGTGACATCTTCGGCTGATACCGGAGCGATCTTCATGATCCAATTCTCCAAATTTGCAGGCTTCCCAACCTTCCCTCTCATCCCATTAGCTGCTCATCACACACATATGTTAAACACATCAAATTTTCAAGATGTAGAACAAACACTTGGTGAACGAAAAGGAAACTGACCAGGATCCGGGGAAACAGCACTGATGAGCTGCAAAGAACCGCCTCTGCCAAAGAGCTTGAAAACTCGATCGAGCAAAGAAGCAGTGAAATCATTCATGTCCAACACATTCTTATTCATCAAAGCTACTGTCCCTTCGATCGTCTTCTTCCTCTCGTCCTGGATATCCTCCAATATGGCTTTGTCCTCAGTTCTTGGCTTCACACAACACTTCACCATGGCTTTGTCGAGCATCTTTGAACTTGGGTGGTTGCTTTTTCTATATGGACCCATGAAGTTTGTCGTAGCACGTGTAATATGTCATTGAGAAAGATAAAAGGAAACCGAGACAAGGAATATTTGTGGGATGTATAATCTCGTTATATTCGAGTTTAATTTGGACCACCTTAATTTAAAGGTCGATAAAGATATTTTCTTATAACATTTGTAGTAGAACCGAGATATATTACACATCATAACCATGAGGATGGTATTGTCCAAAGTAGAGAAATGGCGTGAACCTAGTACAACCATAATCATGACAAATAACCAAACCTAGTACATTGAATGGACATAATGTGCCCTATTTCTATTTTGTTTATTTTTTTAGAGGAGGTCTAGATGATTAACTCGATGATTAAATCCTATTATCGCATTGGTGGCGGAGGAGGCGGAGGTGGATCTGATGTCTCTCGACTAGGTCCCGACGGAGGAATCGACACTCCTTTAGGCAACATTCCAAAGTTCAAACTCTTCGGAAACAATATCGAAGACCGGACAACTTTTGCTGGTGGCAAACCAATATTAGCACGAGGAGCCGGAGGACTAGGAACATACTTCAACAAATTTCCTTTAAGTGATGAAGACATAACGGCCGTGGGGGATGAATCGATATGATAACGGGTTGCCGGTGAAGGGTTAGGAGCATAATTCGACAAATCTCTTGTAAGCAACGAGGCTGAAACAGCCATAGGGGGTGAACCGATATGGTATCGGGTTGCAAGTGGAGGATTAGGAACATACTCCGATGAATCTCTAGATGTAACAGCCGTGGGAGGTGAACCGATATGATATCGGGTTGCCGGTGGAGGATTAGGAGCATATTCCGACAACATCCTGACCTTGAGGACTGCATCGACCGGAGTAGAGAAATGTGTTAAACCTAGTACAACCATGAACATGGTCAATAACCGAACCCTATGCTCCATCATACTCGGTTCTGTAATAATATAGGGTTATCTGGTTTTTATGTCTATTGCAAAAATAAACATATTATTGTTGTTTATATAGGAGTTATATTATTATTGAATATTTGATATTTTAATTTCCTTAAAAGTTATTGTTTTATTTTATTGCATTTAATGGTGTTGGATTCTCTTTGATCATATTCATAATTCATATTTCTCTAATTTTTTATTTATGACAGAAAATTATTTTTTGAAACACGAATCAATTTAGCTCAGTGGTTAAAAATAATCGTTGTTGTTCCTAGAGATTATGGGTCCCGAGCACCAACAATTGCAACAAATTGATTGAGAGTTGAGAGTATTTAAAACAGATACTACTTCGTAATTTCACATTAGGCATGATTCTAATTCGTAAAAAATCACTTGTATTATAATTTTTATAGGTAAATATTTATTTATGTATTCTCACATCATTTCTTAAAATTAGTTATTTGACAATTGATAAAATAATTGATTTTTCTTAATTTGATAAAATAATTTCTCATTTATGAGTAAGATTTCATAATTTATTTCCTTTTTGTATAGTGTTATTTTTTGTACGTATCAATGAATGCTATTGATTCGATTATATTTAATTTATTATTTTTTGCCTAACGTTTAGTTTATATTTCAATTTGTTACCCGTCGTTAAAAACTTAACAAAATTACTAACGTAACATTTTTAATTTCTTTTTTCAACGATGACGTGGTACTGTCTTATGGTGACACGTCAACAGCACTGTTAATCCGTTAATGATGGATACTAAATTGAAACATAAACTAAGCGTTAAAAGGTCTAACAGGCTCAAGCCCAAGGCCAACCATTTGATTGGCCCAATCCTTTCGAAGGAGACAGATTGACCTAGGCAGATCAATTGAGAGGAAAATTTTAAGTCGAAAAGGTTAGCTAATTGTACAATGTTATTATAAAATATGACATAAAATTAAGTGTTTAATTATATTATATGTGTCATAGATATTAAAGTATAGATATCATAAATTGAATTTATAATTTGAGGATAAATAAAATTATAAATACTTAAAAGATTTGCCTAATATTCTAGCATGAAAGGGCATTCATATAATATAGGCTTAATACATTTTTAGGTGTCTAAACTATACTTTAAATTGATTTTTGGTGCCTGGAGAATTTTTCGTTAAAAATAGGTACCTAAAGTTTTCTTCGTTATACTTTTAGGTGCCTATCGTTATATATTTTTAAGGTCTAAAACACTTTTAGGTGCCTAAACTATACCTCAAATTGATTTTTGGTGCGTAAGTTATACTTTTAAGTGTCTATCGTTATATTTATTTTTTATTTTTTAAGGTCTAATACACTTTTAGGTGTCTAAACTATACCTCAAATTGATTTTTTGTGCATAAAGAATTTTTCGTTAAAAATAAATACCTAACTTTTTTTCATTATACTTTTAGGTGTTTATCGTTATATTTTTTTTAATTTTTTAAGGCTTAATACACTTTTAGGATTAGGCACAAAAAGTCAATTTCAGGTATAATTTAGGCACCTTAAAGTGTATTTTTAAAATATATATTTTTAAATTTTATATGCATGACACATGTCAGATAAAGACTAAATTTAACGGTCATCTTAAAGGGCATTCTTATAATATAGGCTTAATACACTTTCAGATATATAAACTATACTTCAAATTGATTTTTTGTGCCTAAAATTTTTTCGTTAAAAATATGTACCTAACGTTTTCTTTTTTACACTTTTAGTTGTCTATCGTTATATTTTTTTATTTTTGAAGGCTTAATACACTTTCAGGATTAGACACCAAAAGTAAATTTGAGGTATAGTTTAGGAGCTTAAAAATGCATTTTTTAAAATATACTTTTTAAAATTTATATGCATGACACGTGTCAAATAACGATAAAATTTAACGGTTAATGGATTTTTGTTTGTACCAAAACCATAATTGCTATGCAACAAAAAATTCATCACTTTGCCCCAATTCACCACCACATTTACTGCTTTCTTCGAAACTTCATCACTCCCATTACTTTTTTTTGGTTTATCGGTTAATACGGTAGGTTAATTCGGTTAAAACAAAAGTGTAACGCTCCTAAAACTAAATAATATATATAATATATTAAATATTTGATAATTTTGGTTAATTAACCGATTTCGAACTGAGTTAACCGAAACTGAAGTTTAAAAAAAACCATTAACTGTTAACCGATCGAACCCAAAATTAACCGACCGAAATTTCGGTTCAGTCGGTTAATTTAGTTTTAACCGAATTACGAACACCCATACTGCTGAGCAAAATCAATTGCTTTAAAAAATTAATTTTTTAAACTTTTTCAAATTTAAAAATTACTTTTAATTTTTTTGGAAAGAATTTAATCTTATTTTATATTGTTTTTAGTACCAAATATTAGTATGAAAATAATAGAAAACTGATTTAGTCTCCGTTTAATATTTTTTTAGAAATTTTTTTGAAGTAAAAAATAATATTAAATAGATATTTTTTTCAATAAAAAATGCGGTTTAAGCAAAAATTATTGTTTTAACCTTCATTTTATTATTATATAAATTTTAATGTGTTTATTCATTGCTTAATAGAATATCAACAATAAAAAAATATTAATCATATATTATACCCTTAAATAAAGTAATAGATTTTTTTATAGAATCAACTAATTTTATTGAAAATAGAAAATATCTTAAATTACAATAAAAATTTACAATTACAATCGTAAAATAAGTACATAATTAAAAAAAATTCGATAATCATTGGGAAAAAGCTAGCAACTTAAGATCACATAAAGATCATACAATGAAAGATTAAAAATCTAACCAAGAAACTTAAACAAAGATAAATACAAATATATCTAATCGCATCGACAAACGAACCACAAAAAGAGATTGAGCTATTGAAAAACCACTGGTAAACCATAAATCAGACTCGAGTGACATGAATAGCTATCAACGAATGCAAATCGGGTATCTAAATCTAATATGAGAGTCTAAAGTAGAGAAAATCAACAAAATATAACATAAGTACCATCTTGATCTATCATGAAATTTAAAATCAACATTTACAGAAAGATAAATAAAAAACGACCAAATGACCAAAAAACATGTCAAAAGGCAGGCAAAAACATGCCATAAAGTCATATGGAAATGTGCCATGCAATCAGACTTATTGAAAATAAAAAACAAAAGGAAATAGATATACAATATAAGAAAAGAAAATGATAATAAAGAATATTGACGCTCAACAACCAACATTAAAATTATTGTCGCCGCCGATCAACAAAGACAGAAAAAAAGAGATAAGCGGTACACTAATGAGAGAAAACTAGATTTTTTCAATGAGAATAAAGTAATAGATCTAAATCTTGTTACCATGAATATAAAAAATAGATTAAGATGATCGTCCCAATAATAATTTTTCATAATATTTTATAATTTACCAGAATTAATTGATTAATGAATCATATATCAATAATTATAACAAACAAACTGTAAACGGAAAAAATCAAAAATAAATTACACATTTAGTACTTAAACTATCATTTTGGATTTATTTTAGTACCTAAACTTTTATTTTTTTCAAAATTATATCTAACATTTAGTTTTTGTTTCATTTTAGTACATTGCCATTAAAAACTTAACGCGTTTAGTAGTTAAACTATCTGTTTTGATTCGTTTTAGTACCTAAACTTTATTTTTTTAAAATTTAATATTAAGTTTTAAATATGGTAATAAAATGACAAAAACTAAACTTTAGGTATAGATTTTAAAAAAAATAAAAAATTTAGATATTAAAACGAATCAAAACATATAGTTTAGGTACTAAATGCATAATTTACCCAAAACTATTCTGTTGTTATGATTATGGTTTGCACATGCATCATCAATCATCATCATCAAAATATTTGCTTTTATTTGGCTTATTTTCACCACCTCACCATTCCATGGGTCACATTAAGGTTGCATAAAAATAACATAACATATATTATTGTTTCATTGTCAATCGAACATCACTTTTTATATAATTGAATAACAAAGCAAGCTATAAGGTGTGGATGCCCATATCCATTTGCCTGTTATGACCATGTGACGTACATGATGTGATGTATTCCACAATCTTATTGAAATAATTTTTAAAAATGTTTATTTTTATACAACTCCCAATTCGAACTCAATACCTCAAGAAATAACAACAATTTTTTTATCACTTAAACCGCTCGATTCGTACCACGAAATATCATATCCAATAGGTTTGAATACAATTAGTCTCGATTTCCAACTACTTTCTTCTATTTCCATATTAGTGTAAAATTAAATTATTTTTTCATAACTATATAGTTTTTATGCGATTTATACTTTATTATATATTTGAATATTGAGCAAGTCATAACTATAATCAATATATATATTTGTGTAACTATAAGATAAACAAAATTAATCAGTGTAATGTATGTATAAGACTATAATTATAATAAATATTTATATAATAACGACTAGAATTAATCATTATTAGGGGGCATGGGTCGGGTTAAATTTCACCCGACCCGAACCCGACCCAAATAATAATAAAATATTAGTTTTTATTCAATAAAAACAGTGACTTAATTGGAAAAATAATATATAGAGGGGTATTATTGTAATTATTCTTAAATATATAAAAATTATATATTTTTTGGATCGGGTCGGGTTGTATTTTTCATCCTAGACCCAAACATGACCCGAACATCACATTTTAAAAAACCCGACCGAACATGATTTTTTTTAAAAAAACCGACCCGATTGGGTCGGTCGGAACCCGTCGAGTTCGAGTCCCATTCCCATCCCTAATCATTATAATATAAAAAAAATTTGACAACTAAAATATCCATAAAATCTAATTTAAACTAAAATAAAATATAGAATAAGAACTATACAATAAATAAAATAATAATGAGACTTAAAACTAAGTTTTCAATGCCTCAAAACCTCATGTATTAATCATCTTTAATTGTTGACTTGGAAGTAATACCAAACCCAAGACTTTATTCCAACTTATTATTAATGATATTGTCAAGAAAAAAAATGTATAATTTATGTTGGAGTATGAACTTTTATAAAATTATATAAAATAACATATAATAATATATGACTCGACTCGATAAATAATAAGGGACATCGTGTTCGAGGCAAGTAGGAAAAAATTAGGGTTTCGACAAGAAAAAAATATATTAAGAAAGAACAAATTAAGAAATTTATCCCTAAATTACTTTAAATTTATAAAATGATTTTTTAATTAAAATTTTATTTAAAATTTAATAATTAAAAGTATATAATTTTATTTAAACTTATCACAAAATAAATACACACTTTTTTTTTGCAAAAAATAAAATATATATATATATATAATTTGAGAGCGAAGAAAGCTCAAATAAGAGAGGAGATATTGAAGCAAAAATCACTCTTTTCATCTTCTCTGGATCTGCTGCTGTTTCATTTCTAAAACACAACCTCTGTTGTTAATGTTGTGATTTAAGACAAGTAATGCTCGATTCCTTTACAAATAATTCGATTGTAGCCCTCTGATTATTCCGCAGGACCACACCTTTTTTATCTCGAAAAACCGGTGGATGTCGACGAAAAATTCCATTTTTATTTGAACAAAAACGAAAACCCATTGTAGTATGTCGGTTTGGTGATGGATTCAAGCAAAAGCGCTGCTTCTTCTCCACAAATGGCATCGTCGATCGAAGGCTAGTGGTTTTGTTTTTGTTTTTTAGTAACTTTTTGTTAGAACTACTCTTCGTTTCCTTTAATTTCATTGGGTTTTTTTTTTTCCACTTTAAATTTTATTTTGGGAACTTATTCAAGTTGCTTGCTTTATTAATTAGGTTAATTATGAATTTTAGCTGGTTTATGATTATTAGTGTGTGTCAATCTGAGGTAGATTCACACTTTCCTCGAACCATGTTTATCGCAGAAGTTTTGGTTTATCTTATAGCAGCTTCCTTTGTGGAGTGATTGAAAAGTTTCGATTTTGAGGGGTGGTTCTGCTGGTGTTATTTGTGTGCTTTTGGGAGTTTTATGTTATATGGACTTGGGGTTTTCCAAGAAAAATGTAGGGGAAAAAGAAAATAGAGGAAAACTAAGTGGGGATTGATGATAAAATGCTTGGAGATTGTGCTTCAGGACTTTAGGAACTTAGGTCGGTTTTGCTTCGCACGAAGTATGATGGTATGAGGTGTACCATTCTGTACATTTCCTTTTACAGTTGATTCTATATATATGTGTGTGGTAATCAAGGTTGGGTTTATTCCCTCTTGTGGAAAGCTTACATTGCTCGATTCACTCAACTTTTCTAATTGGGCTAGCACACTGTCAACATAACATATATAGATCAATTTTTCGGTCATAATTGTTGAAGTTTTGATTTAATGAGTGTGTGTGTGTTCAAGGAGATTGTTACAGACCCAGGGCAATGTTGTATAGAGTTTATAGTGTTATTTTTCAACATTGGCAAGTGGAATGGTGTCTTTTAATCAGCTCATTTGCTTATGTGAGCTTATGTTCCCAGAATGCAAATTTTCATGTTCTCAGTGCAAGATTTTTTGCTGTTTTCGTTGTATAATGCCATTTTTCCCTCTATAATTGAATTATATTTTTAGGTTGACATGAAAGTTTCTTTTATGCAGTCACGCTGAATGATATTAGCTTTATTTTTGTGTTCCTTTTAAAGAGGATTTAGTTATGGAGTTCTTGTAAACCCATCATTGATCGTCTTGTTAATTGCTGTAGATATTCATGAGAGTCATCAACAAGAATTAGAAAATTTGAAATTGACAACACAGCCCTTCAAAACATTAAGGTTTTTCGTTCTGGCTGTCTATCAATATTTTAAGCGATCAGCACTGTATCTTTTGGCAAAAGGTGGTTGGCTTATGCTTTCAAGCACTCTAATAGCAGTTCTTGGGATTTTGCTTGTAACCATTGAGGGTCCTCATGAAAAGGTAGGTAAAATTTTTAGGTTATCCTAGTCTTTTTATCCGTCTTTATCGTATTTTTTCTGTTGATGCAAAGCATATATTTGCAATTTTGTTTGTAGTTTATAAGGGTCTTACCTTTTTTCAGAATTAGTGATTGTGAAATGCAAATTGCTCATTTACTAATTCTTTTTTTTTCTTTTCATTTTTATGGGGGTTGAGGTGATTGTGCTGGTTCTTTTTTGTTTCTTGATGAGCTATACGTATATCTTAACCATTTTATTTTCCATGGTGCCGATGATAATCTTGTGCTCATTATTTAGTTAAAATAATTTCTTTTTCTTTTTTTCATCATTTATTGTACCCTGATCAGTAGGAACAATACTTAACTGTTGATATCTTCATTTCATTTTTCATCAGCATGTCGAGGAAGTTTCTCATTATGTTCGGTTTGGACTATGGTGGATAGCACTTGGTGTTGCATCTTCAATTGGTCTTGGTAAGAACATTTATGATAGTCTGGAGGAGCATGCTTGATGAATAATATTACATGATTTAGAGATAATTTCCAATTTAATATTGATGTTATATCAGCCTATGATTATAGGCTAAAGCTGGTTGACTAAGCAGATGTCAAATATGCCTTGATCTGACTTGTCACTTCTTTACTTCAAATTTCCTATTCCAGGTTCTGGTCTGCATACTTTTGTCCTATATTTGGGTCCTCATATTGCCTTGTTTACCATAAAAGCAATGCAATGTGGACGAGTGGACCTGAAAAGTGCTCCGTATGATACGATACAGTTGAAGAGAGGCCCTTCATGGCTGGATAAATCCTGTGAAGAGTTTGGGCCTCCATTGTTTTCAACATCACATGGTTCAAGGGTTCCTCTTAGCAGCATACTGCCTCAGGTGCAGATTGAGGCTATCTTATGGGGTATTGGGACTGCACTCGGAGAGCTTCCTCCGTACTTCATTTCAAGAGCTGGTATGTTTACCGGCTTTTATACTTGATATATTTTAGTTACAAAAAAAAGATTTACCAGAAGTATTGTTTACAGCAGTTCTGGAAGAGGCCCCACTCTGATTTTCATAGGCATTGATACTGTATATAATGCATTAGGCTATATCTATTTTTCATAATGTGATGATTTCGGGTTTTATTTTCTAAGAAAAATGGGTCACCATTTAAAATGATTATTTCATTCTTCAATCTCCTTTTTCTACTTTTGATGCTGCTTTGACTGGTAATTAATTTTCTGTACGAAGTTCAAAACCTTGGCCGTCGTCTTATTCGAAAGTTAACTGTCTACTAAAGATTGTTATATAATTTTAAATATTTACCTGATGTTGATCTTCTACTTTATGCAGCTAGAGAGTCTGGCAGAAAGTTTGACGCCATGGAAGAATTGGATGCTTCCTCGAGTGAGAAATCTGGAGTCATAGCTACTCATCTGAAAAAGATCGAGGGCTGGCTGTTATCGCACTCCCAACACTTGAACTTCTTTACCATTTTAGTTCTTGCCTCGGTTGGCACCTTTCTCTTCACTGCAATTTTGTTTCTCCATGACTATGATTTTACTGTTTTTTGTCATCATGACACCTAGGACACTTAATTGTGTGTTTATATACGGTCTTTATTCTGCTGTTAATGTTATTTTGTAAACCTTCTGATCAACTTAATTGTGTTTCAGGTCCCCAATCCTTTATTCGACCTTGCCGGCATCATGTGTGGACAATTTGGAATTCCATTCTGGGAGTTCTTTCTCTCAACATTGATTGGGAAGGCATTTATTAAAACTTACATACAGGTTTTTGATTTCTTCTTTGTGCTGTTTCACTGCAAGCAGAACTCGAGTTGCTTCAGTATTTTTCTTCTCTAACCGAATCGATTTCTTTTGATTCCCTGAATCGGCCAAAAAATGTCTCAATTCTCGAATCATTAGATGATTTTATCTAATAAGTTCTTATTTCATTCCTTTTCTGCAGATGATTTTCATTATCTCCGTCTGTAATAATCAACTCCTTGATTGGATGGAGAACGAATTGATCTGGATTCTTGGCTTTATACCCGGATTCGATACTTTCTTGCCCACCCTCACAGCAAAACTTCATGCAGCCAAAGACAAGTACTTGGCCGCACGCCCTCTCCCTACAAATATCAAGGTACTCCACTCTCGTAAACCAAGTATAAACAATTCAGTCCATTTTATAGCCCCGAGTTACGACCGACTCGAATTTAACAAACTCGGGAATTCCGTTGTGCAAAATGATGCCATAGGGGAAGTGGGATTTTTCATTCACTTCAATCTGGAACACTGTTGTGTGGCTTATGCTCATCAACTTCTTCGTCAAGATTGTTAATGCAACTGCTCAGAGGTATCTTAAAAAGCAGCTGGACAAGCAGGCAGCCGATAACTCGCGTGCCTCAACAGATTCAGATTGACCGCGTTATCTTGGACGAAACGGCTGCATTGAACCGTGTAATCATCTCCGTCTCTTAATCAAATTTTCTTTTCTGGTGAACTATTTTCTTAAGTTATTACCATTGAAGCAACTTGAAAAAGAAAGCCCCTGCAAGCTGCAATTGGCTATTCCCCTTGTTAGAATGTTGTATAGACAAAGAATAGGAACACGGAGGAGAGAAGGTATAGGTCCAGTTTATATCCTATCCTATGTAATGCTCTGGTCTGGGGGGTTTAGTTTAAACCATTGTTTTGGACTGTTTTTCTCCCATTCTTAAAGTACTGTTTGCTTGATTCTGGGAAATTTGAAATCTCATAATTCTTTGACCCTTCAATTTCAAGCTGCACCTTCTTAAATGTTAACGGCAGGTGGTTATATTGAAACCAATTAAATAGTTAAGTGGTCATATTGACTCAATTTTAAAAATGATGGTCATATTGACATCAATCCCATAATTGGGTGGTCATTCAAGTAATTTATCCAAAAAAAATAAATTATTAATTACTTATTTGTGTTTAAACACCAATTAACATTATTTTATCTATATCAAAGAGTTTGTTTAAGTGGTAAACAACTTGACATCGTTTAAGTAGATCTTGAGTTCAAGTCTTTTTGTATTTGGAAAATCTCTGTCACAAGACTTAACTAATAAAATTATGTGTGCGACATGTGTTAATCCAGATTAATTAAGATTAAAACTTGAGTAATTGGGAAAAAATACATTTTTTTATCTATCAATTTGAGCAGTGACGGAACATCATGGGATCAAAGGAGAACCTTGATCCGGCCAATTATTTTTAAAAATAGTAATTAATATTTAACATATATATTATTAAAAATAAAAAAGGAAAATTTATCCAATCCTCTCAACTAAAATATTCTATTTATAGAAATATAAGAAATATTTTAATATTTTAAAAAATTATTTTAATTGGTTATGAGTTATGCAAATAATAATAGCAAAGGAACACATAATAAATTTATATAAAAAATTATAGACAAATCGAAGATATTTATTATAGTATATAAATTAAAGAGGGGTTCAAATCCTGACGTTTACGAATGGAGCAAACTGGGTTGGGAGGGTCGCCCTCGTCTCTACAAGACCCGATCCGAATTAGTCGGTCAATAGGATACAAATATGTGTATTTTCTATCTGCTTAGAATCATGTCCAACTTACAACTGTGAGGTTGGGTCGAAAGCATTAGCATGCCCATTTTTCTTTGCAAAATCACCTTTGGTAACGTCTTTCTCCATCATATTCATCATCATTCATGAACCTCTTCCAAAACCAGTGCTGCTTCCACACCCTCTCCGTCATCTCCTCGATCGGGATGTTCTTCGTCTCCAGGATCAGGAACAACATAAAGATCGACATGAACGCGACCCATCCGGAGAAGAACAAGAACATCCCATACTTGAAATGGCAAAGCATTGATAGGAAAGCCTGAGCAAGTTGACACAAAACGTCACACTCTGCCCCGCCGATCGGGTCTCAAGCGGAAATGTTTCACTAGGGATCAGCCAACCGAGAGGACCCCATGACCACGCGAAGGCCAACACGAACGTACACACCATAACTACTACGAAGATCGCGAAACCTTTGTGGAGATCGACGGAGTGATCCTTGACCTTATATCAAATTGACTTGAAATTAAAGTTTTGTAATACCTTTAGAGACAAGTCATCTGACAGTATATCTTCTAAACATAGATTTCTGATAAATTACAGTGCATTGATAAGATCTCAGATAGATTCATGTGATGCGTCATAACAAAATTCAAAGTCTGACTATCAAATTTATCTAGCATGTCGGCCTACAAAAAAAAATTATGATGACCCCACCATCGACACACGCATTAAAGTCTGACTATCAAATTTACCGTGCACAACTGAAATTAGTAGCTTTGAAAGGGAACTCTAATTGATGACCAACTGTTTTGAAAAAGATAATTAATAATACTAATTAAATAAATGGTGTTTTACCAACAACCAGTTGGTCTAGTGGAATGAGGTACTAGGTCTCTTAAGCAATGTTAGGGGTTCGAATCATGGCGTTTACGAATGGAGCAAACTGGGTTGGGAGGGTCGCCCTCGCCTCTGCAATACTCGATCTGGATTAGTCGGTCAATAGATCGAACACTAGTGATTAATTAAAAAAATGGTGTTCTCATGGCTATCTCACCTAGGGTATTGTATACAAACGAATAGATATTTTTATCATCCTGATTTTGATTTAAAGGTCTAAGGGAAAGGTATACAAATGATCTCCCGACTATAGAATATTATTTTATTAACTTCCTCAATAATTAAAAAATTATAAAATGATCCTCCAACTATAGAGTGTTGCTTTGTTGAGTCATTCGACTATTAAAAGTTATAAAATGAGCATCCGACTATTCATTATGTTCCAAACACATCATTTTCCGTTAAAAAATTGACGATATTCTCAGCTGAATGTTAACATGTTGGCTGTGATATGATAAAATATGGTCTCAGAGTCTCAAACGAATATCATATCTCAGTCATCATGTTAACGTCCAACTTAGACAATCACCAATTTTAACAGAAAATGACGAATTTGAAACATAATGAATAGTCGGATGACCATTTTATAACTTTTAATAGTCGAGGGACTTAATAAATAAACATTCTATAATCAGAGGAACATTTTGTAACTTTTAATATTCAACCGAGATAATAAAATAGTATCCTGGACCATTTTGTTTAATTTACCTAATATTTATATTTGACTTTAGTTGAAAGAAACCACCAGCTACAAATGAATATGATGTCTCAATGATGAGCAGCTCACTAATAGTTGAATAAGTTTACGATTCGAATTTTGTAGATGAAAAGGATATATAGAGTAAGAACAAAAGTAGGATAAAATTGCATAACTTTTAAAATTAACTTGTACCTAAAAAGTATTTAAACAAAAAATGAGGATTAAAATGTGATTAATCTAATTTTAAAATTTAGACAGCTTAGTAAATAGTCTGATGAAGGAGGGGACGAGGGGTGAGAACATTATTAAAACTAATAAGGACCTAAGAGGTAATTATCTCCCACACCTTAAGGGGCGTTTGGTTCAGGTAATCTTGGATTACCAGGGGAATGAAATGTCATTCCCCCGTTTGGATTGCAAACATTCCTAACTCCTGATAATCATTTATTCCCAACAGTGGTATTTTGGGGGCTTATTACCGGAAATGTGATTTCCCTCTTATTTTAGGTATTGTTACATTCTCGGTATTTTGGACTAAAATGCCCTTATTTTTTTTCAAAAATATCATTCTTCTGTCATTTAATAAAAAAAATTCTATGAAGGTTAAATTACAAATTTATCCTTAAACTATTTTAGATTTACAAAAAAAGTCATAATTAGAATTTTATATGAAGTTTAGGGGTTAAAATAAAATTTTACCCTTTCCTTAAACCTATTTATCTTTTCAATTTTGTAAAAAAAATTATATAAATTTTACGAATTTAAATTTTTTAAAGAAAATATATAAATTAATTATAGTAGAATTCAACTTGTTAAAAAAAACAAATATATAATAAGGACAATTTGGTAAAATATACATTCCAATAATCTTTTATTCCTTTAACTAAATATTGTAATCTTACATTCCTGCTAAACGAACCAATCACAAAAATGCAACATTCCCGGTAATCCTATTCCCGCCGGTAATATTACATTCTATGAACCAAACACACCCTAAATTCTTGTCCTTTGACCTTGTCCTCTTTATCCCTAACTCCAATAATTAACCCTCTCATACTTTTAAACACTATTCGTTCGAGTGGGGATAGACCGAAAAAGTATCATATAGATCGTACACTTTGAAAATTTTAAATTCTAATATGATTTAAGTATTTTCTTTTGATGATCGTACAACAAGAATCAAGTAGTTAACCTTAATTTAGATTATAAACCACATGTTAAGTATAGGTTGTTTGTTTTAAGGTGTGTAAATCTTGGAACAAGCTTTTCAGTAGCTGGACATGATCATATTTAACATCTGTCAATTATTTTTTCGATGCCGAAAATACCCTTGGGTGAAAGGGATTTTTACCAAGTATACCAAATGGGTCAAGCTATTTGAAGGGGTACATTGGTCAGTGAGATAACCATCACATGGAATGAAATTTACAGTCATGTGATCACATGCTTAAGATGAGTCAAATGGAATTGAACATTCGAACTAGAGCATATTTCGATTAAGTCCAAAGCCGACGATTAAATCAAAGGAATAAATAATGCTTTAGTTTAAGGATTCTGTTGGGGCATTTTGCCATTTAGGGATCAATTTGGAATTCAGCCGATAGTTTGGGGACATCCGGTGCTATTAACCCTAATTAAACATTGAGTTATTCATAAAGTGCATTTTCCTTCCACCTCTGTAAATCACAAATCCCATGCAAAGGGAGGCAGAGAAGGAGAAAGATAAGGCGAGAGTAGCAGACTTCGAGTTCCTTTCAAGCAAAGGGAGCAGCCACGCCATGTTGATGGCCGACGAGCTCTTCTTCGAAGGGAAGCTGCTCCCCTTTTGGCAAATACAGCATTCCGAGAAGCTCAAACAAATCAGCCTTAGAAAGACCGAAGACGAAGAAGAGGAAGAAGATGATGATGATGAGGTGGTGAAGGTGGAAGAGGTTATAAACAAGGATGAGAGGAGGAGTAGTAGCATGAGTTGGTTCGTCGACGACGACCCGTCTCCGAGGCCACCGAAATGCACCGTGTTGTGGAAGGAGTTGCTGAGGCTGAAGAAGCAACGGGCTTCGTCGTTGTCGTCGCCTTCGAGCTCGCTGGCCGACATAGCTGCAGCTGAAGAAGGGAAACAAGAGTCTCGGAATAGAGATAACAAGCATGTGAAGAGGATAAAGAAAGGGTTGGAAAGAACAAGATCAGCAAGCATAAGAATCAGGCCAATGATTAATGTCCCCATTTGTACACAAGTCAAAAGCAGTGCACTGTCTCCTCTGTTTCCTCTTAAGAAAGGAAGATAGCCATAGCCGAGTTGAGTTGAGTTTGATCTGAAAATCTAGGCTTCTTCTCCAATATGTTACATTTGTTTTTTTAAAAATTTTCTGCTCTTTTTCTTCTATGATGGATGGAAGCTCAGATGTCTTACAATTTACAATGTAAATGTTGACTGGTATTTACTCTTTGTTTTTTTCCAACATGGTTTCACTTTCATCAGGCACCAATCTATTATCAGCTAGCAAAATGAGCAGTCATTTTACAGAACAACCACATGCAAAGATGCAGAGCAGAGTTTTATGAATTCTCAGGGTCCTACCCTGAAAGATCAGCCAAAGAGGGGAAAAAGAAAAGCCTGATGAACGGGGCTAACAGCAAATGAACCTTGACTGACAGGTAAATGCCATCTAAAATTTTAAAAGAACTAGACAGAGAGGACTCTTTTTGCCATAACAAATACATATCCACACATACTAAGTGATTTCGGTGGTAAATGAATTATTGTTATTCTTTGAAGTCTCGGGTTCGAACATTAAGAATGTTAAGGGATGAACGTTCAATATCAAATGATTGAGAGTTATTTTTGAACAGATACTACTTATACTCACCCAAATTAGTAAAAAAAATTACGTACACGATGGTAATTCTATTAAATGTGTTAAATATTATATAACACAATTTATTAAAGTGTTGAAGTTCATAACTGACAACCACCTTAAATATGATTACAACATAGAAAGAGTAAAGTACACCAAAGGTCACTAAACTATGCTAAAATGATCATTTTGGTTATTGAATTTTCAATAGTTACAAAATGATCAATAAATTTATTGGAAAATTACAAAATTGTCACTATAATGTTACAATAAGTATAAAAGTTCCATAAATGTAATTACTATTTTGTAACAATTTGATAAATATAATCACCATTTTTGTAACAGTTCGATAAAAGTTAATGATTATTTTGCAGTAGTTTGATAAAATTTAAGGCTTATATTACAAATAAGTGTCTAAATTATATCATTCTTTTATTTAAGTACCTAAAGTATTTTTTGTCAAAGTATCAATTGCTAATCCTCGACAATGGAGCCATAAACTTGATGTGCGCTGTGGGTGCTATAATTGAACGCAAAATGTGTGCAAGAATGCACAGTCGATCAAGTAATATAGTAGTGAGTGAGTATCGTCTCCACATGGATTGGAGGGATTTTAAAAGATGTTATAGAAAAAAGGGTGTCACTAAGTATATATATATATATATATATATATATATATGATGGTATAGACAATTGAATAAAGTTTGGTTGTGGCAAAAATGTTATGAACATGTGAAAAAGTATAGCTTTGGCGAAAGTTTTAAGGAAGTGATAAAGTGGATAGTGAAATATTGTTGTGGCAGAAAATTAAGTGAAGTGTTGAAGTAACAGAAAAATAATGTTGTAGCAAGAATTTAAAATTGAACTTTGGAGAATGAAATAAGAGTTGACAACCTCATACAATCAAGCTTCTATAGGGGTAATTGGCTGGATTTTCTATAGCGAAAGTTTATTCTATGTCTATAATGGTCTTAATATCATATGTCTATGCTACCTGAAAGGATTTACTAACAATGCTCGTAAGCTATCTCTAGTAAGGAACCTGATAAAACTAATGCTACGGAAATACATCTCAGCATGAACGGCAAAACTAGCTTATCGAATATGTCTTATCCCTTTTAGTCGAATGAAACCTTTCCTTATCTCTAAGGCAGATTAGAACCTAACCATCCTAGTTTAGTTCCTTTGCTCATGTAGATATAACCTAACTCTCTCGATATTAGACATTTGTACTTAAAAAATGGCAATCTCTCAAAAGCTCCTACAAGACTAAACATTTAAAATATAAACAATGAGTAAAACACCATTTAAACATAAAAATACCTTAACCATTCATTAATACAAAATAAAAATCATTCCAAGCAAACCCAACACCAAATAAATTAGTTCATGGTAGGGCTAAGTTCATTCATTATCATCCTTAAGTATAAACCCATTTAAAATGAAGAAATAAAAGCACAAAGAGAAGAAAACTCCCAAATCAGTTGCTGCTGTGAAGCTTAGGACCACTGCCTTGAACCTCTTTAGTGAGCTAGCCTCTCTTAAGGTCCTAACTGCTACCCCTTTGAAGCTCGGCTATGGAGGACACCACGAAAAAATAAGGGAAAAGGAAGAAGATGAAGAAATGGTGATATGTCACCTTCTTGCTTAAGTCATTCCCTTAAAAGTTCTTTAAAATGTAGGGTATCCTTAGGTATTTATAGTGGGAATTTTCTAGGGTTTTGCGCCAAAAAATTCCCTTTATACCCTAAGAATCATACCCTACACATGAATATGAGGCAATCTGACAGGTGGTCCAAAAAATATTAGCAGGGCAGTGCATTCACGTGAGCCTTGGATAGCTGGCAGCTAGATATTTTCGCTATTTTGTCCTTTTATGTGCCCAAATTTGTTGTAAAGTGTAATAACCCAAATATTGGGCCAGTGACCAAAATGTAAGAAATTTAAAATTTTATGGTTTAATTGGAATAAGTTGAAAAGCTCAATGATTGAGTGTGGAATTTTTGTTTAGGGTTTATTAGCAAAGATGGAAGAGTGAAAGGGAAAATAGGTCTTTTGGCTATAAATGAATTTAAAATTCATTTTAATTGAGATATTTAAAATAGGGAAGTGAGTAAGAAAGATATATTTGGAAGCTTGGTTTCTTATCCTTATCTTCTCGTGAGACTCCATTAAAAGGTAAGTTAATTTCAAGCTGATTGTTTCTTCAAATTTTGGTTTGGTTTTGAAGACTTATGTGATATATAAGCTTAAGGAAAGCTTTAGGTTGATTAAAACTAAAAGATAAGTGAATTAATGATGAATTTGTAAAATGGGTCTCTAAGGGATTTGTTGATATGGTTTGGTATTTGGATTTCTATTGATAAATTTGACTTGTCAAGGGTATAATTAAGAGATTAGAAGTATTAGAAAGGATTAAGATCATGCTTGAAGTTTTGGTGTGATCTTTAGTTCTAGGGTTCTAAGGAGAAATTTTAGGTATTATAAAGGAAATTAGAGATATATGTTAACTATGATTAAGGATGATGAGTTTGAGAGTATGAATGAGGTTAAAAGTTTGGGATTTAGGCAAATTAGGGGTAAAATTAGAAGTAAAATAAGGGAAATCTAGATAAGGGTATCGATACTGGAAGAATAATACCAATACTATAAGGGTAAATTAAAAAAATAACATATGAACCTGATGAACAATATCAGTACTGATTGAATTAGTATCGATACTGAAGTGGGGTATCGATACCAGGAGTAAGGTATCTATACTATTGTTTAGAATGAAATTCCAGAATACCAAAATGGTATCGATACCGAAGAGGGTATCGTTTCCATAGAAGAGTTGTATCGGTACTGCAGTAAGGGTACCGATACTAGTGCGTCGAAAATTTAAATGAGAGTTTTAGTTTCGTTTTTGTAAATACTAATTTGGTTATACGCTAATGTAAAGATGTATTGATATTGGATATACTTATGTGTAGATTTGGATAGGAAGCATTTCGGTCAAAGCGTTATACCAAAGTGATTTAGCAAAAGATAAAAGGATTTTGTCTAGGACTTTAGTGAACAAAGGTGAGTGCAACTCATTTGATTTATATTAGATTCGAGGGTGGCTTGCGATAAGCCAACCTCAGAGTTTTCAATCGAAAACCATTTTATTTCTTTCATGCAATATTTTATTTACAATGTTTTATTCAAGTTATAACTCTTAAACCATGTTTTGATTTTTATATGTACATGATTATGATATTGTGATATGTGATATATGCTTATACAAAAATGCTTGATGTGAAAGTGCTTATGTGAGCAAGACACTCTGAATAAGGAAATGATAAATAATTATGTGGTTAAAAAGTCCAATGTATATGTATGAGAATTAGAGGTATAGTTGGCATGCCAAGAGTCGAGGGTTCTATGTGGTCCTTCGGGACAAAACTATGTGGTCATTCGGGACAAAACTATGTGGTCCTTCGGGACAATCTTATGTGGTCATTCGGGAAAAATATGTGGCACTTCGGTGCAAATTATGTGAGCAGTGGTGACTGCATTAGTACACAACCTCAATGTACTCAAATACCTAGAGTTCTCAATAGTATGCATTGGGCTATTAAAAGCAAAGTAATAGAAATAGAACAATGTTTAAAAGCATATATATTTATGAATTATAACTTTAATTCATTACAAAATGTTTCTCTATGAGATGAATAAGAAAGGATTTTATAATGTCTTATTATACTAGTATTTGCCTCACTAAGTCAATGACTTAGCGTGTGATTGTTTCACACATAGGTTTGAAGAAAGCAGATGATTGAAGATAGGCGAGGATATTATACTATTACAAAGATCATATCAGAACAAATTAAAGCGTAGGTTTTCTTGTTATTTGTAAATTGTTTGCATGTATTACGAACTTTAAATTGTAATGCTCTGATATATTTTGTATGCTTACACTTTTATAATTATGTAAATTATTGAAAGATATATTTTCATTTTTGAAATTTTAATAGAAGTTTTATTATAAGGGTTTCACCACTAAAAACAGTTTAGAGTTTCAATGTTATATACATTTTTTTAAGAACAATTGTTTTGAAAGTTAATATGACACCTTGGATTCGCATCCTGGTCAGGTACGGGTTAGGGGTGTTACATAAAGTTTTGTCGCAGTAAAATTTTCTCTCTTTTGCTCCAGAATGCTACAGCGAAACTTTTCTCCTTGGCCACTCTCTTTACCTGCACAACACCACAACCACAAGACCTTTCCCTTCAACAACATCAATTTTATCAATAAATTTACGCTGCAACAAAACCTTTCCACAACATGCAACTATATGACCTAAATGCAAATAAATGATTTTAAATGCTATGAAAATGACTTTTAGACATTCAATAACCTAAGTAAAAAGATATTAAATTATATTATTTTTATGAGGTTATCACCTGCCTCGGGGTAGTCTCTGATAAGGTGCTTGAATGATCTACATCCATTGCATGCCCTAGAATCTCTATGGCACTCCACTGAGTGCTCCTACCATAGTTCCTACAAGTCGGGGGCTGTATGATCTTGGCTGAACCACTGATGCTCGCTACATATACTGAAGCTAGTGGCCTCCTATGGCCCTCTGATCCCTAGATGCAGACATATCCCTATTCCAACCTCTAGGCCTAAGAAGGTGAAGGTCTCTATGACCCACGAGAGTCTCTGAACCTTTTACCCAAAGCCTAGGATGATTCGGCAATGTTTGGGGCTCGTCGGCCTGCCCCAAGGTGTCACTATACAAGTTGTTCCTTCTGCTCATAGCTCACTCAATTTCCTTTGCCTAGTGGGTCAACTCAGAAAAGATTCTGAGTGGATCGACTGATAGGTGAGAGATGATGTTTATATAGAGGCCTTCCCTGAACCTCCTACAATAGTGCTCTTCTACAGTAACCAACTCTGACGCATAGTGGCTCAAGAGCAAGAAGTCACTCTCATACTCGTAAATGAAGTAACTACCCTGGGTTAGGTGTAAGAATCGGTCCCTCAGGTCATCAGTGTAGGTCTCGCTGATGTATGTATGCCTGAACTTTCACAGAAACAACTCCCAATTTGGTCACTCAGGCTCTGGAGCCAACTTCACGGTCTTCTATCAGTATATCGTATCATTTTCCAGTAAGCCGAGGATGCACTTTAAGCCACTGGTCGGTGGCCATAGGGTCATAATCTCCAAAACCCAAGAAGTCAGTAGTCTTATAACAACGAAGTCTCTCAACATGGGACTATTGAGGGGCTTTCACAAAACACTCCCAATTTGGTCACTCAGGCTCTGGAGCCAACTTCACGTCTTCTATCAGTATATCGTATCATTTTCCAGTAAGCCGAGGATGCACTTTAAGCCACTGGTCGGTGGCCATAGGGTCATAATCTCCAAAACCCAAGAAGTCAGTAGTCTTATAACAACGAAGTCTCTCAACATGGGACTATTGAGGGGCTATTAAGGGTGGAACAGATGGAGTGGGTGCAACAAGTGTCCTATGGATAGCCCTCACGATGTGCCTCAGTGCCTATATTAGGTCTCTAAATACAGTAGCCTCGTCTATGCATGCCTCCTCCGGGATGCCCAAATCCTTAGAGTCAGGAACGAACTCGTCTCCCGTGTCTCCAACTAGAGAGGCACAACTTTCATCATAGCCCTCCTAACTATGAGCGGAGTCGTCTTCCATATCCTACAATTTTCTAAGAAAGAAGAATAGTCAACATCGTCATCTAATACCACTAAATATAACACCCTAATCTTGACTCGACCCAAAATCCAAAGGATTGGAATGTCACACAAAACCACCTAAGTGGTTAACCATTTTTTTTTTTGAAAATATTTAACCTAGTTTTGACATTCAAGCGAAATATAAATACCAATATAAAAATATGGTTACCAAAATATAAATGTTCAAAAATGGGGGGGCTCCCAACAACAGTTTCTTCCAAAAATATATAGGTGTAAAATAGAGTTTACGACTCAAATAAATAATAAGGGTCTATGACAGTACAATCCCACTATAATACTCGAGACGTACTCTGCAAGATGATCAAGTCTGAAAATCCCAAATTTGGCGATGAGCTCCTTGAATGGCACCTAAGAACCTGTGCACGAAAACACATTCCATACGCTGATCTTACAAGCTCAGTGTCACACAAATAACCCTACTATACTACATGCATCCAACATTTGAGCATGCTACAAGTATGGTTATGAACATTTGCATACACTATCACAACAATAAAAGTAAACATCATGGTGTAGCTTAAGATCACTCAGCATCACGAAACTTACACCCCTTTTTGCTTACTAAGGAACCTTAGGCGAGACCTGGGTCACATAGCATTAGCGTCTCTTTATACTTCGGTCTAAGTCTGGGTCACATAGCATCGGAACCTCTCCCAGCTAGTATACTCCTCTAGAGTACTTGGGATGTTCTTGGGTCACTTAGCACCGACACAACATCCAACTAGCATTTAAAGTGCCTAAGCACTGAATTTGATATATTCGAATAATCCCTTACTCAACCATACCTATAACTACCCTTTGCCTTTTATATCTTAATAAATTTGGACTGATGAAATGTCTGGCTGTTCAATGCACTTTATGATTTAGGTCTCATTTGATTTATTTATCTTTTTTAGGTTTTGAACCATTTGCTGTATCTCATGCGTGTTGCAGAGAAGCCAGTCCAAAGAGGAGTGGCTTTAGCTCTAGCTCATCTTTGTTCCCCTGATGACCATAGAACTATATTCATTGACAATAACGGTCATTTTCTTTACCGTTTCCCAGTTACTCTAAATCAGTCATATTCTGTGTTTGGTGCAATTTAAAGTAGCAAACTGCATAAATGGAGCGCAAATGTTTTGTTGATTTTAGAGGCTGATTGTTCTCTGTTTTCATGCAGCACTTAAACTGCTTCTTGGTCTTCTTGGTTCTGCAAACGCTAAACAGCAACTTGATGGTGCTGCAGCTCTGTACAAGTTATCCAACAAAGCTACGACACTTTCTCCTATGGATGCAGCTCCCCCTTCTCCAACACCACAAGTGAGTTTGTAAAATTGGTTCGAGCATCATTCATTTCCATTGCCTGAATGAATATCATTCCGAGAAATCGGTGTTATGCCTGGCCATATACTGTTCCATTGTTATTGCAAGTCTAGTTGTTTCAAATTGCAAGGGTAGATCTACGACCTTCTCAATTTCTCATAATTGGTTTATAAGGAGGAGAATAGTTCATATGTATGGAAGTTCTATTCAAGTTCCTGTTATAATATACAACTTTTTTTTTTTGAAAGGTCTATTTGGGGGAGCAATACGTGAACAACGCCACCTTATCCGATGTTACCTTCCTAGTTGAAGGTTATATGATTTGCTTATCTAAGGCTCTGATACTTGCTATGGAAAATAATTGGTTACGTCAAAATAGAGCTCTTGTTGCAACTAAGATCCTTTATCTCTTCTCATGCAGGTAGACGATTCTATGCTCACAGAATCTGCCTTCTTGCTTCTTCAGATGCATTTCGTGCTATGTTTGATGGTGGTTATCGGGTGGTTATTGGCTTTAAACTTAAACCTATAGTTCTCGCTAGTGGACAGGGATGATGTTGTCAAGCTACATGAGATTCTTTTAAAAATTCCTCTTGGCCTGTATTGCAGGAAAAAGATGCAAGGGATATTGAAATTCCGAACATTAAGTGGGAGGTTTTCAAGTTGATGATGAGGTATTACAAATTATTTGATCCCAGTGTATATACATCGGATTTCATCATTGTATTCTTTTTTAGCATAGTTCTTTTTACATCATTGTACAGATTCATATATACTGGATCTGTAGATGTTACATTGGATATCGCACAAGATCTGCTCAGAGCAGCTGATCAATATCTTTTGGAGGGGCTTAAGCGACTTTGCGAATATACCATTGCACAGGTGAGCCGAAGAGGTTATCTGTATATATTCTGAATCCTTTCTATGCCCCTAAAATCTGGGATTGGCATCTGATCATTGCTATGTTTTTATTGAAGGATATATTGCTTGAAAATGTTTTTGGCATGTATGAGCTGTCTGAAGCTTTTCATGCCATATCGTTGAGGCACACTTGCATCTTATTTATCTCGGAACATTTCGATGAATTGAGTGCAAGACCTGGGTATGTACTTAAGATTTTCCATGACCCTGCTCTTCTTTAGGAACTTAACTGTATGTACTTAAGTCGAGCATCGCCTTGCGTTGCAGGAACTTTCATCTAGTCCAGCGGATAGTTCCCCAGATCCGTGATTACTTTGCTAAAGCACTTACAAGACCTAACACGCATAAACTGCGGCTATAGAAGGCCGGTCTCTTTTAACTCCTGATCTCTAACCAGGTATGTTGCACAGAAAGTAGCAGATCTTATCGATTTGGAGCCCGATTGATTACTCGTGGCGTGGCTCATAATCATTTTCATGTAGAGCAAAAAGTATTAGTTTCTTCTTTGATTCGTTGTCTGTAGATGTTTGGAGTCGTGTTGGGTAGTAGATATAAATGTATGGAAAGTGCTATCGGAGTCGGTTCTCGGTTTCTTCCATATTCTTACTCTCGGACCCTACCGGGTTTGAACCCCAGAAGTAAGGGCGTGCCAGAAAAGCTCCCTTGATTTTAACACCACCATGTAAAGCGTCTGATCCAGCTCTCATCAGTGTGTTATGAGTAAGGTTGGCACCGGCACTGACACCGCCGACGTAAACTCGATCGAAATCGGCGCAAGTGGATAACCAAGGCTCCTTGTTGGAAGCGCCATTGGAATTAGGAGATACCACCCATTGTAGAGCAGTCCAGCAACCGTCATAAGCAATGGGGAGAGGGTGCTCAGGGGCTAGCCTGTACTCGATCGAGATAACAAGACAAGCGGTTCGTGAACTTGGTTTCGAGGAAACAGAAAGCTGAACTGAAGCAAAAGCCGCCGCCATGGATTAATTAATCACTAATTTCAAATAAAAACTTAATTAACTCAGCTCAATTGATTTTTTGAATACTTTACGTAAAAGAATTATGTTTAAGAAAAATTATACCAAATCAACACATTTGTTATGGTTTTAGAATGTACACATCGATAATATGCATGGAAAATCGGCTTATTTTCTTAAATATACCGATTTAAAAACTAGGGTAAACTACATCATTCCTCATGGAACTTTACTATCTCTACTATTTTATTCATTAGACTTTCAATTTTTTTAATTTATTCATTGAATTTTTGAATTGCTCATATTTTTTATCAGTATGAATTATTTTATTATTATTTTCATATGACATGACATTTTTATTATTTAACATGAAAATAATTAAAATATAAAATAAAAATAGAAGGATGTCATCCGTTGGTGCTAGACGCCACTGTTGACCGTCGTAGATGGTGGTCGTTTGGTCCCAAATTTCATGTTCAGTCGAGATTTATGGAAAATATCCAAAAACCAGTGAATCTCAACTGAAACATTTCGACTTCCTCATTTCCGATCTCTAATTTGTGGAATACGGAGCAAGTTCCAAAAAAATGGTCATATTCGGACTCACCGGTGTCGAGGCGAAATGACCTATTAAATTTGGGACCTAACGACCTATTAAATTTGGGACCTAACGACCACCATCCACGATAGTCAAAGGTGGCATTCAACATCGGTGAATAGTTGAGGGTCACCTTCTATTTTTATTTTATATTTTAAATAAAAAATACTACTTTATACAAAAAATAATAATAAAATAATTGAGAGTGATCTAAGTATGAATAATTTGAAATTTCAATGAGTATATTAAAAAAACTAAAAGTACAATAAGTAAAATATGAGAGAGAGTAAAATTAAGTGAAAATGGTGTAATTTACCCTAAAAATTAATACTCACTTTAACATTCATTTATAATTATTTTAAGGGTAAAGTACACCATTGATCACTAATGTTTTAGTAAATATTCGATTTTTCCAGCGAAGTTTCAAAAGTAACAAATCGATCACTAATGTTATCGATTTGTAACAAATGGTCTCTCTATCGTCGTCCCCGTTAATTGATGGCATGCAAGATTAACAAAAAGGTCAATATTTTATTTTACCCTAAACTACTGTTAAAGCATCAAATAGGTTCATGAACAATGAACCTATATCTAATTTACCTAAACAATTTTCTAATTTTCATTTTCCCCCAAACACCTCACCGTCTCTATTATATTTGAGCCAAATCTCTTACAAAATGAAAAACACACTTAAACAATTACGAGTAATTTTTTTAGTATTTGTTTTAACCACACTAAAACATAACATCTATATTTAAACAATAAGTTGTCTTTTCTCTTGTTAAAAAAAGAGTGAATCATTTTGTTATTTTTTTTCTTTCATTATATTTTTAGACAATTAATAATCTACGAATAAAAAATCAAGTGCTAAAGAAAGAATAGAGCACATCGATAAATACTTTACTCGAACACAACATTGTGAGTAAATAGGAATGGAAAGCCATACGTCTTCATTTTCCATTTTTTGTACCAAATGAACAAAGTGTAGAAGAGACGCTCAAGCGGTGCCCTTTTTCATGCCCAAATGAAGGGATCAACGTAGAAGACATGCACACTTCCATGTCTTCATACTGCAAATCACTAAACTTTCATGAGTTAACGACTTGAGCAACTCGTGAGCAACACTAATTCGATTTAGTTAAAACTGGATAAAAACTTGATTTGGTTAACTCGATTCGAGGCTTTAACGAGTCGATAAAATTCGCAAGCAACTAGTTAATCTTTTTATAACTTCTTAATAGTTATCTTAAAAAAATATTCCATTTTAAAAATTATTAATTTACTTATAGATAATAAAAAAATATAAATTATTAATCTATTAGTTTTTTTAATAAATAATTAAAAATATAAAATTTAATAATTATTATTTTACTACACCAAAAAATCAAACATTAATTATTGTTTTAATGCATTTATAGATTGTTATTTTGGTGTTTAGACTTTGAATTTGTTTCAATACAACCTTTTGATAATTTTTTGTTAAAATTATTAATTTATGTTTATATTAAGTTCTATCTAGTATTAGTAAATTTTACTTATTGTTAAAAAAATAAAATAAAATTTTCATTAAGTTTAACAAGCAACAAGTCGAATAACAAATTTTTTTAACGAACACGAATTGAATATTGCACAACTCACAATCGACTCGCTTGACCCCTAATTATAACACAAAATAAAGAATTTTGTTAGGCAACATTGCTTTTTTTTTTCCAAATATATCATAATCAAGGATAGATGAAAGAATTTAATCTCTTGAAAATTTTAAATTTTTATATATTTTATCTTTTTCATATTTAATTAATATTTTAATTTAATTCTTAAATTTTTATAAATTTATCATCTTTGAAATTTTAAAAAATTCACTTTTTAACATTAAAAAATATTATTCTAAAATCTTATCCAACTTTTCTTTGTAGCAGTTATCCTTCATTGTCTGTCCGTTACCCAACTTTCTATCTTTGGGACAGTGGTGCTCTTTCACGGTCACCTCTCTGTCCTTTTGTCCCCATTTACATAGTATAATAATAATATTTTTTTGACTTTTTTTTTATAAATGGTATTATTATTAGTGATGTTTGTAGATTTTCGGTGTATGTTTTTTTATTTATTTTTTTTTTGGTATATAATTTTATATGATTTGTCTCTTTTTTTATGTTTGTTTTTCTGTTCGATTGTATAGGATGATTTATTAGTTATCGTATATATATATATATGCCGAATGAGATTATCGTTAGGGGAGATTATTTTTTCATTGGTCGTTTTGATTATTCTTTAAGTTTTTTATTCTTCATATTTAGTGCTCGGAGTCGTTGATGTAATTTGTTTATTTACGTTGTTATTTCACTTGTTCATGCTCATGCTTATCACGTTATCATTAGGCAATTATTGTTATATTTTACTTATGATAGTCACGATTGTATTTATAATTAATAAGATATTATTAATACTACTTTCGATAGATGAATATATCTTATTATTGCTTTAAAAAAATAATTATATTATAAATATTAATAGCAGCCTCCTAGTTGGCTTATTATAATTTTTCGATCTTTTGACTTCTGCTCAAATAATTTATTCGAAGGTTGACGCAAGCTTCAACTTTGGGCTATAAATTGTGTATCATAGAATCGGAACAAAACACTTGAAATCTTGTGTTTGGCAATGAAATAGCCACCGAGATCCTCCCTTTCATCTGAGTTTTCAAAGATGGCTCAGTCCAGAGATTGTCTGGCTCTCGTCTGGTCCAACCATCTGCCTCGGACCCTGAAACCGGCATTTCCTCAAAGGACATCATCGTCTCTAAAAGCCCACCAATCTCAGCCAGAATTTACCTTCCAAAACAGCTGCTTGACTAAAAGCTCCCCCTTTTAGTCTACTTCCATGGTGGAGGCTTTTGCTTCGAATCAGCTTTCCCTTTCGTCGAAACCAAGTACATGAACTGCTTGTCTTGTTAAGCCAACGCTCTTGTTATCTCGATCGAGTACATGCTAGTGTTGAAATCTAGTGCACATGGCACCGAAAGTTGGAAAATTAAAAACAAATGGGGCACCGATTCATGTAGTCAAAAAGGGGGCTGAAATTGTTGAAAAATAAAATGGTAAAAGCTTAAATTTAGTCATTGAATTTAGGATATTTACAAATTAGTCCTTAAGACTTCAACTATAAATACCCTAGCTCATTTAGCTTCAAAACCATCCCAAATCATTCTAGCTTTCTTCCAATACTAGAGAGAATTTAGAGAGTTTCTTGAGAGTTGTTTTCTCCTTTTTTATCGAGAGAGAATTATCCTTATTTTCTCCTTGGTAGATCGAGAGAAGTTGTAATTCCTATTTTCTCATAGTGAAATTCTTCTACCGTTGCCCGTGGTTTTTACCCTATTTTATTTAGGGGTTTTCCACGTAAATTTTGTGTCTCTTTTCATCTTCATTTTTATTTTCTCAAATTATCAGTTACGATTTTGCTCTATCCGATAGCCGTCTTCCGCAACAATTGGTATCAGAGCTAGATTAGAGTGTGTAATATCTGCTTATTGTCTTTGTGGTTGCCACCAAAAGGTGGATCCTCCAACATAAGGAAGTAAGAAGGTATTACCCATTCTTTGAAGGTTCCAGAGAACTATTCACGATAGTGAAATAGTGGGAGCTATCCGTAAAAGAAGCTATGGCAACGAAATTTGATATTGAAAAATTCAATGGGAGAAATTTCTCATTGTGGAAATTGAAGATGAAGGCCATCCTGAGGAAAGACGGGTGTCTAGCGGCTATCAGTGAAAGGCCGGTGGATTTTGCAGATGACATCAAATGGAACGAGATGGACGGGAATGCTATGGAAAACTTTCATCTAGCATTAGCAGATGAAGTATTGTCAAGCATCGAGGAGAAGAAGACAGCTTAGGAGATATGGGATCATCTCACCAAATTGTACGAGGCCACATCGCTGCACAATAAAATTTTCCTTAAAAGGAAATTGTATACTCTCCGTATGCCAGAATCTACTTCAGTGACGGAGCACTTAAATACACTGAACACCTTATTTTCTCAGCTTACATCCTTAAGCTATAAAATAGGAGAACAAGAACGTGCTGAACTTCTACTTCAAAGTCTACCGGATTCATACGATCAACTCATCATCAACTTGACAAACAATAATGTCATCAGTTTAGTCTTCGATGATGTTGCAGCTGCTGTTCTACAAGAAGAAAATCGGCGCAAGAATAAGGAAGACAGACAAGTAAATCTGCAACAAGCAGAAGCGTTGACAACGATGATAGGAAGATCAACAGAACGTGGCCAAAGCAGCAGTCACAAACATGGTAGATCGAAGTCGAGGAGCAAGAAGAATTTAAAGTGTTACAACTGTGGAAAGAAGGGTCACTTGAAGAAGGATTGCTGGAGTCTAAATAAAAACTCCAATCCACAAGGCAATACCGCAAACACTTCAGATGATGGAGATGCTCTATGTTGTGAAGCATCAACCACCGTAGAAGGAAGAAAACGATTTGCAGATATATGGCTCATTGATTCGGGAGCAACATATCACATGACCTCAAGAAGAGAATGGTTTCATCATTATGAACCTGTCTAAGGAGGATCTGCTTATAGTTGCAATGATCATGCCTTAGAGATCGTTGGCGTGGGAACCATCAAATTGAAGATGTATGACGGAACAATTAAAGTTGTTCGAGATGTGCGGCACGTGAAAGGCCTGAAGAAAAATTTATTATCCTACGGATTGTTGGATAATAATGCAAGCAAGATTGAAACACGGAAAGGAATCATGAAGGTGTTCCGTAAAGCGCTTGTGGTGCTGAAAGGTGAAAAGATAGCTGCAAACTTGTACATGCTGAAGGGAGAGACTTTGGTAGAAGCAGAAGCCTCTGTTGCCTCATGTAGTTCAGATTCGGCAATGCTATGGCATCAGAAACTTGGACACATGTCAGAACAAGGAATGAAAGTCCTTATGGAGCAAAAACTACTTCCAGGCTTAACAAATGTATCACTTCCTTTGTGTGAGCATTGCATAACAGTAAGCAGCACCGGTTGAAATTCACACATCAAATTCTAGAGGCAAAAGTGTTCTAGAATTGGTTCACTCTGACGTATGGCAAGCACCAGTAACGTCCCTAGGTGGAGCAAAATACTTTGTCTCATTTATTGATGACTACTCCAGGAGATGTTGGGTGCAACCTATTAAGAAGAAGTCAGACGTGTTTTCAACTTTCAAAAACTTCAAAGCGCGGGTGGAACTTGATTCTGGAAATAAGATCAAGTGTTTCAGAACAGATAATGGAGGAGAATACACAAGCGAAGAATTTGATGACTTTTGCAAGAAAGAAGGCATCAAAAGACAGTTCACAGTGGCGAACACTCCTCAACAAAATGGAGTGGCAGAGCGGATGAACAGAACCTTGTTAGAAAGAACAAGAGCAATGTTGAGGGACGCATGCCTAGAAAAATCATTCTGGGCAGAAGCAGTCAATACCGCCTGTTATTTGGTGAATCGAGCTCCATCAACTGCAGAGCTGAAGACACCAATGGATGTGGACTGGTAAACCAGTTGATTATTCAAACCTCCATGTATTTGGAAGTATTGTGTACGTGATGTACAACGCCCAAGAAATTTCAAAGCTGGATCCAAAATCTAGGAAATGCAAATTCTTGGGGTATGCTGATGGAGTAAAGGGGTATCGCTTGTGGGATCCCACTGCCCGCAAAGTGATCATTAGCAGGGATGTTATCTTTGTAGAAGACTACAAGAAAAGAAGACGATGATAACGCTGAAAAGTCAGAGACTACTCAGATACATGTGGAAAAGTTGAAGAAGGAGATTCTTCTGAAGCAGAACCAGCACATGATGAACAAGAACCAGAGAGTTCTGAAGCTCCAACAACTCGTCAATCAGATCGTGTGAGAAGACATCCCAATTGGCACTCGGATTATGTTATAGAAGGTAATATTACATACTGCCTTTTAACAGAGGATGGTGAGCCATCAACATACCAGGAGGCAATAAACAGCTCAGATGCTTCACTGTGGATGATGATGGCGATGCAAGAAGAAATCGAAGCCCTTCATAAAAATAATACATGGGACCTTGTGCCACTACCACAAGGAAGGAAGCCAATTGGTAACAAATGGGTCTTCAAAATCAAGCGAAATAGTGACGATCAAGTTGAGAGGTATCGTGCAAGACTGGTGGTCAAAGGATATGCTCAAAAAGAAGGTATTGATTTCAATGAAATATTTTCTCCTGTGGTTCGACTAACAACAATTCGAGTATTTTTGGCAATGTGTGCTACATTGGACTTACATCTAGAGCAGCTAGATGTTAAAATAGCTTTTCTTAATGGAAATCTTGAAGAAGAAATTTATATGCTCCAGCCTGAAGGTTTTGAAGAAAAAGAAAAGAAGAACTTGGTTTGCAGGTTGAACAAATCTCTGTACGGTCTAAAGCAGGCGCCGAGGTATTGGTATAAGAGATTTGATTCTTTCATTATGTGCATTGGATACAACAGACTTAATGCAGACCCTTGTGCTTATTTCAAGAGGTCTGGTGATAACGATTTTGTTATATTACTGTTGTATGTAGATGACATGTTGGTTGCAGGACCCAACAAAGATCATATTGAAGAATTGAAGGCACAACTGGCTAGGGAATTTGAAGTGAAGGACTTGGGATCAACAAACAAGATTCTAGGGATGCAAATTCACCGAGACAGAAGTAATAGGAAGATTTGGCTTTCACAAAAGAATTACTTGAAGAAAATCTTGTCACGATTCAGCATGCAAGATTGTAAGCCAATTTCTACCCCTCTTCCTATATATTAACTTCAAATTATCCTCCAGTATGAGTCCTAGCAGTGAAGAGGAGAGGATGAAGATGTCTCGAGTACCGTATGCATCAGCAGTGGGAAGTTTAATGTTCGCTATGATATGCACAAGACCAGACATTGCACAAGCAGTGGGAGTGGTTAGTCGATACATGGCGAATCCAGGCAAAGAGCATTGGAATACAGTAAAGAGGATCCTCAGATACATCAAAGGGACCTCAAATGTTGCATTATGTTACAGAGGATCAAACTTATTAATTAATGGGTATGTAGATTCTGACTATGTAGGGGATTTGGATAAAAGCAAATCTACTACAAGATATGTGTTCAAAGTTGCTGGTGGAGCTGTAAGCTGGGTTTCAAAATTGCAGTCAGTTGTGGCTACGTCCACAACAGAGGCAGAATATGTAGCAGCTACACAAGCCAGTAAAGAAGCAATTTGGTTGAAGATGCTATTGGAGGAGCTTGGGCACAATCAAGAGTATGTCTCTGTATTTTGTGACAGTCAAAGCGCCTTGCATCTAGCAAGGAATCTAGCATTTCATTCAAGGAAAAAACACATACGATTTCAGTACCATTTCATTCGTGAAAAAGTGGAAGAAGGGACAGTGGATATGCAGAAGATCCATACCAAAGACAACATAGCAGATTTCATGACGAAGGCGATCAATACCGATAAATTTACTTGGTGTCGATCCTCCTGTGGCCTGTCAGAGACATAAGCAACATGAAAGGTACAAGGTAGAAAGAATGTGTGAAGATATGATTGTTCTAATCAAATCTTCAAGTGGGAGATTGTTGAAATCTAGGCACCGAAAGTTGGAAAATTAAAAACAAATGGGGCACCGATTCATGTAATCAAAAAGGGGGCTGAAATTGTTGAAAAATAAAATGGTAAAAGCTTAAATTTAGTCATTGTAATTTAAGGTATTTACAAATTAGTCCTTAAGACTTCAACTATAAATACCCTAGCTCATTTAGCTTCAAAACCATCCCAAAGCATTCTAGCTTTCTTCCAATACTAGAGAGAATTTAGAGAGTTTCTTGAGAGTTGTTTTCTCCTTTTTTATCGAGAGAGAATTATCCTTATTTTCTCCTTGGTATATCGAGAGAAGTTGTAATTCCTATTTTCTCATAGTGAAATTCTTCTACCGTTGCCCGTGGTTTTTACCCTATTTTATTTAGGGGTTTTCCACGTAAATTTTGTGTCTCTTTTCATCTTCATTTTTATTTTCTCAAATTATCAGTTACGATTTTGCTCTATCCGATAGCCGTCTTCCGCAACAGCTAGCCCCTGAGCACCCTTTCCTCATCGCTTATGAAGATTGCTGGACTGCTCTACAATGGGTTGTTTCTCATAATTCCAATGATGTTTCCAACAAGGAGCCTTGGTTATCAACGTACGCCGATTTCGATCGAGTTTACGTCGGCGGAGACAGTGCCGGTGCCAACCTTGCTCATAACACACTGATGAGAGCCGGATCAGAGGGCTTACACGGTGGTGTTAAAATCAATGGAGCTTTTCTAACACACCCTTATTTCTGGGGTTCAAACCCGGTTGGTTCCGAGACTAAGGATATGAAAGAACGGGAGAAGCTGGCAATGTACACCATTTGGAACCTGGTGTATCCGGAGGTGGCTGGTGGGATCGATAATCTGGTTGCGAATTCGTTGGTTTCCAGAGCACCGAGCTTGGCCGGACTTGGATGTTCGAGACTGCTAGTTAGTGTGGCTGAAAAGGATTTAATGAGGGATAGATGGAGTTTGTATTGCGATTCGGTGAAGGAAAGTTGGTGGATGGAGAATTGGAGATGGTGGATGTTAATCCTGTTATATGAGCTGCTTAATACTATATAGCCGTTGTCTTCCTCTCGAAGCATCGACTTGGAATAATTTGATAAATTCATTAATTTTCTTTGTTTCGATTATGTATTCACATTTGACTTTAAAGTTTAATTTTATACTTAAAGATTTGTTTTGCTCTAATTAGATACTTCAGTTTTACTTATTAATTCAAATCGATACGTATGATAAATAGTTTATTTGAACCAAACTGAATAATAAAGTCTAGTTCAAATATCAATTTGAACCTAAATACCAACTCCAAGAACCTAATTGCATAAAAAAAAAGATCAAGTATCAAATTGAATCTTAAAATCAAACTGAAGTACCTAATTGAATAAAAAAAACTTAAGAATCAAACTAGACATTAAAACCAAGTTGAAGTATCAAAAAATATATATAACAAACTAAAAAGAAATTAGCTGACCCTATTCCCATATGTAATGGGATAAGGGAGAGGTAGGATAGTAGGCTGCCTCAACGCCAGGTTGAGAGCAGCTTCTGTAGGAGACCTACAATTATGAATTGCCCACCGTGGGACTCGATCTCACGACCACAAGGTTAAGAGCCTTGCGTTCTACCAACTAAGCTGAACAGGCAGGTGGGAATTTAATCTTATAGGATGTGAGTGAACAAAGCCCAAGCAAGGTAGACCAACAGAATAATTATGCCAATTGTGTTTGATATTCCACTGGCTTTAGCGAATGAATTCCGAAAGCTAACGGATGCCCTGATGTGCTCCTGAAGCAGATAAGCAACAATGGCTAGGCATATCACCACACCAATCCATCCGTCCCTTATAGTGCCGGAAAACAAGCTCGGCGCCACCACTATCAGTAGTATCAAAGCGCCCAGAAGTTTAACCCAATCTGGGAGTTAAAGAATAAGGAAGCAATTTGTATGTCTTAATTCCACAATGATTGGATGGTTGATATTCCCTGAGTGACAGTGGAACAAATCTACCTCGATTCAATCTTCCATGAGGAATAATGGAATGAATCAACATCCCCAAATCTGATTTTCAATCGGGACATATCACTCTCCTTTCATATTTTATATTCCCTAAGTAACAACGGAACAAGTCTGCCTCGATTCAATCTTCCCTGAAGAATAGTGGAATGAATCAACGTTTCTCGATCTTATCTACCTTGAAGAAACGGTGGAGTAGATCCAATATCAGATTTCAAAGCACAGTTTCGACCAAACGAAAACTCGCTGTCTCTTTGTCTTTGCCCTATTCTTGTTAACACAAGAATGGACAAAGAATGGCAGTTGTTGACACCCGTTTTTGTCCGGATCGAAACCAATTATTATTATTATCATTATTATTTATTATTATTATTATTATTATTATTTTCGTTTTTATGATACAAACCCAAAACTAGGCCCCATATTACAAACAAGCCCGATCAAGCCAAACAAAAAAAGCCCAATTCAACAATTCACACCCAAAGCCCAACAGACCCGGACTCAGACCCAGCTGATTCGACCCAAACTCGGAATCTGTCAACCCACTGCCAGCACCAACCCTCTGCCATGGTCTGCAACACCCCACATGAAGTACCTCATCACTGTGCTGCCATACCCATGCCCTGCACCACCAATCGAGCATGCGACAACCATTCCTTGTCAGCTCCAACACTACACGGTACCTCTGCCAGCATCATCATTTCATCAACAAATCAATAATCAATTCAATTTATAATCTGATGTAAATGGGGGTAGAGAATCCACAAAAGAAAAAACTGAGGGAATGGGGATCGAATGAAAAAGGGGGCAGAATCAAATGAAAAAAAAACACCAACTTGGTCGGCGACGTCTGCGACGTTCGAGGGCTTTTTTAACGATCCCAACAGTGATACGAGAGAAGAGGTGACAGTGAACAACATACTCGAAGTTCACGACGATCTGATGGTAGAAGGTGACGAATCAGAGAGAGGAAAACCAAAGGGTCTCAGCCATTTTTATGGCGTTAGAGGTCGTTTCGTGCGAAATCGAGCCCAAATCGGATACAGGGAGGTCAAGGCGAGCCGCCTGGTGAAATTTGGTGGCCAACGGCGACCGACGATGGCCGATTTTCTAGAGAGAAAGGAAACCCTCTCTCTAGAAATATTTGGAAAAAAAGAAATGAAAATAAAAAAAAGAAAAAGTCTGTATTTATAGAAAACTTTAAGGGGAAATTGCACTTAGGTCTCCCTAAGTTAGGAGTGTTTTTGTAAAATGGTCATATGTAGGGACCGATTTTGTAATTCACCAATTTCTGATGCATGTTATATATTTTTTGGTTTAATTATTGTTTAGTCCCTATATATTTAGGCGTTTTTTGTATTTTGGTCATGTGTAGTGACTGTTTAATTGTTTTTAATATTTAGGGACTGAATTAATGATTTTCTCTTTTTATTTCTCAGCACTAACTTTTTGGTTTATTTTCTTCTAGGTCCCTCTACTTTACGCGTGTTTTTCTATTTCAATCACTGGTCCTCTATTTATTTTATTTCTTTAATTTTGTGCTATAATTTGTGTTTGTTTTAATTTAGTCATTTTTATTATTTTAGTTTATTCTAAATTACTCACTTATTTTCACATTATTTTCATTTTGGTCACTTTTTGGTTTCTGTTTATTATTTTATTATGATTTGGATACGATGTCTTCAAATTTATGCATTTTAGTCACCGATTGATTATGATTTGGCTAATGTTTTTATTTTTATTTCATTTTAGTCACTTTCTGCTTGTTATCTTATTTTTAAGATTATTTTAATTTGAATGTCTTACTTTAAATATGTTCATTTTGGTCCTGAATGATTGAAGTTGATTTATTTACGATTGTAGTGCTTAAATTGTGAAATATTTGCAATGGTTGCCTTGACTTCTTGTTGGTTGTATAGTTTAATCCCTAAAGTCACCATCTTTTTTATTTTGACCCATCATTTATATGTTTGTTAATTTCTGGCCATTTGTAATATTTTTAAATATTATTTTACTCGAGAAATTTATAGAAACGCTCCTTAACTGACAAGGAGTGTGTTTCATAGAATTGTTCGAACAAAATATTACCTTTTATATATATCCGATTGCATTTGCTTTTAATATATTTTATCTAAAAATTTGGACAATATTATTTTGTATGGGGAGTCCATGGAAATATCCCCTTAATTGACAAGGAATGTATTTTCGAGAATTGTTTGTGCAAAATAACAACCCTTATATTTAAAAAAAAATGATCATAATTTAAATGTATATTCGAATTTGCCAATTTCAATATTTAGATGACGTATAATCGCTTATGTATCGATTTCGGGCGTTGTGGGGGTGATAACCCTTCCCCACACGTAATCGACTCCCGAACCCTTTTTCGAAACTAATTTTTGGTTAAACATGTATCATTTTTTATCTTTTAAAATTATTTTTAAAATGTATTTTTAGGTATTCGGCCTACATAACCCAAAGGTCGATGGCGACTCCAAATTTACTTATTTTTACATTTATTTTAAAACTCAATTATTTCAAAGATTAAGTTGGATCGCTCCCCGAAATAGCCCTAAAAACTTAAGAACCGTTCCGACAAATGCGATCAATAAAATAGATAAATAATATAAAGAAATTTCGAATTTCAAAATAACGTGCGTCGCTGAAGTCCATCGCATCAGCCACTAAGTAGACCTCAAAGTTCTTTGTGACTGTCTGTAAAGCAAACATTGGAGTGTGATGTTCATGTTCATATACAATGTAAAAGGTAGTTTCATGGGCTCAATGCATTAATTTATTTGCAGTTAGTGATGAACTGACCACTGGTTTTATAACATGTTTGCATGGATTAACTACGTTGTCTCCGCCGTCTTGCTCTCCTTTGTTTTAGCTTAAAAAAATACATTAAAAAAGTGTTAATGGTTGTCCAAAAGGCTTAAGCAAGGTGCTTACTTCAGCTGTGAATTGGATTCTCGTCTTTCTTAAAAGGTCATTAGTTTAATAATTAGGGTTAGGGCAAATTTATATTTATATCATTTAACTTTAGGCTCCCACTTGATGCCAAGGAGACATGACGTACTCTTGGTTAATGGTCATGTTACTTTTACTGAAATAAAAACAAACAATCATATGATTAAAATAATGAACTTTACACCAACAGCCAATGAATCTTGTAAGATGAGGCACTAGGTCCCTAAAAGCAATGTCAAATGTTCGAATTTCTGGAGTTTACGAATAGAGTAAACTGGGTTCTTCTACAATACTCGATCTGGATTAATCGGTCAATAGATCGGATACCAGAGATTATATGTTAGCCTTTAAGATTATGTGGAAGAGAATTGTTTTGGAAAAATGTAATATTTTTTCGGAATTTTTGTAACTTTTAGGGTTAATGTTATATATATAGTTTTGTAGGGATGTTGGAAGAGTGTTTTTATATATATCGGATTTTGGTATCTATATTGTGTTTTGGGATATATGTGATACCATATATTTTACTTTTTGTATTATCTACGTTTATAGTTGATTATCGTTCATCTCACCCATGAAAGTAGACAAGACTGAACCACGTTATATCTTATCTCTTATGTATGTCTTATTTTATGTTGATATTATTTTAGTTATTTTTTTCCGAACATTGATATTATTGTATCAAATTTATTTCGAATAAACCTTTAAATTAATATTTCGTATATTTACTTAAGCAAATGATGGAAGTGGAATAAAAGTTTGACGTGCTTATTATTAAAATGGCATAATTCATAACATTTTAATATTTTAGTGAACAAAAAAGGGGTGGATGCTGATGCAAGAAACTGCATTCCCCCTCTCTGTCACAAAAGGGCATGGAATTAAGAAATCAGAGTGATTCTGATGTAAATATTATGCTCTGTCCTTTTTAAGCACACCTAATAAATAAAACTTGTTTTTTGGTCCCCGGGAGGGCCGAAAAGACTGCTCATTTACACCTCCCAAAGGTTACTAAGGTAACCAATTTTCTATAAAAAATGATTAAACTTTTAAAAACAATCAATTTGATACTCAAATTATGATCCTTGTTTTAATTTGATCTATAAACTTTTGAACATTCTAATAACATCCTCCAAAATCATTCAAAGGTTTGGGGATGAAATTGAAATATCAGAAGTTTGGAGATCCGTATAGAATGAGAGGTCATAGTTTAGGATGAATTTGGAATGTTCAAAAGTTTATGGACTAATTTAAAATAAAAGTTATAGTTAGAGGGATGAAAGTAGAATATTAAAAGTTCGAGGACTAAATGAAAAAAACCAAGTGACTTCTGTGGCAAAAGAATTGTTGTTATTTCTTGAGAATCCGAGTTCGAGCACCATTGATACCAGAGGTGTGGACATTCAATATCGAAATGCCTCGTACTTATCTCAGATTAATAAAAAAATCTATAACGAAATATTATAATAATTATTTTAAATATACAGAGAGGGAGTTATAGTAATAATATTGATTTAGATTGAGGATTTTTTATCTTTAATTTAATTTGGCTCTGATTTTGATTATTTCTTTCACACAATATAAATTAGGCTTATATCACAAATAAGTATCTAAAGTATATGTTTTTTCATTTAAGTATTTAAAGTATTTTTTAGTCAAAATAAGTACCTAATGTACTTTTTGATCAAAATAGATACCTAAATAGGTGCTTAAATGAAAAAAAAAAAGACATACTTTAGGTACTTGCTTGTTATATAAGCCTTTAAATTAAAAAAATGACCTAATCAAATCAAATTTTATTAAAAGTAGAAAATTTGATCCTCCTTATAATAGAGAATAGTAAAGGACCACATAGCTACATAATATATACTCCATTGAAGGTTGCCTTTTCCATATGCCTTTTTTCTTTTTTTTTATTCTTTTTTTAATTAATCATTGATATCCGATCTATTGATCGACTAATCCAAAATTGGGTACTACAGAGGCGAGGGCGACCCTCCCACCCAGTTTGCTTCATTCGCAAATGCTAGGATTCGAACTCATGATCTTGCTTAAGGGACCTAATATCTCATCCCACTAGACCAACTGTTTGTTGGTCTAAATGCCTTTCCCCCCTAATTTTGAGTAATTAATAATAGTTTTTGGTTGTTTGGGAAATGATGTAATGAGGGCAACTTGACAAGTGTCTAAAAGTTAAGGCCTACAATAATGGTGGATCTCATTCACTAAATGGAGTAAACATCTTTGCCTTGCATCCACTCTTTACTTGCTTTCTTTGCCTATTAAAGAAACCAAATGCTTGCAACTACCCTTTTTTAAACGCTCTATAAACCACCCCAAAGGAGATGGATCTAAATTTGCATATCCTATTCTATATGTAAATATGACTCGACTCGACTCGACTCGACTCAAAATTAGTTGAAGTATGTGATCTAAGACCAATAAAAAAGGGACAATAAAATAAATGTGTACAAAAATGTGTGATTGTTCATGAATGTGTAATCACAAAAAGGTAACAAGTGTAACTTATTATACAGTGGATGGGTACATGGTGGTGTTGATGTTCAAAATCACAATCAGGAGAACTAGTTTCCTTTGTTTTGCTCTCAATTTCTAGAAACTCAACAAAAACATAAAATATGTGTTAGAATTCGTGATCTGAATTCTGTTTAAATTTGACTCGAAAATCTCGTGATACGATCATTTATAACCCCTCATTCAAATGAGAAAGATGATTGAACATGGGATTTTTGTAAGCTTGTGAGATCCCATTTGACATTTGTTTAAGCTTTGTTAGGGTAGGTCACACACATGGGCTAGTGTTGATTAGTTTTGGTGATTTTAATAAATCAAGAGGGAGGGATTCTACATTTGGCATTCACAGTTGAGCACCTAGACGACAAAACTAAAACGGGTGAGTTAGTGGTGAATCATGTCATTTATGGCCGGACAGGGAACGAAAATCGAAACGAATTTTGAGTCGGATAAAACCTCTCTAAATCCAGATTAAATGACATGTGAAAATATTTAGATCGAGTTTGATTGGATTAAAAACATGATCCAATCCGACCCATGTTCATCCATAGTTGATCGATTAGGTCGGTTTTAATAAAAAGTTTAAGCAATTTAGTTTTTAAGATTAAAGTCGATTAAGTCAATATGATCTTGAATCTGAGTCTTATAGATATAACAAAAACATTAACTAATCTTTCAAAAGTGAAATTCGACCTGATTCGATTCGAAACTTAATTGACATCCTAAAAAAAATTAAACTAAAGATTCAATTACACAACGGAAAACAAGTACATTCTTTGAACGTACACTCCATCAAGAATGAATGGTAACTGTGAAAAGATGTGGAGTGAACATGACCTATGTTTGAATAACTTTGTCTTGTGGGACTCACTTGGATTTGCCATGTATTTGTATTTCCATAGCGGGGTCGGAGGCTGTCGGTCTCCAAACACCTTTCAAGGGGGTCTTAAAACCTTTTTATTTGACAAAATTGCCCTTCATGATGTAGGTGTGTTGGGGACATGGAGGGTATTGTCTTGGTCTGCTGGAACTCATGTCTATTTCGGTAACTTTAGTTACTGGAAAATTCAAAGGCCGTGGGCTGACCGCTGATGGTACGTAATATTATTCCTCCTTTTTGAGTGTAATCAACTTAGGTGTTTGACTCATGAAACGTATGAACCATACATGAAACGCGGAGTCTTTGGTCCCAATGGTTTGGTATAATTGTTCTTTTAATCCTCCAATTATACAGCTTTTAGTTAATAAAATGATGAAATTCCTCATTGGACTCCTAATTCAATAATATGATAAAGATTTATATTTGGCCCTTGGTCGAGTTATAATAAGTTCCTAACTTCTTTAAACAAAGTTTTAAGCTCGAATTTTATGAATAAATAAATAATTTAATTAAAATTTTACTTCTCATTCAATAGTTTGATCTGACTTTTTTGAATTAATCACTGGTATCCTATCTATTAACTGACTGATTCAGATCGGGTACTACAGAGGTGAGGGCGACCCTCCCAACCCAGTTTTCTCCATTCACAAACGCTATGATTTGAACACCTGATCTTGCTTAAGAGACCTAATGTCTCATCCCACTAGACCAACTGTATATTTGAAAGTACATTGAATAAATGTAAAGAGGGGGAAAAAAGGAACACAATCATAGTAACAATAAATATTTTGGAGAATCCTCCACACCCTACACCCCTTTTTAGTCTCTTTTTTGGAAAGGAAAGATAAATGGTTAAATATGATAGAGGTTATTGAACTATGTTCAAATGATCATTTTAATAACTTATCTTTATTTTTTTTTAAATAATCATTAAATTTATTGAAATTTACAATTATTATATCACATTGACTCGTTTTTTAACAATTTGATGAATTTAATATTATTTTATAATTTGTCAAAGTTAAGTAGCCAAAATAACTATTTGAGTATAGTCCAATGACCTCTAGTGTTTTTTACCCAAAGAGAAAAATAAAAAATAAGGAGGTTAGTAAATTTAGAGCAATGTATTCACACCCAAGATAAGGATATGATTGTCGAGTGCACACAGAAAACCCATATCGGGAGACTCATTTATCAAAATCAGCTATACGACGTAAGTTAATTTAAATTAATCAAGTTGAAACCTTAAAACTTGAGCAACGAAAAAACATTTGTACCCCATGAGATAATTTTAGTGAATAAATTCATTGGTGACATTAGAATTCCACTCGTTTTCTTTGTTCCCTTTTACCTGTGTGTGCTGTGGCAGATTTAAGAGTTGTATAATCCAAGTGGTGTCACTTTGTGAGTACTACAAATTCACACCTCCACTCCCTCCTCATTACCTCATCTCCCAACACTTTCAAGTTTGTGTTTTCCTCTGTATTATGGCGACCATCGTTTGCCACCACCACCACCAAGGCCGGCAGTCGTGTCTCGAGTCTCATATAATCGAACCTAGAGCTTTGAGGCTAACGTTATTTTCGTCGAGACCCCATTCCTCCCCATCGTCTCTCGAGTTGGCAAGTAAGTCATTTTCCGTTCATTCGAGTCCTGAACCGGGTGGCTGGAGTTTACTCCAAGCTCTCTTCGACGGTCCTCGGCCGTCGAAAGATATAGAAGGGAATGAAAATGCTTATGTTCGTCCTTTGTCTGCTTGGAGTGATAAAAGATTGGAGTTGTGCACGGAGAATTTGGGTAGCGAGACAGGCAGTGACGATGTCCTCGAAGAAGACGACCGCGTTTTCTCGTCGTCGTCTTCATCGAATCGACCAAGCGGGAATCGTTCGACACGGAAACAAGACGAGTCACGACGAGTATTAGGAGGTAAGAAAGCAATCGGCGGCGATTTCCCGCCTCCGCTGACGACGATAACCGGATCGGAATCGATTCGAGTTCGGCCTCTCCGCGAAAACGGAAGGTTGGTAATAAAAGCCGTGAAGGCCCCGTATAACAACTCTATCTTCCGAGCTGAACGAAGCGATGGCCGCCTTCGACTCTCCATTTTCAAAGATTCCACTTCCAGTATTGACTATAAAGAAGAAACAACCGACAAAGAAAATGAAAACGATAATAATAAAGATGGTGAAGAAGGATATGAAAACGACAGAACCGCCATAGTCGAAGAACACGAAGAAGAAACGGGGACGACGAAGTTCAAAAGGAGGGAAGTCCGAGGCGGCGGTGGAGGGAGGTGCAAAGGAGGTGTACATGAAGAACAAAGGGTGGTTAAATTGGGTGGCTACGCCGATAGTTTTGATCTGGATTTGCCTCTATGATATAATCAAATTTCCCTCACGATTCTTAGTTTGTTTATGTTCCTGTTTTAGTTTTTTTTTTTTTTGGGGGGGGGGGGGGCGTCTATTGAATTCCTCTGTTTTATCTTTGAAGTAATGTTGTTTGTGGCAGGTAGGCAGTTATTATCGTTATTCGAGCCCTCTCTCTCTCTCTCACACATAAAAAAACACAAACTTCATTGCTGCTTCTTCTCTTGTCCTCAATGGTTAGGTATTTGTCACTTAACTTTTGACAATGTTGTGGAGCTGGTAAAGATGGTAAAAAAAAAAAAAGGAAATCAGAGGGACCAAAATGAAAGAAACAAAAAATAAAACACAAAATTCAAGTTCGAATCGATATTGTAGTATACTCGTGTTAATTATGAGTTTAAAGTCCTGTTTGGCGTGGCTTTTTAAACACACTTTTAGCTAAAAAAACCCGTTTTGACCATTAAATCAATGTCAAACTGGTAAAAAAATTACGGTTGGAAACAGTGGTTTCAAACTAACCACAAAAGCTATAATTTGTAGCTTTTTCATTTTCAGCTTTACGTTTGGAAATAAATTATAATTTTACATGTAAAAAATAATTTATTTTAATTATTTAAAATTAAATGCCAACGAGTGTTGATAGAAGTTGTTAGGATTTACGAATTTGAACTTATTTGAATCCTACCACCATCACTCTCGGTGGGCAATCGATAAATTTCTATGTAAATCTCAATTGGGTTTTAGGTATACTCTGACCCTGGACTGTAGCTACCCCTTACCTAAACTTTTATGTATCAAAAAATTATTTAAAAGTAAATAAAATTGATGGTTTATGTCATAACTATTTTTCTTTAAAGTTCAATTTTAAAGTAATTATGACTTTATTTGACAAAATTTGGGTTTTAATTTAATTTAAAATTTTAGAATCGTCATCGACATTTGGGTTAGGTAGTCGAATACTTAAAATCGCCTTTTTAATGAATTTTAGAAAAATCATTTGAAGATGAAGATTGATCTTCGTATTACCAGAAATTTATTTTTAAGGATTCGAGAGTCGACTACGCGTGAGAAAAGATTAGCACACCCACGACGTCTAAAATTGGTACCTCTCGATTATACGTTGTTTTGGAACTCTATATATTTGAACCCAAAACTTAATTATGATCCTTTTATTTCGATGAATTTGAAAATGAGTGAACTTATTTTTAAAACATTTGACTCGATAAAAATGACTTAATTCACTCTATTTTACCTAAAAGGGGAACACCTTACTACGTGAATTAACGAAAATTGAAATTCAGTCATGCTGGACTTAATTTCGTTATCCCACGACATAAGACAACATTGCCTTTGATCATTTTAGAACATGAGAAAACAAATGCATGATTCTTGGATGTAGTAGTAATAAATGTCCTATTCATGATGAATAAAAATATCGAAAGTAATGTAACAAATGAATAAATAATCTAAAAATAGAAAAATAATAAACAAAACCAACCATAAATATTTATTTTTATTAGAATAATTTCACTTTATAAAACCATAAAAAAATTTAAAAAAAATATACATTTATTTAAAATGAGATAAACATTTTTAATTAACTTAATATATCAAAAAGTACAAATAAATATTAAATAATGTTAAAAATCATTTTACTCGAATAACCCTCGGAAGGGTACCCCAAAATTTTGGAGGTATTCCATAGATTAGTCGAATAATTAACAAATAATCTCATAAAATTTTATAATATTAACCATACCAAAATTTTATACTATAAAAATATCCCTTTAAATAAAAATAAATGCATACATAAATCTTCTAAAAAATAGATGCATAAATATATTATATATTTAATACTACATATTTAACATATATTAAAAATTATATATGCGTGTGCGTGTGCGTGTGCGTGTATGTATGTTCATGCATGTATGCATGCAT